>NC_133330.1:132394870-133106614 GCF_042186555.1 Aquarana catesbeiana
AACCACCTGAATTGGGACGCCCAATTCAGGTGTAGTCAGACATTGCCATCGCAGTTGCCTATATCAATCATCAAGGTGGCACGAAGAGCCTGGCTGCTTTGAAGGAAGCAAACCAGACTCTTATGGACAGAAACTACTATACAATGATTTCTGTGGAATGGGGCAACTGGCAGGCAGATTATCTCAGCTGTCACTAATTGGACCAATGAGAAAATTCTCTTCATCCAGATGTGTTCAATGTGATATGCCTAAGATGGGGGACTCTGGGTGTGGATATCCTAGCCTCCAGGTATAACAAGCTACCTCTCGTTTGCTTTTATCCGCAACCAAGGATCCTCTAGCTTTGGCCTTGGATGCTCTAATTATCCCATGGTCTAATTTCAGGCTGTTTTGAGCTCCCTCTATTGTCAATTCTGCATCGCCTGCTCCATGAAATAGAGCAAGAAAGGGAAAAAGGTGATTCTACTTGCACCAAACTTGCTCAGAGGAACCTGGTACACAAACGTACTCTGACTTCTAGCAGATGTTCCCAGGCCTCTTCCCAGATCTGCTATCTTAAGGCCTTCCATTCTAATTGCTTCCCAGTCCCTGACTTTAAAGTGTTTCTCAAGTCTAAATGTTTTTTTACCTTAATGCATGCTCTGCATTAAGGTAAAAAAAACTCCCTATTACTTGCCCCCCCCCTTCAATCCCTAAACACTTACCTGGCTCCTCTTACCAATCCAGTGCTCTCCTGGCTGCAGAACCACTCTCCTCTCTTCCTGGTCTCACAGGAGAAAATGAGCACAACGGGAACCATAGGTTCCTGCAGCGGTTAGTCAAACACCTGTAATAAGGGACCGGGGGCATGACTTATTAGCGTTCTGTGTCTCTTTTGGATGCGCACAGCCTGGCTCAGGAGTGTACCCACACGAGTTCTTCCTTAGCACCCGGCTTGCTGAGGGGGAACCCTGCAGGAATGAGGAGCGAACATCGCTGGCTGTGGACTACCAAAGAGAATGTAATGGCCGCCCCATTTAATATTGTTGCACAAAGAAGGTAAGTATAATCTGTTTAATAAAAAAAATAAAAATTCCTTTAATATCACTTTAATGGCTTGGCTGTTGAAACCCAGGTCTTAAAGAACTGAGAGGCATTTCTGACTCTGTGATTCCTGTCTTGCTGAAAGCAAAACAGGCCACTTCCAAGAAGATCTATAATCATACCTGGAAACCCTACTTTCTCTGGTTTGAATCTGTCCATTCAGCCCTAGAGATCCCCCTGTTCCTTGCCTTCTTGCCTTCCTACAAACAGGTCTTGACCACAGTCTAGCTCTTAGCACCCTAAAGGGGAAGCTATCTGGCTTATTTCTCCTTTTTAAAGGCCTCTGGTTTTGCACTTCCATGTGAAAACCTACATTCAAGGTGTTCTTCATGTTGGGACCCCCCCTTTGCAGCTTCTGTAGGACTTTAATCGGGTTCTCTCTGACCTACAGAAACCATCAAGGATATTCCCATGGAGATTCTTGCCAGCAAGGTAGCCTTTTTGGCTGCCATCACAAATTTCATATCTTTAAGTACAGGACACAGGCCTATTCCCTAAAATGTCCTTGTTACTCTGCATTGCTCGCTACAAAATTGAGGACTTCTGATGTGTGGTAGCATTATAGGGAAGACTTCCCAGGGGGGCTTGCCCTCAAAATCGCCTGAAAGTACGAGCCTGAACTCATGGTGTATGAATGAGTTTCCTGTGTCCTGTACCATACTCCAAGATATGGAATTTACAGGCAAATCAAAATTCTTATTCCTTTTACAGTCTTTATGGGTATCTTTTGTACTAATGGCTCTGAGCATGCCAGAATTTTTGTGTTTGCAGACCCAAAGATATAATTTTTTGGAGTTTTTCCATCCTTGATGTGTTATTTTACCTGGTTATCCAGTGAATAAAACACTTCTGTCCTAGAGCAGCTACTCTCACTCGATCAACTGTATCTATGGAGGGGACCATGGTCATCGCTAGGCTGTTTAGGCTACTAACTCTTCCTCTATTCCTCATCACCATCACCCAAGAAGGCAGTCTTTTGTATTTAACAGACAGCTGGGAAAACTTGATTAAGTTTTTTTTTTTTGTTTTTTTTTTTTTTTACTATTTTTTGGTTTTTTTACTATCATTCCAGTGCACATAAATTACAACTACTTTGGAATTCTTCCAAGATGGTGTTTTTCTGTACTTGCAGAAAATGTATTGGTCTTACAAAAATAAAACTAATGCAGCATCCATATCTAATAACTGGTAAGCTGCAATATATTACATTTTTGTTTTAGGGCTAAAGTATCCTACAAAGTGACTCTGTCGTGAGAGAAGCATGTTGGTTGCCGTTGCTGATCTACTTTTTTGAAAATGCTTGTTTCCTGGCTTTGTCTGACCTAAGTTGAGTCAGAGACCCAGAGCCAGCATGCCATAAATGAGTGGCAGAAAATGTCCATTCCTTTTCTCTATACCTTTAAGACGGTCACTTAGACAATTTTTAAAGCCAATGCATCAGCAAAGGAGCATATATATGAAAAAAGAGTTCAGCAGTGGCAGCCTACATAATCTCTCATAACAGAATCCATTTAAGGGGACAGTCTTTCCTCAGACTACAGATGTAAAAACTGAATTGGGGAGGAAACTATACAGGGGATTGATCCTAAAGGGTACTGTCACATCCCAAAAGACAAACCAGTGGAAAAAAGGGGGTGTCCCCCAAGGGAATGATATGGGCAGGAACCAATAAAGGATAGTGAAGAGAAAGATACAAAATATGTAAAAAAATTGACAAATTTTATTCAAATTACAATTTAGAGAAAGTACAGAAATTCATAAATAGTTTAAAATAAATCAAAGAGAGCATGATCATAAATGCAAACAATACATGCAACTATTGGATGCTGCAGCTAACGCTTGAAAAACGCAGCTGCTGCAGGACCACCCTACATGTTTCGGAAAAGATTACAAAAAGATTGGTTTCTTTCTATGAAAAAGTATGCTTCCTTATTCAGGGGTTTGGGTAGAGTGTGTTGTTGCATTTCTGTCAGAAAAAAAGGAGTATAAATATATGAATGTGTGGCTGAGGAGTGCCACACCAAAAGAAGTACAGTATATAAATGAATTTAAAATTATAAATTATACCAAACTGTACCACACACAATGTAAAAGATTATAAAGGGAATACATAAACCCCTCTAGTGAGCAGTGCAAAACAAACAGTATAATCAAACTAAATAGAGTCCATATGTATGAATATGAAAAAGGAATGAGTCCAAAAAGGTCCATATGGGGGGACCCACAGGATAATAGACAGTCCCGGGTGATTCAGAATATATAAGATCATGAATGTGTGAATCCACCACCAAAAAGAGGGAGCCTGGCCGCTTACCAGAACACCATGACCCCCCGTTACAGAGGGTCTAGATGGGCATTGAGATCCTGCTAGTCCGGAACTCCCACGAGAGAGGCTGGAGGGGCGTCAGGAACTGTGATGGAAATGGATGGATCCCCAAGGAGGCTTAGCTCACAGCATAGTGTGGTCATCATGGGAAAAGAAAAAGGGAGGGCTCCCATAGTGTAAAATCAAAGGTGGTTTATTGAAGTAAAAACATAAACACTCACATGTAGGTATAAAATCGTCATCAAATAGAAGAACAACCTGTGGCACCGGCCGGATGACCACAGGTAGCCCGTCCTGCTGGATATACAGCGACAGTGGGAGGTGGCGCGATGAAACCGCTCAGCCCTACGCTGCGTATCGCAATAAGTTTGCGTCTTCCAGGGGCACGAGCTGCTCATCGCATCACCTCCCTTAAATGGTAAAAGAAAAGCCTCACTCTGGGGTCGCTCAGGCCCGTATCCGCACTAGCCTAAACCGCACCTGATAACAGAGCGCAGACACGCCGGGACTCTACTTCCGCACTAGCCTGGAACACACGAGATCACGGCGCCAGTGCGCATGCTCGCCCTGAAGCTACGTCCGCGTCACCCGATGCTGAGTCAATTAATTGGATCAACGGCCAGGGTCTCGTGCGCATGCGCGTGCGCATCCCCTATGTCCATCCCCCCCGCGTATTGCGTGTTAGGGATTCTAAAGGTGAGCGCGGTGACAGTGGGAGGCAAATGGTCGTTAATAAATGTAAATAAAACTAACCAAAGCTAGAGATATAAGGACCTGTAGCCCCAGCCATCAGAACTGATAAAAGGGCCATCACCCATCTTAATTGGTCGCCTGCAGAGGCGATCGTTACCCCCCGATCTAATACATTGGTTGCTACTGACCCATAAAGCGGGGGGAATGTGTAACCACCCAATGTGTGCTGTATCACCCCAGGTGCATCAAAATAAATGGATGCACTAAGTCCGAACCAGCAGACACATGAAAGGTAAATGTTGGTGGATATGAGTGGTGACACACAAGGCCAAAATCAGGAAAAAGCATCCTAGGGGGACATACATAAATGATATGGTGTGGCCCCTAGTGGCCTTCCTGCAAAGTGCACACGCATTATGACCAACACAGTCTCGTTGTAAACAGTCAGGTTGCGGCATAGGTGTGCACACATGATGATGGAATGAATAAAGTAAAAAGAATAATAAACAATGAGAAGTTAGGTGCTGGTTGCTATAATGTATTAAAGCACCTATACTAGTGACAATCAATGTGGTCAAGACCAACATATACACCAAACGATAATGCCGTCGCCAGGTGCATAGTTAGAGTAAAGGGGTAGTGAAAAAAATCGTGTTCCCCCGCCCCGGGGGGAGGGGGGGTTGGGGGGCGACCCGCCTAGTTTTAGACCATTTCAGGTCCTAGACCACATTGGCGTGTCTAATGGCCCATGTAGGTCTAATATAAAAATTTCACAGAAATCTGACATGGTAAAAAATGACCAATAATGGCCAACCTAAAAAAACGCATATACTAGTTCCATTAGGTGAATGGGTCAAAAAAAGTATACATCTTAAAACACTGTTAAAAAATATTATTAAATTATTTTAAATGCTGATATGCACCTTCAGTGTTTAAACATTAATCGTCGGGCTTATCTGGTGATACAGCACACATTGGGTGGTTACACATTCCCCCCGCTTTATGGGTCAGTAGCAACCAATGTATTAGATCGGGGGTAACGATCGCCTCTGCAGGTGACCAATTAAGATGGGTGATGGCCCTTTTATCAGTTCTGATGGCTGGGGCTACAGGTCCTTATATCTCTAGCTTTGGTTAGTTTTATTTACATTTATTAACGACCATTTGCCTCCCACTGTCACCGCGCTCACCTTTAGAATCCCTAACACGCAATACGCGGGGGGGGGATGGACATAGGGGATGCGCATGCGCACGAGACCCTGGCCGTTGATCCAATCAATTGACTCAGCATCGGGTGACGCGGACGTAGCTTCAGGGCGCGCATGCGCACTAGCGCCGTGATCTCGTGTGTTCCAGGCTAGTGCGGAAGTAGAGTCCCGGCGTGTCTGCGCTCTGTTATCAGGTGCGGTTTAGGCTAGTGCGGATACGGGCCTGAGTGACCCCAGAGTGAGGCTTTTCTTTTACCATTTAAGGGAGGTGATGTGATGAGCAGCTCGTGCCCCTGGAAGACGCAAACTTATTGCGAAACGCAGCGTAGGGCTGAGCGGTTTCATCGCGCCACCTCCCACTGTCGCTGTATATCCAGCAGGACGGGCTACCTGTGGTCATCCGGCCGGTGCCACAGGTTGTTCTTCTATTTGATGACAATTTTATACCTACATGTGAGTGTTTATGTTTTTACTTCAATAAACCACCTTTGATTTTAAACTATGGGAGCCCTCCCTTTTTCTTTTCCCATGATGACCACACTATGCTGAGAGCTGAGCCTCCTTGGGGATCCATCCATTTCCATCACAGTTCCTGAAGCCCCTCCAACCTCTCTCGTGGGAGTTCCGGACTAGCAGGATCTCAATGCCCATCTAGACCCTCTGTAACGGGGGGTCATGGGGTTCTGGTAAGCGGCCAGGCTCCCTCTTTTTGGTTGTGGATTCACACATTCATGATCTTATATATTCTGAATCACCCGGGACTGTCTATTATCCTGTGGGTCCCCCCATATGGACCTTTTTTGACTCATTCCTTTTTCATATTCATACATATGGACTCTATTTAGTTTGATTATACTGTTTGTTTTGCACTGCTCACTAGAGGGGTTTATGTATTCCCTTTATAATCTTTTACATTGTGTGTGTGTGGTACAGTTTGGTATAATTTTAAATTCATTTATATACTGTACTTCTTTTGGTGTGGCACTCCTCAGCCACACATTCACTAGTTTGCAAAGCGCGAGTCAAAATTTTTTTCTTTTGCACTTTTGTTGTGTTTGTGTCACAATTTAGGACATCGCAGCTTTATGTCATTTATTTTTTGAAGCGCAATTATTTATTATACATTTTTTTGAGTATAAATATATGTATGTAAGAAGCCAAACAAAAGATGCAATTCATTTGTGTATAAACATTGGTTTGTAAAAAGGCAAGAATACACAGTCAAGAGCCTGTAATTCAATAGTCACAAAAAATGCTCTCCTGCTTAGAAGAGGTTTACACAGCACGTATGCAGGCGGCTTGGCTCATATATCCAAGGGTCCTTATTAGAAAATTGTAAACAGGGGGGTGTCCCCAAACATAAGGGGAGTTTTATTGCCTCTTTCAATAGATGTAATGCATAGGAGAATTTTCATATATCAAGTGTCATATGGTGATATCAAGGACCCCACCAAAGCGGCGGATGCGGCAGGTCAGAGCTCGCAAGAGCCACCCAAGATTGGGTATGGAGAACACGGATCTGTCAAAACACAGAAAAACGTGTATATGTATGCTAGTCTATTGCTATAGTGCAGAGCCATTAATATGCTCTCATTCAATAAAGAAACAAAAAAAACAAAAAGTAAAAGATGACTAGCCAGAGGGAAGGAAAATATTGGCATTAGGAATGTGCGGTGATAACGGACATGTATTGGGGCTAACAGGTGAACTAAAATAGGAAGAGATGTAATGTATAGGAAAGAAAACACAAGTAGTATTAGTTTCTAACCTAGCCTTCAGGTAGATGTCAGCATGTCCGTATGAGAATCAACCGCCTCAGCTGTGTAGCAACTAATGTGCCACACAGGCTGGTGTTTAAATATCCCCCCAATGGGAGTGGCATCCAAGCGGTAGCCAATCCGTAGGACTCTTAGAGAAGCATTAAGGCTGGATCCAACTGATCATGAACACACAGCTGCATGAGTAAACACAGCTGCATCTAGGAGCTCTCCAATAGAGGTTCCTCAGTCGGCGCAACATCCGGCGCCACTGCGTCATAAGACGCGATGATGTCAGACGTCGACAAAGACTGCTAACACCGAAAGTGGGCGGCAGCTAAAGGTGGAGATCGAGAACCAACCAGTGCGCACGCGCAAGGGCAGGAAAAAGCCATAGCGCGCGCGTGTAGCTGCCGTATTAAGGAAGGCCTCCGGTCACATAAAATAAAGGAACGGAGGCCCCCTGGTGCCAGGGAGCGCCGACGAGCCACAGTAACCAGAGAGGGGGGAGAAAGAGATCACCTCCAATCATGAAAGATAACTAGCAAACAGAAATAGTTATGCAATGGTGACCCTATTCATATGATTACAGGGCTGTAATGATAGCGTACTATTGGGAATTAGAACCTTGGGATAGGTATAGGAGCCCCATCCGCCTGCATTGGTGTTATGAATTTTATGAATTTCTGTACTTTCTCTAAATTGTAATTTGAATAAAATTTGTCAATTTTTTACATATTTTGTATCTTTCTCCAAACTACAGATGTAGACCAGTACTTCTTGTGAGTATGAGACACTTTCTGCATTGCATTCATGTTGTCCTATTCTGCATACACATTGTACTTTTCTTTTTCCTTTTACTCCTGCAGTACACAACCAGATATAAGCACCATTCGTTTTTTCTTTGTGAAAGATGATGAACGGTTAAAAAGTAAGTGTACTTCTGTTTTACTCACTTAAGCAGATTAATGTTAAATTTATGTTTATAATAAGACACTGTTTGCATAGTTCATGAAATGCTACCTACCTCTTTAAGATAAAGGAGAGAATAGCTCATAGCACTTTTCAAATAACTTTTTTTTGCAATTCACAAAAAAAAAAACTAAACACTAAAATACAGCATGCGCTATTTTTTGAAGTCATGCGGTATTTTAGTAGTGAAAACTTGCAGTATATTAACTCTGGGAACCCACCGCAGTCCTTAACCAGTGAATAGCTGGTTAAGGAGCCACCACCCACTGGCGTCCTTAGCAGCCAGTGCATAGCTTGTTGATGAGCAGCCGGTACCCACCACGTCCTTAAAAACCGTGACTCGTGCAGTCAGCAGAATAAAGAGAAAAAATGTAAAAAAACAGCATGGAGTTCCTACTACTCCCCCCCCCCCCCCCCCTTTTTGATACCAGGCCCTTCAGTGGAGTTTGGGTCAATGACAGGGTCACCCCACCCCTTAGTTTATCAAGCGACGGGTGTGGGTCAGCAGTCAGTGTTTATCATGATTGACACTGGATTTACTTCAGGCACATTTGTCTTCTTTTTTTTTTTTTTTTTAATAAAGGACTTGGCAAAAACTGGCTCTGGGTTTTTTTTTTACTTAGTACTCTTTCACTAAAAAAATGTCCAATGTACCCCAAACTCCTTCACATAAGCAGGGAGCGGGCTCTGGGGGCCTCCAGATTTTCATAATTTACCCCCCGAAACCCCCACAACCTCTGAGCCAGGGTTGTGGGAAAAGCCCTTGTTCTCATCACCATGGGGAAAGGGGCTCAGGGGGAGGGTAGTCCTGTAGTATTGCATGCCTGGACCACTACTTTAATGCATTTGTTTATTTCATGTAGTGAATTGACTTTAAAGGTTAAGTTCACCTTTTGGCAAGACAATTGGTCACTCGCATGATAAAGGATAGTATTAGGCTCATAGGTATAGTGGAAAACCTCCATAGCAATGTGGGGAGTGGTGCTGCTGTGACAGATTAGGGACAGTACCTACTGCAGCAATTAAAAGCAGAAGCTGCGGTGGAACGCAGCGTCAGCAGGAAGTTGTCATCAGGCAGGAAGTGTGCAACGTGTTTCGGAGCATGAGCAATACACCAAGGGGTGTGCACACTCCTTAGCTATTGGCTGGTTTGTTGAAGGGCTATTTCCCCAGTCATCTTCCAGGACAGCCCATGAGGGAAGCACCTCCTCCAACAGGAACAGGAAACACATCACCAATACACTTTAAAAGGCAGTCACTCTGCTGAACTGGTCAGTTTTTCCTGTTTCCAGGCGATGCATCACATGGAACCTGAGTGAGGGTGGCCTCTGTTCTATGGCTTTCTTTTTGTCCCACCCACATCTTTACCTTCTTGGCTCCACTGGGAGCAGCTAGTAGGATTTTCTGCAAGATGACCCTTCAAGACCGGAGAGGAAGGTGGTAGCTTGGTTCCCTTTCTCCTTCTGTGCCTGGTGAAGGCAATGACTGGAAGTGGCATACCCCCTTGACAGGAACAGGCACAGGCAGCGTGGGTTCCCAGTCCAAGTGTCTGGGTGCGTGCACTGTCCGCACTATAGGACATTTTTGAGCGCGGGCTTGCGCAGTAGCTACGTTGGGTTCTGCCGGGAAGCTACAGGTGGAAGAGCTAATACTGCATTTTGGGCTCAATGCAGACTACAGCTCAGGCGGATACAGACGCCCTTGGCACCAGCAGGACACTGGTAAGATGGAGGTTGCTGTGAAAACCTAGGAGCAAACACAAGTGAAAGTAGGTATTACTTTCACTTGTGCTTGCTCCTAGGTTTTCACCTAGCCTGTAATTTGTTACCTGGGACCCCTTGAGTTGGGGTTAATGTGACAGGACACTTTTGGGCTCCCCCTATTTACCAGGCAGGATAATGAACCTGACTAGTGCCAAGATCCCCTACCCGACAGGCTGTAGGGGTTCCCTAGAAGGTGGGGTCTTACTGGCCCCACTACTCTTCAGCTGGATTCATGCAATAGGTCCAGTAAAAGGACATCTTCCTCTGCTTTAAGGGGAGAGGCTGATTCTTCAGGGGTTATTGTCCCTAGAAGACGTGGATGTCGTTTTTTGGGGGCTATCTAGTAGACTTGACATTTAGGGGAAAGTGTCAGTGTTTTTGAATGCTAGCTATACTAGTTTGTTTGCATACTAGCATAGAGCTGCACAATTAATCGTCAATCGTTATCATGATTAATCGTCAAGAATCGTTATCGCGATCTTGACTAAAGTGTTTCACAATTCTTTCTATGCAAAGAATTCTCTCTGCTCTTCTGAAGCCACAGTCCTCAAAAGAAAGGAAGAGAAAAACCGGGCAGTCTGCCAATAAACAAAACATTCTTTATCAGTTTAAATTAAGTATAAACATTGTAACAATTTGTCAATGGAATAGACTTCCTGTGTAAGTGAAAAAAGTTTAACCACTTAAACACTAAACCTTTTTCTGACATTTGTTGGTTTCAAGTTAAAATCCATTTTTTTTTTTTGCTAGAAAATTACTTGGAACCCCCAAACATATATTTTTTTAGTAGACACCCTAGAGAATAAAATGGTGGTTGTTGCAATATTTTATGTCACACTGTATTTGCGCAGCGGTCTTTCAAATGCAATTTTTTTGGAAAAAATGACTTTAACCACTTGCCGACCGCCTCACGCATATATACGTGAACAGAGCGGCACGGGCAGGCAAAATCACGTACCTGGTACGTGATTGCCTTCCCGCGGGCGGGGGGTCCGATCGGACCCCCCCCCCCCGGTGCCAGCGGCGGTCGGCATTTGTCTAGGAGCGATCAGAGATGAGGGGGAGGCCATCCAATCGTGGCCCCCCCCTCGCGATCGCTCCCAGCCAATGAGAAACATCCCCTGCCTGTGTATAGTACACACAGGCAGAGGATGTGATGTCATCTCTCCTCGGCTTGGCAGTTTCCGTTCCGACGCCGAGGAGAGAAGACATCTGAGTAAGTGTAAAACACTACACAACACAGTAGAACATGCCAGGCACACTAAACACCCCCGATCCCCCCCCAATCACCCCCCCCCCCGTCACAAACTGACACCAAGCTGTTTTTTTTTTTTCCTGATTACTGCATGGTGTCAGTTTGTGACAGTTAGAAGTGGTAGGGCAGTTAGTATTAGCCCCCTATAGGTCTAGGGTACCCCCCTAACCCCCCCTAATAAAGTTTTAACCCCTTGATCACCCCCGTCACCAGTGTCGCTAAGCGATCATTTTTCTGATCGCTGTATTAGTGTCGCTGGTGACGCTAGTTAGGGAGGTAAATATTTAGGTTCGCCGTCAGCGTTTTATAGCGACAGGGACCCCCATATACTACCTAATAAATGTTTTAACCCCTTGATTGCCCCCTAGTTAACCCTTTCACCACTGATCACTGTATAACTGTTATGGGTGACGCTGGTTAGTTTGTTTATTTTTCATAGTGTCAGGGCACCCGCCGTTTATTACCGAATAAAGGTTTAGCCCCCTGATCGCCCGGCGGTGATATGCGTCGCCCCAGGCAGCGTCAGATTAGCGCCAGTACCGCTAACACGCACGCACCGTACAACTCCCTTAGTGGTATAGTATCTGAACGGATCAATGCCTGATCCGATCAGATCTATACTAGCGCCCCCAGCAGTTTAGGATTCCCAAAAACGCAGTGTTAGCGAGATCAGCCCAGATACCTGCTAGCACCTGCATTTTGCCCCTCCGCCCAGCTCGGCCCAGCCCACCCAAGTGCAGTATCGATCGATCACTGTCACTTACAAAACACTAAACGCATAACTGCAGCGTTTGCAGAGTCAGGCCTGATCCCTGCGATCGCTAACAGTTGTTTTGGTGAAATGGCAAGCACCAGCCCCAGGCAGCGTCAGGTTAGTGCCAGTAGCGCTAACACCCACGCACGCACGGTACACCTCCCTTAGTGGTATAGTATCTGAACGCATCAATATCTGATCCGATCAGATCTATACTAGCGTCCCCAGCAGTTTAGGATTCCCACAAACGCAGTGTTAGCGGGATCAGCCCAGATACCTGCTAGCACCTGCGTTTTGTCCCTCCGCCCGGCCCAGCCCAGCTCACCCAAGTGCAGTATCGATCGATCACTGTCACTTACAAAACACTAAACGCATAACTGCAGCGTTCGCAGAGTCAGGCCTGATCCCTGCGATCGCTAACAGTTTTTTTGGTAGTGTTTTGGTGAACTGGCAAGCACCAGCGTCCTAGTACACCCCGGTCGTAGTCAAACCAGCACTGCAGTAACACTTGGTGACGTGGCGAGTCCCATAAGTGCAGTTCAAGCTGGTGAGGTGGCAAGCACAAGTAGTGTCCCGCTGCCACCAAGAAGACAAACACAGGCCCGTCGTGCCCATAGTGCCCTTCCTGCTGCATTCGCCAATCCTAATTGGGAACCCACCGCTTCTGCAGCGCCCGTACTTCCCCCATTCACATCCCCAACCAAATGCAGTCGGCTGCATGAGAGGCATTTTCTTTATGTCCTCCCGAGTACCCTTACCCAGCGAACCCCCCCAAAAAAGATGTTGTGTCTACAGCAAGCGTGGATATAGGCGCGACACCCGCTAATATTGTCCCTCCTGTCCTGACAATCCTGGTCTTTGCATTGGTGAATGTTTTGAACGCTACCATTCACTAGTTGAGTATTAGCGTAGGGTACAGCATTGCACAGACTAGGCGCACTTTCACAGGGTCTCCCAAGATGCCATCGCATTTTGAGAGACCCGAACCTGGAACCGGTTACAGTTATAAAAGTTACAGTTACAAAAAAAAGTGTAAAAAAAAAAAAAAAAAAAACACAAACAAAAATAAAAAGAAATAGTTGTCGTTTTATTGTTCTCTCTCTCTCTATTCTCTCTATTGTTCTGCTCTTTTTTACTGTATTCTATTCTGCAATGTTTTATTGTTATTATGTTTTATCATGTTTGCTTTTCAGGTATGCAATTTTTTATACTTTACTGTTCACTGTGCTTTATTGTTAACCATTTTTTTGTCTTCAGGTACGCCATTCACGACTTTGAGTGGTTATACCAGAATGATGCCTGCAGGTTTAGGTATCATCTTGGTATCATTCTTTTCAGCCAGCGGTCGGCTTTCATGTAAAAGCAATCCTAGCGGCTAATTAGCCTCTAGACTGCTTTTACAAGCAGTGGGAGGGAATGCCCCCCCCCCCCCCCCACACCGTCTTCCGTGTTTTTCTGTGGCTCTCCTGTCTCAACAGGGGACCTGAGAATGCAGCCGGTGATTCAGCCAGCTGACCATAGAGCTGATCAGAGACCAGAGTGGCTCCAAACATCTCTATGGCCTAAGAAACCGGAAGCTACGAGCATTTTATGACTTAGATTTCGCCGGATGTAAACCGCGCCATTGGGAAATTGGGGAAGCATTTTTTCACACCGATCTTGGTGTGGTCAGATGCTTTGAGGGCAGAGGAGAGATCTAGGGTCTAATAGACCCCAATTTTTTCAAAAAAGAGTACCTGTCACTACCTATTGCTATCATAGGGGATATTTACATTCCCTGAGATAACAATAAAAATGATTAAAAAAAAAAAAAATGAAAGGAACAGTTTAAAAATAAGATAAAAAAGCAAAAAAAAAATAAAGAAAAAAAAAAAAAAAAAAAAAAAGCACCCCTGTCCCCCCTGCTCTCGCGCTAAGGCGAACGCAAGCGTCGGTCTGGCGTCAAATGTAAACAGCAATTGCACCATGCATGTGAGGTGTCACCGCGAACGTCAGATCGAGGGCAGTAATTTTAGCAGTAGACCTCCTCTGTAAATCTAAAGTGGTAACCTGTAAAGGCTTTTAAAGGCTTTTAAAAATGTATTAATTTTGTTGCCACTGCACGTTTGTGCGCAATTTAAAAGCATGTCATGTTTGGTATCCATGTACTCGGCCTAAGATCATCTTTTTTATTTCATCAAACATTTGGGCAATATAGTGTGTTTTAGTGCATTAAAATTTAAAAAAGTGTGTTTTTTCCACAAAAAATGCGTTTGAAAAATCGCTGCGCAAATACTGTGTGAAAAAAAAAAAATGAAACACCCACCATTTTAATCTGTAGGGCATTTGCTTTAAAAAAATATATAATGTTTGGGGGTTCAAAGTAATTTTCTTGCAAAAAAAAATAATTTTTTCATGTAATCAAAAAGTGTCAGAAAGGGCTTTGTCTTCAAGTGGTTAGAAGAGTGGGTGATGTGTGACATAAGCTTCTAAATGTTGTGCATAAAATGCCAGGACAATTCAAAACCCCCCCAAATGACCCCATTTTGGAAAGTAGACACCCCAAGCTATTTGCTGAGAGGCATGTCGAGTCCATGGAATATTTTATATTGTGACACAAGTTGCAGGAAAGAGACGAATTTTTTTTTTTTTTTTTTTTGCACAAAGTTGTCACTAAATGATATATTGCTCAAACATGCCATGGGGATATGTGAAATTACACCCCAAAATAAATTCTGTTGCTTCTCCTGAGTATGGGGATACCACATGTGTGGGACTTTTTGGGAGCCTAGCCGCGCACGGGACCCCGAAAACCAAGCACCGCCTTCAGGCTTTCTAAGGGCGTAAATTTTTGATTTCACTCTTCACAGTTTCGGAGGCCATGGAATGCCCAGGTGGCACAAAACCTCCCCAAATGACCCCATTTTGGAAAGTAGACACCCCAAGCTATTTGCTGAGAGGTATAGTGAGTATTTTGCAGACCTCACTTTTTGTCACAAAGTTTTGAAAATTGAAAAAAGAAAAAAAAAAATTTTTCTGGTCTTTCTTCATTTTCAAAAACAAATGAGAGATGCAAAATACTCAGCATGCCTCTTAGCAAATAGCTTGGGGCGTCTACTTTCCAAAATTGGGTCATTTGGGGGGGGTTTGTGCCATCATGGCATTTTATGGCCTTCAAAACTGTGATAGGCAGCGAGGAGTGAAATCAAAAATTTATGCCCTTAGAAATCCTGAAGGCGGTGCTTGGTTTTTGGGGCCCCGTACGCGGCTAGGCTCCCAAAAAGTCCCACACATGTGGTATCCCCGTACTCAGGAGAAGCAGCTGAATGTATTTTGGGGTGCAATTCCACATATGCCCATGGCCTGTGTGAGCAATATATCATTTAGTGACAACTTTTTGTAATTTTTTTTTTTTTGTCATTATTCAATCACTTGGGACAAAAAAAAATAAATATTCAATGGGCTCAACATGCCTCTCAGCAATTTCCTTGGGGTGTCTACTTTCCAAAATGGGGTCATTTGGGGGGGGTTTGTACTGCCCTGCCATTTTAGCACCTCAAGAAATGACATAGGCAGTCATAAACTAAAAGCTGTGCAAATTTCAGAAAATGTACCCTAGTTTGTAGACGCTATAACTTTTGCGCAAACCAATAAATATACGCTTATTGACATTTTTTTTACCAAAGACATGTGGCCGAATACATTTTGGCCTAAATGTATGACTAAAATTGAGTTTATTGGATTTTTTTTTATAACAAAAAGAAAATATCATTTTTTTTTTCAAAATTTTCAGTCTGGTGATCAAATACCATCAAAAGAAAGCTCTATTTGTGGGAAGAAAAGGACGCAAATTTCGTTTGGGTACAGCATTGCATGACCGAGCAATTAGCAGTTAAAGCGACGCAGTGCCGAATTGTAAAAAGTGCTCTGTTTAGGAAGGGGGTAAAACCTTCCGGGGCTGAAGTGGTTAATGAATTTAAAAAAAAAAAAAAAAATCTAACCAGTAGTTAGCCCATTTTTTTTTTTTTTTTTTTGTATAATGTGAAAGATTTTACGTTGCGAGAATCGTGATCTTTTTATTCTAAGCAAAAAAAATAGTGATTCTCATTTTGGCCAGAATCGTGCAGCTCTATACTAGCATGTGTAGAGCTTGAGAGGAATGTTTTTTTTTTTTTTCTCCCCACTCTTCTCTAGGCTCACAGAGCACATAAATTAGCCCTAATTGTTTCTATCATCTGTTACGTGGGTGTGGTTGCCTCACAGGTGTTTGGTGTACCTCCCTACACACAGTACAATCTGCAGTCTCTTAATTTCAGCTGACAGAAGTTTTTAATCTCCATCTGTCTCACAGAAACCTTCCATTCCCACTAGAGAGCTGGGAAGGATGAAGTGTAAACTCTTGATGGAGGACTGATTACCGGGTATACTATACACTCACCTGGGATCTGACTATACAAGCCTCAGTGGAGAGGTCGGTCTCGTGGTAAATTTACAGCCTTAGCACAAGACTGTCTTTTAGGCCTAAGGTTTAATGTTATACTTTGCATCTTAGGTGTGATGTGTAGTAACCATTTTGGTGCTACTGGGTTTGCATGTGGAGTTGCATTTTTGTCTTTTACCTGGGTGTGGCTGCCTCACAGGTGTTTTGGCTTGCCTTCCCACACACGGTGCAATCTGCAGTCGATTAACAAATCAGCTGGCAGAAGTTTAATTAGATTTTTTGATGGACTTGTCACCTGGTGTACTATGCCTTCACTCACTTGGGATTTGACCATACAAGCCTCAGTAGTTATGTGGGGTTTATCTTGCCATACACATTCTCTGCCTTAGCACAAGTCTGTCTTTTGGGCCTAAGATTTTATATTATACTTGTACATCTTGGGCCTGATGTGTGGTAACCATTTTGGTGCTACCAGTTTTGTATGTTGAGTCACATTATGTTTACATGAGATTCTTATGCTTAGACTCTGGCTAGGACTCTAAGTTGTTCAGGTCCAGGGATAAGCCCTTGCCAGGATATGTGATGTACTTCAGATGTCCATCCTATTCCACAGTGTTAACCATCTAGGTAATGTTTTATACAGCTTGGTAATAGAGTTCTGCTGCCAATAAGTGTTTTAACACTGACAGGCCATGGGTGATTATTGTGCTCTTTTGGTGTTATCCATCCTAGATCAGTTTTAGACCTCTGTATGACTTCCTTATAGTGAATGTGTCATCTATTTAGAACATATAGAGAATGTTATGGGCTTACTCTGTAGCACTAGTGTAAGGCTAGAACCATTAACGCTACAGCTTTTTACATGTCCTTTGCTTAGATACCCCCAGCACTCATATCTTGTATCACAATGGTTCCCTCTTCAGAAATTCCTTGCACATGGAAAGAAACTCAGTTTCTCACATGTTTTAAGGCATTTTATGGAATGTCTTTGCTTGCATTACTTGGTGTAGAGTGTTGCAACCAATTTACCTTTGCAACACTAAGTCTATAGGTCATGTGTTGTACTTAATTTTAGGCTGGTGTTTATCCTGTATCAAAATGAGGCCACGGAAGAGGCATATGATAGTTTATTTTGCTGCATTTATGTAGTGTGTGTCCTTGTGCCAAAAGAAATGTTGGTACAGGGGTATAACCATATTTTGCATAGGCAGCACAGTGGCTTGGTGGTTGGTGCTTCTACCTGGGGTTATCGGTTCAGATCCAACCATGTCATCAGAGTTCTGCATGTTTTCCAAGTATGCAAGTGGCGCTAAAAGCCGTGGCTG
Organism: Aquarana catesbeiana; assembly: GCF_042186555.1. Taxonomy (NCBI): domain Eukaryota; kingdom Metazoa; phylum Chordata; class Amphibia; order Anura; family Ranidae; genus Aquarana; species Aquarana catesbeiana. The sequence goes on from NC_133330.1 coordinate 132,412,427, forward strand.
GCAAAGGTAGAACATAAGGGCAGCACTTGGTTGCATACCTTGCATACCTTCTGCCACTTCACATAAGGCTCTAACACAGCCAGTAGCAGTGCCTCCTCATCTTCAGCAATGATTGCAATAAGTGAGGTGGTTGCAGGCGCGAATAAATACACGCATGTGCATGCTCCAATTAGCAGAAAGAGGGGTGCATTTGGAGGCTTGTTCTAGTGGATTTTTGGCGTCACGTAATCTGTAAAGTACGGTGGTCAGGTCGGCATTTCAGGCAAACCCCCTGCTGCTTAGTCTTTTTCAGGTGGCAGTGGGTGCACCATAGCTTGGGGTATTGTCATTCCTTGGAATATCAGCTCTCTCTCCATATAACAAAGCTGTTGTGTATATAACATGTTATTTATGGAAAATAACATGGGTCCCTGAAGGGATAATGTATGTCTCAAGGCACAAGCTTTGTCACATTCATATATAAGGATGTAGATGGGGAAAGTCGCTAGACGTATGCCTTTGTAGCTTATCTTTATATTCTGTATAGGATGGTGGTTTTTATATCTCCACCATAGTTGGGGCTAGTCCCCATTGAGAATTTAAGATAACTGGGCCCGCCATATCTATGATAATTATGGTATTTCCAAGGGTGGTAAAGGTCTTTCGACTTTTAATGACCCTCCCTAATATAGTAAGTTCTTGCTAATCCTCTCATGGGCTGTCCTGGAAGACGGGGGAAAGCCATTACCAGGAGTCTTCCATGACAGCCTCAGGATTGCGTTCTCACATATGAGATACAACACCTCACTCATTGCATCCAACATAACCCAAAGTGAAATGGTGGGAAAAGGGGGGATGGGCATACATGAGAACAAATAACAGAACTATCAAATAGCATGACAGCGGTAGGTGTGAGTCATAACTGTTGTAAAAAACACAGGGTATTGAGGTGCTTAGGTCTCATCCTCCAACTAATTATGTACCCTCACCCACTAATCTGCCTGCCCAGGGGTGGCAACAGATGGTGTCTGTGTCGTATTAGACGTATAATGTTTCCAAGTGGCCCAGATAGCATAAAATGTATCATACCTGTCCTTGCACTTCGCCATCCATTCCTACGCTGCCAAGATAGTGTTGAGCAGACGCACTCATTCGGATTGCCCTGGGACATAGGCCGACTTCCAGTGTATAGGAATCAAATGCCAGGCAGCATTTAAAAGGTGTGGGAGAATGGATTTGTGGTAATGGCTTAGAGGAGTGGATGGCACGTGCAGTAGGAACTCCAATGGGGAATCCTGCAAATCTATATCTAAGATAATTTTTATCTGAGCCCTGATATCTTGCCAGAAGGCCCGGAGCCTTGGGCACCCCCACCAAATGTGTAGGAAGGTGCCTTGAAGCCCACAACCCCTCCAACAGGCAGCAGAAGCTGTTGGATATATCCTAGCCAAAGTCGCTGGGACTCTGTACCACCGAGTCAACTGCTTAAAGCTAATTTCTTGCATCTTAGTGTCCGCTGAGCTCTTGTGGGTAAGATGATATAGATGACTCAATTGAGCCTCTGTAAATGTATGCTGCAGGTCTCTCTCCCATTCTCGTATGTATATTGGCTTACTCTGGGACCCTGCAGACCGCAACATCTCGTAAAGCACAGAAATAGAGTGAGGGATACAGACTTAAATAGCCTTTCAAACTGGGTCAGGGAGGAGGGAGGTCGGATAGGGTGAGGCAGACTACTGATAAAGTGTTGTAATTGTCTATAGCGCCATTCGGGAAGTGGCCGAATTGGGAGCATAGCCAATCCAAGGAGACTAGGCTTTGCTCGTGTACAAACCTCCCACATCGTGTCTCCCCCCGTCCTTTGCCCACATGCGGAAATAGGAGAGGTGTTCCCCTGAGGTGAACCAGGGGAAGCCCCCAAGAGGTGCAAGCAGGGACACCGGCTGCGATAACAGCTCCCGTGTAGTTATTGTATCCCATAACCTCAGCACATGGACAGAGACCAGTGACACAAAATCTGAGAGGCCTCGGCAATCCCAGGGAAGCCATGGAGCATGAGACAAGTTACGTCCAGCCAGGAATTTCTCAAGGGGAACCCAGGATTTAGTAGCAGTATGATGTTGCCAGTCAAGAATCCTTTGCAGGGCGACCGCCTCATAGTACCTGTGTATGGAGGGGACTCACAATCCTCCAAGTCTCTTTGGACGTTGCAGTGTGCAGAGGGCTAGGCGGGGTACACCGCCCTGCCATATAAATTTTATGAACAGGCTGTTGAAGGCTGAGAAGAAAGATCTGGGAAGTGCTATAGGCACCATCTGAAGATAGAAAAGGATTCTCGGCAGTACATTCATTTTCAGGATACTGACTCGGCCCATCCATGAGAAGGTGGTGCGGTCCCATTGTAAAAGATCGGCTTTAATCGTGTTAAGTAAGGGGGCAAAGTTATATGTATATAGTTGCGTTTATGTAGCTGGAAGGTAAATGCTTAAATAATTTAAGGAGGAACAGCACCATGTAAAGGAAAAGGATGTTTGTAATTGGGAGTGCATCGCAGGAGGAATAGCAAGGGGAAGGATCTCAGATTTACTTTCATTGACTTTAAAGTTGGAGAGAGAATGGAATCTCCGTAGTTCCACCATAATAATAGGAAGGGAGATCAGCGGGTCTGTGACGTAGAATAGAACGTCATCAGAGTATGCCGAAAGTTTGTGTTCTGACATCCCTACCATGAGCCCCTTGATGTTAGGATTGGACCGTATCGTATTAAGTAGTGGTTCCAGGGTGAGGGCAAATATCAGGGGGGACAAAGGGCACCCCTGTCTTATCCCGTTCCTTATAGGGAAGGGGTCAGAAAGTGTCTCATTCACTTTAACCCGGGCTTCTGGGGAACTATATAAGGAGCCTATCCACCTGAGCATGTTATGCCCTAGGCCCAATCTGGATAACACCGCCTGTAGATAGACCCAGTCCATCCTGTTGAAACCTTTTTCAGTATCCGTGGATAACAGGAGACGGGGTGAGCTGGGCCGCTGCAGGTTTGCCCAGTGATTTAGTTGTATAGCTCAATTGGAGTTATCCCTGGCCTCCCTTCCCGTTATAAATCCCGTTTGGTCCGGGTGAACGGGTTTGTCGATTAGCCAAGACCTTCGCTAATATTTGGATATCAGTGTTTAACAATGAGATCGGCCTATGGCTGCTGGGGATGCATAAATCCTTCCCTTCCTTCGGGAGGACAGCAATGTGTGCTAACAGTGCCTTCTTTGGAAGGGAAGTGCCTGATGCCAGGGCGTTAACGTATGTGTACGTGCGGTCAGACAGGCGGGGTGAAAATTTGCGGTAATATGCATTCGTGAACCCATCTGGGCCAGGACTCTTTCCTCGCGGAAGGTCTTTAATAACTGCTTCAATCTCCGTTACAGCTATAGGTCTGTCAGACTGCTCGCTAAGTTGTGTTGACAGTTGGGGGGGCTAGCGCTTCTAGATATTGTGAAATACATTCCGTTTTCTGTGAGGGCATGTGACCCGTGAGTGTGGCAGGAAGTTGGTAAAGTTGGGCATAGTATTCCCTAAATGTGTCCGCAATTTTAGTGCTGTTTGGGAGCCCGAGGTAGTTTGCAATTTATAGACGTGACCAGATGTGCGTTGTCGTTTTAAGGGCCCTAGCCAATAGTCTTCCGCATTTATTTACAAACTCATAAAATTTATGAGAAACATATCTGTCTATCCCGTGTCTGTGTTTCCAACATATTGGACCGCTTTTCCCTAAGACACAAGCTCCTCATATAAGTGTGGCGTTTGTGTTTAAGCTCTGCAGTACGTACCTGGGCCAGCGGGGACTGAAGTTCTCAACTACGTGCCTTTTTGAGTCTAGATCCCTGGGAGATAAGTTCACCCCGTATCACGGCGTTGTGTCCCTCCCATACACATGCCATCCCTGTCTCTCCTGGCATGTTCTCCTTAAAGCATAGAGAAATGGTATCTGAGACCTGCTTTAGTGCCACTGCATCATCTAGCAGGTTTTCGTTTAACCCCCATATCCATTGACGGACATCCGTGGAAAAGGGGAGCTAGGGAGACGGAGATGGGTGCATGGTCGGAGATCATCAGCGATCCAATCGATGCACTGGTGAGCGATTCCAAAAAGCATTGATCCACCAATAGGATATCTATCCACGTGTACACGTTATGCGTGGTGGAATAATAGCTAAAGTCTTTTACGGTGGGGTGAAGCGCTCTCCAGCAATCGACCAGATGATTAGCGTGTAGGGTCTTATGGAATCATTTGAGAAAGGCGAATGAGTGTGTAGAACGACCGGAGGAGGTGCTCAACTGCGGGTCAGGGCAGACGTTGAAGTCTCCCCCCAACACCAGCCGCCCCTCGTGGAAAGTGTATCTAACAACTTATCCAGAAACTCTAGTTGTCTGGAATTAGGAGCATAAAGCCCCACGAGTGTGAGCTTGCGATCAATTAGAGTGCCTTTAATAAATGTCAAATCTGCCGTTGGGATCCGCATAGTGGTCCAGGGTAATGAAGGGCCAATTTTTATGTATCGCAACCGCTACCCCACCAGATTTAGGTCAGGGTGAATTGATGAGATACCATTGGTTGTATAGATGTTTGGGTAGGCGAGGAACAGAGTCAGTCCTGAAATGAGTTTCCTGCAAGAGTAAAATATGTGCACCCAGTCTGTCTCAAGCCACAACTTACTGCGTTTGGATGGGGAGCTCAGGCCACGAACATTGTACAATACGATCTTCAGATCAGCCATGGTTGGTCACTGGTAACGTCGCCCCACGGGCGTATGGATGATGATGAGAGACCTGCAGCAAATTGACCCAATGAGCCTGAAGTGCTGACTAGAAAAAAACGTGAGTATAACCCATATAGTAAAAAGGAGAAAAAGAAAGATAACACAAGAATAATCCAAAACAAATAAAGAACATAGTGCCCAGTGGGCAAGTAATCAACACTAACACTGGTGCAGGGGTCACCTCTCGGCCAGCCGACCCCAAAGAGTTCAAGTGACCCACGCACTGTGGACAGCCTCGGCGGAGGAGTAGAACTCCCAGGAGTTCACCTATAGAGGGTGAGTGGGGAGACATCAGACAGGAGCCCTGCTAAGGGTCCCGCTCCAGTGCATGATCACTTCCAAAGATCAGATGTGCATTCAAATTATCAGCACAGCAAAAATAGTCCAGAGAAAAAATAAAAATATACATTTTTATAAAAAAACAAAAAATTATTTGAGGACAAAAAAGAAAAACAGTCATCTGGAACTGTGACAGACAATCAGTCAATGTGCAGCTAAGGAAGAGGACGGCCTCTGCTCGGTGGTGACAGCGGGATCATCACGATGTTGCGACGTCTGCGGGGTTCTGTCATCAAGGCTCCGGACGAGGCGGTGCTGGAATAGCTGGGGAGGTGCGCCAATCAGGTATGTCCACCGCAGGTAGGCCGAGGCAGGAAAGAAAGTGAGGTAAGTCCGACTTGTTCTGTAGGGCGACTTGTTTACCTCCTTTAGTGACCGTGAGGCTGAAGGGGAATCCCCAGCGGTAGATCAGGTGGGCATCTTGCAGGACTTCTAGCAGTGGTTTAAGGGCTCTACGTTGCATCAGCGTGCTTCTGGACAAGTCTGGGAATAGGGACAACTTGGCTCCATCAAAGTCCACGTGGCGGACCCCCCGAACATGGTTCATGATACACGTTCCTTTAGGGTATATTTGTGCAGCTTACAAATAATGTCCCAGGGTTTATCTGGATCATCAGAGGGGGGTCTAAGGGTCCGATGGGCTCGGTCTATCTCTATGCGATCAGGTATTAATAAAACTTTTGACTCGCGCTAGTGATAAACAAATGGGTATAAAAGTGATGAAGCATGGCCTTTAAACTTCAAAGTTCAAATATATGTATGGCCATATAACATATAGATAAACATGTGCAATAAAACAATAAGACTAGCATCAAAGCTTTGATATAATGTGCAGCAATAAAAATATTTAACGTTAGTCCATATGAGAACACCCGAGTATGATATTAAATCAAGTGAAGGTCCAGTTGTATGAAAACACAAGTGCTTGGGTCCACCACCATATGTAGAGTGACTGGCCGCTTACCAGAGACCCATGACCCCCCGTTGCAGAGGGTCTGAGTAAGCTGTTGAATCTTATTACTCCGGACCACCATAAGGCCGAGATGGATAGCTGGGATGGGACATTGGCTCAAGGCCATCCCTCAAGGTCAATTTTTGCGCCTTAGACGCAATTGTTCAGATGTAGATACTTTTGACCATCAAGCATGTATCTTGACAGAGAGATTTTTGGAAAAGGGATATGACCGGATTTCCCTCTCTCGGGCTGTTAAATCAGCAAGGGACAGGGCTGTACTCCTGTCTGATGCCCCCAAACCTGGGGCCAAGGCTTCTGATGCCGTGCCATTTATCACCACCTATTCGGTGCAACACCGTGTGATCAGACAACTAATGCAGAAGCACTGGCATGTTTTGGGCAGTGACCCAACCCTCAGTACCATTCTACCATCGAGACCTAGAGTGGTATTTAAGGGAGTGGCCTCCCTAGGGAGTAAAATAGCTCCTTCGGTCCAGGATCCCCCACGGCAGAGCAGACCCTTTCTTCAAAATTTGATTGGGTTTTACAGGTGCGGTAAATGCCAGGTGTGCTCCCTTAACGTTAATAGATCAAGACGGATCACGACATTTACATCCACCAGCACCATGCGTTCATACGAAATTGAACCATTTATTACTTGCAGTTCTTTTTTTTAATCAATAGTTTTTATTGAAATTTTTAGAAAGGAATATTTTACATAACATAAAAGGAAGGCACAAGAAAGGGAAAGGATTGATATACACATTCAGGTTATATACAATCAGGTTATATACCTTCTCAGAAATTATCACTTAGTTAGCCACATAGCATAGAGACATTTGTGATAAGTAGAGTATTTCACTATGCGTTGTGTTTATCTTATCTTCATTAGTCAAACGTTAATAGAAACATTACTAGTGACAGAAACATTGATAGGAACCTTAGCTTTTGGACCATACCGACCATTGTTTGTCAAATTTTCTCAAGTCATCTTCCAGGACGGCACACCTGAGAGATGAGGCTCCTCCCCACAGGAAACACAATCAATCAACAGCTGTTTTAAGTCCACACCCTTCCCCCTGATCCTCAGTTTTTGATTGTGTTTCTCCCTACACGGCGAAACTGTTTGTTTTTTTCCAAATGACCGAAGCCTGGGGCTGGTGGTCTCCCCCTGGGAGCCGGACCAAATGCCTGGGAAGCCTCTGGGTCTGGCGGGATATATTTATCCTTCCCGGGGGGTTCCCCTATCCTTTCCTCAGGGGGGGCAGCAGAAACTGGAAGAGCCCCCCTGAGAGCTGAAGGCCCCTGGGTACAGTGGTGTCCCCAGAACTTCAGGGGCCTGTCTCCCCCCCCCTTACCTGTCCGGAAGTCCTTTCAGACGGGGGTGCTGGCCGTCGGTTCTTTCCAGGGGGATCGTATCCCCTGACTCCTGGGTCCCTGGTAGCTCGCGTGGGCTGCTGGAGAGGGCACCGCCTGAACGACCCGCGTTCTTACCCAGAAGGGAAGGCTGAGAGTCAGCAGGAGCAGGCGCCCACATCCTCCTTTCGAGGAGGCACCAGTTTACTATGGTGAATGTCTGCCTAAACCACCTCATGGGAATGAGGAACGTACGGCATTTCCCCCCCCCCCCCATGTGTATATACTGACTGGACAGTGCAGGACACAGCCTAACCTTGCAGCTCCCTAAAGGGACAGCAGTTGGAGGGGGGGGGGCACTTTGGCGGCTATCCTCCTTGCGTGTGGACCATAAGGATGGAAAAGCAAGCCCGGTGGCTGTGGAAAAAGGGGAAGACGACAACGGTGAGTCAAAAATCCCCAATCCCAGCCAGACGGTTTCTGGGCATTTGAGATAATCTCCCCTGGGGTCTGGATTCAAATAGCCCAGAAGCTTTTGCTAAATACACCAGCCACAGCTCCCTCCTACATCAGAGATGCTGTATGGTGGACAAGTGGTGCAGAGGAGCGAGTGTGCCTAAACCACCTCAGATGGGAAAGAGGTAGGTAAGGCATTTTTTCCCCTTCCACCTGTATTTACTGAGTGGTGCAGTGCAGGACCTGGGGTCTGCATAACAAAATAGCCCAGAAGCTACTGCTAAAAACCGCCAGCCACAGCTTCCTCTTATAGCAGAGACACTGTGGTTATCACAACAGTAGGTTGCCAGCCTCTCCCTACATACCCAGTTGTGGTACATTAGTAGGGGTGAATACAGCAAAGAGGGTGACCTGGTAGAACAAAGAGTTCCTTACTGGCCAGGTATACCACTGAACAAGTTATTAATGGTGCAATGGTTGAAGGATTCAGGAGTAAGCTCCCTTGCTCAGCAGGTGCACTAGGTTATCTGGCCCTATTAGCCCAGCTGCTAGGAATCTGCTTAAAGTTGCTCCAAGATGCTTAAAAGCTGACCTAACTTTCAACAATGTGGCAGGGACCAAGCTTCTGTGTGGCACAGTAGGGGTTCCCTTGTGACAGATCCTCCTTTTGGGGGTTGCTTGCTATGGGTAACTTTTCATAAGCTCCAACCTCCCACTCCACTCTTACATTGTGGTTATATTTTAATGCAGGGGGTAAGAAAAACCTTTTTGTTGGTTTGGGCTACAGTCCACTCAGTGACAGATCTAAAAGCGATTTACCATAAATCGTTTTTCCTATATCCTTTGATTAAGGATTTTCTGTGCAAACATATGCAAGAGCTAGATGGCTATATGATTGCTTCTTTAAGGGCTGCAGGTGGCTATTTACCTCCAGGCTAAATTGGTAACCACCCTTTTTAGAGGTCTTATATTGGTCTCTAGGGCTGGGCTCATTGAGACTTACTGATCAGCCCCACCCGTGTATGAGCTGGCTAGCGTTTGCTCAATCTACGGAGGTAAGGTAGGACAACAGCTACTATAGTAAGGTGTCCAACCATTTTAGGATTGGTTCCTTCACTGGTGGTGAAGGATTAGTATCTACAGCCCAGGCTATGCCTATGAAATAATTTGCTCCTGTTTGGTTATTTCATAAAGGGATACACCATGACTCCTTCTTGGCTGCTCACCAGTAGACCTCAGTAGTGAAGGTTTGTGTTTGGTGGCACAACTAAAGTACACATTGAGATTTGTGACCTCTCTGCTGAAGCTTGTTGGGTGTCCTTTATATACTAAAGGTACTGCTTTGTTTGGCTACAGATCAGAAAATACAACAGGGAAGGTGGTCTGTACTTTCTGGTTTTGTGCCGCACGCCAGAAACGCACATCATTGAGTCTGGTGATGACATTTCTGCTCATAATTGTTATATTGCTGCACATCAGACCTACACAAGATTGGGGTCTGTTTTGTGGGGTTTTTGTGTCCTGTATTACTGCCTTATTGGTTGCTTATCAGAAAGGCAGCAGGAAAGATTGATGGCAGGGGTAGTACATATACTGCCTTTGGTAATCGGTACAGCACCACAAGGTGGCGTCGTGCTGATTCAGACAGTGCTATTAACGGCAATAGCTGCCGATTTTAGGCATGCGATTTGACATGTGAGTCGCATGCCAAATCGCTTCAATATGGATGTGCTATCTCTATTCAGAATTGTTAGATTGTTGCACATTAGAGATATACACGATAGAAGTTTGTCTGTGGGTCCTGTATTACTGCCTTATTGGTTGCTTATCAGAAAGGTAGCAGTGAAGATGGATGGTCCTGATTTTGTTGGAAAATACAAATTGAACCTGTGCCATGGGTAGTACACATACTGCCATTGGTAATCGGTGCAGCACCACAAAGTGACGTGCTGATTCAGACAGCGCTATTAACAGCAATGGCTACCGATTTTAGGCATGCGACTTTGACATGTTGAGTTGCATGCCAAATCACTTCAATATGGATGTGCTATCTCTATTCAGAACTGTTATATTATTGCACATCAGACATATACAAGATTGAGGTTTGTCTGTGGGTACTGTATCACTGCCTTATTGGTTGCTTATCAGAAAGGCAGCAGTGATGACGGATGGTCCTGATTTTGTTGGAAAATACAAAATTGAACCTGTGCCAGGGGTAGTACACATACTGCCATTGGTAATCAGGGCAGCACCACAAAGTGGCCCGGGCTGATTCAGACAGTGCTATTAACGGCAATGGCTGCCAATTTTAGGCATGCGATTTGACATGTTGAGTCACATGCCAAATCACTTGAATATGGATGTGCTATCTCTATTCAAGATTGTTGTTGCACATCAGACACATACAAAATTGAAGGTTTACTGCCTTATTGGCTGCATATCAGAAAGGACACAACAGTGAAGGTTGTTTGTCTTTTTCTGATTTGTTTTTGCTGCTCAGCAGGGAGACACATTGAGGGTAATGACATCTCTGCTCAGTATTGGTATATGCTACACATCAGACATACACAAAGATTGAACATTGTTTGTGTCCTGTATGTCCTATATTTACTGACTTATCGTCCGTATATCAGAAAGGCACAGCAGTAAGTGGTGTTTCTCATTGATCTTCCTTGCTGTTTCTTAGGTATACACAGTAGGGGGTTGTTGGCTGCACTCCTCCAGGGAGCCACAGCATGGGGACCCCTTGTTTGTTCGACCCGAAAACTGCTTTTCCTGCGACCTGTGTAATCTTGAGGTCTGTGGTTCCGTAAGCAGGGACTGCTGGATACGCTGCGACCTGGAGTCGCACAGTCACGAATGATACCCTTTGGAAGCCATAGTATGACTTCTCATGCGTCTTGCAGTCCCAAGTGGCAGGTTGGGTCGCACGGGTGTGGGAACCCTAAGCTTATCTGTCCCTTCTGGTTCAGGTTTTGCAATGCTGCAGGAATACTCATTGTGGAGTTATTGCCTTATTTTGCAGTAGACCAGAAAGATCGCAGCTGTAAAGGCTGTCTGTTGTTTGTTTTTATGTGGCTGCACAGCAGAAGTACTCAACATTGAAGCTTGTTGGTGCTTTCTGTTTCATATTGCCTTACCTTATGGCACTTCAGAAAAACACAATGCTGTAGGTTGCTTGTGTTCTTTCTCTGTTGGTTCTATGTAACTGCACTACAGAACTGCATAACAGGAAGGATTGTCTTATAACTGTACTTGGTGGTTCGTCATAAATACGCAACATAGAAGTTTGGGTCTTTCTGTCTTCTCTTTATAGCCTTGTTTTGCTGTACATCAGTAAAATGCCACTGTAAAAGGGGGTTCCCGTCCTTTCTGTATTTACCAGTTATGACCTAGCTAGCTGCACTTCAGAAATGTGCAGCATTTAAGGTGTGTTTGTGTCTTAATGCTTACATATTGGCCGCACATCAGAAAACCAGACTGTGAGGTTCAGATTTGGGTATCTTCCCATATTTGATATTTTGGTTTAGCTAGTCACACTCAGATACACAACATTGATGTCTATGCTTGTGTCCTTTCTGTCTAAATCTATTGTGCTATGTCCACAATCTATGATTTTTTTATTTGTGATATTAATAATACATGTATCACCTTTTTGTATTTCAGCCTTCTCTTCCGTGAAAGGGCCAGGAGTTCTGGTGCAGATGTCACATGTCAGAAAGCCTCGACCCCTTACATTCAGGGATGCCAGAGCCATTTCCTAGGGTTGAAGCCCAGTAGAGTTATGGGTCACTGGAGGAAGGCGATAATGAATCGCCCTGTTTAATAAGAACTTAGGAAGTTCGGTTCAGAGGAGTTTTATGGCCTGAAGATGAAGTATAAACATGTATACCCGACTAAATAGGTTACAGCTCGGTGCATGGCCTTCATTTTGCCCTTCTAGCAAGACTAGATGTAGCAATATGAGTGTTCTTCTCCTGCTATAGATGTTAATCTCCTGAGTAGGCTCTCAGGCGTAAGTAAAACTATAGATTGGGCATGCCTTAAACCCAGGGATTAAGTTTTTGTTAATCTATTTCCCTTAAGTAGGTTTCCCTTCAGTCTTTGACGTAAAGCTAAAAATGAACAAAAAGGGGTTGTCTGTCAGGGGCCCCCCTTTTTTTGGCAGTTTTATTTCCCTGGACAGGGTTGTGTTAAGACAGGCCCCCTTATGGATCAATGTAGTGTCCTTGTCTTACAACACAGGTCTCCGATTAATCTTTTTAGTGGTTCTAAACAGCACCTATAGGCAGAATAGGCCATTGTTGGTAGATGTGTGACAGACAACATTGATAACCTACAAGTTTAACATGTTTTCTGATTCCATCTTTAAGAGCCCACTCCACCTAGATCCTGCATCCGAAACAGAGAAGGCAGGGACACCGGTGGAGTAGACCGGCAGATCAGCCGCATGATCCAGCTATGATACCTTCATTAAGCATGTGGAGTAAAGGTAAAGCTTTCTGCAGAACCGAGGTTCGCCAAGAGTCTTGCAGTGGTCCCACCCTAAGGTAGGCCTGAGGTACTTGATTATTCTCTCAGGTGTGCCGTCCTGGAAGATGACTTGAGAAAAGTACTAGTTACTTACCGGTAACTGTCTTTCTGGGAAATCTTCCAGGACGGCAGGCCTACTTCCCACCCGTTGGAGGAGGGAAAATTTTAGAACACTAGAAGGTGAGTGCCTATGAGGAATGATTTCCCTTGTGAACCAGGTTCAGGAGTTACTTCTCTACAAACTGAGGATCAGGGGGAAGGGTGTGGACTTAAAACAGCTGTTGATTGATTGTGTTTCCTGTGGGGAGGAGCCTCTCATCTCTCAGGTGTGCCGTCCTGGAAGATTTCCCAGAAAGACAGTTACCGGTAAGTAACTAGTACTTTTTTGCATTGTAAAGAGTTTATTGCTAAGAGACGCTCGAAGGTGTCATTTCTATGAACTGCTTTGGTTATGTCTGATAGGTTAATGGCGTTAGTGGTTTTCCAATTTCTTAATATCATTAAGCGTGTTTCCAACAGTATATGTGTTATGATTGGTCTAAACTCTACTTGAAATTTTTCTATGTTCAAATGTAATATTGCCAGCGCCGGGTCTGGTTGAGATAATACTCCCGTGATCGTGGAAATCAATCTAAACACTTGGTTCCAAACGCATTTAACAGCAGGACAATACCAAAGCATGTGTAGTAGGTTACCTACATGTCCACAGGCTCTCCAGCAATGTGGGGATGTTCCTGGGAAGAATTTCGCAATTCTGTATGGAGTGTAGTACCATCTGTTAGCTAATTTGATAGTTAATTCCCAATGTTTGATGCAATGGGAGGATTTGTGTATTTCTCTAAAGGCTTGCCGCCATTGTTCATCTGAGGCTGATATACCTAGTTCTTCCTCCCATTTTTTCATTGCAGTCGTTTTTGTAAACTTGAGTTTATCTTTGGTGATGTTGTAGAAGAAAGATATGCCTTTTGTATGTTGTTTATCTGTAGAGTAAAATTGCCAAATATTACTCGGAAGGTACATGGTTGGTGTGGGCTTAGATTTAATGAAGTTTACAATTCTTAAGCATGTAAACTGTGTGTTCTTTGGGAGGTAATATTGTGTCATAAGTTGTTCCACAGATTTAGGATTTGTGCCATGATATAAGTCTGATATGTGTAGTATGCCCTTACTTATCAGGTCTTTGACCGTTCGCATTGGGATTTTTGTTTCTAAGAACGATAAGGGTATGTTATACTGTGTGTCGTCTTTGTTCTTCCATGTTTGTTCCCGTATAAATCGCCACGCTTTCAATGAGATTTGCGTAGTAGGAGACAATTTTTTTTTGTCCCATGGTATCCACCCGTCTATTATGAGTAGTAGGGGTAAATTATTCAGTGGTGCTGTCGCTCTTTCAATGTCCACCCATAATGGTGTGTCAGTTGTTTGAAACCAGTGTTTGATTTGGTCTAGGTGTACTGCCCAATAGTAATCATGTATGTCCACTAAGCCTGCTCCGCCCGCTTGTTTATGTGATGTGAGATTATTTCGCGAACCTCTAGCTTTTTTCCCTTTCCATATATATTTCCAAGCAATATTCGCTATGTTTTTTATTAAGTGTTTAGGGATGTTCAGTGGTAGGGAGCGGAATATGTATAGTATTTGTGGCAATAGCATCATTTTGTAAGCTGTAATTCTGCCTAACCAAGATACTTCATTGTTTGACATGTTTTTGGTTTGGGCTTCCAGTTTGGTAATCAGTGGTAATACGTTGGCTTTTATCATTGTTGATATTTTGTTCGTGAGAGTGATCCCCAAATATGTGATATTTCCTTTACTCCACATATATGGTAATTTTACTTGTAGTGAATTACGAATTTTTGTTGGGATACCCATGTCTAAAATCAGTGATTTGGTAAAGTTGACTTTATAGTAGGATATTTCCCCAAAGGTAATAAGGATTTTATGAGCCTGTATTAAGGATATGGAGGGATTAGTGAGTAGTAGGATCACATCGTCTGCGAATAGGTTAATGGTGTGTTTTGTTGACCCAAACTGGAAGCCTGTTATCAGAGGATGTGTTCTTATGGATTCTGCCAACGGCTCTATCATCAAATTGAAAATTGCAGGAGATAGGGGGCACCCCTGTCGGGTTCCATTATTTATATGAAAAGTTGCGGATAGAAACCCCGCAGAGTACACCCTTGCTGATGGGCAAGAGTATAATGCCATAATAGCTTGCAAAATTGGGCCTTTAAATCCATATTTTATCAATGTTTGTTCCATATAGGTCCAGTGGACCCTATCGAACGCCTTCTCTGCGTCAATGGATAGCAGCAGAGAAGGAGTTTGAGTCTTTTCAGCATAGTTTATCACATTAATAATCCTCCTAGTGGCGTCCGAAGTTTGTCTCCCCCTCAAGAAACCCATCTGGTCTCTTTTAATAAGATTAGGTAAAATATGCGTTAGTTGTTTGGCTAGTAGTTTCGCGTAGACTTTTGTATCAGAGTTCAGCAGTGATATAGGTCTGAAGTTAGCTGGTGTGGTAGGTTCTTTACCCGGTTTTGGTAAAGTCACAATATGTGCCTGCAGCATTTGCTGTGGGAAAGAGGCAACCTCAGCAGCTTTGTTAAAAATTTTTGTCATATGTGGAGATAGAATATTGGTGAACACTTTGAAATATTCATTGGAGAATCCGTCTGGGCCGGGGGATTTCCCATTTGGAAGTGAATGTATCGTCATTTCAATTTCTCTGTTTGTAATCGGGGCACTCAGATATTCTAATTGATTGTCAGAGAGGGCTGGAAGGTTTATGTGCTCCAAAAAAGAATTTATTTTATCTATAGATGGTTGTGGTGTGGTAACATCTTTGTGTAAATTATACAATGAGCTGTAGTATGATGCGAATTGATTTGCTATTTCTTGTGGGTTCGTGATTCTATGTGGTAGCGTGGGGTTTTGACAGTATGCTATTCTAGTTCTGGTGCGAGCAGCTTTTAATCTATTCGCTAGGTATTTACCTGCTCTGTTAGCATTGACATAGTAGTTTTGCCGTAAGTATTTCTGGTGTTTGTCATATTGTTGTGTTAGGAGTGTTCTAAGTTGTTCTCTAAGAGAGTTGAGTTTGTCGATAAGTGCTGTAGATGGAGATGTTTTGTTTTGATTTTCTATAAAATGTATGTCTGCTATAATTTTATTCAGCTGCTGAGTTTGCCTCTTCTTTTGTCTAGCTCCTAGTTGTATCAGGATACCTCTCATAAAGGCTTTATGAGCGCTCCATACAGTAAATGGATCTCTCACTGATTCTTCATTTTCGGAGAAGAAATTTTTTAAATGCTGGGAAATTGTTTTGTGATAGTTATTGTCTTGGAAAAGTCTGGTATTACAACGCCAGATGGGTGGTGAGGAGGAGACTCCCCTCTCTGCAATAGACATAGAAATGGCCGCGTGGTCAGACCACGTTATTTCATGTATTTTTGTCATGTTCACATTTTGTAGGAGCCATTTATCTGTTAGAAACATGTCTATTCTTGACTAAGAAGAGTGCCTGTTGAAAAAAAAGGTATAGTCTCTTTCCGTGGCATGGAAGCACCTCCATATATCGTAAAGCTCCTCTTGGTGGAGTGTGGACTGAAGGGATAGGGTTCCTTTTGACTGTCCTGAGGACGTGTCCAGCGTCGGATCTGGGGTTATGTTGAAGTCCCCGCATATTAATAGGTTCCCATATTTCATGGAATTAGCTTTGTGTAGGACTTTTTGATGAATCTGATTTGGTGTGTATTCGGGGCATACAGTGTGATCACGGTATATGGTTTGGAATTGATGTCACCTGTGAAGATGATATACCTGCCTCCTGCATCGGTGAGGACATCCTTAGGTTGTATGGATAGCGAGTCCTTGAAAGCTAATAGGACACCTCCTTTTTTACTATTTGGTGTGTTGGCCATATAAATGATTGGGAAGTTTTTATGCTTACATTGAGGAGCATTATTTAACTGGAAGTGTGTTTCCTGGACACAAAGAATGTGCTGGCTTCCTTCCACAAGGAGAATCGTTTAGCTGGGTGGTTTAGTCCCCGGGTATTAATTGAAAGGCATGTTATCGTCATTGTGAAGGGTACGTGTGGGTACGTGTGGTTTTGTGGGGTGATGTGGTAGAAGTACTCACTGCGCCCGGTTGGTTGGTAGATCCTTGTGGATTTGTGATTGGAGGTAAGTCTTTTCATTTCTTCATGCGTCTTAGTTGGTCCGGTTCTTTCGTAGATGAAACTGTGTATATCCAAAAACAAAGGGTACAGAGAGCAAGGAAAAAAAAAAGAAAGTTAACAGGGGTTTGATAAGAAATGGATCCATTAATTGATCCCTGTGCAGGTGTAACTGCTACTGGTTGACTGGGGTGTAGGAAATAGTTAAGCCTAAGCTCTTCCCTGGAGATAAACTGATTTGTAACTGTGTGGAGTGTTATGAGCTTCCACCATTGCTTTTTTTGGTTGAACGCTTGTGGGAGACGATTTGCCACTCACACTGTATAGGGATCGGTCCCTGAGGAGTCACATGTTGTGCTGGCTGGTCAGATATTATTCCCCAATTCCGTAGAGCCTTAAGTCCCTCTTCTTGGTGGACACCAAGACTGTTTGACCATTGTGAGTGATCGATAAGGTAACAGGGTACTTCCATTTATGTAAAATGTTGTGGATTCTCAGGGCTTTTGTGACGGTTAACAAATTTCTGCGGCGTTGAAGAGTGTGTCTGGACAAGTCAGGCAGTACTCTGATGGCGGCATACTGTTGTGGAATGTTTTCCTGTTTGCGGGAGACTTGCAGAATGCGATCTTTTATATGGTAATAGTGTATTCTCATTAAGACATCTCTTGGTGTGTCATCAGGGAGGAAGGACGGTTTTGGTACCCTGTGGATCCTGTCTAGTAGAAGATCTAATGCAGTTGCTTCAGGTATTAAGGTGGAAAATAGGGTCTGAGCGTATTGCAGAAGCTGAGAAGGGGGGACAGATTCTGGAACACCCCTCAGTTTGAGGTTGTTCCTCCTGGATCTGTCCTCGAGGTCAGCAATTTTATCTTTTAGCCATGAAATGTCCTCCCCTTGTGCTGTGTGCGCTTCTACCATAACATTGTAAGATGAGGTATATTCCTCCATCTTGTGTTCCACCTGGTTCACTCTGCGGCCTAGCGTCTGCACTTCCCTCTGGCACTCAGTAATTCCTCTCATCATATCTGCCTGTAATGAGGAGCGCAGGGACAGCAGCATGTCCTTCATTAAGGTATCTGATACTGGTCTATCTGCTGTGGGGAAATCTTTAATGGGATTTGGCCCTGATCGCTCTGGCCTGTAGTATTGGGAGGCCCGCTTACCTCCATGGCCGGATCGGCCTGTGGTCTGACCGGCGAGTCCCTCCGTTGCCGCAATTTGGCTGGGCTTCGGGTTGTGGGGGTAGATGGGCCCGAGGATTGTGTACTGGGAGGGTTGTTCAGGCAGGAGGGAACCGCTGATGTCCCCGCTCCACCGTTCCGTCCGGGTCCCTGGTCCGGCCTGTCAGCCATTTTGTTGAGGCCCGCGCGAGGCATAGAAGCTCGTCATCTTCTGCGGCTGCTGTGGGGTTTTTCAGTGCCGTGGCATCCTCGTCGTGCTCCGCGGGGATTTGGCGTCTGGATGTCAGTGTTTGGGGCTGCGGGTGGTGCTGGTGGGCTCTGATGGTGAAGGATTATCTCCGGTGTGCGAGCGGAGCTCCTGGATTACGCGTCCATCTTGGAGTCCGGTCGCCACATTACTTGCAGTTCTGAAGGGGTGGTCTATCTCCTACAATGCCCTTGTGGGCTCCAGTATATAGGGAGGACCAAAAGGGCCCTACGTGTCCACCTGAACGAACACATAGGGAATATAAGGAGAGGATACGATAAACATCCTGTTTCTAGACATTACGATCAGGTTCACAGAAGAGATCCCTCCAACACATTATATGTAGGCATTGACAAGTATAGACCACATTGGCGAGGCAGTTCACTAATCAGGGAGATCTCTAAGTTAGATGTCCTGGATTTACAGATTAAAAATGTGCGATTTGACTAGATCAGGTAACTATAATACATTTGCGAAATTATGGAACCTGTGGGTCCAAGCAATGCCGTGCTCTTTACCTGTGCTATTTTAGTGCCGAGAGTAATCCTCTTTCTACCCAGATAGAGATGTCGTGTTGGGCATGGCTTAGAGTTTCGAAATCAAGAGAGAGCAACGAAAAAGAACAGTAGCCAAATATAGGGTGTGCCTTGGAATTATGCGGGCCCGATGGGGGGGGGGGGGGAATGGCGCATTAGATAGAATAGTAATAATATATGAACACGTATTGTAGTAATAATAAGAGATTATGCGGCCGGTTGGCCTTGATGTATAAATTGGGTGTCTTATGTGTTATACTTTTGTATTATTGTAATTATTTAAATATGGAATGCATAAAGTAAAAGAAGGAAAGTTTGAAAGGCCACAATGATGTGACTGGGTAAGAGACATACATGAGTACCAAACTGAAAGCTGTCTCCGCATTAAGTTAACTGAAGTGGCTGAAAAAAAAAAAAAAAATGTGCGATTTGGCATGAATGTCGATACAGATGTGAATGCCTTCATCAACAATGCCTAATGTAGTTGTCTGTTTTGTCTTTGATTCCACACTTATTCAGTTAGTAACCCCTTTCCCTTCCTCCCTCTTTTTTTAATATGTTATTAGTATTATGTATACGCTGAGAATATACCAATTAAAGGAATCCATTGTGAAAGCCACTATTCTGAGTCCCTATACATCCGGACCACCGAGCATTTTTGTAGACAAGTTTGAAACAAGGAATATGTGGGAAAGGTTGGCCCCTTTTTCTCCTGTTTTTTTTTTTTTTTTTTTTTCCCTGTTTTTCCCCCTTTTTTTTTTCCTTTTTTTTTCCGGGGTTTTTTTCCCTGTATACTCACTATACGTGGCCTTTACTGTTCCCAGTCAGCTTCTCTTGGGCCTTTTTAGGTGTTAGTCCATTCTAACCATATTTAATCTACACCTCTTTTGGCATTTTTGCTGGATGGTCACACGCAGATTCAATATCTTCTATGAAGACTGTATATTATTGCACATGCCCTTGGGATCTAATGTGATTATGGACTACATGTAGATGCACTATTTTGGGAGTGTATCTTTATGTAATTCATACATTTTTCATAATTTTATGTATAATAATTTTATGGATAATTTTGTATGATTTTTTTTATAAAAAGATTTTGTACAATTTTTTATATACTTTTTTTTATATAGTTTTTATATTCTCAGTGTGACCCTTTTGAAAATATAATTTTTTGTAAAATTTTGTGAAGCTTTATCCATATTTGATTATGATTTTTATTTAGGTTGCACTCAATTAATATTTATTTTTTCTGGGTTCACCCATATTAACATATATACACACTTTATATTACAATTTTGTTTGTAATTATCAGGATGGCCACTAGGGGCTTTCTCCTTTTGATTCTCCTTTAGACTCAATTTTTGATTCTTTTTGTTGTGTGTCACGGCTCATGTCAGGTTGTCAATTTTTATATCTCTGTTTTTGTTGTATTTGCCCCTGTTCAGATGTAACACATCCGTTCTAAGTTTGGGCGTACATCACTTTGACAAGACAAGGCATACTGCACAATTTTTGGTAGATATTCCATCAGTGTTTAGATTCTGCGAGCCCCATTAGATCCATACGGCCCACAGGTGCCCATGTGCATCCGAGAGGTTACAGCTTTCGTTTTGGGCTCACTAGATGAGCCGTCTGATGTAGCAGCACGTAATGCTAGACTGGGATCAAGGGTGTGCACGCGCAGATGAATTATTCGTGTTTGCGATTCAGGCCAATGCAGAAGTCCGCTGATGCGGGGGAACCCAGAATGAGGCTTGTTTTTTTCCTTTTACTATTTAGGGAGGTGATGCAATGCGCCGCCCGTGCCCCTGGAAGACGTAATTTGCTTACGAAATGCCGCGTAGGGCTGAGCGACGTTATCGCGTCACCTCCCACCGATGTTGCAATACCAGTAGGACGGGCTGTCTGTGAGCATCCGGCCGGTGCTACAGACTGTTTCTCCAAGAACGCTTATTTTTGATCTACATGTGAGTGTATACTTTACTTGTTTTTAATAAAGCCTTAAGATTTTATACTATTGGAGCCCCTCTTCTCTTTTTATATGGTTACATCACTCCGCTGAGAGCCAGATTTTTAGTGGATCCATCCATCCATACTAAGGTCCCTGATGTCCCATCCCAGCTATCCATCTCGGCCTTATGGTGGTCCAGAGTAATAAGATTCAACAGCTTACTCAGACCCTCTGTAACGGGGGGGTCATGGGTCTCTGGTAAGCGGCCAGTCACTGTACATATGGTGGTGGACCCAAGCACTTTTGTTTTCATATAACTGGACCCTCACTTGATTTAATATCATACTCGGGTGTTCACATATGGACTTACGTTAAATATTTTTATTGCTGCACATTATATCGTAGCTTTGTTGCTAGTCTTATTGTTTTATTGCACATGTTTATCTATGTTATATGGCCATACATATATTTGAACTCAGTTTAAAGGCGATGCTTCATCACTTTTATACCCATTTGTCACTAGCGCGAGTCAAAAGTTTTATTAATATCCACATTGTGTGTTTGTGTCACATATAGGAATTCGCAGCTTGTTTTATAATTCATTTTTTATTTTGTAATTTCTACTTGTTTTTTGATTATTTTTACTGATGCGCAGTTAAGCCCTTTCTCTTTTTCTGATCCTATGCGATCAGGTGCCTCTTTACCCAGGATCTGTGTAAATATCCCCTGAAGGGTAGGGATAATGTCTCTGGGTCTCGTGGCCTCCGTTAGGCCTTGTATACGAATATTAACGCTTAGGCTCCTGTTCTCCACATCATCAGGTTGATCAAGCAGAGAGTCAATACATTGATCCTGCACCGTGCAGCGTGTCTGTAGGACACAGCCTGCTGCTGTGGAATGTGTGCTGGGACTGCAGCCAAGCTTGTAAGTGTTTATCCATCGGTGTACAGCGTTTGTCTCCTGTGAGCATGCCATGGAAGGTGCTCTTCACTCATGCCAGCCGGTCACCTGTGAGGGAAGTTTGTGAGATCTCAGCAGTGTTCCTGTTGTTTCTACTAAGCCTGATTTGACCCCCCTGAATAAGGGCGGTCGAAGACTTTCTGGTAAGCCTCCCTTGTTTATTGTAAGGTGACGGGCAGCGCAAGTGGTGGAAAACATAAACCCAGGGTTTTGTACTAGGAATTTCTTCGTTTGGATACTTTCACTAATGAACTTTTTATTGTCACATTTTGTGTTTTAAATGCACATATTTTTGTTAATGGAGTAATCACATATGGACTATTTTTTACTGGATGGTTTATGTATTTGATTATGTTCACATATGATACATTATAGATTTATTGCACAGTGGTCTAGTGGATATCACTTTCGCCTAGCAGTAAGAAGGGTCACTGGTTCGAATCCCAACCACGACACTACCTGCCTGGAGTTTGCATGTTCTCCCTGTGCCTGCGTGGGTTTCCTCCGGGTACTCCAGTTTCCTCCCACACTCCAAAGTCATGCTGGCAGGTCAATTGGATCCTGTCTAAATTGTCCCTAGTATGTATGAATGCGAGTTAGGGACCTTAGATTGTAAGCTCCTTGAGGGTAGGAACTGATGTGAATGTACAATGTATTTGTAAAGCGCTGCGTAAATGGATGGCGCTATATAAGTAACTGAAATAAAATAAATAAATTGTATACATTGTAATCATACACATTATACACTTTTTTTATTATTGGTTTATTTGGCGTTGCACTCCTATTTTTATTTAGCCTGTCTGTAGGGCCTGTAAGGTGGGGTTGATGTCTTCTACTGCTGCTTCTAAGGCCTCTACTCTGCCCCTAATGTGAGCTGTATCTGCTTGCAGATATTCAATACCCTTCCTGAAGGCCTTCTCCATCCGGGCCATGAAGCCCTCTAGATCAGCCCAGGTGGTGAGGGCGGCTAAGATGTGGGACCTCAGGTCCCCGCCTCCTAGGGCCATCTGTGATCCCTTGTGCTCAGGAAATGTGCGGGGGGGGGGGCTGGAGGGAAGATGAATGGCAGAGTTCATATGGTGGTTATGAAGCGACCTTTGGGAGGCACTGCTGCGGTTCCCCCTGTCATCATGCCGGCCTGGGCTGCTGAAGGGGCTCCCCTGGGAGTCCGGTGAGGGTGGAGGCGGTGATGCAGGTGGATGGCGCGGTAAAGGGAATGGGGGATCGGGGATGCCGCGTGTGCGGCCTAGCGACACTCACCCAGTACCACTTGGATTCGGCCCCACGCTGCCGGCCTCCACCGGTGAAATATGCCTCCAGAGAGCTGGATCAGAGCCGAGGGATCCTCCGGGGATTGCTTCCTCCGCGCTGGCATCTCGGCTGGCTCTTGTCACCGGGCTGGATGCTGCTTCATGTGTCGCTGTGTGGAGCGGGTGAGACTGAGCTCGGTTCACTCACGTCTGCTCTCTTCCATGCCGTGGCCATGCCCCCGCAATTCTACTTTTAATAAAGCCTACTTAAACGGTACAATACTAGGAGTTTTCTCCCTTTCACTTATGTCTGTGTGAGGAGCGGCTTGTAAACCTAAGAGGCAGCCTTTCTATATACAACATTGATATACCTTATTGATTGCCATACCTGAAGTGCCCCGCTATTGAAATAGCCCGCTGTGAAGATTGAGTTTGTGCTTGTTTGATCCCTATAATTTGAAATCCATTTCATTTGTTGAGGCCATTTTTCAATATACGGAGCACCTTGAGCACTGGAGCACTTTGGAGTGGAATTTTCCATAAGCACTTTATCACAGCATATTTTATATGGACATTTTGTGAAAAAATATTACATGATGGACTTTCATGTTTAGCTTACAAGAGTGCACATTAAGATACTGTATATCGCATATTGGTCATTTGCACTTTATAATCTTTTTTTTCTTATATGTGGTGTATCTAATTTTATTTATTCATATGCGTTATCTTATACATACAGAATTTTTCATTCATTTTTTTATTTTCTTAACCCTTCTGGGTTTGCACTGTTGTATACAATTTTTTCATTGTGTGAAATATTTGAACTTATTTGTTACATCAGATATTTGTTTTTGAATTTAAAGAAACAGCGCACCTAAAACTTTTTACCGTAATAAATGGATGAATTGATGGTCAGACATGCAACAAATAAGAAAATACAACAGTGAAATAAAAAATTTAAAAGAAATGGTAGTAGAAGCAAAAACTAAAGCAAAGCTTATAAGCACATACCAAAAGGCATATACTTGTATCCTGTTATAATGAGTATAACTAGGTCAAGGAGACAAAAAATAGGAGTACATTAATAAAATTGTAAGGCTATTTTAACCAATATGGTCACAGGATTGTAGGTACAGGGAAAGTCAAGAAGGAGCTACAGCTGTAGCTATAATTCCTACAGATAATATAAAAATGATTTAAATATGTTACATAACATTACTTAACTAGAGGAATAATCTCTATACTACAACCCTAGAATCTATACTTAATGTGTTACTAAACCCACAACAGTAAAGTCAGTCTGTATATGCAGTAAAACATGCTTGTTATACTCACTGTGAAACCTAAGGGGTTATTTCCCTGCATTGTGTATCAAGGCTATGTGATCCCGTATCCTCTGATCCTCTCCTCCTTCCACTGTCCCAATATAATTCCTGATAATACAGAGCCAGGGGACATTCTGCACATGCTCAGTTTGGTGTGTATTGCTAGAGAGTTTTTGTTTTTTCTTGGGAGAGTGCATGTGATCAGCACAGGGCCAGTCAGCACTGTCCAGAGAGAGGATCAGGGGAGAATGAAAACTCCTTCTTCAAGCTTTACCAGGAACTGATACAAGTCACAAGGCTGCTATATACTGCTGACGAGAAAAGGTATTTAGCAGTTTATATTTAATAAATACTTGCATTTCCATGTTCTGTGGGAGACCAGATATAGTGAATGCAGGTTCTGGGTTAAGTAACACGTTAAAGGATGGTATTCATTTCAATTCCCTCATTTAAACCCCCTGGGGAAAGGGTATCCAAGGTATATCTCTAGAAGGCCTTCCTTTGGCACAACCTGGAGAAGCGTTCTGCCTTGGGGAGACTCCTGCGCATAGCCGCAATAATCCAGACCTGCAGGCTGAACGTGGACTTATGTACCTCTAGTAAATGACTGGGTACAGTGTGTTTCTCAACACCGTCTTCAATCTGCAGTGTTCCCCAATGCGTTGTCTTAAGGGCCAGATGGTACAACCAACATACAGAAGTCCACAAGAACATGTCAGACAGTAGACCACAAATTCTGTAGAGCTGTTATAGAAATCATTAATGGGGTAAATTTTTCCTTTTCCTAGAGATACATAATAAGTCCATGTCCACCAGTCTCCTTGATCTACTTTTGCTCATTAACCACTTGAAGCCCGTGCTGTAGCCGAAAGACTGCTACAGCACAGGCTTAAATTGTCAGGAGGGCGTACAAGGACCTGCTTGCGCTGCCCAAGCGCCCTTGATCAGAGTCCTTAGGATTCGGCTGATCACAGATTGTGTACCATGTGATCATCTGTCAGCCAATAACGGCTGATTACGTCATGTAAACAGAAGCCGATAATTGGCTTTTTTTTCCCTCAGGCTAACAGGGTGAATGTAAAAAAACAAGATGATTACCAACTCATGTAAAAGAGTTATTGGTCCCACACACCAACAGTCATTGCTGCTAAGCAGTGTCCTCCAGTGCCTACTACCAGTGCCCATCAGTACTGCTAAGCTGTGCCCGCCAGTACCGCCATCAGTGCAGCCTATCAGTGCACAATAATGAAGGAGAAAAATTACCTGTTTGCAAAAAGCATGTTGTTTTTTTAATTTCCATTTTTTTTTGTTTGTTTAGCAAAGAATAAAAAAAACCCAGTAGTGATTAACGCCAAAAAAAGCTCTATTTGTGCTAAGAAAATGATAAAAATGTCACCTGGGTAGCATGCCCGCGCAATTGTCATTCAAAGTGCAACAGCTGTGAAAATTGGCTTGGGCAGGAACGGGGATATAAGTGCCCAGTAAGCAAGTGGTTAAAGCATGGTATAAGTATATGCCTTTTGGTATGTGCTTATAGGCTTTGCCTTTTTTTTTTTTTTTTTTTTTTTAGTTTTTGCTTCTACTACTATTTCTTCTTATTTTTTATTTCACTGTTGTATTTTTTTGATTTGTTGTATGCCTGACCATCACTTCATCCATTCTTTACTTTTATGTTTTAACAATGTCTTCTGAATGTGTAGCATATGTTTTTAGCTCATTCTAATTCCCTCTATATGCTGCTGCTAATTTGTGTATGTTATAATTAGCATTGTCCAGTATCTATGCCGGATGGCCAGCTGATGAGCTAAACACGCTCCTGTCCAGTATAAAAATAGCCCTTCCACATACGGTTGTGCTCATAAGTTTACATACCCTGGCAGAATTTATGATTTCTTGGCCATTTTTCAGATAATACAGTGGGGACGGAAAGTATTCAGACCCTCTTAAATTTTTCACCCTGTGTTATATTGCAGCCATTTGCTAAAATTGTTTAAGTTAATTTTTTTTCCTCATTAATGTACACACAGCACCCCATATTGACAGAAAAACACAGAATTGTTAACGTTTTTGCAGATTTATTAAAAAAGAAAAACTGAAATATCACATGGTCCTAAGTATTCAAACCCTTTGCTCAGTATTTAGTAGAAGCACCCTTTTGATCTAATACAGCGATGAGTCTTTTTGGGAAAGATGCAACAAGTTTTTCACACCTGGATTTGGAGATCCTCTGCCGTTCCTCCTTGCAGATCCTCTCCAGTTCTGTCCGGTTGGATGGTAAACGTTGGTGGACAGCCATTTTTAGGTCTCTCCAGAGATGCTCAATTGGGTTTAAGTCAGGGCTCTGGCTGGGCCATTCAAGAACAGTCACAAAGTTGTTGTGAAGCCGCTCCTTCGTTATTTTAGCTGTGTGCTTAGGGTCACTGTCTTGTTGGAAGGTAAACCTTTGGCCCAGTCTGAGGTCCTGAGCACTCTGGAGAAGGTTTTTGTCCAGGATATCCCTGTACTTGGCCGCATTCATCTTTCCCTCGATTGCAACCAGTCGTCCTGTCTCTGCAGCTGTAAAACACCCCCAGAGCATGATGCTGCCACCACCATGCTTCACTGTTGGGACTGTATTGGACAGGTGATGAGCAGTGCCTGGTGTTCTCCACACATACCGCTTATAATTAAGGACAAAAAGTTATATCTTGGTCTCATCAGACCAGAGAATCTTATTTCTCACCATCTTGGAGTCCTTCAGGTGTTTTTTTTTCAGCAAACTCCATGCAGGCTTTCATGTGTCTTGCACTGAGGAGAGGCTTCCGTCGGGCCACTCTGCCATAAAGCCCCGACTGGTAGAGGGTTGCAGTGATGGTTGACTTTCTACAACTTTCTCCCATTTCCCGACTGCATCTCTGGAGCTCAGCCACAGAGATCTTTGGGTACTTTACCTCTCTCACCAATGCTCTTCTCCCCAGATAGCTCAGTTTAGCCGGATGGCCAGCTCTAGGAAGGGTTCTGGTCGTCCCAAACGTCTTCCATTTAAGGATTATGAAGGCCACTGTGCTCTTAGGAACCTTAAGTGCAGCAGAAATTTTTTTGTAACCTTGGCCAGATCTGTGTCTTGCCACAATTCTGTCTCTGAGCTCTTCAGGCAGTTCCTTTGATTCTCATTTGCTCTGACATGCACTGTGAGCTGTAAGGTCTTGTATAGACAGGTGTGAGTGGCTTTCCTAATCAAGTGCAATCAGTATAATCAAACACAGCTGGACTCAAATGAAGGTGTAGAACCATCTCAAGGATGATCAGAAGAAATGGACGGCACCTGAGTTAAATATGAGTGTCACAGCAAAGTGTCTGAATACTTAGGACCATGTGATATTTCAGTTTTTCTTTTTTTAATAAACCTGCAAAATTGTCAACAGTTTTGTGTTTTTCTGTCAATATGGGGTGCTGCGTGTACATTAATGAGGAAAAAAATGAACTTAAATGATTTTAGCAAATGGCTGCAATATAACAGAGTGTGAAAAATTCAAGGGGTCTGAATACTTTCCGTCCCCACTGTATGAATGATAACACAAAAACATTTCTTTCACTCATGGTTAGTGTTTGGCTGAAGTCATTTATTATCAATCAACTGTGTTTACTCTTTTTAAATCATAATCACAACAGAAACTATCCAAATGACCCTGATCAAAAGTTTACATACCCCAGTTCTTAATATTGTACTAATGTTTTGCCCCCTTTAACATCAATGACACCTTGAAGTCTTTTGTGGTATTTGTGGATGAGGTTCTTTATCTTCTCAGATGGTAAAGCTGCCCATTCCTCCTTGCAAAAAGCCTCCAGTTCCTGTAAATTCTTGGTCTTGCATGAACTGCATGTTTGAGATCTCCCCAGAGTGACTCAATGATATTGAGGTTAGGAGACTGAGATGGCCACTCCAGAATCTTCACTTTATTCTGCTGTAGCCAATGACAGGTCGACTTTTGGATCATAGTCCTGTTGGAATGTCCATATACGTCCCATGCGCAGCTTCCTGGTTGGTGAATGCAAATGTTCCTCCAGTATTTTTTGATAACATACTGTATTCAACTTGCCATAGATTTTGACCAAATTTCCTGTGCCTTTGTAGCCCACATATCCTCAAAACATCAGTGATCCACCTTCGTGTTTTACAATAGGAATGGTGTACCTTTCATCATAGGCCTTGTTGACTCCAATCCAATTGTAGCATTAATGGTTGTGGCCAAAAAGCTCAATTTTGGTCTCATCACTCCAAATGACTTTGTGTCAGAAGGTTTGAGGCTTGTCTCTGTGCTGTTTGGCATATTGTAAGCGGGATACTTTGAGGCTTTTGTGCAGTAATGGCTTTCTTCTGGCAACTCGACCATGCAGCCCATCTTTCTTCAAGTGCCTTTTTATTGTGCATCTTGAAACAGCCACACCACGTTTTCAGAGAGTCGGTGTATTGCGCATGGCACGAAACGTGTTGCACACTTCCTGCTGACGCTGCTTTCCACCACAGCTTCCGCCCTTCATCGCTGCCCTGGGTAGGGCTTCCCTCCTCTCTTGGATGGCCAGTGGATCTGTCACAGCAGCATCTCTCCCCACAGCGCTACAGAGGTTTTCCACTATACCTATGAGCCCAATACTATCCTTTATTATGTGAGTGACCAATTGTCTTGGATTCTAAATAAATTGCTTTTAGATACTACACTTAGAGGTGCTTTTCCTTCTTGTCTCATATTCAGAGTGCTCTGTGAATGGGAAACAAGCACTGACAGCCTTTTCAGCTGTCGGCTTGTAGTTTTGATGAACTACCATGGCGCTGTTGAGCACTTTAGTAGTTCATTCTCTCTTCCTGTCAGTGTATATCTGCCTGCCCTTATGAGGTTCGAGCAGACAGATGCAGACAAGTCTGCAGGAGTCCTGCATGGCACCCGTGATCAATGCTTTACAGGCTCCCAAATTTTAAAAAAATGCTTATCTTTTTGCAGGAAAAAAAAAAAAAAAAAAAAAAAGCATTTATTATTTTTTAATAAAGTGAACTTATACTTTTAACGTACCCTGTTTTTTATGCAGAATTTACCAAGCGTTTTTGCTTTTTGAGGAAAATACTGCCTAAGGGGACAGTCAATTGACATTTTTAGTATTATATGCATTGTTTGGGGTAAGATCTTTTACGTGACCCAAATACTGCATGTGATATGCTTTTGGGAATTGAGCCCTACGTGTTTCCAAAATGCATATAGTTATTTGTTTAGATTGAAAGAAATTAAAAGTCCATCAAGTTTAACCAATTGAAAGGTAAGAGCGTTAAATTGCATTTTGTTTTGGATATTGTGGGGACAGGTATTTTGGTTAGCAGCTTCTTCAAATGGGCATATTTATGAAAGCTTCCCTAAGAAAAACCTTTACTCACCCTAAAACCTTTATTCACCCTATATAAAGTAGGATAAATTTGAACCGGGCAAAAGTGGCAACCAGTGAACAGCCATCAAGTTTCACTTTAACTGTAATTATTTTACCCTGTAGGCGAGTCTGCAGGCAGTGTTCAGTTTTAGTACTAGGAAGCTTTACTGTCAATTGTCAATATAGGTTAAGCACTTCCATGGTGGTTGTTGATTTTTTTTAATCCAAACACGTTTTTATTACTATTTAAAATGTGCATATAGTAACAATATCATTGCTGACAAAGACCTGCACCTATGTTGTACAAATTTAGTCAAAGGAATAGAGAAGACAAGGTCTCTGCAATATAGCATGCACAGAAGGAATGTATTACATAGTTTTACAGATATATGGTTGTGGAAAGTGCCACATCCAAGACTACTAAATCATATACTGATCAGCCTTAAATTTATGACCGCCCACCTAATAAGAAGGACCCGCTTTGGCCACTAGACATCTGATGGTATGCTATGGAATCTGGCACCAAGCCGCCATCTGCAGATCCTTTAAAGTGATTGTAAAGCTTTGTTTATTTAAAAAAAAAAAACATGTCATACCTCCACTGTGCAGCTCGTTTGCAGAGTGGCCATCGGTCTCTTGGCGGCTCTTGCAGCTCCTCCCCACATCAGATAACCCCCTAGGAGAAGCGCTCTCCCGGGCGGTTACCTTGCGGGTGCACTCCCGGGTCAAGCATTTGCGTCCATAGACATAGAATGCCGGACTCGGCCCCGCCCCCCCATCATTGGATTTAATTGACAGCAGTGAGAGCCAATGGCTGCGCTGCTATCAATCTATCCAATCAAGAGCCGAGAATCCCGGGCAGAGGAAGAGTGCGTCCCCGCCGGATGAAGTTCCAGGGCTCCGGTAAGTAACGCAGGGTGGCTGGTGGGCCGGTCACTGCTAGGTGTTTTTTCACCTTAATGCATAGAATGCATTAAGGTGAAAAAAACACAAGGGTTTACAACCCCTTTAAAGTTCTGTAAGTTGCTAGGTGGGGCCTCCATGGATCGGATTTCTTTTTCCAGCACATCCCACAGATTCTCAATTGGATTGAGATCTGGACAATTTGGATGGGAAGTCAACACCTCAAACTCGTTGTGTTCCTCATACCATTCTTGAACCATTTTTGCAGTTTTGAAGGGCACATTATCCTGCTGAAAGAGGCCACTGCCATCAAGGAATTCCGTTTCCGTGAAGGGGTGTACTTGGTCAACAACAATGCTTAAGAAGGTATGTGTCAGGTAACTTCTATATAAATGGCAGGACCCAGGGTTTCCTAGCAGAACATTACCCAAAGCATCACACTACCTCCCCTGACTTGCCTTCTTCCCCAAGTGCATCCTGGTGCCATCTTTTTCCCTAGGTAAGCAAGCACGCACCCAGCCATGCACATGATGTAATAGTAAACATGATTTATCAGACCAGGTCACCTTCTCCAATTGCTCCATGATCCAGTTCTGATGCTCACATGCCCATTCTAGGCACTTTAGGGTGTGGACACAACAGGAACAACATGTTTATTTGCTGCTTGATACAGGGCTCAACAAAACCCAGATTGCCATGCGACTAGAAATTGCATCCTGGGGCCTGGGCTACACTGTAGCAGGTGTCTAAATTCCTCCCATGTGGCCCCCCCTGCGGGTGTGTGGACTAAGGTCGGGCTGGCCAGTAATTGAGGCCGCGACTTTGCGGCGCGGCCTCTTTTGTGCAAACCGGCGCTCTTCTCTGGTGGATGGTGCTGAGATGAGCGCAACTGAGGGCTTCACTTGCTTGCTCTCACTGCCCACCCACCTCTGACATCTTCCCAGTTTGACAGCTGGGGTTGAGGTTGTGGACTTAATCTGTCACCTTCTCCTTATCGCTGCTGATTAGACGGGGAGTGCCAACTTATCAGCGCCACCTCAGTAATGCTCATCAGTGCAGCCCATCAGTGTCCATCAGTGCTGCCTTTTGGTGCCCATCAACACAGCCTGATCAGTGCCGCCTATTACCACTTTATCAACACCCATCAGTGCTTATCAGTACAACCTCACCATTACCACCTCATCGGTGCTGCCTATTAGTACTGCCTCATCAATGGATACAAAAATAAGGCGCCTCTAAGTGCAGAACCACTATAACTTTTATTGCCAAAGGATAAAAAACACTAAAGGGCTGAAGTTAAGACTCATCATATGTGAGGGATAGTCCAGCAGTGGTGGCAGTCCTGGAAGGGTCCAAAATGCAGCAGTGTGTTAGATGTCCCAGCAGAGGCAAGCCGCAGAAGCGGAGATCAGTGAGTTGACTGACGTGCTGTTAGGAACCAGCGTGGAATGCTGGACTCATGGATAATGTCAACGGAAGTTCGCCCGGAACCGGCGTGGAACACACGGTGGGACGCGTTTCAGAGCATCTGATAGGCTCCTCCTTCATGCCGGTGCAGATGAGTCCCTGCGTGATCACAGATATAGAGACAGTGGGTGTGGCGAGGGACGAGACAATGGGCAGAAATGCCAATGTCAGCATCAGAGGTCCGGGGGTGTAAAAATACATTGTAAACAATGCCATGAGTTGACTTTACCCCTAACAAGGGGGGGGGATTAATCATACTGCAATGGGAGATGGAGTAAAAGCAAAACAATAACAGTGTGAATGGGACTACATAAGACATGGACCAACATAGACATAAAAATGGACAACGATCTGTGGGACTACAAGTCCTGCTTGCAGAGAAAAAAATGACATAACATCTAGAACTATTGATGAATCAATATAGAATTTAATGTAAAAATGAATTAAAATACAATGGTACTTCATATGTAGAAGTGGGTGTCCAGTGTTAACGTATTATACACAGCTGGAAAGGCTATGCATATTAACACTGGAAGCATAGGGATAATCCAGCTGCTTGCTGTGGGGGCACCTGGCAGGAGAGATGGGCCTGGAGCGCTGCCAGGGGCCCTGAGAAGAGGAGGATCCTTGCTGCTCTGTGCAAAACCACTGCACAGAGCAGGTAAGTATAACGTGTTTGTTAAAAAAAAATGTTTGTAAAAAAATAACCAAAAAAATAAAAGCAAGGCTTTACTATCACTGGAACCTGTCATTGGTCATAAAGTTATGGCTGATTGGTGTACATTAGCAAAAAAATTGTGGGAGGCACCACACAATTTGCAGTTTTTGTTAAAAAGCATAAATATATTTATTTATATTTATCTGAAAGGTCAGAAAACAGTGACATAGCCCACTGTACTAAAGAAAGGGCATCCTTGTGTCCGATAATAGTGTACAGTGATCCGACGTCGGCTGTAACCAGAATAGTAGAAGGGGAACACTTTACTGATTCAATAATTTGTATGATGTGTTTTAGTGTCTGAGGAAAGCTTCCGTTTTAGACACCAACAGTTGGAGTAAGCTGTCGATATACTGCCCTACCCTCGAGGAGATGGAATCAATTCCATTTACGATAGGCCTTCCAGGGGGTTGGCAGTATCCTTATGGATTTTAGGGAGGCAGTATATATTTGGGGTCCTACAAAATAGGGGTTCCAAATAAGCCGCCTCCTTTTTAGTAAGGATACTCTTGGCTTTCCCTTCCTCAATCTACCAGTGTAGTTCATCCTTATAGGTCAACATCGAATCTTTGTTAAGAATTTTATAAGTGTCATTGTCACTTAAGAATCTATTCATTTCAGCCAGATACTTTGCCTTGTCCAGAATCGCCAACCCCCCTCCCCCGATCAAGGTCACGTGGTTTCTGTACGCATTGCGTCTCTAAGGGGCGGGACTTCATCAGCGATGACGGTATTTGTACTTTCCTGGCTTGTTAGTTTCTCAACAAATGAGATTGGCCGTCAGTACATCAGGTGTGATCAATTTTCAGAGATTGGCACCATAGTTTGTAGACTCTAAGACCCCATTCACACAGGGGCAACACGACTTGCAGGTCGCCTCAGCGAGGCGACCTGCAAACGACTGCCCGGGCGACTTGCAAAACGACTTCTGTATAGAAGTCTATGCAAGTCGCCCCCGAAGTCGTACAGGAACCTTTTTCTAAGTCGGAGCGACTTGCGTCGCTCCCCTTAGAACGGTTCCATAGCACAGAACGGGAGGCGACTTGTCAGGCGACTAGGTCGCCTGACAAAGTCGTCCCTGTGTGAATGGGCTCTAACTTTCACAAAGACCAAATAATATACCCTTACTTTGGTTATTTTTACCAAAGATTTGTAGCAGTATAAATGTTGGCCAAAATTTATGAAGAAAAATTACTAATTTGCAAAATGTTATAACTGAAATGAAGAGAAATGCAATTTTTTACAACATTTTCTGTCTTTTTTCATTTATAGCGCACAAAAATAAAAACCCAGTGGTGATAAAATACCACCAAAATAAAGCTCTATTTTTGTGAGAAAAAGGACAAAAAAATCATATGGGTACAATGTTGCATGACTCAGTTATTGTCATTCAAAGTGTGAGCACTGAAAGTCAAAAATTGTTCTGGTTAGGAAGGGCGTTTAAGTGCCCAGTGGGCAAGTTGTTAAATATAGG
Organism: Aquarana catesbeiana; assembly: GCF_042186555.1. Lineage (NCBI taxonomy): Eukaryota > Metazoa > Chordata > Amphibia > Anura > Ranidae > Aquarana > Aquarana catesbeiana. The sequence continues at coordinate 132,446,445 of NC_133330.1, forward strand.
CACCACATTGGCCTTACACCAATCCAGCGGTACAATCCCAGTCATTGAAGAGTCCCTAAAAATGAGAAGCCATGACTTTAAAATGACAGAGCTCAATTCTTTAAGAATCCGTGGGTGTATACCATCTGGTCCAGATGCTTTATTTATTTTCATGCTGTATAAATATTTCTGGACCATATCAATTTTGTGCCATTCTGGATCATTTGGGGCTGTCAATACCATCTCCATTATGGACATGAGCTCCTCCATGTTCCTTTGTATACACAGAGCTAAAGAAGGTATTTAATACATTTTCTAAGACTTGGAGAGCAGCCCTCATCCTTGGTTTTTATCTTTCCAGAATGTGTTTGTTGCTTACAAGTAACATTAAATGAAATCATGTTATGGCCACTGCTACCCTGATGTTCTTTTATATGAACATTAGTAATAAGCTTTGCATGGTTTGAGATGACCAGGTCCAGCAGAGCATCATTCCTAGTCGGGGCCTCTATGAACTATACCATAAAATTGTCTTGTAATAGGTTTATCCACTTCAGCCCCGCAAGATTTTACCCCCTTCCTGACCAGAGCATTTTTTGCGATTCGGCACTGTGTGGTTTTAGCTGACAATTGCGCAGACGTGCGACATGGTACCCAAACAAAATTGACGTCCTTTTTTTCCCACAAGTAGAGCTTTCTTTTGGTGGTATTTGATCACCTCTGCGATTTTAATTTTTTGCACTATAAACAAAAAAAAGAGCAACAATTTTGGAAAAAGGCAATATTTTTTACTTTTTCTAAAATAAATTTCCCCAAAGAATATATAAAAAAAAAATCAAATTTCTTTCTCAGTTTAGGCCGATATGTATTCTTCTACATATTTTTGGTAAAAAAAATCACAAAAAGTGTATATTGTTTGGTTTTCGCAAAAATTATAGCGTCTACAAAATAGGGGATAGATTTATGGCATTTTTATTTATTTATTTATTTTTTTTTATTAGTAATGGTGATCTTTTTTATCGTGACTGCGACATGGCGGACACATCGGACACTTTTGACACTATTTTGGGACCATTGTCCTTTTATATATGCTATAAAAATGCACTGATTACTGTGTATACGACACTGGCAGGAAAGGGGTTTAACACTAGGGGGCGATCAAGGGGTTAAGTGTGTCCTAGGGAGGTGTTCTAACTGTAGGGGGATGGGCTACCACTGACATGACAGAGATCACTGCTCCCAATGACAGGGAACAGTGGATCTCTGTCATGTCACAAGGCAGAACAGGGAAATGCCTTCTTTACAAAGGCATCTCCCCGTTCTGCCTCTCCTCACCGCAATGGCGGGCCGCCAGTGAGCATTGAGTTCCCGGGACCCGCAGGCATGCTACCGCGGCGTGCGGCAGACACGCGCCCGATAGACGGCAAATTCAAAGGGACCTACAGGTACGCCCATTTGCCTGCCTGTGCCATTCTGCCGACGTACATCTGTGTGCGGCAGTCGGCAAGCGGTTAAAAATGTTTGTCCTTTAACTGTGCCTGCAGTGCCATTACTTCAGTCAATAACAGGGTAGTTAAAATCCCCCATTATTCTCACTGTCCCAGCCCTTGCAGGCCTTTCTATCTGTGCAGGGAGCTGAGTCTCCACCTCCTCATTAATACTGGGTGGCCTGTAACAAACTCCAATGGTTACCTTTGTAGTATGCACACCCATGTGTAGTTTCGCCTGCCTGAGCCTCATCACACTCCCCATCAACTAGGACTTCTTTCACACTCGCTTTGAAATCACTTCTCACATAGACAAACACTACCACCTTTCCTTTTTACCCTGTCTCTCCAAAAGCGACTATAGCCAGGAATATTAGCCCAGTCATGTGAAGAATGAAGCCAAAATTCAGCAATACCAGTTAAATCATAGTTCTTTTCGTGAACGAAAGCTTCCAACTTGCTTATTTTGCTTGGCAGACTTCTGGCATTGGTGAACAAACGCTTTATTTCCATGTCACATTTTGTACACGTATTTTGCATATTTTTTATTTTAGTACAAATGGTACCATTTCCAATAGTTGTTTGTAACATGGGAACCTTCTTATCACCTGCCATAGCCCCCCTCCCCCATCTTTCTCCATTCCACCAACCAATAGGGACTGACCCCTGTCTGCCCCATTATAATCTAATTTACCCTCCCCCTCAATCCTAGTTTAAATACTCCTTTATCCTTCCCATAAACGTCTCCCCCAGAAAAAGCAGACTCCCTTCCATTTAGGTTCAAATCATCTTTAGCATATAGGTTTTACCCTAATGAAAAGTCAGCTCTGGAAACCCAAATCCTTCTCTCTTACAAAAGGTCTTTAGCCATGCATTTACTTCTCTAATCTCCCCTGTCTTTCCTGTGTTGCGCATGGCACAGGAAATATTTCAAAGAATATAACCTTGAAGGTCCTTCCCTTCAACTTGCAGCCTAGTTCTTTAAATTGATTCTTAAGGAGCCGCCACGTTCCATGTATTCTGTCATTGGTTCCAACATGGACCAAGACAGCTGGGTCATGCCTAGCTCCTCCCAGTAATTTATCAACCCAGTCTACCAAATGCCGAACCCTGGCACCAGGGAGATGGCAAATCATTTAGTTGAGGTGATGCTGGCGACAAATTATGAATGAATGATTTGTAAAGCGCAGCAAATGCGAACTGAATCGCCTCAAGGCGCTAGATGCAATCTCTGTTGTCATCTTTTTAGAAAAGGAAGGTCTTTAGTTTTTTCCTGAAGGCCTGGTGGTTTTCTTCCATGCGGATGTTGGTTGGAAGAGCATTCCATAGTCGAGGTCCTTGGACTGCGAATCTTCGTTCTCCCTTTGCTTTGTAGCGTTATTTGGGAATGATGAGGTTTTGGTTGGCTGATTGAAGACTACGATTCGGTGTGTAGTGTTTTATTTTCTCCCGGAGATATAGCGGAGCATTTCCTTGTATGCATTTGTGGGTGAGGCAGAGGGTCTTGAATGTGATCCTATTCTTCACAGTTAGCCAGTGTAGGCTCTTTAGGGCTGGAGAGATGGATTCCCAGGGCTTTTTTCCTGTTAACAGTCTTGCCGCCGTGTTTTGGATGAGTTGCAAGCGCGCAAGCTGATATTGGGGTAGTCCTACGTAGAGCGAATTTGCGTAGTCGAGTCGGGAATTGATGATTGTTCCCACAACTGCCGCTTTGTCCTCTTCTGGGATGAAGGGGATGAGTCTGCATAGCTGGCGGAGGAGATGGTGGGATCCGCTCACCACTGATCCTATTTGTGCATCCATTGTCATTCCTGAGTCAAAAATGACTCCGAGACTCTTGGCTTTGGTGCTTGGAGAGATGGTCTGTCCGAGGATGGTGGGAGGTGTCCACGGAGTCCTTATTGTGGAATTTTTGTTAGCTTGTAGGAGAAGAAGTTCTGTTTTTGATCCGTTGAGTTTGAGGGAGCTAGTGGTCATCCAGTCCTCTATTAAAGTGAGGCATTTCTGTAATTGCTGATGAAGGTCTTTTTGTCCGTTGATGCGAAGGTAGATTTGGGTGTCGTCAGCGTATGAGTGGAAGCAGAGATCGGTTTTCCTGATGATATTGAGAAGTGGGCGGATGTAGATGTTGAATAGTACTGGTGACAAGGGTGAGCCTTGAGGGACTCCACAGCAGTAGTGTATTTAGGTGTTGTGCTGCCCTAGGCCTGACAAAACTCGTGCACCCCCTAATTTAAATATGACCCACCCCTTCCTGTCAAGGCCACACCCCTTGCTGTTTAAGACCCGCCCTGAAATTTTCAAGTGGGGACACTAGTTCTGAGGGCCTGGGGGGGGGCAATAGATTTTCTTAATTTGCATAGATTTCCTCTCACTTCCTGTTTGATATGGGGCAGGAAGTGAATGGAAATCTCTGCAATGGGACAGGGATGGTAAAAAATAAACTGACAAGGGTTATCACCCTCCCTTTCTCTATCCAAAATGAAAAAAAAGTGGTGGCTATAGTTCTACTTTAAGCACAAATTTCTGATAATTTTATGGAGAGGACTAAGAAGATATAACCATGCCAGTGGTGCAGCAGATAACATATAGCACAGTGAGGAAGGTTTTTGGTCCAGGATGAGAAAACAGTCAAAATTAGAAGTGGCGCCCCCCCCCCCCCCCCCCCACAGTTGCGGAATGCCAGCCGCCCGCATACTGAAGCAGTGAGGCCGCTTTATGGGGGCGCTAGACTAATTTGCCTCTCAGCCCAGTCCGCCCCATAAGACTGGTGCTACACTAACAGGCTTTCTGTGCTGCCCCCTTGCAAAGTGCTGCCCTAGGCCTGGGCCTTGTTGGCCTAGGCCAGGATACAGCGTTGCTCCACAGGAGACTGCCCGGGTTTCCGAGGTGAATGTTCCTAGTTTCAGTGTCTGGGAGCGATTCTCTAAAAAGGATGTAAACCATTTTAGAGCAGAATCTGTAGCTCCTGCAACTTCAGCGAGGCGGACAAGTAAAGCATTGTGGTCCACTGTATCGAATGCTGCGCTGAGGTCTAACAGTACCAGGAGACTCGGTCCTCCATCGTCTGCTGCTTCAAGGGCGTTGTCCCATATTTTGAGAAGTGCTGTTTCTGTGCCATGGCCTGGGCGGAAGCCTGATTGCAGAGGGTCGAGGAGTTGGTGTGTGTCCAGGTGGTGTTGTAGCTGCTGTACTACTGCTTTCTCTATAATCTTGGAGATGGCGTTGAGGCTAGTTATTGGTCTGCGGCAGTTAGGGTCGAGATTGGGTTTCTTTAGCAGGGGTTTGACGATGCCTTGCTTGAGAGAGGTTGGCACAGTCCCTTCTTTGATTGATTTATGAGATGTGTTAAGTAGGGGCCAAGATGTCGGAACATTCTTTAAACAGTTTAGTGGGGATGATGTCGTTCGGTGATGTGCTGTCTCGAAGGCTTCTGATTATGTTTTTAGTCGTGTCCGTGGTGATTGGGGACAAAAAGAAATTCGGTGGTTGAGTGATGTTCGTGTCCATATCCTCTTTTTGCTTTGGTTGAGTGAGGTTGGTTGTTATTTTTTGATGGATTGATTTCCGAATGATGTCGATTTTGTCGATGAAGAAATCTGATAACTCATTGCAGAATTCTTGAGTATCATTTGCTGGGGGCTCTAAGCAGGTCGGGTTCATTGACTGAGCAACCATTTTGAAAAGTTCCCGCGGACGGTTTAAGGCGGATAAGATGGTGTCTGAGAAATGTTCTTTTTTGGCTTTGAAGATTGCCTTGTGGTATTTCACAGTGAGTGCTTTGTAGTTAGCATGGTTTTCCTTGGTGGGATTTCTTCTCCATGCTCTCTCAACTCTTCTACGTTCTTGCTTGAGTAGGGTGAGAGTGCCATTGAACCAACTCGAGTTTTTTTTGCGGATGAGTGTTCTGCGTTTTGGCGCCACGGAGTCTGCTGTTTGTAGTAATACATTGTTTAGGGAGTTGAGTGTTTGTTCTGTTGAGAGGTTTGAGTTTAGCAAAAGAATTTTGCTTGATGTAGTTTTGAAGAGATCAGAGTGAAGTTTCTTCTGAGATCTATTCCAGTGTGTTGCTGTTGAGCGTTTCTGTTTTTGGAGGATGCTGTTAGTGGTGATTATAAATTTAATAGCATGGTGGTCCGTCCATGGTAGTGGAGTGTTGTCAAATACGTTGATGTCCATATTCTGTTTGAAGATGAGATCTAAAGTGTGTCCTGAACCATGCGTGGGAAAATTTATCAGTTGTTGAAAGCCAAGTGCTTCCATTTGGTTGACGCAGGCGGTTGCGATGGAGTCTTGGGCAGAGTTTGCCCACAGGTTAAAATCCCCAAGTACGAGAAGGTTTTTGGTTTTCAAGGTGTGTATTGAGAAGAATTCAGTGAGCGGCGTAAGGAGATTGGTCTTTGGTCCTGGTGGTCTGTAGCATAGTAGTATGTGAATGGTGTCCTGAGGTGTTGTTTGAAGATGCAGTGAGAGTGTTTCCATGAAAGGCACTGAGTTCTGTAAGTTTGGTTTGGTGAACCCAAGATGTGATTTGAAAATCACTGCTAGGCCTCCTCCTTTTTTTCCAATTCTATGCTCGGTTAGGATACTGTAGTTCTCGGGCACCAATTCAGTTAGGATGGTGTTGCAGTCAGGTGTTAGATTGCCTCTTCATTACAGAAAGCTGGCTATGTTGTTTTCGATGATGAAGTCGTGGATTTCCAGCCTGTGCTTGACTGCAGATCTGGTGTTGATCAGGGCGCATGCTAGTTGTTGCGGTTGGATCGGTGTCTCCCTGCATTTCCTGGTTGATTGTGGGTTGGTCCTTAGTAATTGTTCTTTTTTTTTTTTTAGTCTTTTTTGAGTGGCGGTCGGTAAAGTTACTGCAGTGTTTCTTAGCCTGTGGAGGGTGTCTGCTGTGTATTTTGAAGTTGCACATGATGAGGAAGACGGCGTTGCTTGTAGGAAGGGTGTTCTGATGGTGGTACTGATGTGGTGATGCACTTGCAGGGGGATGGAGGGGTCTGATGGCTACCCACTGCTTCTGGAGTGGTGTGGTGACGGGCTAGTGTTGATGCGGAGGTACTTGAGGGGTGCGGCTGCCTACCCCCCTGTCGTTGATGCAGAGGAAGGTGAAAAACCCCTAGCTGCGAGTGCCAATGATGCAACAGAGGAAAAAAATTCCTTCCTGACCCCCCGAGGGACGATCGGACTTGGCCACTGGATCAACTGCAAGAGTACCCCTGTGGCTTACCTGTACGGATGGTCCAGCGGACGAAGGGAGGGGGATCTGACGCTACTTACTGGTAGGTGGTGCGGTGGCTGCGTCTACGACGATTAAAGTTTGAGTAGCCTCCGGTGAATAACCAGAGCCCCTGCGGTGAGGTCCAGTAGTAGCGGGATGGGTGATTCCAGGTGTGGAGGGGCACGGGCTCTGTAGAACAATAGTGGGAAGGGGTATGGGTGGCTGGCTGGCAGGAACTAGGCCGCAGCCGTAGTCTGTCCCACCGAATCTAGCGGCTAGAATGAGGTGGTTAGACCGCGGCTGCGGTGGTGTCCCGGGGGGGGGGGGGGTGGCTGGATGGAGGGGCCTAGGGATTATGGGTCCAACCGGGAGGTGATGCGGCTGGGGGCTAGTGGCCTCAGGAGGGGGGGGTCCTAAGATGCTGCCCCGGGGTCCTCAGTTGCTGCACCGTCGGCACTGGGTGTGCCAATATGGCCGCTGGCTAGGCCCGAGCCGCGGGCTGGACGGCTATGGGAGTACCAAGATGGCCGCCGGCCAGGCCCGAGCCGCGGGCTGTCCTACGGTGTTACCCGGACCGTCCAAGGTTGGTGGGCGGGTGGATCCGGTGAGGATGGTCAAGCAGGGAAGGGGGGGAGAGGCCCGCCGATCAGGCGACCGGTCGGTAGTAGGAGGAAGCGATGAAGTGCTGCCGGCTAGCAGCCGAAGCTAGGCCGGAGCTGCGGAACATCCTGAGTGGCCGGCCGGCTGGCTGAAGGCGGCATCCGGAGTAGGTGAGTGAGTGCGGATAGGAGGGGAGGGGGTCCCGGTGTATTGCTGCGGGGGAGCTGGGCCGGACCACGGAGTGGCTCGTGCGGCCAGCCGGCTGGCAGAGAGTGGTTCCGATTGGAGGTCAGTCGGTCGGTATGGACAAGGAGGGGTAGGGGGTCCCGGTTACTGCTGCAGGGGGAGCTGGCCGGAGCTGCTGAGTGTCCTGAGCGGCCGGCCTGCTGGCTGAACGCGGCGTGCGGATGTGGGTCAGTGAGCAGATGGGGGGAGGGGGGCCGGTGTGCTACTGCAAGGGGAGTCAGGGATGAGTCAGGATCCCAGGGATGGGTGGCCGGGTGGCTGGAGCTGCTTCGCAAAGCCGCTGCAACAGAGGTCAGTTCTCCACAGTGTCAGCACTCAGACTGATCACTGAACCACGCTGATCACCAATGTATTCTATTGGTCCTTTTGATTATAATAAAAATTGGAGGTAATGTTATCTGCTTTTATAGGCCAACATCCCTGTATATGGAAACAATGTTTCCCCCTTGAGCAATGGGAATTTAAAAGCACAGAAACACTACCACTCCCTCGGACTACAGTAATCCTGATTTACTCCTCCAAATCAACCCCATTATCCCTTTAAAGGTGGTCAGTTTTGCCCAGCTTTGTAATTTGCTCCTCCAGATCTGTATTGAGACTTCCAGAAGAACAACCCACTCACATCTGTTGCAGCAATATCCACCCTTGAGCTGTTGCTCGATTGTATATATGCGGCACACTGTGCACTAAATAAAACCTTCAGCCTCGCTAGCACTCCAATCGCATATTAGCAAATTATGTGAAACTTACCTGAAAACAATGCATTCCAGCGAAGCGATCTCATCGCTGCAGGACTCTTCTATCTTCACCCGTCTTCCTTCCTGGTCCACGGACTCCGGCTGTGTGACTGGCTGGAGCTGCGATGACATCACTCGCATGCGCGTGGGAGCCATCATTTACGGCACAGAATTCTGAAGGTACGGCCCGGGTGGTGGTTCCTTTAGAGCGCATGCACCGATGACGTCAACGGCTGCACATAGTAAATATCTCCTAAACGGTGCATGTTTAGGAGATATTTACAATACCTATAGGTAAGCCGCCTTATAGGCTTACTTATAGGTACAAGTCCAGGACTGGGGTTTACTTCCACTTTATTTCACAACTTAGTCAAATTTCTGACTTTTTTTTGTATGTTTTTACTATATTCACTATTCTCCAAAGGTATAGCACTACATCTTATTAATGTAATATACATGTTATACTTCTCTGTGCACAGAGCGGCCCTAATCCTCCCCTTCTAGGTTCCCCAGCCGGTGCTCATGGCTCCTCCTTTTCTCGATTTGCCACCATAGGAAGCCCCTTTCTACTGTGGCACACCTGTGGGCTTGATCGCGAACCATGCTGCCTGTGTCCATAGAGACAGAAAACGTGGCCCAACTCCAACCTCCCGCTCACCTGTGACAGGGTTTGATAGCAGCAGGTGCCAGTGGCTCCCTGCAAATCTGTGCAAAACTGAATCCCTTGTTTTAACCACTTCAGCCCCGGAGAATTTGGCTGCTCAATGACCAGAGCACTTTTTACAATTTGGCACTGCGCTGCCTTAACTGGTAATTGCGCGGTCATGCAATGCTGTACCTAAACTAAATTTGCATCTTTTTTTTTTTCCCCACAAATAGAGCTTTATTTTGATGGTATTTGATTGCCTCTGCGATTTTTATTTTATGCCATATAAACGGGCAAAAGGGCAGTACCCCCCCCCCCCCCCCCCCAAATGACCCCATTTTGGAAAGTGGACACCCCAAGGAAATTGCTGAGAGGCATGTTGAGCCCATTGAATATTTTATTTTTTTTGAATGATTGAAAAATGTCACTATATGATATATTGCTCACACATGCCATGGTTATATGTGGAATTACACCCCAAAATACTTTCTGCTGCTTCTCCTGAGTATCCCCTCATGTGTGAGACTTTTTGGGAGCCTAGCCGGGTACAGCACCCCAAAAACCAAGCACCGCCTTCAGGAATTCTAAGGGTGTAAATTTTTGATTTCACTCACTACCTATCAGTTTCAAAGGCCATAAAATTCCAAGATGGCACAACCCCCCCCCCCCCCCCAAATGACACCATTTTGGAAAGTAGTCACCCCAAGCTATTTGATGAGAGGCATGTTGAGTCCACAAGTTGCGGAAAAATGACATTTTTTTTTTGTTTTTTTAAGTTGTCACTAAATGATATATTGATCAAACATGCCATGGGCATATGTGAAATTACACCCCAAAATACATTCTGCTGCTTCTTTTTGGGAGCCATGTACAGGCCCCCGAAAACCAATCACCGCCTTCAGGCTTTCTAAGGGCGTAAAATGGTGATTTCCCTTCCTCACTACCTATCATCATAGTTTCGGAGGCCATAATATGACAGGATAGCACAACCCCCCCCAAAATGACCTCATTTTGGAAAGACGACACTTCAAGCTATTTGAAGAGAGGCATGTTGAGTCCATGGAATATTTTATATTTTGCCACAAGTTTCGAAAAAATTAATTCTGTTTTTTTTTTTTTTTTTTTTTTTTTTTTTTACACAAAGTTGTCACTAAATGATATATTGAAGCATGGCATGAGTATATGTGGAATTACACCACAAAATACATTCTGCTGCTTCTCCTGAGTATGGGGATACCACATGTGTGGGACTTTTTGGCAGTCTAACCGCATACAGGACCCCGAAAACCAATCACCACCTTCAGGCTTTCTAAGGGCGTACATTTTTCATTCCACTCCTCACTGCCTATCAGTTTTGGAGGCCATGAAATGCCCAGATAGCACAAACCTCCCCCAAATGACCCCATTTTTGAAAGTAGACACCCCAAACTATTTGCTGAGAGGCATGTTGAGTATTTCGCAGATTTCGCTTTTTTGACACAGTTTTGAAAATTGAAAAAAGAAAAAAAAAAATGTTCTTTTCTCTTCATTTTCAAAAATAAATGAGCACTTCGAAATTCTCATAATGCCTCTTAGCATATACCTTGGGATGTCTACTTTCCAAAATGGGGTAATTTAGGGGGGTGGTTGTGCTTCCTGGACATTTCAGGGCTTTCGTAACTGTGATGGGTAGTGAGGCGTAAAATCACAATTATACGCCTATAGAAAGCCTGAAGGTGGTGCTTGGTTTTTGAGGTCCCATTCGTGGCTAGGCTCCCAAAAAGTCTCACATGTGGTATCCCCACACTCAGGAGAAGCAGCAGAATGTATTTTGGGGTGTAATTCCACACATAACCATGCCATGTTTGAACAATTTATCATTTAGTGACAACTGTGTTAAAAAAAAAAAATGTATTTTTCCTGAAACTTGTGGCAAAATATCAAATATTCCATGGACACAACATGCCCTCAGCAAAAAGCTTGAAGTGTCTTTTATTCAAAATTGGGTCATTTGTGGGGGTTTTGTGCTATCTTGACATTTCAGGGCCTCTGAAACTGTGATAGGTAGTGAGGAAGTGAAAATCACCATTTTACGCCCTTAGAAAGCCTGAAAGCGGTGATTGGTTTTCGGGGTCCTGTACACGGCTAGGCTCCCAAAAAGTCTCACACATGTGGTATCCCCGTACTCAGGAGAAGCAGCAGAGTGTATTTTGGGGTGTAATTCCACATATAACCATGCCATGTTTGAACAATATATCATTTAGTGACAACTTTGTGCAAAAAAAAAAAGTGTAATTTTCCCAAAACTTGTGGCAAAATATAAAATATTCCATGGACTCACATGCCTATCAGTAAATAGCTTGGGGTGTCTACTTTCCAAAAGGGGTAATTTGGGGGGGGGGGGGTTTGAACTGTCCTGGCATTTTATGCACAACATTTAGAATCTTATGTCACACACTCTTCTAACCACTTGAAGACGAAGCCCTTTCTGACACTTTTTGTTTACATGAAAATTTGATATATATTTTTTTTGGGAAAATTACTTTGAACCCCCAAACATTATATATATATATATATATATATATATATATATATATATATATATATATATATATATATATATATATAATTTTAAAGCAAGTCCCTACAGATTAAAATGGTGGGTGTTACAATTTTTTTTCACACGGTATTTGCGCAGCGATTTTGCAAACACAATTTTTTGGGGAAAAACGCACTTTTTTTTTAATTTTAATGCACTAAAACACACTATATTGCCCAAATGTTTGATGAAATAAAGCTGATCTTATGCAGAGTACATGGATACCAAACGCGACATGCTTTAAAATTGCAGTGGGGACAAGCTACATACATTTTTAAAAGCCTTTACAGGTTACCACTTTAGATTTACAGAGATCTACTGCTAAAATTACTGTCCTCGATCTGACCTTCGCTATGATACCTCTCACATGCATGGTGCAATTTCTGTTTACATATCACACCAGACCGATACTTGCGTTCACCTTTGCGCGTGAGCACAGGGGTGCTTTTTTTTTTTTTTTTTGAAAAAAATGGGGTCTAGACCCTAGATCTCTCCTCTGCCCTCAAAGCATCTGACCACACCAAGATCGGTGTGATAAAATGCTTTCCCAAATTCCCAATGGCGCTGTTTATATCCGGTGAAACTTAAGTCATGAAATGCTCGTAGCTTCCAGTTTCTTAGGCCATAGAGATGATTGGAGCTGTTCTGGTCTCTGATCAGCTCTATGGTCAACTGGCGGAACCTCCGGCTGCATTCTCGGGTACCCTCCCACTGCTTGTAAGGAGGGGGGGACATTCCCTCCCATTGCTTGTAAAAGCAGTCTAGAGGCAAATTAGCCGCTAGGATGGCTTTTACATGAAAGCCGATGGCTGGCTGAAAAGAATGATACCAAGATGATACCTAAACCTGCAGGCATCATTCTGGTATAACCACTCAGTCCAGCAACATACCAGTACGTTGCTGGTCCTTTTTGGGCATACATTGTAATGTTCTTTTTTTCATGCAGCCTGTGGGCTGAACAAAAAAAAGATTGATCGGTGGGTATGCCCACCATTAGAATACCGCCCTTCATCCACCCACTTCTACTGATGGGCATACATGCACCATTTATTTTTTATTTTTTTTTTAACTGTGGTGGTGAAATCACCTCCTACAGCGCTGGAGTCGCTGATCTACGTATCGTTTGAGCAAACGCTGTTGCTGTCAAGATAAATAAATCAGTGCTGCAGTTGAATGGCGGTACCTGAAAACAAAAAAATGGTTAACAATAAAACACAGTAAACTATAAAAGAATTGCATACTTGAAAAGCAAACATGATAAAAAATAGTAAAAATAAGACATTGCATTGTAGAATACAGTAAAAAAAGAGCAGAACAATAAAGAGAGAATAGAGAGAGGACAATAAAACGACAACTATTTGTTTTTTCTTAATATAAATATATATCTATATATCTATATATAGATATATATATATCTATATAGATATATATATACATATATAATATATTTTTTACACTTTTATTTGTAACTTTAACGGTTGTAGCGGTTGTAACGGTTCGGCATCTTTGGAGACTCTGTGAAAGTGTGTCCTAGTCTGTGCAGTGCTGTACCCTACGCTAATACTCCACTAGTGTGTGGTAGCTTTAAAAACATTCACCGATGCAAAGACCAGGATGGTCAGGACAGTAGGGACAATAAAAGCGGGTGACACGCCTATATCTGTGCTTTCTACAGACACATTTTCTTTGGGGGGCTCGTTGGGTAGGGGTACCAGGGAGGACATACGGAAAATGCCTCTCATGCAGTTGGCTTACTGCATTTGCGTTGGGAAGGTGGGGGACAGCACTGTCTGGAAACAGGCTGTAACGATCTCTTCTTGGAATTTAAGGAAGGATCCAGTTCGTCCTGACGCTTTGTTTAGCACATAAGCGTTCAGCAGAGCCAATTGGAAAAAGTATACAGACACTTTTTTTTGTACCAGCGTCTGGCCTTACGGGCAGCTAGGCACGGCGCCAACAACTGGTCGTTGAGGTCCACCCCTCCCATATTAAGGTTATATTCGTGGACACAGAGGGGTTTCTCTACAACTCCAGTCGCCATAGGAATTTGGACCGTCGTGTCTGCGTGAAGGGAGGACAGAACGAAAAAACATTCCGATTATCCCTCCACTTCACAGCGAGCAAATTATTACATTTCAAGCAGGCTGTCTTCCCCAGCCTAAGACAGAAATCTACAAGCCGCTGGGGTAAGCCCCGGCGATTAGATCGCACGGTGCCACATGCACCAATTTCATGATCAAACAAGTGACTAAAAAGTGGCACGCTCATGTAATGTCCACATACAACTGGTACCGCTGTCCAAATAAGGGTGACACCAAGTCCCACACAATCTTACCAGCATTCCCTATGTAGTCTGGGCAGTTTTCCGGCTCTACGCAACTATCTCTTCCTTCATAAACCAAAAAACTATATGTATAGCCTGTTGCCCTGTCACAGAGCTTATACATCTTGACCCCATATCTGGCACACTTGCTGGGAAGATACTGTTTGAAAGACACGCGGCCAGAAAACTTAATCAGGGACTCATCAACGCAGACAACTTAATCGGGAGTAAACAAGGCTGCAAACTGTTGAAGTGGTTTACGAGGGGCCGAATTTTGTGGAGCCGATCGTATCCAGGGTCACCCCGAGGACGACAGAGTTCATTATCATTAAAGTGCATGAACCGCAAGATCTGCTCGTATCGTGCCCTGGCCATGGAGGCAGAGAACACGGGCATATGGTGAATTGGGTCAGTGGACCAATATGAGCTCAACTCACTTTTTAGTTATGAGGAGGTATAGGCCCAGAAAGGTCTTAAATTCGGACACCGTAATAGGTTTCCATTCTCTGGCAAGGATCAAATGGAGATTAGCAGCAATGAATTGACCAGCATACAAATTGCTTTGGTCCACAATAGATCTATAGAGATCTTCTGTAAAAAACAGCGAATAAAAATCAAGTGACGTAAAATCAACTGTTTCCACCTGAATTCCGGGTTGGCCAGTGAATGGGGGAAGTATGGGTGCTGCAGAAGTGGTGGGCTCCCAATTCGGATTGGCAAATGCAGCAGGAAGGGCACTATGGGCTCGACGGGCCTGTCTGTCTTCTTGGTGGCTGCGGGACACTAGTTGTGCTAGCCACCTCACCAACTTGAACTGCAATTATGGGACACACCATGTCACCACACGATACTGCAGTGCTGGTTTGACTACAACCAGGGTGTACTAGGCCGCTGGTGCTTGCCAGTTCACCAGAAGCATGAGCGGCACTAGTACTGGCTCTCTGCTCCATACGAGAGCCCTGCTATTCTTGCACCTCAACAGCAGAACGTGGTCAGATACGCCTGACCTTGGCAGGCACGGTTACCTTGTCGTCAGAGCTATCTGTCAGGGTGCCACTGCTGTCTACAGGATTGTATTCTGAGCTTGAATCTGACAGATGGGTGACTTCCCCTTCACTATCTGTCATGCTCCGAAACGTGTAGGCCTCTTCACTAGTGTAACTTCAATTTGACATTTTGGTCTCTAAATTTACTGGTACAGTGAGTAGTATAAACTGTCAGCGTTCGCAGGGATCAGGCCTGACTCTGTGAACGCTGCAGTTATGTGTGTTGTGTTTTTGTAAGTGACAGTGATTGATACTGCACTTGGGTGGGCTGGGTGGAGGGGCTAAACGCAGGTGCTAGCAGGTATCTGGGCTAATTCCGCTAACGCTGCATTTTTGGGAACTCTAAACTATTGGGGATGCTAATATAGTTCTGATCAGATCAAAGATATCAATCCGTTCAGACACTATACTACTAAGGGAGGTGTATGGTGCGTGGGTGTTAGCGCTACTGGCACTAATCTGACGCTGCCTGGGGCGACGCAGACCCTGACTGATGCTAAAACCAATATCACCCGCCGGGCGATCAGGGGGTTAAACCTTTATTGGGTAATATACGGCGGGTGCCCTGACGCTATAAAAAACAAACTAACCAGCATCCCCCGGAACACTAATACGGTGATCACTGGTGACGGGGGTGAAAGGGTTAACTAGGGGGCAATCAGGGGGTTAAAACCTTTATTGGTTAATATATGGGGGTACCTGACGCTATAAAAACCTGACGGTGAAACTAATCAACTAACTGGCTAACTAGTATCACCTGTGACACAAATACGACGATCATAAAAAAGACTTATTAGTGATACTGGCGACGGGGTGAAAGGGTAACTGGGGGGCGGTCAAGGGGTTAAACCTTTATTAGGGGAGTACCCTAGACCTACCTGGGCCTACTACTAACTGCCCTAACACTTATTATAGTCACAAATGACACCAATGCAGTGATCAGTGAAAAATCGGAAAACTTGGTGACGCAGTGACAGGAAGTTAACTGGGGGGGGGGGGTGAGAAGTGTACCTATGCGAACTGGTGTTAGTGTAGTGTTGTGCATCTCACATTTAGACATCTTCTCGCCTCTCACTGGAATCGAAAGGACTCCACGAGGAGAGATGACATCACTTCCCCTGTCTGTGTTTACACTTACACAGGCAGGGGAAGGATTTCATTTGTCAGAACCGATCAGCAGGTCCAAGCCATAAATCATTGGCCTGGACCTGAGAATTGATCGGTTCTCTAGTTATGCTGGGAACTCCCCCCCCCCCCCCCCTTACCTGCGGTGGTCGGATTCGTTAGAGAACTGACCACAGTGTGCTCTCCTGCTTAGTGTGGTCATTTTTTAATATGAAAGCAAGGGGACTAGCAGGAACACCAGAGATTTCACATAAAGAAAGCAATACAAAGAGAACAGGATACTTTTTCATACAAGTACATGGTGCAGCAGGCACATATCAAGAATATGAAGTGTTGGGGTAACAAGTGTTTAAGTAACTGGGAACATGCCATTATTTCAGGACGGGTCCCTAATCCTTTGGATGCTCCTATACCCGCCACAGAGAGAAAGGAGTAATGGGTGACCACACCATTGGTGCTGGGTTTGGTGATCATACAGCTTATGCATACACTTGAGCCTACGGTAAGTTATAATAATGTCCTGAGTGCGATAACTGCATGTCTGACACACAAGAACTGACAGTTGTGTTTTATGATCTACGTTCGATCTCTTCTCCATTCACTAGTAAGCTGTGGAATGCGTTGAGTGAAACCTGCCCTGTGTCATTGTGGAACTAGCACCTGAACAAGCTCTTGACATACTATACTGTCTGTAATAATAATTGTAACCATTTTGTGTTGTGGTAGCTAGACAGTGGGTGAGGGCTTAAAATATAGTTTTATGCTGATGTAGAACTATGAAGTTAGTGAGACCCCATCTTTTTTATGGGTTTTTATATATTTGCTACTGTTAATGATTGTTAAAATTTTACTATTGCGCCATAAAAAAAAATCACATTTATTTTTTAATGTATTACATTTTATTTGATATATTACATAGACAACTGGTACATTTTCAAATTGCTGAAAACAAATGAAATGAGAGACGTAATCTAATTTCAAAACACCTCTATTATAGCTGGCCCAACAATGTTCTTCCGGTCATCCAATACAGAGCAAGAGGCAGAAGTCTGGGAACAGAAAAAAGACATCCTCCTAGAGGTAACTTACAACAATGAGAAATTCTAGCGTTGTTTTAAAAACATTTTAAGGAGTCTACATATTTTCTGAAAGGTGTAGGTAGAAGATGCTGAATATAGACATAGTTTGATAATGCTGGCAGCATCTGATCAATAAAGTAGAGTGCAATATGTTTGGTTGGGCAGCTCTTTTTGAAGAGCATCAAAAAGGGCTTGGATAGGATATTGGACACCAGTAACCGAGAGCCCTAAATATTTATTTTACCATAAAAGAAAAGCCAACCCAACCCCCTTATTGGGGCTCCAGGCTGAGTGAAATAGGATAATGGACTTAATGCTGTTAGAAGTTCTGGGAATTTGTTGTGTCCACTTTGCAGACAAATCATAGGCCTTACAAAGGGGAATCACGTTTCCATGTTAATTTGTTTTCACTAAGGTGTTCGTTTATGAAACTGAACAGCGGTGATTCCGAGGATCGCCACTGATCACAGTCCATAAACGGTTTATGAAACAGAGATAATCGGGGAGAACAAGTTTGAAGTGTGATCTCTGCACACTGAGAATCCTCATTGACTGACACAGAAACGGACAGTTTATGAAGCTGCAATCTGAGCGCTTCACTGGCTATCTGTGTCAGAATTCATCCTCCCCAATTCACCAGCTCAAAGGTGGAGAATCGGGGAGTGAAGACAGAATCCTGGGGGATCTGAGGGGGGAGAAGGAAGATTATTAACTTCCTTCTATCTCGATCAGACCCCCCAACACAGTATATATATTTAAAAAAAAAAAAAAAATATATATATATATATATATATATATATATATATATATATATATAATATTTTTTTTATTTATTTATATTGTAGAGGGACTATTTATTTGTGCGTGTACTGAGCAGTGATAATTGACATCTCGGTGTTTCAGTGAATTTCTGGTACTGTAATCTCGTAAAGTCTCTTGAGATTCCAGGGGCAGTTCTCCACTGTTTGAAGCTTTGTAGATCACTTCACTCCTCCAAAGGAGAAATGATCTACAACGCTTCATAAACTGGCATCCAGAGGTGAACGATCTCCTCTGAGAATACCGGAGAAAGAAACAGTGAAATTTATTTACTGCTTCATAAACGGACACCTAATACAGTTTCTATAAATCACCTAATCACCTAATTTGTGTGAAATGTGAGGAGTTTTCACAGCCTAAAATTGACAATCTAGGTCTCAAATTTACTACTTTACATCTGACTTGCAAGGCTGTATGGGCATAGACCCTGGTTTATGGGCTGGTACCTTCAGGTGATTGGACACTGGCAGTTTTTTGAGGGCATACCCCTTGGGTGTCCCCCCTATAATCCTACACCAATCCATGAGTCCTTAGTTATTTGTCTATGTCCTAAGGTTATGGACCTCTTTTTCCCCTTAGAGAGAAATCACTCGTAGCCTAACTAGTTGCAATGATTCCAGATTGGTGCAGCCTAGGTAGAACTTTAGGAATCATCATATCCTGGATGACCTGAAATGTTGCTTTAGGCACTGGAAACTGATCTGAGGTGAGGAAGGCATGGGCACTTACCTTGGCACTTTGTGCAATGTGTGTACTTAGTTGAAGGCTGCTATACATGTCCAGGGCCATGGTCCATCCCTATGGAACCCAGACCCTGAAGAGCCCTCCGGGGGTTACTTGCCCACAGTGATGGGTGAATCCTGGACCCTATAGAGAAACAATGTGGACAGCCAAGACAAGGTCACCCTATATCTCTGACCACCACTGTACCCCCCACAATTCTTAATAATATTGTCAGAATGCTTATACTGAAATGTTAAAACAGTATTGTATTTATGAAATTATGCAAAATCTGTGTTTTTAGGAGATTTTCCATTTTTTCACAAAACAAACAAATTAATTCTAGTTTGTTTATCCATGCTATTTTGCAGACAAGTGATAACGATATGCTAAAAATATATGTTAACTAAAATTCAGTGTAAAATATCAGGTATATTTGGTGATAATACAAATATTGATATACTTTTAAATATCAAAGATATATGATGATGCAGATGATAATCACATTTCTACAAAGCTCTTATTACAAAATACCATATGAATGATTACTTGGTAACTTAGTAATTGGCTTTCTGTAGCTCCACGGACTTAAACAACTAGGTGTTGGCTTTGAGACTTGTGACTTCTTCTCAAAACAAAAAGACCTACAAACGTTCTCTTTAAAAATGCACGGACAAAATGTTATACTATGCACATAGCTTGATGATTTAATCAAGATTATTTTTAAATTTAGAATGAATCTATTTTTAAACACATACCACGACAACAGACTTTGGTCTTAGCTTCGTAGTAGAGACAGACAAAAATGTTTATGTCTCTTAATATTTGGAATATAATTATATCATGCTGCAGGTAGAAATAACACAACTCCAAATTGCTAGGCCACAATATTAAATGGTTCAGTTTTGTATATGTCAAAACGATTCAATTGCCAACAGGTAAAATAAACAGACTAATACTTTACCAGGGCTTAAGATCTCTGTTTTGAGAAGCATTAAGTTAGAGTCCCAAAGGACTTCTTCCAAGATTCCTACATCTCTGCGCTATCAAGATCTCAACACCCTCTCGCCTTCCAAGATTCTTTCAGTCTGCTCCAAGCTTCCTCCTATCTCCTCTCTGCTATGTGTAACCACTTTTATCCCACCCAAAAAGTGTGTCGTTACTATGTAATTGATGATGTAAAATGACGGGTTGTTTCCATGTAACTATGACAACCTCGTCTGTGCGGCCATCTTGGACTCCTAATATTTTCAACACCAGGGGCAGTATAGTATTAGAATTGATTTTTAATTTGTCAGAAATTAATCTTCATGTAACCTTTAACTTTAGACTTGGCAGAAAACCATGAACATCTAGAACCATCTAAAATCTGTCATTCTCTGTAGCCATGTTGGCTCCTCTTGAAATATGTGTTTGAGAAAATATCCCCACACAATTAACTCGTGTTCTACATACCATGAGACTCAGATCATTGGAATTTGACCCCATGTATTATTTCACAAATACAGCTATACTTTCAAACTTTTCATAGCATCCCATATTTGTAACCCTTATTATAATAATATTAATGGGTTTTATGAATATTCATACAATACATTATGAAAGAAAACTTATTAAAATACATAAACCAATACATGTAAAATTATTTGCTTAATTATCCCTTTCCCGCCAAGCATACACAGATGTGCGGCCTCGGCTTTCAGGGGTTGTACCGGGATGATGCCCGCAGCTGCAGGCTGCACCGTTTTTTAGAGCCGGTGATCCGTCCCCCCCTCCCGCCGCTCTGAACGGGGCTCCCGTCCAACCGGGAGGCCCGATCATCGATCCGCCTCTTCCGTCGGCTAGGGACAGACTGGCACAAAGCCGGAAACGGCTTCGTTCCAGTCTCCTGATTGTAAACACGGAAGTGACATCACTTCCTGTTTACTTGGCTGCCAATGGTGCCTGTTTTAAAAAAAAATACAGTATTCAGAATCGCCGAAAATGGCGACCTGAATACTTTGAAGTGTAAAGGAGGGATCGGGGGTCTTTTAGACTCTTTTTAGACCCCCGATCCCTCCATAAAGAGTACCTGTCACCACTTATTACTGTCACAAGGGATGTTTACATTCCTTGTGACCGCAATAAAAGTGATTAACATTTTTTTTTTAAACACAATGTAATAACCTAAAAATAAATAAAATAAGAAAAAAAAATGTTTTAAAGCGCTCGCGCAGCAAAGAAAACATATATGGAAGTCGCGCCCACATATGTAAGCGGTGTTCACATCACACATGTGAGGTATCAGCATGATCGTCGGAGCAAGAGCAATAATTCTAGCACTAGACCTCCTCTGTAACTCTAACCTGGTAACCGTAAAAAAAATTGAATGCGTCGCCTATGGAAATTCTTAGGTACCGTAGTTTGTCGCCATTACATGCAATTCTAAAGCGTGACATGTTTGGTATCTATTTACTCGGCGTAACATCATCTTTCACATTACAAAAAAATTGGGCTAACTTTACTGTTTCGTTTTGTCTTTTTAAAATTCATGAAAGTGTCCCTTTTCCCAAAAAGTTGAGTTTAAAACACCGCTGCACAAATACTGTGTGACATAAAATATTGCAACAATCACCATTTTATTCTCTAGATTCTCTGCTAAAAAAAATATATAATGTTTAAGGGGCTCTAAGTAATTTTCTAGCAAAATATACGGATTTTAATTTGTAAACACCAAATGTCAGAAATAGGCTTAGTCATGAAAGGGTTATGTATACAACCCTTTATTAGTATATACACTGTTGGCGCTACATAAATCGTGAATAATAATAGTAACTAGCTTATATTTATTTTACTTGAATCTCCTCCATTTCACCATGCCCCTTTGTGTAAAAATCAGCTAAATCTAAAAAGACGGTCCTCATTAAATTAAAAATAGAATGGGCAATTTGACGATTGGGTAAATCCATAAAATAATTGTATCCCTCAAAATCATTGCTAAGCTGTATCCAGTGATAAAAAGTGGTTTACTGTATTAGACCCTGCCATCTCCATCTTAACCACTTCAATACCAGGCACTTAGACACCTTCCCGCCCAGGCCAATTTTCAGCTTTCAGCGCTGTCGCAATTTGAATGACAATTGCGTGGTCATGCTACACTGTACCCAAACAAATTTTTTATCATTTTGTTCCCACAAATAGAGCTTTCTTTTGGTGGTATTTGATCACCTCTGCGTTTTTTTTTTTTTTTTTTTTTTTCGCAACAAATAAAAAAAGACCGAAAATTTCGGAAAAAAAAAGTTTTTTTCTTTGTTTCTGTTAAAATTTTTTGTTAATAAGTATGTTTACTCCTTCACTGACGGGCACTGATATGGCTGCACTGACGGGCACTGATACAGCAGCACTGATGGGCACAGATGAGGTGGCACTGATAGGCGGCACTGATGGGCACTGATTGGTGGCACTGGTATGCGGCACCGATGGGCACTCATAGGTGGCACCGGTGGGCACTCATAGGTGGCACCGGTGGGCACTCATAGGTGGCACCAGTGGGCACTCCTAGGTGGCACCGGTGGGCACTCCTAGGTGGCACCGGTGGGCACTCCTAGGTGGCACCGGTGGGCACTCCTAGGTGGCATTGATTTGTACATATGGGTGGCACTGATGTATGGCACTGATGGGCACTGATAGGTGGGCACTGACAGGTGGCACCGACAGGTGGCACTGATAAAACATATTGGGGGCATTGATGGACAGATCTGGAACATAATGGTGCCAATCAGTGCCCATTTGTGGGCACTGATTGGCACAGATTGGGCACATGTGGATGGCCATGGGGTACATACCTGGCCATCCACATGTTGCCCCTTCCCTGGTGGTCCTAGTGGCGATCCCTGGTGGTCCAGTGTGGTGATCTGAGGGGGGGCTGCGCTGATAAACAATCAGTGCAGACCCCCCCCTGTCAGGAGAACCACCGATCGGCTCTCCTCTACTCGCGTCTGTCAGACGCGAGTGAGGAAAAGCCGATCAACGGCTCTTTCCATTGACAGCGTGATCAGCCGTGATTGGACACGGCTGATCACGTGGTAAAGAGCCTCCGCCGGAGGCTATCTGTTACAGTTTGCAAATCTCTGGGTCACAGACATTCCAGACCTGTGGGTTCAATTAGTGGTTTCAAAAGTGGTATAAAATAAAAGTTCAAAACTCTACCACTTACTACTTTCTTCTCTCAAATCTGCCCAAGGACAGTCAGATTTGCAGCATTCCCTGAACCATCTCTTGTCCCAAGTTGTCGTGCTAATACCTCTAGAGGACAGATTCCTTGCATTTCCTGCAGCCCTTGTAAAAGCTTGGGGCATTCAGGTCATGGGATATCTAGGCGACCTTCTTTTGAAGGACTCCTCTCGCATCCAGCTATCTGCAGTCGCCCACCAGACAGTTCAAATTCTTTGAGCTTTTGGTTGGTTGATCAGCATAGCCCAACAAAAGTTTTCCTTTCAGAGAAAACTGCTTTCTCAGAATTCATAGTTGGTACACAAGAGACAACCCTCTATGAGATTCTCTGAGTCTCATGATGTCTTCCTTTTGAGGCTGTCCCATTTGTACAATTTTATTTAAGACCACTAAAACACAACATCTTGGCATGGAACAAGCATGCTCCTTCTCTCTACCTACCCATTCCCCAATTCAGACAAGCAAGGAATTCTGTAGCTCGATGGATCTCTAGCCCAGTCTTGTCAATAGGGTTGTCGTTTGTGCCATACCACTGGAAAGTGAAAAGGACAGATGCCAGTCTTTCAGGCCTAGAAGAATTGTTACAGTCCCTCATGGTTCAGGGAATATGGTCATCGGACAAATCCAAGCTTCCCATCAAAATCCTGCTGCTCAGAGCGATAAAGATGATTCTGCATCACTGAACCCTTCTTCAACCAGGAATGCCCAATTGGGGTTCAGTCAGGACCATGACATGGTTGTGGCCTATATCAGTCACCAAGGGGACACCAGGAATCATGCAGCCTTGAAGGAAGCAAGCCAGATCGTCTCATGGACAGAGGACCAATGTCCAGCAATCTATGCTGTCCATATCCCAGGAGTGGACTACAGAAAGGTGGATTACCTCAGCTGTCACTAAGTGGACCAAGGAGAATGGGCCCTTCAACCCAATATCTTCAACTTGATGTCTGCGTTGAGGGACCCTGGACGTGGCTATCCTGGCCTCCAGATTTCAACAGATTACCTCTCGTAATGGATGAGTGTGATTTTCTCTTCTGCTCCAAGCTGAATTATCCCACACTGCCTCAAGCGCCACGTGCAAACACTATACTGAGCTGCCCGCATTCCAAACACATGAAGGAAAAAAGCAGTCGGCCACAATCCAATGCCATCACGTCGATCCCAGTTAACCACTTAACAACCGGCCCATAGCTGAATGACGGCTACAGGGCAGTTTCTTAACCCTGGGAGGGCGTACAGTGATGTCCTCCCAGAATTCCGCTCTCGCGCGCATCCGAGAACATCCGTGACCGCCGGTTCCTCTCCTCCCCTCTGTGTACCGATCAGTACAGTGTGGAAGGTGAGGGGGAGGGAATGGATGGTAGCAGCGCTGTGGGCTGGATCTGTAGTGCCCACAGCGCTGCTCTGTGACATCCAGCCATCCATCCATCCATCCATGCTCAGCCATCCCTCAATGCCCTGCAATACTCTGCAATACCCCACAATACTGTGCAATGCTCTGCAATACTCTGCAATGCTCTGCAATACTCTGCAAAGCTCTGCAATACCCCACCTGTATAGGACCTGTCATGCCATATTCCTATTACAAGGGATGTTTACATTCCTTGTAATAGGAATAAAAGTGATCATTTTATTTTTTATTTTTTTTTTTTTTAAAAGCATCAAACTAAAATAAAGTAAAATGAACAATAAAAAAAAAAAAAAATTAAGGCCCCGCTGTTCCCATGTGCTTGCATGCAAAAGCGAACGCATACGCAAGTCCCGCCCACATATAAAAACCGTGTTCAAACCACACATGTGAGGTATCGCTGTGATCGGTAGAGCGAAAGCATTAATTTTGGCCCTAGACCTTCTCTGTAACTCAAAACATGTAACCAGTAAAAATTTTTAAAGCGTCGTCTATGGGGATTTTTAACCACTTCAAGACTAGCCTCGTTTTGGATTTTAGGTGTTTACAAGTTTAAAACAGGTTTTTTTGCTAGAAAATTACTTAGAACCCCCAAACATTATATATGGTATTTTTTCTAACATCCTAGAGAATACAATAGCGGTCATTGCAATACTTTTTTTTGCACCGTATTTGCGCAGCGGTCTTCTAAGCGCACTTTTTTTGGAAAAAATTCACTTTTTTGAAAAAAAAAAATAAGACAACAGTAAAGTTAGCCCAATTTTTTTTTATATTGTGAAATATAATGTTATGCCAAGTAAATTGATACCCATCATGTCACGCTTCAAAATTGCGCCCGCTCGTGGAATAGCGTCAAACTTTTACCCTTAAAAATCTCCATAGGCGACGTTTAAAAAATTCTACAGATTGCATGTTTTGCGTTACAGAGGAGGTCTAGGGCTAGAATTATTGCTCTCACTCTACTGGTCGCGGCGATACCTCACATGTGTGGTTTGACCACCGTTTTTATATGCGGGCGCTTCTCACGTATGCGTTCGCTTCTGCGCGCGAGCTCGTCAGGACAGGGCGCTTTAAAAATTTTTTTTTTTTTTTTTTTTTTATTTATTTTATTTTATTTTTCACTGTTTTTAAAAAAAAAAAATTTGGATCGCTTTTATTCCTATTACAAGGAATGTAAACATCCCTTGTAATAGAAAAAAGCATGACAGGTCCTCTTAAATATGAGATCTGGGGTCAAAAAGTCCTCAGATCTCATATTTAGACTAAAATGCAAAAAAAAAAAAAAAAGTCGTTTAAAAAAATGACACAAAAAAAATTGTGCCTTTAAGAGAAGTGGGCGGAGCCGTCGTAATGACGTCGCTCCGGCCGTCACATGGTATGGAGACGGGTGGGCGCCATCTTGGCCTCACTCGTCTCCATACCTAAGCAGGGAAAGGACCCGATCGCCTCCGCCGCTACCGACGGCTCCGGTAAGCGGCGGAGGGTGCGGGAGAGCGGCGGGAGGGGGGGTGGCACCTCTCCCGCCGCTGATAACGGTGATCTCGCGGCGAACCCACCGCAGAGACCACCATTATCGTGTACGGAACCGCCCGCTGAAAAGATGGATACCTCGGTTGTGGCAGCAGCTGCTGCCGTTACCGAGATATCCATCTTCAAAAAAATGACGTATATATACAGTGGGCGGTCCGGAAGTGGTTAAGTAGCGAAGTTTGGCGCCATTCCACAAGTGTGTGCGATTTTGAAAGGTGACATGTTGGGTATCTATTTACTCAGCAAAACTTCATCTTTCACATTATGCAAAAACATTTGGCTAACTTTACTGTGTTTTTTTTTTTTTTTTTTTTTTTTTTTTTTTAAAGCACAACATTTTTTTTTTTAAACGCATTCGAAAAATTGCTGCGCAAATACTGTGCGAGATAAAAAGTTGTAACAACTGCCATTGTATTCTCTAGGTTCTTTGTTAAAAAAAAATATAATGTTTTGGGGTTCTATGGAATTTTCTAGCAAATTATGATTTTTACATGCAGGAGAGAAGGGTGCTCCAGAACGCCTGAAGGTGCTCCCTGCATGTTGGGCCGCTGTATGTGGTCACGCTGTGTAAAAGTCTCACACATGTGGTATCGCCATACTCGGGAGTAATAGCAGAATGCAAGAGACTTTTGTGAGACTTTTACACAGCAGAATGTATTTTGGGGTGTAATTTGTGGTATGCATATGCTGTGTGAGAGAAATAACCTGCTAATATGACAATTTTGTGAAAAAAAGAAAAAAAAAAATCTTGATTTTTCAAAGAATTGTGGGAAAAAATGACAACTTCAAAAAACTTACCATGCATCTTTCTAAATACCTTGGAATGTCTTCTTTCCAAAAAGGGCTCATTTGGGGGGTATTTGTACTTTTCTGGCTTGTTAGGGTCTCAAGAAATTAGATGGGCCGTCAGATGTGATCAATTTTCAGATATTGGCACCATAGCTTTTGGACTCTAACTTTCACAAAGACCAAATAATAGCCACCGATTTGGGTTATTTTTACCAAAGATATGTAGCGGTATAAATTTTGGCCAAAATATATGAAGAAAAATTCCTACCCATTCCCCAATTCAGACAAGCAAGGAATTCTGTAGCTCGATGGATCTCTAGCCCAGTCTTGTCAATAGGGTTGTCGTTTGTGCCATACCACTGGAAAGTGAAAAGGACAGATGCCAGTCTTTTAGATAGGCCGTCAGATGTGATCAATTTTCAGATATTGGCACCATAGCTTTTGGACTCTAACTTTCACAAAGACCAAATAATAGCCACCGATTTGGGTTCTTTTTACCAAAGATATGTAGCGGTATAAATTTTGGCCAAAATATATGAAGAAAAATTACTAATTTGCAAAATTTTATAACCGAAACGAATAAAAATGTATTTTTTTTTTTACAGATTTTTCGTTTTTTTTTTTTTTTTCTTTTATAGCACAAAAAGTAAAGAACCCAGCGGTGATTAAATACCACCAAAAGAAAGCTTTATTTGTGTGACAAAAAATTCATATAGATACAGTGTTGCATGACTAATTGTCATTCAAAATGTGAGAGCACTGAAAGCTGAAAATTGGTCTGGTTATTAAGGGGGTTTAAGTGCCCAGTGGTCAGGAGAGTGTCTCCACTATTGCAAAACCAGATGTCTGGCGTCAACATCCCGGAGATATATAGATAGATATATAGATAGATATATAGATAGATATATAGATAGAGAGAGATAGAGATACAGTGGGGATGGAAAGTATTCAGACCCTGTTAAATTTTTCACTCTTTGTTATATTGCAGCCATTTGGTAAAATCATTTAAGTTCATTTTTTTCCTCATTAATGTACACACAGCACCCCATATTGACAGAAAAACACAGAATTGTTGACATTTTTGCAGATTTATTAAAGAAAAACTGAAATATCACATGGTCCTAAGTAATTCAGACCCTTTGCTGTGACACTCATATATTTAATTCAGGTGCTGTCCATTTCTTCTGATTATCCTTGAGATGGTTCTACACCTTCATTTCAGTCCAGCTGTGTTTGATTATACTGATTGGACTTGATTAGGAAAGCCACACACTTGTCTATATCTATATAAGACCTTACAGCTCACAGTGCATGTCAGAGCAAATGAGAATCATTTGTGGTAAGGCACAAATCTGGCCAAGGTTACAAAAAAAATTCTGCTGCACTTAAGGTTCCTAAGAGCACAGTGGCCTCCATAATCCTTAAATGGAAGACGTTTAGGACGACCAGAACCCTTCCTAGAGCTGGCCGTCTGGCCAAACTGAGCTATCGGGGGAGAAAAGCCTTGGTGAGAGAGGTAAAGAAGAACCCAAAGATCACTGTGGCTGAGCTTCAGAGATGCAGTTGGGAGATGGGAGAAAGTTGTAGAAAGTCAACCATCACTGCAGCCCTCCACCAGTTGGGGCTTTATGGCAGAGTGGCCCGATGGAAGCATCTCTTCAGTGCAAGACACATGAAAGCCCAAAAAAGCTAAAAAAACACCTGAAGGACTCCAAGATGGTGAGAAATAAGATTCTTTGGTCTGATGAGACCAAGATAGAACTTTTTGGCCTTAATTCTAAGCGGTATGTGTGGAGAAAACTGCTCATCACCTGTCCAATACAGTCCCAACAGTGAAGCATAGTGGTGGCAGCATCATGCTGTGGAGGTGTTTATCAGCTGAAGGGACAGGACGACTGGTTGCAATCGAGGGAAAGATGAATGCGGCCAAGTACAAGGATATCCTGGACGAAAACCTTCTCCAGAGTGCTCAGGACCTCAGACTGAGCCGAAGGTTTACCTTCCAACAAGACAATGACCCTAAGCACACAGCTAAAATAACGAAGGAGTGGCTTCACATCAACTCTGTGACTGTTCTTGAATGGCCCAGCTAGAGCCCTGACTTAAACCCAATTGAGCATCTCTGGAGAGACCTAAAAATGGCTGTCCACCAACGTTTACCATCCAACCTGACAGAACTGGAGAGGATCTGCAAGGAGGAATGGCAGAGGATCCCCAAATCCAGGTGTGAAAAACTTGTTGCATCTTTCCCAAAAAGACTCATGGCTGTATTAGATCCTTATTGTAAGGAAAGATGCATGTATTCAACATTTCTATCAATAGAAAAACAACATTGTAATGATGATATAAGCAAGATTCATGCAAGACCTTCATTACTGCTTATTCTCACATGGTACCCACCACCTCAGATGGTCAAGATATTTTATGGCCGTGTTGGTATTAAAAGAAGGTTGAGATATTGCCTTTGCTTGGTTGGAAGAATCAGTGAAGCATCACTGCCTAGGGTCCCACAAAGGCCCCACGGACGTCCCCACAAGAGGTGCTGCTGATGTCCGGACACCAAAGGATCAGATAATACTACCAGTAATAGTGAGGTGATGTTTAAAAATGGAATATATGTGGTATGGATGTATTTCTATTATTGGAGGGTTTGTAACTATTTTCAGCCCAATAGGATGTATAGTATTACTCAAATATCAGCAACTCGGTAATTTATTGTGGTTATTCCATCTCTATTGTCCACCATGGCGGACCTTAACTTTATGCCACTTCTCCAACTGGTACATCTTAAATCCTATGACAAACCATATCTCATGGCACTCATGTCCTATATTAGGAACATTGCAGGCCCTGTATTAAATGTATATACCACCAATACATTTCCGTCTAAATAGGAGGGGATAAAATAAATGACCTTGTATGGTAAAAGTGGGTGTCCGTATGCTGTCCTCCCAGGCATAGCACTTAATATGCATATCCTTTGAGTTAAATCCATGGTGTTCCTACCAGTCCCTCTGCTTTCCTATTAAGAACTGACCACACTAGGCAGGAGAAAACACGTGGTCAGTTCTCTAGCTATGCTGCTCTCCTCCAATGATCTAACATGTCCTGACCCCAACCCCTCCACACAGGAAGATCAGTGTGCTGTTGCTTCTCCTCCCACAGCTCTTATGTAGCTGACAACAGAGGGAATGTGATCACCTAACATATTTATAAAGAAAGGGGATAACCGGTATTTACGATGTTTATACTGTGTATGTATATGTGTGTGTGTGTGTGTGTGTATATATATATATATATATATATATATATATATATATATATATATATATATATATATATAGTATGTGTGTGTGTGTGTATTTTACACAAATGTTTTGCCTTTTATTTCTGTTTTTTGTTTAGAGGGGAGAGGGATTAGATCATGTCAGTTTTTATTACTGTCTCTATCCCCGTTATCGAGATTCACCTATATTTGTCCGGTTTACCATTATCATTGAAAATAAAAGAAAATCACAAATTATGGGTTGTCCATAGGAAAGTAATAGAGGTGAAATCTTCTAATTGGGACAGTAGTTTTGGTGACCTGGGGGTCCCCAAGGAGAACCCCCTAGTTTGCAGCGATTTTCCTCTTACCTGTTTTGCTATGAGACAGGAAGTGAAGGGAAATATCCACAATGGGACACAGATGGCGAAAAAGCAGGGGTAGTAACCCTCCCTTGCTCCATGCAAAATGGGGAAATAAACTCAAAATTGTATCAGATACATACCTTAATTTTCCTTTCCTGACGCCAATCCATGGCAGCATACATTTGATTAGCTCCGCCCCTATTCTCACCCACAGGGCCTGTCCAAATCTATAACAGTCGGACTGAGAGCAACCACCCCCATTCTCCATAAAAATATCAAGTTCAAGGGAGGGTTCGTATGCTACCATGGATTGGCGTCAGGAAAGGAAATCTACAGTAAGTATTTTAATACAATTTTCCAATTTCCTGACGCTAACATGGCAGCATACATATGATAAATCGCTAGCTAAACAGGGAGGGCTAAAATGTATAATCAAACTTTATTACAATGGACATGGAAGCCTGGACCGTCATGTACAAGCCCCTGGATCTTCCCTTTAGTTCCTAGAGGCAGGTGCACTGCGTCAACCAGCCTCCTGCTTTGGAAATGTTTCCATAGGCAAACGCCTGAATTTAGAGATGTAAAAAAGGATCTAGCTGAATGAGCCTGTATCAATTCTGGAGGCTCTTGCCTGGCCGCACTGTTTTTGGATGACCTTGACTCTCCAAGATGACAAGGTTTTGCTGTAGGTTCCTCCTCCGAATTTGCCTGATGGAAACACAAACAGCCTTCCAGAGGATTTTAACTAGGATGCTGCTTGAAGGTAGGCATTTTAGACACTTGGTACATCCAGTGTAGGTTCGGTACTGTCTCTGCTGGAAAGGATGGAACCGCCACTTTGTAAGATGAAAACAGAATCCACCTTGGTGGAACAATGGTGCTCGGGGAGGCATAGGCTCCAAGTGCTTTGAGCCAATACTCTGCCCAAGTTATAGCTTGAAATTAATGAGGGACAATGCCTCTCAAGTGATGTCCCACTGAGGACTGCTTTCTGATGCAAAAAGAGTCCTGGCAAGGAAATCCGGGATCAGAAAAAAAACCTACTAGGGCAAAGTCTCAGGACCAACCTCTTGAAGCATTCCCCTGTCAGCTCACATGCCCATTTCCTCTGGTGAAAGCTGAAATGGTTGAAATTTGAGCCCTTACAGAACTAGGATGAGCCCCAAATCCAGATCCATGTGAGGAAATGATAGCAATTCGGCAACCTCCAGGTTGCGAGGATCAAAATTCTGCTTAGGCTGTGAAACTGTTCCAGACTTCTGAGTAAATAGCATTTTTTGATGCCCTTTCTGGAACCTTGTCAGGATTTAACCATTTCCAGAAGACTGGCCAAATCCTCCAATCCTTCCCCCTCAATTTACAATCTATCATAGGACTGGTTTTGGGGAAACACTGCTGGCTGAAATGCTTGGTCCTGACTAGGGTCCATGGCTAGGGTAAACCCAAGGCCTGCTGGCCAATCGGCATGCTTGCTATCACAGTGAGACCCTCAGACAACAGTCCCCCCTGGAACTTCGTTACCAAAAGCAGTAGAGTAGAGGCATCTGCTAGGTGACTTTCTTGGGTGAGTGAGGGCATCCACTTCCTCCACCAACGGGTGAGGGTAGGAAAGCGAAGCACCTTGTGAATGGATGGTGATGCAAACAGACTCAGCTGTGGGTGGCCCCATACTTGAGTGATATGGGCACGATCTTCCATTTAAAAGCCCATTCTTTGGGAACCAAGTACTGACATCAGTGGTGACAATGGTCCCGAATAATGAACCTACCGGATGGGATCAAGTGAAGGTCCTCTGACATACCCATCACCAGAGGCTGCTGCGCATCTAGGAAGAAGCACTTTGAATTGGCTCAAGTGCTGCCTTCTGCATTGCAAAAAGGAAATTCTTTGGAACATCCAGTGTGCCCAGGGTAGCTTAGGGATGCAAGTCTCCCATCAACCAGACTCCTTTAGGGGATGAAGGGACTGAAAAGGACCATGGCTGTGCATCCTTCAGAAAGGTGCCCTTGCACACCCTTCCTCTTGAAGCTTTCCTTTCTGGCAAAAGATCTTGAGTCCTGGAATGTAGAGTAGATCAAACTAGCAGAAAGAACTCACCGGAGCCTCAACCTCCTATGATGTGGAAGGCTGGACTAACCACTGATTGCTCCTGGAATAGTGCTTAGCGCTGGGATGTACTTGTGTTTGACATTCCAAGGATGTGTGCCACTTTTTGAAACCTAAACACTGTTAAACAGCAATCAAGAGCCGACTGCGAGCGCCATCCCTCAGTACAGCAAACTGAGGACATCCCAGGGTTGAGTGGCAGTGAGTCTCTTGGAATAGTCAAAACTTCTAGTCAGAGGGAAAAACCTGTCGTCATATAGGCACTTATGACCACCCTGCCTGAGGAAAGATTTGTTGACCAAGGACTGGGCTTTAGAGCCCCCTTCATTGTCACTGCATGCAGCACTGCCTTAGGAGAACATTAATAACAAATGCTGCTACTTCCACAAAATCCGACGAGCACTTAAGCTCACTAAGAGCACTAAAAAAATCTGCTTTTTCAGCGATCCATGGGTGACGGAGACTTCCATTCTGGGTTACAACTGTATTGCGCTTGTCACAAAGTACTGAAGTCACTGGCTTACAAACGCCCTCTGCCTCTCGACCTGAATATCTCAGCTATCAGTCAATTAATTGATCGTGGATACAGTTAGCAGAAATGTTATCTTCCCTGGGAACAATAACACTCCTGACAAATTGCATAATGGTAGCGTTTATAGCTTTGCAGTAGGATGCAGTGCTGTAAAGTGTGTTACTGCAATGCATGTTAAGTGCATTAGCGCAATGCAGTTCCATTCTTTCGACCAGAGAATCGGCATTTCCCTCCGGAGTAGGGTATAACTTTGCTGCTGCATACTCATGTAAAATTTCATATCACTACTGCCACTCCTCTTGAATCAGCCACTTCACCTTTCCGTTCATTGGGGAGTATGGAAGAACGTGTCTTGAAAACATGAAGGTATGTTCTGACTTCGAAGGCAGTCATCTGGGTCATCCCATTCCGGGCCTGCTTAACCATCCTAATGAATGACTGTACCCAAGAGGCACTCAAAACCTGCTTAGCCCCTTCAAGGAGAACTGCCAACCTGCTTCTTTTTTTTGTTTTATTAGTTTTTATTAGAAATTAGAAAGTAGTGTACATGGGGTACAATGAGCAGTACAGAGAAGAGTTAGACATGTTGACGAGAGAGCCTCGTAATATACAGAACAATCAGTAACCATATTTGCAGGATTATAAATGCACACTGATATTCAGATACCATCTATAACATAACATATATCGCGGTCCAGGGCACATAACTCTTACCACCTGAACAAAATCGATAACCTTTTCATCATACACTGGTTATATGCGTCGGTATCTTCCCTGTAAGATTCCTTTACTTAACCATAGTACCTTGTGAACACAAAAGGTAAGTGAAAGAAAGAAGATAGAGGAAAAGGTGGGAGTAAGGAAAAAGAAGGGGGGGGGAGGGGTGAGCCCTCCTCGGTCAAATCTCTTTATGCTGTGTAAACAGCTAACATATTACTTGGGTTGAGACAAAATTTCCACGTAAGTGGATGTATATTTAAAGGCAAACCAGCAGGACCATATTTTGTTTACTAGATCAGATTTATTTCTAAGGGAGAAAGTGAGGTCTTCAATATAATACGTACGGTCTACTTCCAGTAGCCATTGGCGTACAATAGGTATGATCGGTTGCTTCCAATATCGTGGAATAAGTGCTTTTGCTGCATTGAGGAGGTGTGGTGTTATAGATTTCTTATATGTTCCCACTGATTTACCTGTACAATGTAGCAATACAACCCATGGGTCATTGGGGATCTCAAACCCTTGGATCTCCTTGGCCCAATGTAAAATAGTCAGCCAATATGGACGAATACGTGGGCAAAACTACCAAATATGAGCGTGTGTTGCTCGTTCAACACAGCTCCGCCAGCACAGGGGTGATGCTTGAGGAAAGTTTTTATGAAGAACCATAGGAGTGTAATGCCATCTCGTCGGCAGTTTATAGTTCACCTCTGCCGTTTTGGAGGCCCCAGACGAGGTGTGGGACATTATGAGGATGGTGCATCTTTGAACTGTTGACAATTCTTTGTGCAGATCTTTTGCCCAATTGTTTAGAAATGCAGGATCACCTGTGGGGGTTAACGTTTGCAGTGCTTGGTAGAAGTGTGAGACAGGTTTCTCCACTGGTTGGTCTTCAGAGAAAGTGGCTTCTATAGATGTCAACTCCGAAAAGGTCCATAGAGGTTTTGGGAGTGACTGAACAAACGCCGCTAGCTGGCGGTATCATGAGTGTCACTGTGGAGCTATGTGTTATTGCATCCAAAGGGACAAAACCCGTTGCGGTGGTAAGTTGATGCAGCTGAGCTGTAGCCCCAAAGTTCCAAGCATGGATCTTGAGGTCCATGTTCCCCGGTGGGAAGTAGTTATGACCAGTCAGAGGCAAGAGAGGAGAGTTGTACGGACGTTTATTCACCTTACACAGCGAATCCCAGACCATGAGGGTGGACAGTCTGAGCGGAGATGTGGTTGAGGACAGGGTTCTGTGTTGCTTAGGGATCCATATTTGTGTGAAGAGATCCGAGCCACTGAGCTCAATGTCCATGTTCACCCAAAGCTTAGAGTCTTTATGGTACTTCCAATCTGAGATTCTGCTCAACACAATTGCCAAGAAATACCTTTTGAAATCTGGTAGGGCTAAGTCCCCTTCTCTTTTGGGTCTAATGAGGAGGGTCCTAGCAAGTCTGAGTCGTTTTCTGTGCCACACATATTTACCAATCAATGATCTTATTATCTTAAAGAAGCCTGCAGAGATTCCAAACGGGATCCTCTGGAACAGGAACAGCAACCTGGGCAGTATAGTCATCTTCACAACTCCAATCCTAGCCCAACCATTTGAGACCATTTCTGCAAGTCTGACCTAATCATGTTCAATAAGGGCAGGAAGTTAGCGTGAAATAGTTCGGTCGGATTCAGGGTGAGGTAAATACCTAAATATTTCATCTTGTGCTCTTGCCAACTAAAAGGGAAGGACTGTTTCAGTAGGGAACAGTCCCAGTAGCGATAGAAATATTTTAAAATTCCGACTTTGTCATGTTGATTTTGAAATTGGAGATATAACTAAATGCTGAGAATTCTGACATAAGGCTAGGAAGGGATATCAGGGGTGGTTGTATGTAAAACAAGATGTCATCTGCATATGCAGCGTACTTGTTCTAATTCTCCTAAAGTGATCCCATGAATGGAAGGGTTATGCCTCACCATGGATAGGAAAGGTTCTAACGATAAAGCGAATAAAATGGGTGAGAGGGGACAGCCCTGGCGAGTGCCATTATATAGAGTGAAGGGTTCGCTGAGAGTGCCATATATACTCAGTTGAGCTGTAGGGTAGTTATAAAGAGCCGCTATTTGAGATAGGAGGGGTGTCCCAATACCAAGATGGGAAAGCATTGCCATGAGGTAGTCCCAGTCCACCCTATCGAATGCTTTTTCCGCATCCGTTGACAATAAAAGGGTGGGCTGGAAGACCTGCGGACATGGGCCATCAGGGAGAGGGTGCGAAGGGAGTTGTCCCTTGCCTCCCTACCCGGGATGAAACCCATTTGGTCGCTGGAGACCCATTGCGGGATCAAGGGAAGGAGTCTATTCGCGAGAGCTTTAGCGTACAGTTTGGCATCGATGTTCAACATTGAAATGGGGCGATAACTTCCACAGCTACTGCTATCTTTACCCAGTTTGGGGATAACCTTAATATGCGCATGGATAGTCTAAGGTCGGAGGGCACCACCAGCAGAGATCACGGTGGCATATAAACATGCCAGTAGTCTACTCGGCTTATTGCCTCATTCATAGAAATGTTAAGCTACTATGTGAGCCTGTTGCTTCTGTTCTGTGTGGAAGAGGGATTTTAGTTCCTCCCTCTTCAGGGTCAAGGTGTGAAGTACTGCTTGGGATTATATAGCTTTATGTTGTTGTTCCAGTACTTGAATATCATTAAGCAGCTTAGATTGTTGAGATGTTCGTTCCCTTTTTTTCCTAGCACCCAGTTCTATTAGCTTACCCCGAATATGGGCCTTGTGAGCCTCCCAAAGTGCACCCGGTGAAATGTCAGGCTGTGTGTTTTCCGTAAAATAGAGGGATAGTTCCTCACCTATTCGTTTTTTATCAATGTCCTCAACTATGAGAGCTTCATTAAGTTTCCAATTTGTGGCCTTATGGGGCAGGGAGGGAATTTTTAATTTGAACATGATTGGAGCATGATCGGATATGGGGGAGGACTCAATAAAAGCACTCACGGGTAGTGAGAGGTGATGATGATCAATGAAGAAAAAATCAATTCTGGAGTAAGTGTGGTGGACCTGGGAGAAGTGGGTGTAGTCTTTTGTTCGCTGGTGCGTAATCCTCCAGATATCTACCAATTGATATTTGTGTAAACGTTTGCTTATGTACAGCAGACGTTTATGTGAGATACTAGATCTCCCTTTTGTTGTGTCTAAGGCAGGTTCCAATGGGGTATTGAAGTCTCCAGCCAGGAGAACACACCCGCGCGCAAAGTCCCTCAGTTTCTTAAGGGTGGAGGCTATAAAGCCTGCCTGGTCACGGTTGGGGGAATATAAAGTTGCTAAAGTACATGGCATACTACCCAGGTTGCCCCTCAAGAACAGAAATCGCCCGCCCGGATCACTTAACATGGTTTCCAACGTAAACGAGGTACCCCTGCGGAATCCAATGGCGACACCTTTTGATATATATATATCTATATCTAGATATAGATATAGATATAGATATCTATATATATATATATATATCTATATATATATATATATATCTATATATATAGATATATATATATATATATAGATATATATATATATATATATATCTGATAAGCTGCAGTACCATGTAGGGTACTGTTGGGAGAAAGGTTTTTTTACAGAAGTGGTGTGTGAGATGGGTCTCCTGCAGGAAAACAACATCTCCCCTCAGGCGACCCAGCTCTCTATATAAATTGTGTCTCTTTTCTGGGGCGGGTAAGCCCCATACATTAAAAGATAGTAGGTTTACCATAGTCATGGGGACTAGCAGGGGATGTCTGCAATCACTGTTGTCGTCAGGAAGAATTGGACCTGAGGCAGGGAGCGGGAGGTCAAGATGGGGGAGGGGGGGAGGGATAAAAATAAAGGCAGAGAGAGTACAAAGAAAAATGGTTAACAACTTGCAGCAAGAAAAACAAAGACCACTCAGGAGAATGGTCAGCATGTGCGCAAGTCTGCGGTGCATGAGAAGGGCACACCCGCTGCCCAAAGGGGGGCAGGAGCGTGGGGGCATGAGGCCACACGGTGCCCTATAAAGGGGGGTGAGGGACACCGAGCATCTAGCTGGCACCAAAAGTTGGTGTGGGCGCCGCCGCGAGACTCCGACACCATAGCATATTTGTAAATATTAACGTTAATAAAAAGCACTTGTTATAGAACTTTAAACCCAATACATTTAGCAAAAACATATGACTTAGAACCTGAGATATAGCACAGAAAACCTAGAACTTATCCTCAGTCCTGTGTGGTGACAGCAGCACATTTAAGTGCTTTAAGGTTCAGATGCTAGACTAAAAGACTGGCAACATAACTCAAATAATAAAGTTATACCTGCAGCCCTTAATGTCCTGACGAGGCCAGGTGGAAAGAGTGAGGGAGCTAATGCCAACCGGCCAGGTGGTTATTCCAGCAGGGGTGAAGCTCCAGAGGGTAGAAGAACGTTGCTTACAATCCACTTTTTGCCATCTTGGTTTGGAGTTGCTGGGTAGGGATGGTGTGGCCTCCTGCCATCCAGGTAGCTCCAGCGGGGATATGTTGACATCCATGCAAAATTTCTCCAAATCCTCTGGAAACCGAAGGATTGCTGTTTTGCCATCTCTGCAATCAGCGCTGCTGGGAAACCCCATCTGTATTTGATGGAAGCTGTTCGCAACTTCTCCGTCAGTGTACGCAGGGCCCTGTGTCGCTCCAAAGTCTCCCTGGCCAGGTCCGGGAAAAATGATAGTATGGTTCTATGAGTTCTTTTTCCTCATAGTAGTGGACCCTGCAAATGACATCGCGGGGAATGTCCGAGGAGAGGTTGCGAGGGCAGAGGGCCCTATGCACACGGTTGATTTTTCAATGGATGGTCAGCCGCCTGACCTAGTAGACCATTAAAGATGCCCCGGATGGAAGGGAGAAGGTCCTCGTCCCCAGTCCTCTCTGATCCGGATATTATTCCACCTGTTGCGGTTCTCCTGATCCTCCTGATTTTTATACAGGGTCATTCTATGAGCTATAGCAAGGCTACACGTGGTTGCTTGCAGATTCCTAATGGCCACCGCATGGCATGGCAGTCGGACTCCTCTACTCGCTCCAACACTTGGGAAAGGTCCGAGAACACAGCGGAGACCTCCTTTTTGATAACGCATTCGAGGCTCAGCAGCATAGATGCCAATTCTGCTTTAGTAGGTAAGTCACTCACCAAGGCCGCACCCCCTGAGTGTCTGGATGTGCTCTCCTCACCTTCCGAGCCAGCGGATGAGGCTGGAGAGCAGTGTCTGTGTTCTGGCCTGTGGCGGGAGGCGGAGCCTGTGCCTGAGCCATCCATGTCTGCTGGATCTTCTGGTTCTGCAGCCATAAAGCATTTTATCGAGCCCACCGAAGGTCCTTTTTTAGGCAGGGGCTTGCCTGACCTCTTCCGCATCATTTTCAAATAGATAGCAGTGGTAAAAAGCTGATAAAGTGCTCTATGTGAGGTGTCTGCGTCAGAGCTTGGGAGAGACGCGTCCTCACTGCTGCATGTCAAAACCACGCCCCTCGCCAACCTGCTTCTACCTCTCGTGTAGCCAGGTGTAAGGCAGGGGTAAATGGCTTGGATAAAGATGCCAGGAACAAAGATGGCTGTACTGGGCTTGGGGCCTCCTTGGTTAGAAGGGCTAATTGTGATGCCATGAACTCCTCTGCAGGGCTGCTGAAACTCACTTAACTTTCTGCGCCTCCTGGGCGAGACCTGTGGGGATGGATGAGCCGCTGTCCACAATGGACTTGTCATGACAAGAGCAACGCTCTTTTAGCTTGACTTTAAGCGAGAGCAGGCTAGGTTGCATCAGAAGACAAAGGCCATGCCCATTTGAGAATTGTGGGAGCTGAGGTAACGAACCTGTAGGCAGCACCCACAAAGCATCCCCAGGGGGTAGAGGTCTCCAGATTGGGTGGAATAGCCTGGTGTATGGGATCCAAGGGCTCTGAGAGAATGTGAATGGAATGTTAAGAGGCTAAATTATAGTGTAATGCTGAAAAATGGTTAAGGACCCATACCTAGAGGAGTGTGAACAAATGAGAGGAAATGTGGAAGGAAAGGAAAGTCAGGAAATTAGATATCTAATTTATGCTCCTAGAACGCCTGAAGGTGCTACTTGAATGTTGGGCCTCTGTATATGGCCAGGCTGTGTAAAAGTTTCACACATGTGGTATCGCCATACTCAGGAGGAGTAGCAGAATGTATTTTGGGGTGTCATTTTTGGTATGTACATGCTGTGTGTTAGAAATATCTTTTAAATGGACAACTTTGTGTAAAAAAAAAAAAGTTTTCATTTTCTTTTCACGTTTTCTGAAAACTTGTGGAAAAAAATTACATGTTCAAATGACTCATAATGCCTCATAGAATATACGTTTGGGTCTTTGCTTTCCAAAGTGGGGTAGTTTTGTGGGTAATTCCACTGTCCTGGTGCTTCAGGGCCTTCAAAAGTGTGATAGGTCATCAGGAAATTAGAGGTGAAATTTATGGCCGTGGAAAGCCCGACGGTGCTCCCTGCATGTTGGGCCTCTGTATGTGGCCAGGTTGTGTAAAAGTCTCACATGTGGTATCGCCATACTTGGGAGGAGTAGCAGAATGCATTTTGGGGTGTAATTGCAAGGATGCATATGATGTATTTATTATGACAATTTTGTGTAAAAAAAAAAAAAATAAATAAAATAAATAATAATAATTTCTTAATATTCCCAAGAGTTGTGGGGAAAAATTACAGCTTCAAAAATCTCACCATGCCTCTTATTTTATACATTGGACTGTCTACTTTCCAAAAAAGGGTCATTTGGGGGGTGTTTGACATTTCAGGGCCTCAAGAAATTATATAGGCCATCAGGGGTGATCAATTTTAATGATTGGCACCATAGCTTGTAGACTGTAACTTTCACACAGACTGAATAATATCCACTAATTTGGGTTATTTTATACCAAAGCTATGTAGTAGTTCAAATTTTGGCCCAAATGTATGAACAAAAATTGCTTATTTACAAAATTTTATAAAAAGAAAAGTGTTTTTTTTTTTTTTTTTTTTTTTTTTTTCAAAATATTTGCTTTTTTCACTTCTATCACAAAAATAAAAAACCCAGTGGTGATTAAACACCACCAAAAGAAAGCTCTATGTGTGAAAAAAAATGATAAACATTCTGTTTGGGTACAGTGTTGCATGACTGAGTAATTGTCATTCAAACGGAGAGCGCTGAAAGCTGAAAATTGGTCTGGGCAGGAAGGGGATGAAAGTGCCCTGTATTCAAGTGGTTAATTAGATACTTCTCACACCTGCAATGGGTATAAAAAAAAGACA
The DNA here is from genome assembly GCF_042186555.1 of Aquarana catesbeiana. NCBI lineage: Eukaryota > Metazoa > Chordata > Amphibia > Anura > Ranidae > Aquarana > Aquarana catesbeiana. The sequence goes on from NC_133330.1 coordinate 132,487,302, forward strand.
TGTCAGGGGGTCACCTTCACTTAAAGCGGAAGTTCCATTTTTGGGTGAAACTCCGCTTTAAGCAGTTATCCAGGGCCATGACTGCAGCTGTCACTCGTAACCCTAGTACCTTTTCTTTTTTTTTTTTTTTTCCTGCCGGCGATGCCCTACACTGTAAAACTGATCCAGCAGCTAATTAGCCACTGAATCGCTTTTACAAGTAGCAGGAGGGGTCGTCCCCTCCCTCCTTCTGCTCTCTGGCATGCTTTTGTTGTTTTCTGGGATCTGATCCGGTGGTTCAGGTTGGTAACAATAGGAGTGACCAGGGGCGGGAATGCCCCCAATCATCTTTATGGTCTAGGAGACCAGAAGCTATGAGTATTTCGTCATTTCAGGTTGGGGGAAAATGTAAACCGTTCCTTTTTTTTTTTTTTCTGGAAAGCATGAGATCAATTTTTTTTGGTTTGGTTTTTTTGTTTTTGGATGTCCCCAGATATCTCCATAAAGTTTACCTGTCATGCCTTATTGCTATCACAAGGCATGTTTACATTTCAATAAAAGTGAGTTGAAAATGAAAGGGACAGTGTAAAAATATACTTTTTAAAATAATAATGAAAAAATGTTAATGCGCTTGCACGCATATATTATATTTTTATTTGAATTTGGGTCCACAATCCGATTATTGAGGTCTTCGGTGAAAAACAGCTTAAAAAAAGTCAAGGAAAGTTGTTAAATTTGGTGTTCCCACCTAAATTCTGGGTTGGGCTGATAACGGGTGCTGCTGAATCTGTGGGCAGCCAATTAGCCCCTCTGGAAGGACACTATTGGATCTACAGACCTGTGTTTGAAATCTTGGTGGCTGCGTGACACTACGAGTGCTAGCCACCTCACCAGCTTGTACTGCAGTGCTGGGACTCGCCACGTCACCATAAGATACTGCTGTGCTAGTGTGTAAGTGGTCAGGGTGTATTAGGCTATTGGTGCTTGCGAGTCCACCAAAAGGTAGTGCAGCACTAGTACTTGGTCTCTCTGCATATGAGAAAAATCCATGCGTTCCTTCAGCTACCTTGTACACCTGATCTTAACGGGGACCACTTCTCTATTGTCTGCTACCTGTCAGGGTGTAGGCCTCTTCACTAGAGTACCTTTTTTGGGATATTTTGGGCACTAAATTTACAGGTACCTAGAGCAACTACGGGAAAAAAAAGCTCTTTGCTGTCAGGGACTGCTTGCACATTATAAATAAAATTTAGCTTCTCGTGCTAGCAGAGATCATGCCTGATCTTGTTAACACTGCAGTTTTGTGGACAATATATCAGAGGTGGCAGTGATCATAAGTTTTACTGATACTGCGCTTGTTGTGGGGGAGTGAAGGGGCTAAACACAAGTGCTGACAGGTATCTGGGTTGATCCTGCTAATGCTACATTTTTGGGGACACTAGTATACTTCTGTTCACGATCCAGATATTGATCCGTACAAACACTACACTTGCAATGGCTGTGATCAGCAACTTTTAGTGTGATTGTGGCAATCTAACGCTAACTGACCCTGACGCTATCTGATGTCGCTAGTGACACTAATACAGTGATAAATGGTGTACACTGACACTCACTGTACAAATGGCACTGATCAAAGGGTTTAAAGGGCCTAAATAAGGTGTGTGTAAGTGTAAATGTACTGCTTAAAACTCACTCTGATCTTCTCTTCTGTTTCTGAACTGAAAAAAAAGAGTAGAAGATCGGGTGTCTGCGTCTACAAAACAGACACCGGACCAGGCAGGGATTGGCTACAGCAGATCTTAGCCAAAAATTATTAACCACAACCTGCTAACAAACTTGTGCTGTAGCCAATCGCAGCACCATCACAGCAGGAGGCGCACACACACAGACAGTAGCTCTACTGTGCCGGAGCAACAAGTGGTTAAAGAGCATTAGGTCTTTACCTTAGCAGTGTAAGTTTAGTGTTAAGAAGAGAAGAAAAGATTGATCGCACACTTGAATCCAAAAAATGCTGTAGAAATTTCTTTATTGTCATGAGCCAGACAAAATTACAATGATCAGTTGATGCGTTTCACACGAAAAGAACCGTGCTTGTTCACAACAATTGAAATGCTCACAATACAAGCTATTTAAAGGTCTATATCAAACCAAACACCGAACACAAAACACCTGTAGTTAAAGAGCAATCAACACAAAATTTCACCGACATAAAAACATTTCTTAAATGCTAAAACATCTGATGACAAAATAGTCAAAACAATGTAAACAAGAAATGTATTAAAAACAAAAATAGAAAAATGAGCGAAAAAACGTGTGTGTATATATACCAATATAAATCATATATATCACTGTATAACAAATGAAGTCTAATTGTGTGATTTAATACTTATTATTAAAGACTTCTTAAAAACTGTTCAAGGATAAGAGGAAACAATAAGATGCTAAACTATATACATGATGTAAAGAATAAAAGAGGGGAAACAATAAGTTGCTCATCAAATGGGAATGAGACATAATAGGAGTGAGGTATGAGGATTAAAGATTTAAAATAAAAATAAAAAAAAGTTTAAGTTGTTCACAATGATTGGTTACTTACCTATATACACAAGCCCTCTGTCAGTTGGATCCCAGAGTACCTATAAATATTATTATTATTATTGTTATAAATATTATTTATTATAATATATAAAGCGGCGGTGACAAGAAGACACACTCTCTGCGCTCCTCAAAATGGAATTTCACCTGCGTCAGATGGAAAGAGCAGCGGCACCCGGCGGGGACGAGTGGATTCAGCGCTGCTTATCTCTTTCACCTCCATTTGCTATGGTGGGGCAGGTTGATTTAACTGCCCTCGTCTTTACTGTCCCTTCCTGCAGCGGCTCCGCCTCCGGTTCATGCAGATTCTCTTCCCTCTCTGACGAGGGATTCTGGGCTGATTCCTCCACCTGCTGCTCGTTCGTCGGCCCGCCTTCAGTGTCTTCGGCTCCCCCTCTTGATGACGCTCTGACAGATGATGTAATCGCTACAGGCTCAGGCAAAGAAAGATCAGGACGGCTTATATCTAAAAGAATGGTGAAGAGTCGCAGGTTCGAATCCCCATCGCCACTTGCTAAAAATAAAAAGGGTAAGGGTGTTAAGGCTCCTTCCCTGTTTAATAAAGAAAAGAGAGCTCCTATAAAGAAATTGGGCTTTCAAAATGCACATAACTCTGCTAAATGTATGCCTATGATTAATTCCGACAACTGTGATTTCTTTGCTGCCTCTGATGTTTTTTGTCATCCAGATCATGCTGAATTGCCTTTTAAATGTATCTGTACCAGCAGCGCAGGATCAAGTACCAGTAGTGCCATTGGAAGCAGCTTCTCAGCAAAATCCTGGAGGTGAGTGTCAGGATCATAATGCTTTGGTTTAATTAAGAACAACTTCTCTGTGATTGCCGATCATTTTAAACTAATTTTATCTAGCGCTACTTTACCGCCTGCGGACGTGTCTAATGCTTGGCCTGGTCAGCTTATTGCTCAATCTTCATCTACTGTGGGTCCTGTCATACTTGATGAGACTAATTTACGTGCTTCTGGGCTTGCTGTACTGCCTGAGAGTCGTTTTAAAGAAGCTATGGCATGTGAGATGTCCTCTTTAGGTTTTAATTTGCCCGCTACTGTTAAATCTAGGATTTGGAAGGGTTATTGTATTGATATCTTGTCTTTTACCTTCTGTGGACGATAAATCGTTTAAAAGGGATGCAGAGAAGATTAGTGATGATGAGCGTAAATTTATGCCTCGCACTTTTAATAATTGGCTACAAGCATTTTGTATATATGCTAGTGTGATGGGTGAACGTCGCCCAGAACTGTGTAGCGGACTGTTTCACCATGTAGAGATCATCCTCAAAGCATATAAGAATTTTTCAGGTTTATCTTGGTTTTACTATGACGAATCTTTTCGCCAAAATTGGTAGTTCATAGTTCTTTGAAATGGGACACTAAAGATGTTGGGCTGTGGCTCACTTTGTTGTTGCCGCAAAAACCTTTTCCTAAGCCGCCTTCTGTTCAGTCTGGGTATTTACGTAAGGGTGTTTGTTTTAGTTTAAATGAAGGCCAATGTAAAATGGCCACAAACTTGTCAACTTAAGCATGAATGTGCTTCTTGTGCTGGGGCTCACGTGGCTTCAAAATGTTTTAAAAAGATGGCTTTAAATGCGCATCCTCCACAAAAAGAATTTTCCTAAAAGCAGTAACGCCAGTGAAATGAATAGAAATGCTGCCATTTCTCCACATTTGGCCTCAGCATCAGGCAGCAAAATTTTTAATTAATGGTTTTCAGTCTGGTTTCTTGTTATCCTCCTATTCAGGAGAGGGTTGTTTTATTGTTGAGAATTTTGCCTTCTGTTGGTAGAAATGAGGGTGGTGTTGCACAAAAAAATTGAAAAAAGTAATCGCGGGGAGGGTTGCAGGTCTGTTCTCGCTTCCACCTTTTGAGAATTTCAAAATATCCCCTTTGGGTATTGTTCCTAAGAAGGAACCTCAGAGTTTTCGACTAATACATCATTTATCCTTTCCGGCTGGAAGTTCTTTGATATCGATCTAGCGTTTTGTTCGGTTAATTACAGTTCTTTCGATGATGCGATATCTAAAGTGCACGCAGTTGGTCAGTCAGCTTTGTTGGCTAAGGCCGACATAAAATCTGCTTTTCGTTTGTTACCTATTCACCCGTCTGCTCTTAATTCGCTCAGTTTTTATTTTAATGATTGTTTTTATTTCGATCGTTGTCTCCCGATGGGATGTTCTGTTTCTTGCTGTTATTTTGAAGTTTTTTCCTTCTTTTTGGAATGGTCGGATTCTCATGTCTCTGGTTCGGATAATTTAATACACTACCTAGATTTTCTATTTATTGGTCTGGCATCATCGCATGAGTGTTTATTTGTTTACTATATTTAGGATGCTTTGTAGAAAGTTTGGAGTGTCTTTAGCTGAGGAGAAGTCTGTTTGGCCTACTACATCGCTTGAATTCCTTGGTATCACCATTGATACTTTGAATATGGAATTCCGTTTACCTCCTGATAAGGTGAATTGTTTGCGTTTTTAGTCTCTTTTGTTATTAATAAGAAGAAAGTTACACTGCGGATATTGCAATCCTTATTAGGATTGTTGGCTTTTGCGACTCGGGTTATTGCTGTTGGTAGGGTTTTTTTCAAAACGGTTGTATAAAGCATTGTTGGGATTGAAGAATCCTAGGCATTTTGTTTGGATTTCTTCAGATTTAAAGGAACATTTGAGGGTTTGGGACTGTTTTTTTGGCTCCTTTTAATGGATGTTCATCTCCTTTTTGTGACATTTCAGCCATTTCTCTTATGCTTCAGGATCCTGTGGTTATGGTGTTTATTGGAATGGGCATTGGTCTGCTTCTCCTTGGCCTTCGTCTTGGATTGAAAGAGGTTTACATTCGAACATTGTTTTTCTGGAAATTTTTCCTATTTTGGTTGCCCTTGAATTATGAGGTGATCAATTTATTAACTCCAGATTAATTTTTCATTCTGATAATAAAGGTGTTGTGTTCGCCATTAACTGTATGTCTTCTAGGTCACCCCTGTCATTGCTGTTCTTCGACAACTGTTTTTCAAATGTCTGAATATTTGGATAAAGTCCAAATATGTTCCAGGTCATTTTAATGCTATTGCTGACTCGTCTCGATTGCAGCTGGAACATTTCAGAACATTTGTGCCAGATGCAGATCTTCAAGGTCATCAGTGCCCTGTCCGACTTTGGTCTCTCGTCTAGTGAATGTTCGCTCTGCAATCCAGAATTCTTTTTCTCCTGCCACATGGGCAAACTATAAAGCTGCGTGGGCATGTTATTCTTGAGTTTAGTGGGTCATCAGCATCTGAGTATAATGAATACTTGATTCTTTCCTTCATTGATTATTTGATGTATTTGAGTGTCCTTATTCTCACATTAAGGTCCTGGCTGGATATTGGGACACTCTTATATATTTTGGGCATTGTGCATCTATTCGTGTTTATGTTGATAATTTGGGTTTTCAGAGTGACAAGATTTTTGTTTGTTGGGACGGCAGGCGTGGAATGTCATGATTTGACTTGCGCCCTGCCCTAAATAGATTATATTCCTCTTTGCCTCCTCCAAATATTATATTTCACCTGGGGATAATGAATTGGGTCATTCTGAAACTTTGGATTTACTTAGCTAGATCAAAGTTGAACTATTTAAATTACATTTAATTCTTCCAAATACGATGTTTTTTTCCAAAATAATTCTACGTTTGACATGGTTACTATCTATGGAACTTCTATTTTTTTTTAAAATTAGGAAGAAAGTTAATAGGGCTGTTGCTAAATTTATGCCCTTGGTTGGTCGGTCGTTGAAACATGTTGATATGGAAGGTGGACTTTCTGGGTTTTACCATCCTGATAATATTCACTTATCTGACGTGGCCCTTGATTTATTTAATTTAGATTTACAGAATATGATTGAGTTGGCCGTAGCCATGGTGGAGTGCCAGGCTCTTGAGTAAGGCCTGGTGATTGGGGCAGTTTGTGGTGTTAAGTTTAATGGTTTAGCTCGAGCTGTGATGGCTGGACTATTTTGTGAAAATATAAATAAATTTATATCAACAATAAAAAAAAAACTGCGGCCAATTCATACCAATTTATGCTATAGTCTGGTAGTCATTATTTCAAATGTTATTATTTCTGTATTCATTCCCATGCGCATACACATGAAAATCAACCATGTCCACATGTATATAAATCATGTGGAGGCAAAGTACTGTGTATATAAATGCATGTACATCGCAAATATTCCACGCAGAACCACTCTAGAAAGCAACCAAAATCACTCGCTTTTCAAAGGAAAGAAAAAATTATCTTAAGTGGCTTGATTTTGTGCCACAACCTCTGGTGGTCAATCTCCCCAGTTATCTAAAAGATACCAATCATTTGTTAAACATCGCAGGTGACACCAGATGGGACGATCGTTCGCTCTGGGTCACCTGCGATGTTTCCAGCCTCTATTCTAGTATTCCACATGCCCAAGCTTTAGAAGCTGTTATTTTTTTTTTCCTCACACGTGACATTTCCTGCAGCCTAGAAAAATGTTTATTCTGGATGTTTTGGAATACCTTTTAAAACATAATTTATTTTCTTTCAATGGTGGATGTTCCTTCAAAAGTGTGGAGCAGCGATGGGCGTTAAATTTTCGCCATCATTGGCCAATTATATATGGGATGGTGGGAGCATCTCCACATAAATGGTTCTTCTAATCCATACAGACTTTTGATAAAAATATTTTTTCACTACATAGACAATTTAATTTTCATTATGGACATTTTGGTTCTTTGGATGAAATTTTGAAGTATCTCAATCACAACAATATGATCCTAAAACTCACAGGGCTCTGTGAAAAATATGAAATGAACTTCCTTCATGTTCATTTGTGTGGTCGAGGTACTTCAATAAATACTGGACTCTACAGGAAACCTCTTTTTCAGGAACTACTTTGCTGATGGCCAGATATGGCCATCCTCGACATACCATCAGAGGTATTCCTGTAGGCCAGTTTCTCAGGATTCGCAGAATCTGTAATGATCCTGTGACATATGAAACAGAAGCACACGTCCTATATACTCGTTTCTTGGAGAGGGGGTACCCTAGATACATTCTTGAGCAGTTTCTATTGCTAATTCTAAAAATAGGAATGACCTCCTAAAACACAACCAGATTGGTAAAAACAAGAAAACAGCAGTGTGTTTCCACAGAGGTAGACCCACCATCAGTACAGTACCTGACTGCGAGATTGTGTTTCCAGCGCGATCCCATCGCGCTGGTTCTCGGCGACAGGGTACTGTGCATCTCGCGCTGGCTCGCTCATTGGGAAAGGAAAACATTTTTTTCCTTTTGCGATGAGCGACAGGCAGTGCTGACAGCTGTCTGGTATGAATCATGAAGTCGGAAGAAGACCCCGAAGTCGGAAGAAGACCCCCGGATCTGTGTGAGGTTTTTTTGTTTTTTTTTTCTTGACACTTTTCCCCCCAGGTGAATGGGTAGGGGTACGATGTACCCCATACTCATTCACATAGTTTGGGGGGCCGGGATCTGAGGGCCCCGTTACTAAAGGGGGCTCCCGGATTCCGATAAGCCCTCCGCCCACAGACCCTGACAACCAAGGTTGTTGGGAAGAGGCCCTTGTCCTCATCAACATGGGGACAAGGTGCTTTGGGGTGGGGGGGCCCGCAGGGCGCCCCCCTGCCCCAAAGCGTCCACCCCCCCCATGTTGAGGGTATGCGGCCTGGAGGTTCAGGAGGGGGGGCGCTTGCTCGTCCCCACCCCCTTTTCTGACCGGCCGGGCTGCGTGCTCGGATAAGGGTATGGTATGGATTTTGGGGGGACCCCCCACGCCGATTTTTCAGCGTAGGGGGTTCCCCTTAAAATCCATACCAGACCTAAGGGCCTGGTATGCCCCGGGGGGGGGGGGGGGGGGGAGACTCACGCTGTTTTTTTTATTAAAATTTGGCGCAGCGTTCCCCCTCATGATTCATACCAGACAGCTGTCAGCACTGCCTGTCGCTCATCGGGAAAGGAAAAAAAGTTTTCAGCTCAGTGCTGGCTCCCACGACGGGACTCGCAGGTGTCAAGTCTCGCCAATAACAGCGGCAAGATTGACACAATATCGCAGTCACCAACTGTACTTCGTTCAGTCAGGAATTTAATGACATTAAGACAATTGTTCACAGATATTTACCGATCCTATTTGAGGATGGGATTTGTGCCAATTTACTGAAAGATGGTATCAATTTTGTTTCCAGACGTGCTCCCACTTTGGGAAACTATCTCTCACCAAGTGCCTTTGAATTAAATAAAATCAAGTCACACACTTGGTTGCATTGCAAGGGCAATTATAGTTGTGGTGCAACTGTGTGTTCCTGCTGTGCACATATTACTAAGGGGAATGTTGTATGTTCATACTCTAATGGTAAACAACATAAATTAACATCTTTTTATAACTGCAACACCCGTTATGTAATATATATCATTACATGTACCGTCTGTGATGTACAGTACATTAGTCACACCACAAGACGCCTCAGAGATGGGTTCCAGGAACATATATATAGATATATATCTGTAGCTATATCTATATCTCATAGAGAAGAAATTCTCCACCAATGTAGCCAAACATTTTAGTCAATTTCATGAAGGCAATACTTTGGCTGTTGGCGTGCAAATCATAGAGAAGGTTCATACACCCAAGTGGGTGGCGATGTCTTTAGACTTCTGTAAAAGAGAAGTTTTTTTGGGTTTTTTATTTTACGACTCGCATTCCGTTTGGAATTAACTTTGAGTGGGACATTACCCATTACTATGATTAGTTCCTCTCCATCGTGGAGGTAAAAGAGGGGGTGTTTTTTTCCCTTGCTTCACCATTCCTTGCTTTGTTTGATTTTATTTTTTTTCTTCCCTTTTGAAAAGCAAGCGATTTTGGTTGCTTTTCATTTATTTTAGTTTTTTACCTTTGAAAAGCGAGTGATTTTGGTTGCTTTTTAGGGTGGTTCTGGTTGAAATAATTGCCAGTTACATGCATTTATATACACAATATATATATATGTGGACATGGTTGATTTTCATGTGTATGCGCATTCTTTCCATCATGTATATGGTTTAGCATCCTATTGTTTCCTCTTCATCTTTAAATAGCTTGTATTGTGAGCATTTCAATTGTTTTGAACAAGCACGGTTCTTTTCGTGTGAAACTCGTCAACTGATCATCATTGCAATTTTGTCTGGCTCATGACAATAAATTTCTACAGCATCTTTTGGATTCAAGTGTGCGATCAGTCTTTTCTTCTCTTCTTGATATTGCCTACAGTGATGAGCCGGGATTAGAACCTTGGATTTTTTTTTTTTTTGCAGCTTAAAAACGCCTCTCGGCCTCATGCACATACACATAGGCTTTTGGAGCTGTAAGTGGCATAGGCATTTTCAAGCTGCAAAAAAAAAAACCCAGGGCCAGCGCGTTCTGAAGACCATCATTGCAGCTGTAAAAACGACTGACGCTGCTAAACACGGCTTAACGCGTTAGCGTTAATCGTTTTTTGGGACATGTCAAAATCAATGGCTCCCTTTTAAGAGCCGTCTTAACTGACCTTTTGACTGAACTTAACCGACTTTCAGCCCATTCATTTAAATAGAAGTCGCATCCAAGTCGGACCATACCATGCCACACATCCTAAAGATGGGGCGGTGGGGGCAGAGGGGCTCCACCCCTTATGACATCACAAGGAAGGGGTCCCATGGTGATGCCATCAGATGGCCATGCCCAATGGTTATATAAGAACCAGCAGAGTGGAGCTGGCACAACAACGGGAGACAGCGTCGGAAGAGGACTTAGTCAGCGGCGGAGTAGAACGGAGGAAGATTTTTAATAAAGGACTTGTAAAAACCGTTTCTTGTTTTTATTTACACTACTCTTTTTTTGAGGTACAATGTACTCCATACTCATTCACATGGGGGGAGGGGTCAGGATCTGGGGGGCCCCTTGTTAAGACCCGACGGGTCTGGTATGGTCCTGGGGGGGGGGGGGGGGGGGGACCAAATGCCGTGTCTTTTTTTTTTTTTTTTTTTTTTTTTTTAATTTTGCCGTGGGGTTTCCTTTCAAGATCCATACCAGACTCAAAGGGCCTGGTATCGATCCTGTGTTTTTTGTTTTTTTATTTGTTTTATTATTTAATTTTATTTTTCCCCCTCAAGATCCTCAGAGCGCAAGTCGCACCACAAGTTGGATCAGGATGATGTGACTTCTTTTTAAATCAATGGGCTGAAAGTTGGATGAGTTATGATGGCTCCCATTGGGGACCATAGATTTTGAATAGGGGCAGAGAAACGCTGCTAAAAGGGAATGCAGCTAAACGCGCATTAACGGCAATGCTAAAAGTGCGTTTTTACAGCCGCTGCTTTTTGTTTTTTCTAACGCCCTGTGTGCATGAGGCTTTATTACTTCCTGCCCAGCCACTGTATATATACAGCCACAGTAGTAAAGTCTCTCTCTCTCTCTCTTTTATATATAGTTAGAGAATGTACAATGGCTGGCTGCTCTGATATCACTGTCAGTGCCACTAGCTGTTATCTCTGATCGCCACAGCAGTGCAATATCACCAGACCAGTGCTAGCAGTTAGTATCCCTTATCACTACCACACTGGTCCCAGTGTCCCTGCATACCGCCACACCGGTCCCAGTGTCCCTGCTTGCTGCCATACCAGTCCCAGTGTCTCTGCTCACCCCCACACCATATAGTGTCACCATAAGGACTTTTTTACATGTTCAATGCTCTCTAAGGAGCCATTCATGTTGCGAGATGGCTTTGCATCGCCTCCTCACCACCTGCTTTAACCCCTTGGACCCTGCACAAGCACCCATATTCACTTGAATGGGTCACGATCAGCAAGAATACTGGGGGTACAATTTCTGCTACAGCTGCAAAGAATTGCAGCCACGGCATGTGTACGCCCCCCAACCGCTGTCCCTGCAGCCAAAGAGGATAATGGTTGAGGGGCTGTATAACTCTGGCTCAACCGCAAGGTTTTACCACCCCCCAACCTCACCTGTAAATTAACCCTCTTCGTGCAGTCGGTCACAGTTCTCCAATCACCAGCCACGGTGTCACCAGACCAGTGTAGCTAGAATCAGTGTTCCCGATTGCCACCACACCAGACCGGTGCAGCAAGCAACTGTTTTCATGATCACCACCACACCAGACCAGTTTATGCCAGCAACAGTGTTGCTTATCGCAGTCACACCAGTCAGTGTAAACCGGCACTGGTATCCCTTATTTCGCCAGACTAATGCAAGTCAGCAGCAGTTTTCCTGATTGTTGCCACACTAGTCCCCATTGTGACCAGATCAGTCAAAGCCAGCAACAGTGTTCCTGATCGCTGTTACATAAGTCCCACTGTCACCAGACCAGTGCAGCCAACAGTGTCTCTGATCACCGCAACACCAGTGCAATGTTGCCTTTGCCTGCAAACTGTACTAGCCCTGGCCTGTTTATTGGCCATGCTTCTGCCTGGATTAATCCTTTGCTTGTTTGCTGACCATGTCTCTGCATACCAATGAAAACCATAAAAAAATAGCTATGGTGCTACTGTAATAATAAGTAACAGAAAAGGTCAAATCTGTTAAAAAGCAAATTAATAATTAAAAACAGGTGGTGGCAGCTCTTCTTTTATATGTCCTATTTGAAATATGACAAAAACAGAGAAAGAGGGCGCCTCCATCTGAGGATAAACAAGAGATTTGTCATAAGGAAAAAATAGGAGAAACACTCAGTGGCATGAAGGCTGCGCATGTGGTCTGCGAAGTGGTGGATATCCTCCAAGCTGTACAGAGCGGCTGGTGTGGATGGATTTCCCTATGAGGCATGGTTGGCAGCTACAGGTGACTTCTTGCCTTTTTTACATAAGCCTCCATGAGAAAGGGTGATTAACCTGCAGCAGCAGCCGTGACGCTACCCTTCGCTACCTCCAGTGGATGGATCCTTTATGATGTGTGATTCCATGCGTGACTAGACTCCTATAATGTGGAGTCCAGCTATCTGGTAAGGGCACATCTTGTATCTATATGGTGGAAGGCGCACTTGGGTGTACGGTCGCTCAGTATCATTTGGACACGTGTTGCAACAATATATCACTTTATTCCTATATGGAAATCTTATGAACTGACTACTGTCACTTTATTTCATTTCACATGTTATATTATTATTTTTGTATTTAGCGCGGCAATTGTTTATATGTATTTTGACACAATTTGTTCTGTTGTGTAATTGCCAGCAGCTTGCTTCATTTTGTTTTTCATTTTTTTCACTTTCACCTGCGCAATCGCAATCCCTCCCTGTTTCTTACGGCAGCTACAGGAGCAAAACAGGGCTGCTGGGTGGATGGCACCTGTGGCCGGCTGAAGGAGGGTGTGGTGGCTTCTGGATGTTATGTATAGTGCTCTGCTGCTGGATAGATAGATTCCAAAGCTACTGTGTTGTCGAGGGCTGGAACGCCGGCTACCCTGTCCTGTCAGCCCACTCAAGGTAAATCAGCTGAGATCGGGATTCCATGAGGATGATGTCAGTACGCCGGAGGGGCGTGGTTACGTGTTTCAGGGCTCCGCCACTTTGTAAAACCAATAGTAGGAAGGACGGCTGCAGGTGCAATTTATTTAAAGGAGATATGGTTGTGATTATGTGTGGAGAGAAACGCCTTCTGGTGATTTGATTGACAGTCCTTGGTCTATGCACGCTGATGTACTGGCAGATCCGGATGTGTATTGTCAGATGATTGAATTCTCACTGAGAGACAGGATTCATGCATGGGAGAGGAGTTTCTCAAACTTATAATTTATGACCATTGCAGAGAGTCCATTCTTACTAAATAAAAATCTTATATGTGGAGGGAGGAAAAAAATGTGTTCATCTCAGTGACCAATATACATAAAGGATGGGTCCAGCAAGTGAACAATTGTAATTGAGGTACTCTATATGAGATCAAAAATCAAAAAATAATCAAAAACAATTTTTAGGAAGGAGGAGGTAAAAATTGAAAAACAAACTTTAATAATCTTATGAAAAATATATCGGGTTAAAAAATGTGTATTGTATAAAGTATGTGATATATATATATATATATATATATATATCTATATCTATAGATATAGATATATATATATATATATATATATAGATATATAGATATATATAGATAGATAGATAGATAGATATATAGATAGATATATATAGATATATACACCATCTATATATATAGATATAGATATAGATATAGATATATATAGATATAGATATAGATATAGATATAGATATAGATATATATAGATAGATATATATAGATAGATAGAGATAGATATATAGATAGAGATAGAGATAGATATATAGATAGAGATAGATAGAGATAGATATATAGATAGAGATAGATAGAGATAGATAAAATGTAATTATAAAAAATATATACATGCGTCAAAGGATGGAGCGAACCATGTTGCAACACGGGTTAAGTTTGGGATTTTGTGAGTTTGTAAAAAATGCATTTTTCTTTGTTATAAAATTTTGAAAGTTGTAATTTTTCTTCATACATTTTGCCCACAATTTATACTGCTACATATCTTTAGTAAAAATAACCAAAATCAGTGTAAATTATTTGATCTGTTCTACAAGCCATGGTGCCAATTACTAAAAATGTATCACATCTGATTTACTGACGGCCTATCATTTCTTGAGACACTAACAAGCCATGAAAGTACAAGTACCCCCCAAATGACCCCTTTTTTGGAAAGTAGACATTACAAGGTATTTACTAAGAGGCATGGTGACGTTTTTGAATTTGTAATTTTTTCCCACTATTCTTTGCAAAATGAAGTTTTTTTTTTTTGTTTTTTTTCACAAAATTGTCATGTTAACAGGTTATTTCTCTCACATGGCATATGCATTCTTGCAATTACACCCCAAAAATACATTCTACTACACCTCCCGAGTATGGCAATACCACATTTCACAGCCAGGCCACATACAGAGGCCCAACATGTAGGGAGCACCGTCCGGTTTTCTAGGAGCATAAATTACATATTTAATTTCTTGACTACCTATTACACTTTTGAGGGCCCTGGAGCACCAGGACAATGGAAATGCCCACAAAAATGACCCTATTTTAGAAAGCAAACACCCCAACACATAATCTAGGAGGCATAATGAGTCTTTTGTACATGTCATTTTTTTCCACAGGTTTTTGTGAAATGTGGAAAGAAAATGAAAATACTTCTCATGCAGGGAGCAACATCAGGCTGAGCACTAATGTGGCATGGATGTGACACAGATATGAGCAATGATGTGGCATGTATGAGACACGGCTGAAGCACAGATAGGCATGTATGAGACATTAATAGGCACAGATCAGCACTGTGGGCACCTCAGATCCAGCCCACATCGCTGCTGCACCGGCTCCCTCCTCTCCTCACACGCTGTACCCGATCAGTGCGAGGAGAGGAGAGAGCTCAACCGGACATGTGCCGGTTTGTTGACAAGTGATCGCTCCGTCATTGTGTGGACCGATCACTTGGTAAAGGGCCGCTGTCCGGAGAAACCGGCTATCATGGATGCTTCTGGGTGCGCACGAATCTGGGAGGACGTCCCTGGATGCCCTCCCAGAACTAGCCGACCATGCTGTAGCGGTCATTAACGACCGGCCACTGTATATTTACGTCATTTTTTTAAAGATGGATATCTCGGTAACGGCAGCAGCTGCTGCCACAACCGAGGTATTCATCTTTAGGGCCGGCGTTTCTGTACACGATAACGGTGGTCTCTGCGGCGGGTTCGCCGCGAGATCACCGTTATCGGCGACGGGAGAGGTGCCACCCCCCCTCCCGCCGCTTACCGGAGCCGTCGGTAGCAGCGGAGGCGATCGGGTCCTTCCTGTGCCTGGGTATAGAGACGAGTGAGGCCAAGATGGCGCCCACCCATCCCTATACCATAGGACGGCCGGAGCGACGTCATTACGTCGGCTCCGCCCACTTCTCTTAAAGGCACAATTTTTTTTGTCATTTTTTTTAAACGACTTTTTTTTTTTGCATTTTAGTGTAAATATGAGATCTGAGGACTTTTTGACCCCAGATCTCATATTTAAGAGGACCTGTCATGCTTTTTTCTATTACAAGGGATGTTTACATTCCTTGTAATAGGAATAAAAGTAATCCAAATTTTTTTTTTTAAAAACAGTGAAAAAATAAATAAAATAAAGTAAAATAAATAATAAAAAAAATCTTTAAAGCGCCCTGTCCCGACGAGCTCGCGCGAAGAAGCGAACGCATATGTGAGTAGCGCCCTCATATGAAAACGGTGGTCAAGCCACACATGTGAGGTATCGCTGCGACTGGTAGAGCGAGAGCAATAATTCTAGCCCTAGACCTCCTCTGTAACGCAAAACATGCAACCTGTAGAATTTTTTAAATGTCGCCTATGGAGATTTTTAAGGGTAAAAGTTTGACGCTATTCCACCAGCGGGCGCAATTTTGAAGTGTGACATGTTGGGTATCAATTTACTTGGCGTAACATTATATTTCACAATATAAAAAAAATTGGGCTAACTTTACTGTTGTCTTATTTTTTTATTCAAAAAAGTGAATTTTTTCCAAAAAAAGTGCACTTATAAGACCGCTGCGCAAATACGGTGCAAAAAGTATTGCAATGACCGCCATTTTATTCTCTAAGGTGTTAGAAAAAAAACAATATATAATGTTTGGGGGTTCTAAGTAATTTTCTAGCAAAAAAAACTGTTTTAAACATGTAAACACCTAAAATCCAAAACGAGGCTGGTCCTTAAGTGGTTAAAGTGCCTAGGGACACTAATTGGTTTTCTTAATCGTACATCACGGGACACAGAGCCATAGTAATTACTATGTGGGTTATAGGCCACCTTCAGGTGATGGACATTGGCACACCCTAAGACAGGAAGTTCACTCCCTATATAAGCCCTCTCACTACTGGGATCCATTCAAAGTGTCTTTTCAGGCCGAATTGAATGGTACCTGGGCCTCGTGGTGGAAGAAACAAGGGTTCACCATTAACACTTCTCTTTTTAGAGAGCTGGACCCGGGGATTCAGTACTTTTGTTTTTATCAGCCATAAGGTTTTCTTGTGGGGTGCTTTAGGGGTCCAGGAGTGTGGATCCCCCCAATAAATAGGGGCCCCGGTTCCTGAAGGTTTTTAAACGGAGCCCACCGTGAGGGGTGAAGATTGGGTCTGTTGGTTTTACCACAGAAATCCCTGCGGCGGGAAAGGTAAGTGGAGATTTCTAAGGAATTTTTAAAGTTTCTTATGAATTGTCTCCTTTAAAAGTAAATGTTATGCCTATAGTCACCACTGGGGGCTGTATTGAGCACGTACCTTGTCATGCTTTCCTCAAACATCACGCTGTTTCAGCAGAAGCTTCAGATTCCCTCCAGCTAGCAGCCCAGGCCTCCGGTAATATTACATTTTCTTACAAACGGACACCCCCCACCTGCTCTAAGCTCTCCCCCTCTCCCTGGATAGGGGGAAGCCTAAACGATTGATGCTGCTCTGTTTTTTCCACCACCCCAGCACGGCAGTTCGTTACCAGGTCTCCTCCTTGCCACCACCCCCCCACACACACACACACACACACACGCCGATCCCTTCGGATCGGGGGCCCGCTCGGAGGGGGTGGGGCTTAGCTTGGCGTTGGCGTGCGGCAACGTCCAGCACAGGGGTATGTTTTAAAAGCTCCATTTTTCCCCTGGCACATTTACTAAAAGCATCAGGCTGAGCGTTAATAGCAGCGGCAGTTGCTGGACTATTTGCTCAAGCGGTGGATACGATTTTTCTGCATTTGTGCATCAGGCTATGGTCAGAAGGGGAGATAGAAACACCCCAAAAAAGGGCTCAAGAGGGACTCCAAGCTCAAAAGTCTAAACTCATCTCTACAATGGCATGCTCCTCTGAGAGATCTGAAGTGGCTGGTCAGAGTGAGCCATCAGGGCCGTCAGGTGTTGCAACTGTTTCCACCACTGCAACCCCTGTCTGTTACTGAAGAGGTTTTTTCCTCAACCATTTTAAGATTGGAGGCTTTAATCACATCCCAGAAAGGGACTAAGCACGATAGGTCCCCTTCCTTTGCCCAGGACCCTCAAACTTTCTCAGGGGACCGGGAAGAGGCTGAGGACTCCTCCTCTGAGGGGTCAAATGCGGAAGGATCAGGTTCACAATCTTAAAGATTGATGATACAATCTCTTACTGAATTGGTCCGCTCCACATTTTTGCTACCCTTAACTGAGTCAGTTGATAAACCTACTTCTTGTTTGGGTTCACTAAAGCCTCCCCAAGCTGTGCATGCTTTTCCTGTCCATTCATTGCTGGAAAAGCTTATGTATTCTGAGTGGGATCACCCAGATAAGCATTTTTATCCTCCTAAAAAGTTTTCAACACTTTATCTTATGGAGGAAAAGTTCAATAAAAAAATGGGAGATACCAGCAATTGAAGCTGCTATATCCTCTGTTAATAAAAGTTTGACTTGTCCGGTAGACAATGCTCAAATAATTAAGGATCCAACGGATAAGAAGTTGGAATTCCTATTAAAGAACAGTTTTTCTCTGGCAGGTTCAGTAACTCAGCCTGCGCTGGCAGCAATTAGGGTATGTCAATCCTTGAGAGACCAATTTAAACAGGTGCTCAAGGTTATTCCTGATTAGCAGGCCCAAGATTTGGCCGAGCTACCAGGGGCGTTATGTAATAGATGCTATGAGAGATTCTATTCTCCAAGCCTCATGCCTTACGATGGGGTTGGTACATATGCGTAGAATACTATGGTTGAAAAATTGGTCAGCCTAAGCGCCATGCAAAAAGCTCCTGGCTAGTTTTCCTTTTCGCGGTGAACGGCTGTTTGGAGATGATCTGGATAAGTACATCCAAAGAATTTCTAATGGGAAAAGTACCCTTTTGCCAGTTAGGAAAAGGAGTAAGTGTATTTCATTTAAACAAGCTTCTTCTCCAGTGCCAGGGGCATCAGCCTCCAGGCAGTCACGACTGCCTCCACCGTCAAGTTCAAGAGATAAACCTCAGGGTCAACCCCAGGGATAAAAAGTCCTGGGGAAGGAAACCTACAAAACAAAATACTAAAGCCTCCTCGCTCGAGTGAGGGGAATACTTTTGCAGTTCTCAAGGGTCTGGCAGGAAGAGTGTCGGAACAGATGGGTGGCTTCCTCAATAACTCTAGGCTACAAACTGGAGTTCCGAGAGTCCCCGTCTCCTCGTTTTCTCAGATCAAATGTTCCCAGGGATCCAGAGAAAAAAGTCTCTTTCAAGCATTGGACCATCTTTTGTCTCAAAAGGTGATATTGGTGGTCCCCATGGAAGAGCAGGGATTGGAGTTTTATTCAAACCTTTTCACGATACAAAAACCAAATGGGGATGTCAGACCCATTCTAGATCTCAGAGATCTAAACCGGTTTTTAAATATCCGCTCTTTTCTCATGGAGTCAATCCAATCAGTAGTCTCCATTCTACAAGGTGGAGAACTTCTGGCGTCAATCGACATCAAGGATGCATACCTCCATGTGCCTATTTTTCATGCTCACCAGAAAGATCTACGATTCGCAATAGAAAATCTTCATTTTCAGTTTGTAACTCTGCCTTTCAGTCTAGCTACTGCATCTCAAGTATTTACATATACTTCTGGCCCCTCCTCTAGCCAGATTAAGGGCTCAAGATATAATGATTTTAGCTTGCCTAGACTATCTGCTCTTGATAGACCAGTCGGTCTAGACCAAAGTATGGTCACCAGAGTCAACTACCTGGAATACCTAGGTTGGATTCTCAACCTAGAGAAATCTTCCTTAATACCATCAAGGAGCTTGGATTACTTAGGTTTGATCATAGATACAGCCCAGAAGAGGGTATTCTTACCCCAGGTAAAGATCATTGCCATAAGGGAGTGCCATCAGGTAGTCAAGGCAAAGAAGAATCCCTCTATTCAACTTTGCATGAGGTTGTTGGGAAAGATGGTGGCTTCATTTGAGGCCGTTCCTTATGCTTGGTTTCATTCGAGACTGCTGCAAAACAGTATCCTATCGGCTTGGAACAAGAAGGTCCAAGCGCTAGATTTCCAAATATGTTTGTCTCCAAAGGTGCGCCAGAGCCTCAGTTGGTTGATAACCAAGAATCTGCAGAAGGGAAAATCCTTCCTACCAGTTACCTGGAAGGTGGTGACAAGTGCCAGCCTTTCGGGTTGGGGAGCAGTCCTGGAAGAGGCGACTGTCCAAGGGAAGCGACCTTGCCCATCAATATTCTAGAGATTCAGGCAGTGCGCTTGGCCCTGAGGGCCTGGACGTTCAGGTTACGGAATTGTCCTGTCAGGATCCAATCCGACAATGCCACAGCAGTACCTACATCAATCACCAAGGGGGCATGAGAAGTCCTGCAGCCCAGAGAGAGGTGAATCATATAATAACTTGGGCAGAAAACAATGTGCCTTGCCTATCGGCAGTCTTCATTCCAGGAATAGAGAATTGGCAGGCAGACTACTTGAGTCACCAGCAGTTGTTCCCCGGAGGTCATCAAGGAAGTCCCAATATTTCTTTATTCGTAGACCTCTGGGTGTGATTTTGAGGTTTAAGTATTGTTTGAGAAAAAATATATCCCACCATTGGGTAATGTCCGCCTTGGAGGTATGTTCCAATAGGCAGAGTGATTTGCACAATTAAGAAAAGGATGTTGGGAACGGGATGTTTTGGGAGATGGTATTCGAATATAGCATAGAACGAGATTCTCTCTCCTATCTAAAATGTCTCTAGGTCAATTTTGCCAAGAAAGTCCATATTCATGTTGCAAAGTATACAGCATGCAGCTTGTAGGGACTCGGGATAAAAATGAAACTAATTTTAAAAACTACAGAGCTACTGTTAATAATAATTAGCAGAACATGTCAAATCTGTTTAAAAAAGCAAATGACAGAGTGCGCATGCGCGAGAGCTCCGATATGGCTGCCTGAGCCGTGAGCTCCGCACAGACAGCGCTACAGCCCTCTAGGAAGCATCCCACTTGCCTGAACGGGTAAGGGAGCCTTGGGGGAGCACTCCGAGATGTCTGGCCCTTCGGCTCGACGGGACCTCGGGCCGCAATTCAACTCGGCGGGGGAGGTCGGGTGTACCAAGATGGCCGCCGGCACTGAATCCATCCAGCCTAGTGCGGCCTTACAAGCCAGGACACCAGAGAACAGGCCAGTTCTTACCCCAGCGACTCTGACTTACACCTAAGCGGCCCAGGGCACCCCCAGCATGTCCCAGGCAGCCCCTCATGGCCTCCACAAGCCCCAG
This sequence comes from Aquarana catesbeiana, assembly GCF_042186555.1. Classification (NCBI taxonomy): domain Eukaryota; kingdom Metazoa; phylum Chordata; class Amphibia; order Anura; family Ranidae; genus Aquarana; species Aquarana catesbeiana. The sequence continues at coordinate 132,508,173 of NC_133330.1, forward strand.
GGCCCCTCCCCGGCATCCACAGAGTCCTTGATAGGCATGCACATGGAGGAATATGCATTATCTCCGTCCGGGCCTACTCAATTACACCCTTCTGCTAACCCGTCCCCTGGCTTTTCAGTCAGGGACATCACCACACTACAGGAAGACCTTTTTACTAAATTCTCTACTGTTTTAGATAGAGGACTGGCCAACACAGCCAACCAAATCACCAACACTATTAAAGCGGATCTCTCTAGCTTGGGATCCAGAATAAAGGCCATGGAGGACAAAATTGAAAGTACAGTCTCCAGAACTAACCAAAATTCAGCGCACATTCAAACAATCCAGGAACAACTTGATACGGCCCTCTCAAGGATCGACGACCTTCAAAATCCAGGAGGTCCAGGAGGTACAATTTTAGAGGCCTTCCGGAATCCTTCTCCGATATCCCCCTCACGGTACAGGACATTCTCAGAACTCATCCCAAATATCCTGCGGCACCGTCTAGAACTAGACAGAGCGCATAGGGCTCTAGGACCCCCAGAAAAGATGGAGCTCCCAGATATTATAGTTAAACCGATAGATATTTGCTGTCAAGGAGGAGGTCATGTGCCAATCTCGCCTGAAGCCTAAACTACTGTACCAGGGGCACCACATGCAGATTTTAGCAGATTTGGCTCCATCCACCATCCTAAAGAAGATCTCTCAAACCACTCCTTACGGTCCTAGCTCAACGGGACATTAAGTACCGCTGGACCTTTCCCTTTTGGTGTGAAGTTCACAATTCACGGGAAAACTCACTCCTTTTCCAACCTTCCTGATGGTGAAAGACTGTTTTTGTCCCTGAAATTAATCTCTCAGGAGTCACCAATGGACTTCTGCACGTTGTCATCGGTGTCATCCATACGCCCCCCTCCTGCCAGTCCTCTCTCCCCTTTTTGGAACAAGGGTCCCTCTAAGAAGTGCAAGGACGGAAGACCACCGTAAGAAGGCGTTTGGATCTCCTCACTCCAATGCCCTCTCCCGGGCACCTCCTTTTGGGACAGTAGTCCCTTCTGTTGATGGAGCTGGAATTCCAACCCTAAATTTTGGACCGGTTTGGTCCCCAGTTTCATGACATTATTGTTTCTAATGGACCCTCTACCACAAGTCCCCACTATCCTAGGCGGAGAGACTTCATTGACTTCCTGCCCAACTGCACTACAGCCATTTCAGAAGAACGGATTCGATACCCCGACTGGAAGGGAGAGGGTACCAAAATCAAAGGGAACTATTACCCCTGGGAGACGAGGGTTCTTCCCCCTCCAGGACTGTTCTTTGGCAATTGGACCAGATAGGTCCAAGTCTCTAGGGGGCCTATTTACTACGTTTTATTAAAGAACCCATTCCCCCACCTCATATTGTTGGGGCCTAGTCCCTTTTTGCCCTAGTCGCCCCTGGCCTCTCCGACCTCCCCCCCTGCTAGGCGGGGGGGGGGGGGGGGTTGGATGGGACATGGGGGCGCCGGGTGTGGGTGGCTTGTTCTACAGCTAATACTGGTTATTATTTTTACTTGTACTGTTTTGTGCAAATGGTGGATCACACTTAAGACGAGCATACATCAGATGTGCAAAGTTTTTGTATCATTCACATGTTGTTGTAAGGGTCCGGGGTGGCCCCCTTGCGCCGCCACTCATTCCTGGAAAACCGAGTGTGTTTTCTTGGCTTGGGTTATTGGTCAACCTCCAAGGGCGACCGACGATTAAGAGTTGGGGTTTGGTGGATATCCCCTCCGCCACTCTCCACGGGTCTTGTTAGAAGACTCACGTCTTTATTCATGTATTTTTATTATTTTCTTCTTTTCCCCCCATTCATTCTTCTTTTCTTTTCAAGCCTATCAACGGGAGACGACTCCAGTTAGTCTCCAAACCGGCAGTGGTCTTCTCAACACCAACCATCCCCTCCTCGAAGGTAGTAGTCGTCAAAAGGTAAGTGGCTGCCGGTTTGATGGTCTCCCCCCCCCCCCCCCCCCTCTGTTCCCATGGCTGACAAGATAACGAAGGGAGTGGATCTCAGGGTGGCATCTCATAATGTTCAGGGCCTGAATTCCCCTAGGAGAAGGAGAGTGGCATTTGAACACTACTGATCCCTTAAACTGGACGTAGTGCTGCTTCAGGAGACGCACTTTCCAATTCGATACAACCCCAAGTTCCTCCACTCACACCATCCATACTTTTACCTCGCAAACGCACCAAATAAGACAAAAGGGGTTGCAATTCTTTTCTCAAAAAACAGCAAATTCTCCCACATCTCTGATTTTAGAGATCCAGAGGGAAGGTTTATTCTTGTAAAGGGCACTTTAGAGGGAATACTGTATACTATAATTTCCTACTACGCCCCTAATAAGGGTCAAGCCACTTTCTTCCAGAACCTCTTTACAACTCTAAACCCCCTCCTGGAGGGCAAGGTCATTTTTGGGGGAGACTCCAATGTGGCTTTTGACCAGGGTCTAGATAAAACGAAACCCCCTAAGGACCAGCTTACGCTCCCCATGAAACTAAGCAGCAGAATAGCTGGAATCCTTCACACCTATGGCCTAGTAGACATTTGGAGGGAACTGAACCCCAAGAGTAGAGACTTTACACACTTCTCCTCCCCCCACCTATCCTACGCCAGGATTGAGCACTTACTTATTCCAACAAACCTCATTCCCCTGACTAATAAGGCTTCTATAATGGACACAGCATGGTCGGACCACTCTTTGGTCCTCCTCTCCCTGAGAAATACACTTACTGGGAAACGGGGTTCATACTGGCTCCTTAGCGACCCAATCCATACCAAGGTGATAGCAGACACCATCAAAGAATATTTTCCTTTAAATGATGTAGACAACATCTCCCCCAAGACCCTTTGGGCTGCCCACAAGGCTACCATTCGAGGCGAGCTCATCCGGATAGCGACCCAGGTCAAGAAGGAGCGTGTGATTGACATCCAAAAGTTGGAAAAATCCTTTGTAGCCGTAAAAGCCGAACACAAAGAACAGCCATCTAAGATTTTAACAGACCGACTAGACGCGATTAGGCTAGAGCTCAATCTAGCATTAACAGCCAAAGCGGAGAAACACATCCACTGGAGCGGTGCCAAATATTACTACCAAAAAGACAAAATAGGACCAATGTTAGCCGCCAAACTAACCCCCAAGTACCACACTCATACTTTCCCCAAACTTCGTATAGCAGGTCAGCCTCCAACATCCAACCCAAACAAAATCATGACTGCATTCCACGAATTCTTCTCCAAACTTTACAATTCTACCCAAACAGAGAGGCCCCTTGACCAATTCTTTCCTTCAGAACCTCAAGCTGCCCTCCATTTCCCTGGAACACAAAGACTTAATGGAAGAAGCCTTCTCAGCGGGGGAGATAAGGGAGGTTATCAAGGGTCTTAAGACTGGCTCAGCTCCAGGCCCTGACGGTCTATCAGTCCCCTACTGCAAGACATTCGGAGAAATTTTAGCCCCTCACATGGCAATATTCTTTAATTCTAAAAGATTAGGCTCCCCCCTAGATCCACACTTGAACACTGCGTTCATCTCAGTAATCCCCAAACCCACCAAAAACCATGAGGAAGTTGAAAATTACAGGTCCATCTCCCTAATTAATAATGACCTGAAAATTTTGACAAAAATTCTCGGCAACCCTCTAACCCTCAATTATTAATTGTTATGTCCACAAAGACCAGGTGGGTTTTATTCCAGGCAGGCAAGGGCCAGACCAAATTAGGAGAGCGGTCGACATACTCCAATCTAATTGGGAAGGGGGCCCCAAGCAAGAAGGAATGATCCTATCACTGGACTTACATAAGGCCTTCGATTCGATCGAATGGCCTTATCTATTCTCCTTACTGGAGAGGTGGGGTTTTGGGACCAGATTTTTGGGGGTCCTTAGATCCCTTTACTCCACCCCAAAGGCAGTGATCCTCCTACAAGGCCAGTATTCCAACCCCCTTAATATAGCGAGAGGCACTAGACAGGGCTGTCCTCTCTCCCCTCTAATTTTTGTAATGGCAATCTAAACACTAGCAGTATCAATACAATCTAATCCCAACATCCAAGGAGTGTCATGTGAGAATCAAGTCCACAAATGCGGTCTATTTGCAGACGATATGCTCCTTTTCATCACGTCCCCGATCACCTCCCTCCCAAACCTTTGCAAACTCCTTAAGGAGTTCTCAACGATATCAGGGTTACAGGTTAACTACTCTAAGTCCTATTCCCTAAACATCTCCTTCAAGACAGAAATAGTAGTTGCACTTCAAAGAGCCTTTGACTTTAAGTGGAGTGACTACTCCATTGATTACTTAGGGATTAAACTCACAGCTAAAGCGGAACAATTATACACTGCTAACTTCCCTCACACATACCATAAACTTGAAGCTGACTTGGGAAACTGGACAAAGGGGGAGGTATCTTGGCTTGGGAGAATCCACGCTATAAAAATGACATTACTACCAAGACTCCTCTACCTCTTCAGGGCCCTTTCAATAAACATAAAGGATCACTTGACTTCATTCCAAAGAAAAGTCAACAAATTCATATGGGGAGGGAGAGGACATAGAATCCAGCAAAAATCCCTGTTCCTTCCTAGATCACAGGGGGGGTCTGGGGCTCCCCCAGCTATTCTGGTATTTTCAAGCTGCCAGGTTGGCCCAGCTCTCCTCAGTCTACTCCAGGGCTGAGAAACCAGACTGGATTCAAATAGAAAGGCAGGCTGCTCCATCCTACACCCTAGACTTCCTACTCTGGGTTCCCCCAAGAAATCGTCCCCCAATCCTATCTCCTACTCTCTCTGTCAATGAAAATCTGGGACAATTTAAGAATCAACTTCAAGTAGCCAGCCCCTAGCGTACATTTTCAATAACTCTGACTACTCCGGGCCTAGACATTAAAGCCTTTTAAATGGTGGTTGGACAAGGGGTTGTATCGAATCGGACACTTCTTCACATCCAGTGGCCCTATCTCCCTGGATTTTTGTGTGAAGCAACTAGAGATCCCGAATTCAGAACGTTATTGATTTTACCAAATAAGCCACTTCCTTCACCATATCTAAGTGGAGAAACCCTCGCCTCCCAGATTCACACCGTACGAATTATGGTGTGGGCAGTCCACGGAACAGAGGGGAGAAATCTCCATCATCTATTAGTCACTGTCCCACCAATCCTTAAAGACCCCATACATGCTCGCTTGGACGAGCGACCTATCCCTCAACTGGGACCTAGAGATGGAGGGTCTCCTTTAATAGATCCTTCAAGGGCATTAAGAATGTCTCCCTAATTGAATCCAGTCTCAAGGTCATTACCAGATGGTACCTTACCCCGGACAGACTTGCCAAAATGTTCCCTTCAGCAGACCCTCTGTGCTTCCGAGGGTGTCAACTCTCGGGCTCCATAGCCCACATATGGTGGGAATGTCCGAGATTAAGGCCCTACTGGAGCAAGATTTTCTCCCTGATTCGTAAAGTTACGAAAGTTCTGATCCCGAAAACCCCAGCCAAAGCCCTTTTTAATGCAAATTTACCCAAAACACCTAAACAGACACGCAAATTAATACACTTCATACTCCTTGGTGTCAAGCTCACCATTGCCAAAGCTTGAAAACAATCCAAGGTTTCCTTCAAGGCTGCTACACTTAAAATATCTTGGATCATGTCCCAAGAGAAACTCTCCAGCATTCTCCACAACACCAAAATGCAATTTGAAGCTACCTGGGAACCATGGGCCCAGTATATGGGCATTTCCCTTATACCAGGAGTTCAACCGTAAAGTTCTTCGGTTCACCGGGGGACGCGTGGTCCTCTCCCGTTGATAGGCTCTCTATTCTTTCCCTCCTCCACCCCCTCTTTTTCCTTACCTCTTCCGTCTTTTCACCCCTCTTCTGCTTAACCCTCTTAGATACATGGAGAGTCCCTCCGACATCAGTGCAATATGTCCTGTATTAGGGGGACTCACTCTTTGGGGATAGCGAAGCAGGCCATAGCAACCTTAATGTTTTTGCTAGATTCCAGGCCTGACTGGTGAAGTTTTGAAACTGGGGGCTAGTAGACATTCGGCCGGGCACAGAATGATCCCTGTTGGGGTGCTGGCGGAACCTCTCCTTGGCCCTTCCCATTTTTGTCCTCAGGCCGGGCAGATAATATACAGTTGGAAGAGTTATATTGGCTTCTAAGGTACCTGTCAATCTGTTAGATGTTTGCCTGATACATACTTTATGTATTTGGCATATTTTGCACCCCCCACAGGGGACTGTACTGTAATGTCTTGCTTTATTTTATCTTGTATTGTTTTATATTTGGAAATTTGGAAATAAAATATTTTGAAAGTAAAAAAGCAAATGAATAATTTAAAAACAGGTGGAGGCAGTTCCTCCAAATAGGTCCTGAACACCTAATTGACAGATGCCAAAAATGGAGAGAGAGCGCGCCTCCATCTGAGGATAAACCAGTAGTTTGCCGTAAGGAAAAAATGGGAAAAACACTCAGTGGAATGAAGGCTGTGCATGTCATCTGCAAAGTGGTGGCTATCCACTTTAAAGCTGTAAGCTGTACAGAGAGTGGCTGGTGTGAATGGATTTTTCCCTGTGAGTGTTTTCCCAATTTTTTCCTTAAAACAAACCTTTTGTTTATCCTCAGATGAAGGCGCCATCCATCTCTGTTTTTATGTCTCTGCCTGCCGCCTGAACTGATTCCACGTCCGACTGACACTTTTCCTGCGAAACACCAGTCCCTGCCATCACCTGCAGATAACTCCACTTTTGAAACCAGAGGAATTCTTTTGTTCTTCCTTTCTTCAGCCTCCTATACTACTTGGCCAGTGAACATGACATTCCTGAGGGCTGCCACGTACCAGTAGGCAAGACTTTGTCGTCCAGCAGGATAACATGCCGGCGAGCGGCGATCGCGAGTGTGGCGTGTCAGTCTGACACCCCGCGTCTCCGATCGTGATAAGTCATTTCTGTCAGAGGCTTCCTACCACGTGATCAGCTGTGACCAATCAGGGCTCATCATCATGTGAACCAGGAAGTGCCGGTAAATGGCATTCCTCGGTTTGTGCTGACAGTGAGCCAATCGGCGCCTCTCCCTGTCAGAGGGGGGGTCTGTGCTGATAATCAGCACATTGATTATCTGTACAGCCCCCTCAGATGTGCCAATCAGTGCCCAGCAATGTCCCAAGATTAAAATCTGCCAGTGCCCAAAACAGTGCCAATCACTGCCCAGCACAGTGCCAATCACTGCCCAGCAGTAACACCTGTCAGTACTTATCAGTACCTCATCGTCAGTGCCGCCTGTTAGTGCCCATCACAGCCGCCTGTCAGTGCCACCTATCAGTGCCGCCTATTGGTGCCCATCAATTCTACATATCAGTGCCAACTCATCAGTGCCCGTCGGTGAAGGGGAAAACAACATTTTATGACAAACTAAGAAAAACTCATTTTTTTTTTCAAAAATGTTGGTCTTTTTTAATTTAGCAAAGAATAAAAACCCCAGTAGTGATCAAATACCACCAAAAGAAAGCTCTATTTGTGGGAAAAAAACGAAAAAAAAAATAGTTTGTGTACAGTGTTGTATGACCGCGCAATTGTCATTCAAAGTGTGACAGCGCTGAAAGCTGAAAATTTTCCGGGGTAGGAAGGGGCGCAAGTGCCTGTTATTGAAGTGGTTAAGCAGCAAGGTAAATGATTCAATAGAATGACGTATATAGAAAAGGTATTTTTATTATATTATACAAAAAGTAATACCATGGTAGTTAAAATATGAGCTCTGGTGGGAGAATAAAAACTATTCCAAATACAAAAATTGCAAACAAAAAATTATACATAACATTACATATCGGAATGTCAGTTGTATGAAAAGACTGATGAGTTTCGACCCATGTAATTGGGGTCGTCTTCAGAGGATTCGTTTGCTGTAAAAGATATTACAGGTATACATGTCAAATTTTAACAAGTAATTCATAACCCATAATGTATATGGAATACAAATGTCATATATTTACCTAATGAAAAATGCATTCGGAAAAGAAGCATCCTACATGGGAATCCCTTAAAACCTTATAGGGAATGATCCCACACGCTCCCCGGTCAGACGGCAACCAGGAGGGAGACAGCACCTCAGAGGTACCGCTTACAAGGAGTCACACGTATAGTGCCTACCAGGGCGTGCCAGGCAGGGTGGACCGCACCTGTAGCAGATACCCAAATAATGATTAATATGTCTAAAAATGGATGTACAAACTCGATAAAATCGGAGCTATATAAACAGGAGGTCAGAGTAGTCAGAGCAAGAACTGTATACATGTTGTGATATTTTGTTTATATGTTATATACATCAAATAAGAGTAAAGGTTCAATCAAAGGTGGGTGAAAGAAAAAATCAGAGCAACTAGGGAGTGTTGCATATGCAGATGAAAAAAGTGGAAGAAGAAGTGAAGTAGTGAGTGAAACAAAGTGAGAAGAGGGATAGGAGTGAGGAAGTAGGGACATGCAAAGTTAAAAACAAAAACCAAAGATGAATAATGATGATAATTAGTGCGGGAGTGAGGGATAGATAATAAAATAAGGGACAAGAAAGGGGAAGAAAAGAAAGAAAGGGGAGGAGCGGGAGATGGAAGATATGTATGAAGCTGAAAATGTAGTAAGAGTGATGGAAAATAAATAAAAGTGAATGGGGTGAAGATGGGGGGGCAACAAAGCCAAAAAAAGGTGGGGGGTAGAGAAAGGGTGGAAAGGGAAAAAAAAGTGTGAGGGGGGAGGTTTAGAGGAAAAGTGAAAAGGAGGAATATGAATGAAAATCTGAAAAGTAAAGGTGAATGTTGAGTGGAGAGAAAATATTTGAAAAATGGTGAATGGATGGTGACAGAATGGAGCTGAATATATATAGGGTGTGAATAATGTGACAGTGAGAATAAGCAAAAAGAAACCGACCACGAGTGAAAAAGGAGTCAGAGCAAATAAGACCGAGTGCAAGATGTGTATAAAATAATCAATTTTTACCTTATTAGTAATATACTAGAAGCATTATTAAAGCATTGATAACATTGCCATAGCCCAAAATGGAATTAACCTGAGAGGCTTTATGGCTCTGTATATGTACAACAAAGACAACCAAAAGGTCTGTTAGGGAAGATAAACACAATATGTAAAAGTTTGACACAGTATAGCAGAAGCAATGTGGAAACAGAACTAAATTATTGACTTAACAGGAGCTGAGAGCACGTCTGACCATACTGGTGGGATGAGGAGGATCATCTCTGCATCCACCATCAAACCCAAGCTTATATAGTGTGTTTAAATCATGAAAGTAACTCGGATATGTGCCACAGGTGTTGGGTTTCCTCCCTCTTAGCTGACAAGACAGGAGAGGCTGCGGCCGCCATGCTGGCATGCCTCGTGTGGCTCCCTCGGCGTCCTGGAAGGCAGCGAGCCCCGAAATGACGTCACTTCCACCGTAATCACGCGACGTCACGCACACTAGCGGGGCCCCGCTCATGCGCGATGGGTAATAACGTCCGGAAATGCTTAGGGACACGGCTGGTAAGGAAACATCCCCAGAACATGTAGCCGAAAGAATTTGGCCGCCTAGTGGAGGAAAAAGGGAGCACTAGATGGAAAATGCTCCCCCCCTTTCCAGGAAGACATACGTGAGGGGCCTCTCAATCCAGGAGCCATGATGGCCAGCGGAGCGACAGGGACTTCTGAAAAATAAAAACATGAACTTACTCATAAAATATAAGCATATTAACCATGAGAAAATGTCAACAGTGGATGTTATTATTTATTACATTTATTATTAAATATTCCGAACATATCAAAAGGAGATTTTTGGAGAGTATGTGCTGTCAACCTACTAGTATATTTATTGATGAAAAAAAGTCACGATAAACCAAGAAATCAGGACGTACATACTAACATGAGATATAATCAAATCATTGAGTCTTCCCAGAGGAAAAGGCCCTTAAAAAGGGAGCAAAAGAGATATTCATTTAACCCTGGGAAGGAGGTGGCTTGTAATCTAAAGATCCATCTTTGCTTGTGTTGTAGCAAGATTTTGTTTGAATCTCCGCCTCGATCGGGAATATGAATTTGATCGAGTGCGGTGAAGGAAACTTTAGGTACTTTATAGTTATGTACAAGTACGACATGCCAGCCAATTGGAAGATGGTGATTTCCAATCTGCATACTGTACACATGCTGGGATATACGGTGACAAAACTCCTGTTTGGTCTTGCCTGCATTCACATACCATGATGATTTCCATGATGATTGTGATTTCCACTACCACACGTGTGTGGCAATTGACAAAGTGTAAAGGTTTGAAGGTTTCCCCATTGGGAAGACAACATTTTTTTTTCTTGTCATATAAGGGAACAGGATGAGCAGTGTCCACATGGAAACAAACCAAGGATTAGACCATGTCTTAGTCTTTTTTTGTTCATGTCTAAACTCGCTCTGGACAAGTTTGTTCTTGATTGAAGTAGCTTGTTTATAAGTGATTGAGGGATTGGTTGAAACAAAATTGTTGACTCTAGGGTCATCTGTAAGTGTAGTCCAGTGTTTCTGGACTATATTTCTAATGGCATTACATTGTTTTGAGAAGCATAGAATAATCATAGTTGAATCCGAACTAGAGTTGTTCTTTTTCTGTTTGAACAGCAGCTCACATCTAGAGTCCATAACAGTTTTATTATATGCTTTACGTAGACAAGATCGACTATAGCCGCGTACTAATAGTCTAATTTGGAGATTTCCAGCTTCCTCCTTGAAAAGGGTGTCATTTGAACAATTCCTGCAAAGACGTAGTTACTGCCTGTATGGAATAGAATTTTTCAATGGTATAGGATGGAAGATTTCTGCATGTAGCACGGTGTTCCCAGCCGTGCTCTTGCGGAACAGCGTGCTAGAAAGTTTACCCTCAGCATTCCATTTTTCATTTTCTTTCTACATTTTCTTGCTTTTGTGGCAAAAAATGAAGTCTTCAAAAGACTCACTGTGCCTTTCCAAAAAAAACTTGGAGTATTTGCTTTCCGAAAATGTCTTATTTTGTTGCTGTTTCCACTGTCCTGGTGCTCCAGTGCCTCCAAAAATGTGATAAGTAGTCATAAAATTAGATGCGTAATTTATGCCCCTAGAAAGCATAAGGGTGTTCTTTGGATTTTGGGCCCTCTATGTGGCCAGGCTGTGAAAAATTCTCACGCATGTGATATTGTCATACGCAGGAGGTGTAGCAAAATGTGTTTTGAAATGTAACCCTATATATGCCTATGATGTACGTTAGGAATATCTTGTTGACAACTTGGGGTTTAATGTTGATAAATGTAAAGTTGGCACTTGAGGGCTGAGAAAATGCATGCACCATACATACTAGGGGGAGTACAACTGGCGGAATCCATAGTGGAGAAGGATCTGGGGGTTTTGGTAGATCATAAGCTCAATAATGACATGCAATGCTGCCAAGCTGCGGTTTCCAAAGCAAGCAAAGTCCTTTCTCTTATTGAGGGGTATGGACTCCAGAGAGATATAATTTTGCAAATTGTGGACAAGGAAAGATTACTCCTGCGGTGGGGGGGGTGTATTAAGTTTGAAATGGTAGTATTGTGAGCTGTAGAGGAACTGAAAGAGATGGTGTTGCGTGTCCCGGGTGGTCAGGGTAAGACTATATAGAGAAGGGTGGATGGAGGGCGCGTGATCAATTGCTCACATCAAAAAGTGCAAAATTTATTCATATGAAATAAAAACAAATAGTACCAATACTACGTATCATGCAAACAGGTAACAAAATATGTAAAGCATGAAAAATAAAAATAGGTTAAAAGTAACACAAGCCCATGTTAAGGTGAGTGTTTAAAATCGGCTGACGCGTTTCGAGGATAACCTCTTCATCAGAGCCTTGAGAACCAGGGCACAGTCTGTATGGGCCGGTAGGCCAACATGTGTACATAAAAAGGAATGGCAAGTTGGGAGGTGTAGCCGGAGATGAAAAGTTAGTTTTTCTGAGTTCCATACCAGTCCACGTTCAAACGTTCTATGTGGTGTGTTGACGGTATGTGTGTGTTCTCCTTTAAATTGTTGAAGTGGGACTGTGGGGCGGAGTGGACCTGACCTGTCTCGGGCTGGATGGAGGAGAGATTGCAGCCTGTCTGCATCCTAAGGGGAGAAGGCTGTCCTGTACTCTAAGAGGATGGAGGAGTGTGGAAATCTCTTTGAATAATACTGGTTTATTATTCAAAGAGATTTCCACCCTCCTCCATCCTCTTAGAGTACAGGACAGCCTCCTCCCCTTAGGACGCAGACAGGCTGCAATCTCTCCTCCATCCAGCCCGTGAGACAGGTCAGGTCCACTAAACCCCACAGTCCCACTTCAACAATTTAAAGGAGAACACACATATCGTCAACACACCACATAGAACGTTTGAACGTGGACTGGTATGGAACTCAGAAAAACTAACTTTTCATCTCAGGCTACACCTCCCAACTAGCCATTCCTTTTTATGTACACATGTTGGCCTACCGGCCCATACACACTGTGCCCTGGTTCTCAAGGCTCTGATGAAGAGGTTATCCTCAAAACGCGTCAACCGATTTTAAACACTTAACATGGGCTTGTGTTTCTTTTAACCTATTTTTATTTTTCATGCTTTACATATTTTGTTACCTGTTTGCATGATACGTAGGATTGGTATTATCTATTTGTTTTTATTTAATATGAATAAATTTTACACTTTTTGATGTGAGCAATTGATCGCGCGCCCTCCATCCACCCTTCTCCATATAGATATAATTTTGCCCCTGTACAAATAATTAGTAAGACCTCATCTGGAATATGCAGTTCAGTTTTGGGCACCAGTTCTCAAAAAGGATATAGGGGAACTGGAGAAAGTGCAGAGAAGGGCAACCAAACTGATAAGAGGCATGGAGGAGCTCAGCTATGAGGAAAGATTAGAGGGCCTGAATTTATTTTCTTGAGAAGAGGAGATTAAGGGGGGATATGATCAACATGTAGAAATATATAAGGGGTCCATATAGTGAACTTGGGGTTGAGTTATTCACTTTACGGTCAACACAGAGGACAAGGGGGCACTCTTTACATCTAGAGGAAAAGAGATTTCATCTCCAAATACGGAAAGGTTTCTTCACAGTAAAAGCTGTGAAAATGTGGAATAGGCTCCCTCCAAAGGTGATTCTGGCCAGTTCAGTAGATTGCTTTAAGAAAGGCCTGGATTCTTTCCTAAATGTACATAATATAAATGGGTACTAAGATTTATAGGTAAAGTTGATCCAGGGAAAATCCAATTGCCTCTCTGGGATCAGGAAGGAATTTTTTCCCCTGCTGTAGCAAATTGGATCAGGCTTTGCTGGGGTTTTTCGCCTTCCTCTGGATCATCTGTGGGTATAGGACTGTGTATATAGGATTGTATGATATTTTTTATTTTTATGGATGGACTTGTGTCTTTTTTTTAATCCCGATAAACTATGTAACTTTTTGTATTAAACAAAATAATTTCATTTTCTTTTCTACATTTTCCAAAAACTTATGGCAAAAAAATACTTTCAAAAGACTTGCTGTCTTTCAGAAAATACCTTGGAATGTTTGCTTTCCAAGATAAAGTTATTTTGTGTGTTTCTCCTGTCTTGGCACTTCAGGGACTCAATAAATGATAGGTAGTCAAGAAATTAGAAACGTAATTTCTGTTCCTTGAAATCTCCTTGGATTTTTGGCCCCTCTGCTTCTAGGCTGTGAAAGTGTTCCTTTGGGCATAATTGTACAGTGAAGGAAAAAAGTATTTGATCCCCTGCTGATTTTGTATGTTTGTCCACTGACAGAGACATGATCAGTCTATAATTTTAACGGTAGGTTTATTTTAACAGTGAGAGACAGAATAACAAAAACATCCAGAAAAACGCATTTCACAAAAGTTATAAATTGATTTGCATTTTAATGAGTGTAATAAGTATTTGATCCCCTATCAGCAAGATTTCTTGCTCCCAGGTGTCTTCTATACAGGTAAAGAGCTGAGATTAAGAGCACTCAAAGTGAGTGCTCCTAATCTCAGCTTGTTACCTTATAAAAGACACCTGTCCACAGAAGCAATCGGATTCCAATCTCTCCACCAAAGCCAAGACCAAAGAGCTATCCAAGGATGTCGGGGACAAGACCTACACAAGGCTAGAATGGGTTAAAGACCATCGCCAAGCAGCTTGGCGAGTGGGTGACAACATTTGGTGCAATTATTTGCAAATGGAAGAAACCCAAAATAACGGTCTCCCTCGGTCTGGGGCTCCTTGCAAGATCTCACCTCGTGGAGTTTCAATGATCATGAGGACGGTGAGGAATCAGCCCAGAACTACACGGGAGAATATTGTCAATGATGGCAGCTGGTACCATAGTCACCAAGAAAACAATTGGTAAAATAAACTGCGCCGTGAAGGACTGAAATCCCGCCATGCCTGCAAGGTCCCCCTGCTCAAGAAAGCACATGTACAGGCCCATCTGAAGCTTGCTAGTGAACATCTGAATGATTCGGAGGAGAACTGGATGAAAGTGTTGTAGTCAGATGAGACCAAAATCGATCTCTTTGGCATCTACTCAACTCACCGTGTTTGGAGGAGGAGGAATGCTGCCTATGACCCCAAGATCACCATCCCCACTGTCAAACATGGAGGTGGAAACATTATGCTCTGGGTTTTTTTTTCTGTTAAGGGGACAGGACAACTTCACCGCATCAAAGGGACGATGGACGGGGCCATGCGCCATCAAATCTTTGGTGAGAACCTCCCTCCCTCAGCCAGGGCATTAAAAATGGGTCATGGATGGGTGTTCCAGCATGACAATGACCCAAAACACACGGCCAAGACAACAAAGGAGTGGCTCAAGAAGAAGCACATTAAGTCCTGGAGTGGCCTAGCCAGTCTCCAGACCTTAATCCCATAGAAAATATGTGGAGGGAACTGAAGGTTCGGCAGCCTCGAAACCTTAATGACTTTGTGAGGATCTGCAAAGAGGAGTGGGACAAAATCCCTCCTGAGATATGTGCAAACCTGGTGGTCAACTACAAGAAATGTCTGACCTCTGTGATTGCCAAAAAGGGTTTTGCCACCCAGTGCAAAGTCATGTTTTGCAAAAGGGTCATATACTTATTTCACTCATTAAAATGCAAATACATTTATAGCTTTTTATATTTCTGTTGTTTTTCTGTTTCTCACTGTTAAAATAAACCTACCATTAAAATTATAGACTGATCATTTTTGTCAATGGGCAAATGTACAAAATCAGCAGAGGATCAAATACTTTTTTTCCCTCACTGTAAGTATGCCCATGCTGTGTATGAGAAATAACTTGTAAAAATTACAACTTTGTAGGGAAAAATTATTTCTTGGTTTCAGTTATAAAATTTTGCAATTTATCTTTCTTCATAAATTTAGGCCAAAATGTATATCCCAAATCCGTGTACATTTAGTCTGTGTGATAGTCTACAAACTATGGTGTACTGTGTATGCATTTGAAATGTGTTCATTCATGATGTGCTAACTGCCTATCTAATTTCTTGAGGCTATAAAATGCAAGGGCAGTAAAAAATACTCCCCAAATGACCCTTTTTTGTAAAGTAAGACAGTCCACGATATTTAATAAGAGGAATGGTGTACAAGATTATTGGGCACAGATTGTAAAGTTTCTCCACGATCATAGGGTTCGCCAATACAACTAGACCCAAAACCGTGCCTACTGGTCTTACTCCCAGACACCATGGATAGGCCTATGGCTACACTTCTCAGTGAAACATTATTTAGTGCTAGAAAATTAATCGCCAAACACTGGATGAGAACCACCTCCCCTACTGTTCAGGATTGGTTGGGGGATGTAAATGTGTCGCTGCCATATAAAAAGGTACTATATAGACATAGGGGATGCCCAACAAAATACCACAAGATATGGGGTAGATGGCTAGACAATGCCAACACTTGTACTGCATAATTGGTACAAGATAGCTGCAAGATTGGGGAGGGAGACGTATTCTGTTCACGTCATCTGTACCCTAAGAACTCGACCAAGGGGAATATCTAGTTTGGCATAATAATATAATGTAAATGGCTAATCCAGATACAATAATTCACTCGTATGTGAGATTGCACCTGACTATATATATTGTCATATTGTCAGAAATGTATGCTTGTGTACAAACGATATTTGCCACTTCTTTTGATCAATGTATGATTTGTATTTCATTTGTATGATATTTTTGACAACAATAAACATGTTCTTTGGTTAATGAGAGGAATGGTGATTTTTTTTTAAGTTGTAATAATTTTTTTTGTCACAATTTTGTGAAATTAAGAAATTAATTTTTTTTTTTCCCCGAAAAATATTTTTTTGTTTTTATATTTCTAAAAAAAACAAAACCCAATGGTGGTTAAATAACAAAAGAAAGCTCTCTGTCTCAAAACGTTATAAAAAACTTCATTAACCACTTCAACTCCAGGCCTTTTTCTGTCACTTTTTTGTTTAAATGTAAACATCTGTATTTTTGCTAGAAAATTAGAACATATATAGATCGCTCTCTCGATAGATATAGATAGATAGATATCAGAGGCCCTAGAAAATAAATTAGTGGGTGTTGCAATTTTTTTGGCGCACAATATTTGTGCAGCGGTTTTTCAAGTGCATTTTTTTTTAAATACACTTTTTAAAATTTGAATGCAAAAAAAAACACAATACATAACCAAACTTTTTCTAAAATATCAAAGGCTGTTACACCGAGTAAATATTTACCAAACATATCATGTTTTGAAACTGTGCATACGCCGTGCAACAGCGGCAAACAACGTGAATTTTACTATCCATAGGCGACGCTTTAAAAGCCTTCATAGGTTACCACTTTAGATTTACAGAGGAGATCTAGTGCTAAAATTACTAAAACAAAAACCCTCCTGTATCAGGAGACAAGAGTAACATACGAACAATTTCAATGACCAGAAGTTTTTATGTGGTTGGATTATCGAAATTCATTTGATTGTATTTTGTATCAAAAGATTCCTCCAGATTTAAAAAAAGAGTATATTTACCCCCAGCCTCAGAGGATACACACAAAAACCGATAAGGTGTATAAACCATGCATACCTAACAAACCGAAAACATAAGACAATAATAGCAACTGTCCGAACACCAAGTCTTTCAACACACAGGGCTGTACCACAGCAATTCACAGTTCTGTTATATAGGGTAACAGCTTGTGTGTGTGTGTAGATCCCCTTGGGAGCTCGAGTTGGGATTAGCTGAGATTGATTTGGTTGGTTCCCACAAACATGCTTCCTGTAATCTGGATCCTATAGATCTACATATTCCTCAATCGATGGATTATGAAGGTAATTGAATATTTCCAATGGTAAGTAAATGTATACAGTTACTGCCTTATTCACATATATCATTCCAATAGTCGACTAATGTCATGATTCCAGATAGTCAATTTAGATCAACAAATGCAGCTAATAGGGTTCAAGTTATTGCAGTGTCTCCAAGTGCAGCAGGGCTTAACCACTTAAGGACAGGGCCTTATTTTTGGGATTTGGTGTTTACTGGTTTAAACGGGTTTTTTTGCTAGCAAATTACATAGAAAAAAAAAAAAATAAAAAAAAAAAAAAATATATATATATATATATATATATATATATATATATATATATATATATATATATATATATATATATATATAATGTTTGGGGGTTCTAACACCCTAGAGAATAAAATGGTGGTCGTTGCAATACTTCCTGTGACACCATATTTGTCTTACAAGCGCACTTTTTTTGGAAAAATACACTTTTTTTAATTAAAAAAAATAAGGCAACAGTAAAGTTAGCCCAATTTTTTTTTTATATTGTGAAAGATGATGTTAAGACGAGTAAATTGATACCCAACATGTCATGCTTCAAAATTGTGCCCACTCGTGGAATGGCGACAAACTTTTACCCTTAAGTAAGAATCTCCATGGGCCATGTTTAAAAAATTCTACAGGTTGCATGTTTTGAGTTCCAGAGGAGGTCTAGGGCTAGAATTATTGCTCTTGCTCTAACGATCACTGTGATACCACACATGTGTAGTTTGAACACCATTTACATGTGCAGGCGATAAAAAATGTATTTTTTTTCTTATTTATTTACTTTTTATTCTTTATTTTTACACTGTTCTTTTAAAAAAAAAATTCACTTTTATTCCTATTACAAGGAATATAAACATATCTTGTAATAGAAAAAAAGCATGACAGTGGCCTCTTAAATATGACATCTGGGGTCAAAAAGACCTCAGATCTCATATTTACACTAAAATGCAATAAAAAAAAAAAAAAATGTTTAAAAAAAATGCCCCTTTAAGACCTATGGGCGTTGGTGACTTTTTGACGTTGCTTCCGCCCTGCAATGGTATGGAGCCGGGTGGGGGCCATCTTCCCCTTACTCGGCTCCATACCACATAGGGAGAAAGATCCGATCGCCACCACCTCCAATAAGAGGTGGAGGGCACTGGAGCGCGGCGGGATGCCCTCTCCCACCACCGATAAAAGTGATCTTGCGGCGAAATCTGAAAGCCGACTGCCTGCTGAAGTAGTGGATACCGGGGTTATGGCAGCCAGCGGCCATATAGCGTAGCAGTAAAGGTATTGTCTGTTTTGAGCCCTAAGCCCCCATTCACATTGACTGCAGCTTTGAAATTGTGCAACTTCCATCTGAAATCTTATGATTTTAAAGCCGCATGTCAGTGTGCCTTCGGGTGCGACTTGGAAGACATCAGGCTTCATGCAAGGATGTCTATGCAGGAACTACATGCAAATGTGTCTATTCAGGACTTTTTAAAATTGTGCAGCACAGCAAAGTCAGAGGCGCACGGATTTGAACAGTGTGATTGCCGGCAATATGCTGCAAATCAAAAAGTTATAGCGTCTACAAACTAGGGTACATTTTCTGTAATTTACACAGCTTTTAGTTTGACTGCCTATGTCATTTCTTGAGGTGCCAAAATGGCAGGGCAGTACAACCCCCTCCCAAATGACCCCATTTTGGAAAGTAGACACCCCAAGGAAATTGCTAAGAGGCATGTTGAGCCCATTGAATATTAATTTTTTTTTTGTCCCACGTGATTGAATAATGACAAAAAAAAAAAAATTACAAAAAGTTGTCACTAAATTATATATTGCTCACACAGGCCATGGGCATATGTGGAATTGCACCCCAAAAATACATTCAGCTGCTTCTCCTGAGTACGGGGATACACGTGTGGGACTTTTTGGGAGCCTAGCCGCATACGGGGCCCCGAAAACCAATCACCGCCTTCAGGATTTCTAAGGGCGTAAATTTTTGAATTCACTCCTCACTACCTATCACAGTTTTGAATGCCATAAAATGCCCAGATGGCACAATACCCCCCCAAATGACCCCATTTTGGAAAGTAGACACCCCAAGCTATTTGCTGAGAGGCATGTTGAGTCCATGGAATATTTTATATTTTGACACAAGTTGCAGGAAAGTGACACTTTTTTTTTTTTTTTTTTTGCACAAAGTTGTCACTAAATGATATATTGCTCACACAGGCCATGGGCATATGTGGAATTGCACCCCAAAATACATTTAGCTGCTTCTCCTGAGTATGGGGATGCCACGTGTGGGACTTTTTGGCAGCCTAATCGCGTACAGGGCCCCGAAAACCAATCACCGCCTTCAGGATTTCTAAGGGTGTAAATTTTTGATTTCACTCTTCACTGCCTATCACAGTTTAGGAGGCCATGGAATGCCCAGGTGGCACAACCCCCCCCCCCCCAAATGACCCCATTTTGGAAAGTAGACACCCCAAGCTATTTGCTGAGAGGCATGGTGAGTATTTTGCAGCTCTCATTTGTTTTTGAAAATTTTTTTTTCTTTTTTCAATTTTCAAAACTTTGTGACAAAAATTGAGGTCTGCAAAATACTCACTATACCTCTCAGCAAATAGCTTGGGGTGTCTACTTTCCAAAATAGGGTCATTTGGGGGGGTTTGTGTCACCTGGGTATTCCATGGCCTCCGAAACTGTGATAGGCAGTGAAGAGTGAAATCAAAAATTTACGCCCTTAGAAAGCCTGAAGGCGGTGCTTGGTTTTCGGGGTCCCGTGCGCGGCTAGGCTCCCAAAAACTCTCACACGTGGTATCCCCGTACTCAGGAGAAGCAACAGAATGTATTTTGGGGTGTAATTTCACATATTCCCATGGCATGTTTGAGCAATATATCATTTAGTGACAACTTTGTGCAAAAAAAAAAATTGCCTTTTTCCCGCAACTTGTGTCACAATATAAAATATTCCATGGACTCGGCATGCCTCTCAGCAAATAGCGTGGGGTGTCTACTTTCCAAAATGGGGTCATTTGGGGGGTTTTGAACTGTCCTGGCATTTTATGCACATTTAGAAGCGTATGTCACACATTACCCACTCTTCTAACCACTTGAAGACAAAGCCCTTTCTGACTATTTGTTTACATGAAAAAATTATTTTTTTTGCAAGAAAATTACTTTGAACCCCCAAACATTATATATTTTTTTTTAAAGCAAATGCCCTACAGATTAAAATGGTGGGTGTTTCATTTTTTTTTTCACACAGTATTTGCGCAGCGATTTTTCAAACGCATTTTTTGGGGAAAAACACACACATTTTTTAATTTTAATGCACTAAAACACACTATATTGCCCAAATGTTTGATGAAATAAAAAAGATGATCTTAGGCTGAGTACATGGATACCAAACATGACATGCTTTAAAATTGCGCACAAACGTGCAGTGGCAACAAAATTAGTACATTTTTAAAAGCCTTTAAAAGCCTTTACAGGTTACCACTTTAGATTTACAGAGGAGGTCTACTGCTAAAATTACTACCCTCGATCTGACCTTCACATGCATGGTGCAATTGCTGTTTACATTTGACGCCAGACCGACGCTTGCGTTCACCTTACCGCGAGAGCAGGGGGGGACAGGGGTGCTTTTTTTTTTCCTTTATTATTTTTTTGCTTTTTTATCTTATTTTTAAACTGTTCCTTTCATATTTTTTTTTTTTTTTTTTTTTTTTTTTTAATCATTTTTGTTATCTCAGGGAATGTAAATATCCTCTATGATAGCAATAGGTAGTGACAGGTACTCTTTTTTGAAAAGATTGGGGTCTATTAGACCCTAGATCTCTCTTCTGCCCTCAAAGCATCTGACCACACCAAGATCGGTGTGATAAAATGCTTTCCCAATGGCGCTGTTTACATCCGGCGAAATCTAAGTCATGAAATGCTCGTAGCTTCCGGTTTCTTAGGCCATAGAGATGTTTGGAGCCACTCTGGTCTCTGATCAGCTCTATGGTCAGCTAGCTGAATCACCGGCTTTATTCTCAGGTTCCCTGTTGAGACAGGAGAGCCAGAGAAAAACACGAAAGACGGTGGGGGGGGCATTCCCACTGTATGTAAAAGCAGTTCAGAGGCTAATTAGCCACTAGGATTGCTTTTACATGAAAGCCAACCGCTGGCTGAAAAGAATGATACCAAGATGATACCTAAACCTGCAGGCATCATTCTGGTATAACCACTCAGTCGTGAATTGCGTACCTGAAGACAAAAAAATGGTTAACAATAAAACACAGTAAGCGGTAAAGTATAAAAAATTGCATACCTGAAAAGCAAACATGATAAAACATAATAACAATAAAACATTGCAGAATAGAATACAGTAAAAAAGAGCAGAACAATAGAGAGAGAATAGAGAGAGAGAACAATGAAACAACTTTTTTTTTTTTTATATATTTTTTTGTTTTTTTACACTTTTTTTTGTAACTGTAACTTTTATAACTGTAACCGGTTCCAGGTTCGGGTCTCTCAAAATGCGATGGCATCTTGGGAGACCCTGTGAAAGTGTGCCTAGTCTGTGCAATGCTGTACCCTACGCTAATACTCAACTAGTGTATGGTAGCATTCAAAACATTCACCAATGCAAAGACCAGGATTGTCAGGACAGGAGGGACAATAATAGCGCGTGTCACGCTTATATCCGCGCTTGCTGCAGACACGACATCTTTTTTGGGGGGTTTGTTGGGTAGGGGTACTCGGGAGGACATAAAGAAAATGCCTCTCATGCAGCCGACTGCATTGTGGATGTGAATGGGGGAAGTACGGGCGTTGCAGAAGTGGTGGGTTCCCAATTAGGATTGGCGAATGCAGCAGGAAGGGCACTATGGGCACGACGGGCCTGTGTTTGTCTTCTTGGTGGCAGCGGGACACTACTTGTGCTTGCCACCTCACCAGCTTGAACTGCATTTATGGGACGTCACCAAGTGTCACTGCAGTGCTGGCTTGACTACGATTGGGGTGTACTAGGCCGCTGGTGCTTGCCAGTTCACCAAAACGCTACCAAAAAAAAACTGTTAGCGATCGCAGGGCTCAGGCCTGACTCTGCGAACGCTGCAGTTATGCGTTTAGTGTTTTGTAAGTGACAGTGATCGATCGATACTGCACTTGGGTGGGCTGGGCTGGGCCGGGCGGAGGGGCAAAACGCAGGTGCTAGCAGGTATCTGGGCTGATCCCGCTAACACTGCGTTTTTGGGAACCCTAAACTACTGGGGACGCTAGTATAGATCTGATTGGATCAGATATTGATCCGTTCAGATTCTATACCAATAAGGGAGGCGTATCGTGCGTGGGTGTTAGCGGTACTGGCGCTAACCTGACGCTGCCTGGGGCGACGCATATCACCGCAGGGCGATCGGGGGGCTAAACCTTTATTCGATAATAAATGGCGGGTGCCCTGACACTATAAAAAATAAACGAACTAACCAGCGTCACCCGTAACAGTTATACAGTGATCACTGGTGAAAAGGTTAACTAGGGGGCAATCAAGGGGTTAAAACATTTATTAGATAGTATATGGGGGTCCCTGACGCTATAAAATGCTGACGGCAAACCTATATATTTACCTCCCTAACTAGCGTCACCAGTGACACTAATACAGCGATCAGAAAAACGATCGCTTAGTGACACTGGCGACAGGGGGTGATCAAGGGGTTAAAACTTTATTAGGGGGGTATCCTAGACCTAAAGGGGGCTAATACTAACTGCCCTACCACACTAAATGTCACAAACTGACACCAATGCAGTAATCAGAAAAAAAAAAACTGCTTGGTGTCAGTGTGACGGGGGGGGGGGGGGGGGTGTGATTGGGGGGGGTCGGGGGTTTACTGTATGCTGGCATGTTCTACTGTGTGTGTGTGTGTGTTGGTGCACTCACTCGGATGTCTTCTCTCCTCGGCGCCGGAACGGAAAATACCGAGCCAAGGAGAGATGACATAATTTCCTCTGCTGCTGTTTAGCATACAGCAGCAGAGGAAGAATCTGATTGTCTGGGAGCGATCGCGAGGGGGGGGCACGAATGGATGGTCTCCCTCTCATCGCTCCCAGACAGAAGCCGACCGCCTCGGGCACTGGGGGGGGTCCGCTTGGACCCCCCACCCGCGGGAGGCAGATCACGTACAGGTAAGTGATTCTGCCTGCCCGTGCCATTCTGCCGCAGTATATCTGCGTGAGGCAGTTGGCAAGTGGTTGAACGCCAACATTTTTTGGGGGGGGCGGGGAGTTTTTTATAGTTTTTTATAGTTTGTTGTACAATTTTGCAAACTGTTAATTGTTGTCCTTCATGTGCGCTGATGAGGCTGCACTGATGCACCCTGGTAGGCGGCACTGATTGGCCCTGGTAGGCTGGTCCCTGGTAGGTGGCACTGATGGGGGGCACTGTGAGGAGGCACTTAAAATTACACTGATAATGAGTTTCCTGATTATCCGTGTAGATGTCCCTTTCACACAAGCCGGTTACCGGCTCTCCTCACGCTGTTAGCGCGAGGTAAAGAATGCCGATAATCTGCTTGTGTTTACATCGTGATCAGCTGTGATTGGACACAGCTGATCATGTGGTAAAGGGCCGCTGTGATTGGCCCTTTACCCTGATCTGTAAACAGCTGTGTCCCAAGGACACAGCGATCACAGCGCACACCGCCCACACACCGTAGCCAATGCGAACCCGGGAGGACGTCATATATGACGCCCTCCCAGAATTGGCCGACCGCCCTGTAGCTGTCACTCGGCTGTAGAGTGGTCGGGAAGTGGATTAACCACTTGCTTACTGGGCACTTAAACCCCCCTCCTATCCAGAACAATTTTCAGCTTTCAGCGCTGACGCACTTTGGATGACAATTGCGCGGTCATACAACACTGTACCCAAATGAAATTTTTATAATTTTTTTCCCCACAAATGGCTTTCTTTTGGTGGTATTTGATCACCTCTGCGGTTTTTATTTTTTGTTAAAAAAAAATGTAAAGACTGAATTTAAAAAAAAATAAAAAAATTTATATTTTGTTTATAAAAAATTTAAAACCGGTAATTTTTCTCCTTTATTGATGTATGCTGCTGAGGCGGCACTGATGGGTGATGGGCACTGGGTGGCAATAATGGGCACTGATCAGTTACACTGATAGGCAGCACTGCTAGGTGGCACCGATTGGCACTACTGGTGGGCATTGTTAGGTGGCACAGATGAGGCAGATGTGCCTCTAACACTTCGGGACCTTTGTCCCTCGCATCTGAGCCGGTGATCGGCTTTTTTTTCTACTCATGGGGGCAACTTAAATACATAAATCCCCTATACTTTCATGTTATCTAATTTTCCTCAATGGCATAGAGCAAAATGCCTTGGCAATGGTTTCTCAGGGTTCTTTTCTTTCATTTTTGCATCGGTTCCCCTAATATAATTCTAAGAGAGCGTTTGGTCTTATCAATGTAGAACATTTCACAAGGACAGGACAACAAATAACCCTAGAAGTAGAGCAGTTGATCAGGTCCCTTTATTTGAAAGCTCTTCTCATCCAGTGCATCCCTAAACGTGTCCATTCGGTCAATGTATGGGCATACCTGGCACCAGCCGCACGTAAACATTCCCTTCTAGAGTGTTGAGAGCCAGGTCATTCTCAGTTCTTTTGTGAATTTTGAGTGTATTAATACCCAAATATCTTGCTCGGCGGGCCACCATCTTAGAGTCAGAGCCAATAATACTTGCCAGGCCAGGGTTGTTAGTTGTTATCCCCCAGTGCTTCTGCAAGATCTCACGAACAGTATCCTATTACGTTCAAATTGTGTTATTGCAGAGGACAGTTACTATAGCTGGCCAGATTGAGGAAAGTTCACAGGGTTTTGGACACTTTTTTTAAAGATCTAGATGAGCTTCAGAAACCAAATAAACTACTGATGAAGGAGGTAGAAAAAAAACATCATCTGACAGTAACAAACCAGTCTAAATTTAGACGCGATTTAAACAATTGGGAAAAAGGGTTAATTTTCGATCTAACTATCCGATGGGGGAGAAGGAGATCAAGAAAGGGGGGTTTCCTATTTACATCACGTTCTGGTGGTGAAAGGTCACCCAAGTGATACAGATGAAGAGGTAGTTACAAAGACTGTCTTTTTTTTTTTTTTTAGACCAAGAGGGGGGAAAAAAACAGCGAGGCTCACCCCAACTACCTAAAACCACAAGAACAAAGAATACACTGGACAAACAAAAGTGAAAAGACGGAACCAAGGGGCAGAAAAGGAGGGATCAAGGAACCAGAGAAATTGGAAGGGGAAGATTGAAATCCTTCATCTGAGTCTGATAGGAAGGTTATCAATTTATCGGATATCCCCCCGGCCCCTAGACACATCCATCTGTTGCAACGAGGCATGTCCTTTTCCTCCAGCAATATGGATGAGTTTGTGATATATAAGGATGTTACCCTTTTGCTGCACTAGGTCTTTCTGAGATCACTTTATACCCAAAAAGATGCCCCTCAAGTTAATGAGGCCACAATGGAAGCTAGTGATAGAGAGGCCCTGGATATTTTGGAGGAGAACAAAGATGTAGAGGATAATGACACTTGTTTACAGAAGAAAAGCACAGTTGAGAATAATGTCTAAAAAGATGCTACCAAAATAAAATAAATGGTTAACCCTCTTTTTGGACATGGTGCAGACTGATAGTCTGCATTAGCATTAATTTGGCCAAAGAGAGGACCTGATAAACTGTCACGTGATGAGCGACTTATGCTAAGATAGTTACAGGAAGTGAAGCATATAATTATTAAAAGAAGTGATAAGGGTGGTAATGTGTTGGACAAGAAATCATATGAAGGGGAGGTCAAGCGACTTCTAGGAGACATAACAACTTACAGGCAACTAGCTCACAGCCCCTTGCCAAAGCTAGTAGGAGAGCTGATTGAAAAATAAAATCGCAAAGGAGGTGGGCCTAATAAGCCGGAATTGGATCATCTCTACGTGAGAGAATTTTACATAATATTTAAGGTACTTAAGTGCCTACAGAAACCCCCAGGAAGACTAATAGTCTCGACAGGAAAAGAGCCTTTGGAGAAAATTAATAGACACCTTGATTCCCTACTTAGAGTTGGGGACCAAACTTAAATCATATGTACAAGATGTTTTTGCCAAAATAACTGATATGAGAGTTGAGGAAGATGTTTGGTTACTAGGTGTAGATGTCGAATCCCTCTACACATCAATCCCACATAATTGTGGATTGTGAGCTGTTGGGATATTTTTGTACTATTATCCTGAAAGTGGCCCACAAAATGAGTTTCTAATAGAACTGCTGGAGCTTACTCTTAAAAAATTTTTTTTTTTTTCAAGTTTAACCTAAATATTTTCAGCAGATTAAGGGCACCTCAATGTGGGGGCATCATGGGCTCCGGCCTAAGCCTGTCTCCATTTTAGACTTTGGGTGGAGAAGGAGATATTCACCTCCCCGATGTATCTTAGCCATGTACATACACGGTTAAGATACATCAATGATGGTACTGTTGGTGTGGAGGGGAGACATTTAGGGTCTGCATAAATTTATCAACCAATTGAATAGCAATGACCGTAACAGCTGCCTTACCTATACCTTTGACTGTAGACAAATCTCTTTTTATAGACTTGTGGATCACCATTGAGGATGGACTACTATCCACCCGTATATTCCGTAAAGAGACTGCGACCAACGCTCTATTAAGAGCAAATGGCCATCATCCTGACTTACGCAAGAATAGAATTCCAGTTGGCCAGTTTCTTCGTAATAAACAAAATTGTACGAGACCAAGTGATTATAGGAGGGAGGGAAAAGGTTACTACGGCTCTACGGAAAGCAAAACGTAGAGTGACAAGTTGTGACCGAGCCTCCTGAAAACTAGGGAAAAAGAAATGGAGGAACCTGTCCCCATGAGAATACCAACAAAATTTGGAGCACAATGGGGTACTGTTCATGAGATCCTCCAGAGGTACTGGGGGATCCTAACTAACACCCCTGGCTTAGCAAGTATTGTTGGCCCTGCCCCTAAGATGGTGGCCCGCCAAGCAATACATTTGGGTGACATGTTAATACACTCAGAATTCACAAAAGAACTGAGAATGACCTGGCTCTCAATACCCTAGAAGCAAGGGAATGTTTCTCTGCAGCTGAAGCGAGGTATGCTCATACGTTGGCTGAACTGACACGTTTAGGGATGCACTGAACAAGAAGAGCTTTCACATAAGGGATCTGATCAGCTGCTCTACTTCTAAGGTTATTTATATATTGTTTAATCCTTGTAAAAAGTTCTACATTAGTAAGACCAAGCGCCCTTAGAATTCAAATAGGAGTACGTATGAAAATGAAGGAACAGAACCCTGAGAAACCATTGGCAAGGCATTTCACCCTATGCCATTGAGTAAAATTAGATTGCATGAAAGTAAAAGGGATTTATGTACTTAAGTTGCCCCCAAGAAAAGGTCATCTCAATTTGGTGTTACTACAAAAAGCGAAAGGGTAAATATACAGATTGAAATCCTCGACTACAGCCGGTTTGAACACTGAGCTGGACCTGGTTATTTTTGGAATCGTAAGAAAAAATATTACCCCTACTATGAATTTTGCCTTTTTATATAGCGATGGAATTTCTATCCCCTGTGTTTATTCTTGTGTATGTTTGGACTGCCTTCTGTCTGTGTCCTTTTTTGTTTATGGTTCCTTTCTCTCTCTCTCCCCCCCTTATTGAATTCTATATATGCTTGAAAGCCCACTTTGTCCTTGTTCGTACCTCTTGAAAGTATTCCGATCTATGGAATATTAACCACTTAAGGACCAGGCCTCTTTTTTAGATGTAGTGTTTACAAGTTAAAAACGGTTCTTTTTGCTAGAAAATTACTTAGAACCCCCAAACATTATACATTTTTTTTCTAACACCCTAGAGAATAAAATGGTGGTCGTTGCAATACTTTCTATCGCACCGTAAATACACTTTTTTAAATTAAAAAAATAAGACAACAGTAAAGTTAGCACAATTCTTTTTCTATCATGAAAGATAATGTTACGCTGAGTAAATTGATACCCAACATGTCACGCTTCAAAATTCCACCCACTCGTGGAATGGCGACAAACTTTTACCCATAGGCGACGTTTAAAAATTCTACAGGTTGCTTGTTTTGAGTTAGGAGGTCTAGGGCTATTGCTCTTGCTCTACCGATCGCGGCGATATCTCGTGTGGTTTGAACACCGTTTTCATATGCGGGTGCTACTTGTATGCGTTCGCTTCTGCACGCAAGCTCGGCGGGATGGGGGGGTTAAATTTTTTTTTTTTCTTATTTATTTTACCTTTTTATTTTTACACTGTTTTTAAAAAAATTGTCACTTTTATTCCTATTACAAGGAATGTAAACATCCCTTGTAATAGAAAAAAAGCATGACACGACCTCTTAAATATGAGATCTGGGGTCAAAAAGACCTCAGATCTCATTTGCAATAAAAAAAAATTGTCATTTTAAAAAATGAGTTTAGAAAAAAAAATGGCCCTTTAAGAGCTATGGGCGGAAGTGACGTTTTGACGTCGCTTCCGCCCTGCAATGTCATGGAGATGGGTGGGGGCTATCTTCCCCTCATTCGTCTCCATGCGTAGCCACAGAGAGGACCGGATCGCTTCCGCCGCTGCCGACGACTCCGGTAAGCGGCGGATGGCATCGGAGCGTGGCGGGAGGGGGGCCCTCTCCTGCGGCCGATGAAAGTGATCTGGTGGCAAATCCGCCGCAGAGACCACTTTTATCTTGTAGCGGACCGCCGGCCGAACACGAAGATACCGGGGTTATGGCAGCTAGCTGCTGCCATAACGATATCCGTCCTCAAAGTGAGGACGTATATCGGCGTTTGGCGGTCAAGAAGTGGTTAAAATCCACTATAGCCATTCAAATATCATGGAAACTTTGCAATACTATTGCTAGTTCTATGATCATATTGACTTTATAAAACCTAGGAAGCCAATGTTAACCACATGGAACCATAATTGAATTGCCATTGTCCCTTTTAGGATGAGTGTTAGGGGTGGAAACACCATAAAAAAGACAGCTGGGAAACCACCCAATGTCCAGATGACACTACGCAGCGAAACACATTGACATAAGCGTTATGTGACGCCACCTGCTGTATTTCCTGATATGTTGGAGCAGGAGCGATAACAGGAGTTGAATAAAGTGTTGAACGGTAGAGCATCCGAACAAGAACCTGAGCTTCCATCAGAGCAGCTGGTACAGCCAGAGCAGATTAGCCAGGGCCGAATTGCCCGCAAGTGCCAGTAATGTATGTACATTCACGCTGCCACTGTGTATGGGGACCTATGCACTTTATCTACAGCATTACCAGCAGCAGTGAGGAAGGAGCCTAAGCAAGGCTTGAAAACCTTGGGGCTTAGGTCGGACAGGAGCTACCTGATGTTTTCACCTACTTTGTATGTTGCCATGCTATGCTACATGCTGCTGCTCTTACCCTTCCTTGCTTTTCCCTGTGGGCTGCATGTGTGCTATAACTAACTGCTCTAACTATCTTTTCAAGTGGATATGAAAGGTGAATACAGTAACTGTTCAACACACCTACCTAACATCACCAGCAGCAGTGAGGAAGAAACTTAGCAGGGGTTTAATACCTTTGCTACTATGCTATATGCTGCTATTCCCTGGCCTTTCTGTGCTTGCCTGCTGTCTGTGTGCTAACCAATTGCTTTAATTATCTAAATTGACTGTATCTGGAATCACGACATTAGTCTATTGGAATGACATACACTATATTGTCAAACGTATTGGGATGTCTGCCTTTACACGCACATGAACAACAAAGAAGGGGGTCCCCTATTGGTTGACTTTTTAGGCACATATAAAAAAAGCGTAGAAAAGTATAAATAGTACAAATATAATTTATTAAGTTGAGACAATAAAAATATAACAAAAATGTAGCATCTATTGTTTGGAATGCGAATCAGACAATATTACAATAGTCTGTATAGAGTGTTTGAGACGGTACTCTTGCACCCGACGCGTTTCGGAGTAAGTTAACCTCCTTCCTCAGGGGTGGTGTACATTAGAAACAGTTCTATATTAGAGAAAATATATTGAAAAGGTAACAATCAGCATATGAGTACAGATGTGTAAAACATTTCATGATGTACTTTTCATGTCTTATACACTTACATTCACACTGTGTTGACTGACTTGGCATTCCGTAAAGCTTTTAGTTAAAAACAGCGACAATGACATGGTCTGTCTACCCAATATGCTCTTGATTCCGAAACAAACAGTCATTTACATATTAGAGATGGAATTGTTGTAAATCCATATATAAGTGGAGATGGAGTTTCTTCCACAGAGATATATGCGTAGTATTCTCTTCACGAAGAAGAGAAGGCCCATAAAGGGCGTAAAATAGATACTTGAGGCTCCACTGAGGCCGAAAGGCAACTCCTGCAAAAAATATGATAATATAAGTGTATAGTGAAGGGTCCTATTCATTAGTCAATATTGAGTACCTTGAAAGGGCTAATTTACAAAGTTTAACTCATAACTGGAGGTGGCTCAACAGATGGCGTTTATGGATGTATGTTTGATAGTTAGAAAGGTGATAAATAAATAGATAAAGTATTCAATTGATTGAATTTCAGATATTAATTTCTCACAACAGAGAATTGTATGAAGGGGTAATAAGATTACTGCAATGCTATAACATCCAAATAATGTTGATTTGCTTGATTAGAGATTAATTATCATATATAAAGTGTGTCAAGTAAGGGGTAATAATAAAAGATATTTACATATAATCAATTTTTTATAGGGTTCATCTATTACATTTATTAGGATTGACCAGAGAGACCCCAGGCACAGCCTCAATATGAATATTATAGGGATATAGTTAGCAAGCCTAAGCTGAGGTAATAGCCATTAAACAGTAGTTGTTTACTTGCATAACATAAGAGTAGAATTTCATATAGTAATTTCTCAGAACAGAGCGTTATATGAGGGGGTAAAAGGATTGCTACAATGCTATAACATCTGAGTAAAGTTAATTTGCTTGATTGGAAATTAATTATAGTATATAAAGTGTCAAGTAAGAAGTAACCATAAAGGACATTTATATATAATCAATTTTATACTGACTTCATCTATTAAATTTATTAGAAGTAAAAAAGAGAGGTCCCAAGCACAGCCTCAGTATGAAAGTTATAGGGGTATAGTTAGCAAGCCTAAGCTGGAGAAGTAGCCATTAAACAATGATTGTTTACTTACAAAGCATGGGAGTAGATCAAAACGTGCAGCTATTCAGGCCGGTGTCATCCTGTAATTTGCAGAGGATGTCCGGCATTGAAGTCTGCTGTGTTATAAGGCCTCTCTTCCCCAATCAGCTGTTGATGTAAATTACAACAGCTGATGTAGTGGGAGGGAGAGAAGGCAGGTACGAGCCGTGTATGGCCCCCCGGGAGGAGTGAGCGCCGTCCTGTCCGTGGTGCGCATGCGCAAGCCTGTGCGTCAGGACGTTTGCACTACCCACTCCACCCACAGTATGCTTCCCTGGCAGACTACGCATGTGCGCCAAGGTCGCAAGATGAAGGCCAGTCAAGAGTGGATGCTGACTGTAGCCTCACATAGCACTGCCGCGGGTTACATGGCCCGAGCGGCTTGGTTTGCCGGGCGAGCGTCAAGTTAGTGTATATGGTCGTAATACTGTGATGTTAAAATAACATCACCTTAAAAACAATTTATAAAGATGAAATAAAAGTGAAAATTGTAAAGTTACATTTGATGTAGATTCATAGATTACAATATTACCCCATCCTCCAGGCCGTTTATGAACAAATTAAATAGGATTGGTCCCAGCACAGAACCCTGGGGGACCCCACTACCCACCCCTGACCATTCCGAGTACTCCCCATTTATCACCACCCTCTGAACTCGCCTTTGTAGCCAGTCTTCAATCCATGTACTCACCCTATGGTCCTTGCCAACAGACCTTATTTTGTACAGTAAACGTTTATGGGGAACTGTGTCAAATGCTTTTGCAAAATCCAGATACACCACATCTACGGGCCTTCCTTTATCTAGCTGGTAACTCACCTCCTCATAGAAGGTTAGTAGATTGGTTTGGCAAGAACGATTCTTCATAAATCCATGCTGATTACTGCTAATGATACTGTTCTCATTACTAAAATCTTGTATGTAGTTCCTTATCATCCCCTCCAAGAGTTTACATACCATTGATGTTAGGCTAACTGGTCTGTAATTCCCAGGGATGTATTTTGGGCCCTTTTTAAATATTGGTGCTACATTGGCTTTTCTCCAATCAGCTGGTACCATTCCAGTCAGTAAACTGTCAGTAAAAATTAGGAACAACGGTCTGGCAATCACTTGACTGAGTTCCTCAAGTCCCCTTGGGTGCACTCCATCTGGTCCCGGTGATTTATTAATGTTAAGTTTCTCAAGTCTAATTTTAATTCTGTCCTCTTTTAACCATGGAGGTGCTTCCTGTGATGTGTCCTGAGGATAAAGACTGCAGTTTTGGTTACTGAAGCCCCCTGATTCCCTCGTGAAGACTGAGAAGAATAAATTCAATACCTTCGCCATCTCCCCATCCTTTGAAACCAGATGTTCTTCCTCATTCTTTATGGGGCCAATATGGTCTGTCCTCCCTTTTTTACTGTTTACGTACTTAAAGAATTTCTTGGGATTTTTTTTTTGCTCTCCTCTGCTATGTGTCTTTCATGTTCTATCTTATGGTTCAATAAGTTTTTATTGATGTTTTTGCAAGAGTATAAAGAGTATAAACAACGTAAGAAAAAGAAAGACAAAATAAAGGAGTGTAAACAGTGCCAATTACTTGACATATAGTCTCCTAATAAACAGTTATATCTTTTAAATATTGAAATAGTGCAAGCGTTTACATGTATCAGGGTTATTATATGTGGAGCAATACTTTCAACCCGTACAACAGGTGTATGTTGACATATAAGCATTCACTACTCTAAGTTGGGGTGCCCCTTTGGGAGCCTGCTGCACCCCTAAACATAGGTAGTCTAGAATAATCAACGTGTGCATAGGATACATCAGTATGTTCAGTGTCAAAGATTTGGATCTCCCTTTCCATGGGAGATCCTATATTTATATTGCATCTAAAAAGATTATATCGGAGATCTAGAAAAGGGGAAAGGTAGGAAAGACAGAGTAGAAAAAGGCGGAATGGGTATAGAGAAGAAAGAAAATAGAAAGGGGAGGGGGTGGAGGGGTATGGAGACAGCGAGCTTCGGTCTATTTATATATAGGGACTTTACTATAAATATAGAGTATAATGGATAAGGGTTGTTCAATCCTTATGAGGGGTTCTCAACCGAGAGTCTTTGAGTTTGTCTGATGTAGAGTAACTCCTCCAGATACTCCAGACAAAAGAGAATTTGGCATATTTGTCTAGGGCTTGGGCCTGCATTTCCTCCATTAGCATGTAGTTGTTTACCTCTCTGACCCATTCTATTAAGGAGGGGAGCGTAGTAGTTTTCCAGTGTCTGGGTATGAGTTGTCTACCAGCACTAACAAAAAATTTCAGAAGGCCGTTTTTTTGCGATTTGATTGTCCCCGGGAGGATGGATAGGAGGGCTATAGAGGGTGATGGTAATAATGGCTTGTTATAGACTTCCGAGTAAATTTGAAAAATTTGAGTCCAGAATTGGTGAATACCATCACATTCCCACCAGATGTGTATATAAGTACCTTCCCTTGTGTTGCATCTCCAGCATCTGTCTGAGTTAGATGGGAACATGATCCTGAGAGTAGTTGGGACCCGATACCACCTTGACATCAATTTGTAGTTTTTCTCTTGTGTATAACTTGATATGGAGGTTTTGTTCGTGAAGAGGAAGGCTTTCCCCCATTCCGCATCAGTTATATCTTTCCCGACCTCCGCTGACCATTTAGTAGTATAGTTAGGTAGAGCTTCGTGAGTATGGTCTATAATTGATTTATATATCAATGATAAAGTGTGTCGTTGAGTTTCGGGGAGGATACATAATTGTTCAAACCCAGTCAAGGGTCTATGCGTTTGTCTGGAATCATGTAGGGTCTTACAGTAGGAGTTTAGGTGTCCGCGAGTGAGCCATGTTATCTTGGAGTAGACGTCTGTGGGGGTGGATAGGAAGGTGCCTAGGGTAGAGTCAACAAATTGGCGGGCAGTGGGCCATAAATCTCTATTGTATACGTCTAAAGAGTGGGTTGAGTGTCCTTCAGGAAGGTTTGGGTTGTCAAACAAGGAGGTAAGGGGGCTAGGTTCCGAGGATAGTAAGAGTGTGTCTCTTTTGCGGTACCAGATTGTCAGTGCATCCCTAGTGAGGGGGGATAATGTCGATAGGGATTTATATATCCCTCCATAGCCCCAAAGAAGCGCTCGTAGGTCGTATGTAGATAGGTCCTGTTCTACCGTCGTGGCTACTTTGGTCATAGGGCGAGGGAACCACTCAAGAATAAGGGATAGGACTGCGGACGTATGATACATTTCAAAGTCAGGCAGGCCCAAACCCCCTTTAGTGATAGGAGAGCATAAAAGTTTGTGTTTCAGTCTTGGGTGATTGCCTTTCCAAACGAATTTGGTAGCCATAGAACGTAGGGTGCGGAGGAACATAGAGGGAAGAGCGATGGGTAGGGCTTGGAATAGGTATAATAACTTGGGGAGTATGTCCATTTTCAATGTGTTGATACGTCCTATCCAGGATAAAGGTAGGTCTGTCCATTCTTCGGTCAACTTCCTCAGTTTTTGGAGTAAGGGGCTAAAGTTCAGGGAATATATGTCGGAGGTTTTTTTGGGTATAGCTGTGCCTAAGTAAGAGATGGAATTGGGTCGCCATTGAAACGAGAAGTTAGATTTGAGGGAGGCGAGGGTGGTGTGTGATAGTGAAAGGTTTAGGGCTTCCGTTTTAGAGATGTTTAGCTTATAATTACTAAGACTACCAAATCTGTCTATTTCGGCCAATATAGAAGGTATGCTGATGTGGGGTTGCGTAACGTAGAGAAGGAGATCGTCGGCGTATAAGGAGAGTTTACAATGGGATGAAGGGGTTTGTATCCCCTGTATATTAGGGTTAGATCTTATGGCCTGTGCTAAGTGCTCAATTACTAGGGCGAACAGGAGGGGGGAGAGAGGACAGCCTTGTCTGGTGCCATTAGATATCATACATTTTTCTGACTGGATACCATTTACTAGTACTGTGGCGGAGGGTGCGGAATAAAGGGACATGATGCGCGTCAACATTTTCGGGCCAAGACCCAGTTGGGAAAGGGTAGCTCGGAGGAAAGACCAGTTGACCCTATCAAAGGCCTTCTCTGCGTCGCAGGAGAGAAGGCAAACAGGTATATGGTGACGGTGAGCATATGTGATCAGATGGATGGTCTTGGTGGTTTTGTCCCTGGCTTCACGGCCAGGAACGAAGCCCACCTGGTCTTTATGTATAGTTTGTGGTAGCAGAGGGGAGAGGCGGTTTGCTAGGATCTTAGCATACAATTTTAGATCAGCATTTAGAAGAGATATTGGTCTATAATTGGGGCAAATGGAGGGGTCTTTTCCGGGTTTGGGGATGACAACTATCTGGGCTTGGAGTATGGATGGGGACATGGCAATGTTTTCGTCAATGGCATTAAACGCCTTTGTTAATAGTGGGGATAGTTGCGGCGCAAACGTTTTATAGAAGCGGGGAGAGAATCCGTCTGGACCTGGACTCTTGCCGTTCTTAAGATTTTTAATAGCGAATAGAAATTCCTCCTCGGACAAGGGGGTCTCAAGGTCCCCCATATCCGAAAGAGGAAGAGATGGGAGTGCTGTCTCTTGGATGTAGGAGGACAGGTCCTGTGGGGTAGGCGTAGTACGTGGATTCTGGGGGGAGAGATTATAAAGAGCGGAGTAGTATGTGCGAAATTCCTCAGCAATTGCTGAGTTCTGCATGAGTTTACCTTTAACGGGGGAGTTTATTAGTGGTATAGGTCTCCTGATTTGGCGTGGTTGGAGGGTGTGCGCTAGGTGTCTGCCACATTTATTGGCTTGTGAGTAATGGTTGAACTTTCCCTCGTCTCGGGCGACAAGAGACTTTTCTGCGAAAATAAGCAGGAGGTCTCTTCTCGCGTTAGTGAGTTCAAGGAGAGATGGGCTAGTAAGATCTGTTTTGTGCGATTCTTCTAGTTTGGCAATGGTGGAGAGAAGTCGTGTTATTTCCGCAGTGCGGGCATGTTTCAGTCGGGCTCCGTGTTGGATTAATTTGCCCCTGAGTACGCATTTAAGCGCCTCCCATTTAGTGAGCGAGTTAGTGGTGTCTTGGGCATGATCCGCGATAAAGTGTTTGATGGTCTGTATGATGTCTTCCGAGCATACGGAATTGAATAGTAAATTATCGTTAAGTCTCCAGGAGGAGCTCCGTTTGCGTGATGGAATATGTCCTAGGCTCAAGTGTATGGGGGCGTGGTCTGACCAAAGGGTGAGACCAATAGAGGCTGAGGGTGAATAATCTAATAAAGATTGGTAAACGAAAAGGTAGTCCAGTCTACTGTAGGAATTATGTGCAGGAGAAAAAAATGTGTAGTCTTTGGTATTAGGATGTAGCATCCTCCAGGTGTCTACTAAGGATAGGTCAGATAGTAATGCTCTGATGTTGGTCAGGGAGGTCGGGTAGATCGAGGACTTACCGGTGGATGAATCAAGACGAGGTATCAGAGCGGCATTGAGGTCCCCTCCCAGGATCATGTTGACCATACAGAATTTTTTCAGACGGGAGATCACTGATGAGAGGAATTGTTGTTGATTCTGGTTGGGAGAATATATGTTAATGACAGTGTAAATGGTATTCAGATAAGACAATTTAATAAAAATATATCTTCCCAAGGGGTCGACATATGTGTCAAGGACATCTGGAGTGAAGGAGGCGTGAAATGCTATTGAAACCCCTTTAGATTTTGCGGAGGGGTTGGTGCTATGGAACCAAACAGGATATTGTTTATGTAAAAATTGTGGACATTTGTCTGTTCTAAAATGAGTTTCCTGTAGGAGGAGAATTTGGGTTTTTATTTTATGAAAATGATATAATATTTGTCGTCTTTTCTCCGGGACGTTGAGACCTCTGCAATTAAGCAAGGAGATCTTTAGGGAGGGTTGTACTGCCATGTAAGAATAAATTTACAGTATGTGTAATAATAAGGACCATGGAAGCTCGCTGTCTCAAGAGTATGGGAGATGGGGGCAAGAGAGGGAGAGGGGAGACCTCTAGTGGCGAAACTGGAGAAGAGAATTAAGTGGAGAAGTAAGAAAAGAAGTGCAGAAGAAAAGGGAGGAGAACGAGGCCGAAGAAGCCTCACTAGTAGTGTTGTTAACAACATTTCAGCTAATACCTCTATGGGCGCTGAAGGGCCTAAGTGGGGGGTACAGCGGGTTATGCACAGGGGAGCCCGCACACGCCGGGCAGCATTTATCAAAGATTCAGAATATAAGAACTATAAACATAACTTCTCAAAACTCTGTGCTGCTACTTGAACACTGAATAGGTACCCATCACAGCTAAGGAGGGCCTATCTCATAGAACATCTCAGCTTGTAAGCAGCCCAGAGGGCTTCCATATTCAGCTACAAAATATTAACATTTTCAATAAGGGATGCAAGGGGGGAGGGGAAGGAGAGGGATGAGGGGGGGGGGGGGGGGGGAGAG
The DNA here is from genome assembly GCF_042186555.1 of Aquarana catesbeiana. Classification (NCBI taxonomy): domain Eukaryota; kingdom Metazoa; phylum Chordata; class Amphibia; order Anura; family Ranidae; genus Aquarana; species Aquarana catesbeiana. The sequence continues at coordinate 132,546,248 of NC_133330.1, forward strand.
GGATAGGGGGCGGGATGGGGGGGGGGATGTGGGGAGGGGAGAGGGGAGGGATGGGGGGCGGATGGGGGGTAATGGTAAGGCTGAAGGTGATTAAGGATTGGGAAGGTATGTGGCCTGTTATCACAGGCAATCTCCCCTCACAGGGAGCAAGGGGGATGGAACATTAACATAAAACTTGTGTTTTAAGGAAAAAGAAAATGGGTTAGCAGTAAAGTGTTCCAACAGTGACTGCAGACAGGGACGTCTGCACCGGTCTAGGAGCTGTGAGATATCTATGGAAATAAGTCAGACATCATTAAACTGAGTTCAGCCGTCTGTCGCAGTAGGGAAGTCCGGTTTGGATCTCTTGTTCTTCTTCGTGCGTTTCTGCCATCCTGCTGCAGTTTGGAAGCCAGGAGTGGCTGCGTGAAGTGGCCAGTCTGGGATGGAGATCTGTGGTAGCTCAAAAGTTCAGAGGAACCTGGGGAGATCCCCCAGCGTGCGAAAAATCGCAGATTTCCCTTCATGAGATGCAAACAGATTAAAGGGGAAACCCCAGCGGTACTTGATTTGTTTTGCTTGTAGGGCTCCAGTCAGGGGTTTTAGGGCGCGTCGCATGTCCAGAGTCAGTTTAGATATATCCGGGAGCAGGGACACAGCGGTGCCATTGAAGTGTATTGCTTTTTGAGAGCGTGCAGCCTGCATAATGGCATCTTTAACTGCATAGAAGTGAACTCTGCATATCACATCTCTTGGGTGCTCTAAATTCGGATTCTTGGGGCCAAGGGCTCTGTGGATTCGATCAAGTTCCAAAGGGGCGTCCTTGTTTTTCTGGAGTAGCTCATTGAAAATGGCAATTACCGCAGGGGCTAAGTCCTTAGTTTCAACCGATTCGGGTAGGCCGCGTATGCGTATGTTGTTACGTCTGGCCCTATTTTCCTGGTCATCTTGATGATACATCAGTTGTTGGATCTGAAGGGTATGTTCATGCAGGATATTGTCATGCGCATGCAGGGTGGCTGTATTTTCTTCTATATTGTGTTCCGCTTCCTCAATTCTATTGGTGAAATCTCTGCGCAGTTCAGACATTTCTTGTTTGTATGAACGTTCCATTCGTTGCACACAGGCCTCAAAATCATGTCTGGTGGGGAGTGCTTTAATGTATGCCTCCATGTCCCATCCATAGGATCTGTGGGATTCAGGGGAATGCTCTGTGGAGCGGACCGAGCCTGTCTCTGAGTCAGGGGGGGACCTGGCACGCTGCCTGGTCTTCATATGGGGTGTGGAGCGCTGCGACATTGTTCCCTGTGAGGCCGCATGTGTGCCTGGGGTCCGGGCCGGCGCCATCTTGGACGGGGGGGGGGTCGGAGCGGTTATGGCCCAAATGGGTGAAAAAACGATCGATATCACCTGCAAGATGTGGATCGGAGGAACGCTGGATGTCTCCCCCACCTCTCCTCCCCATATCAGGCCTGGATGGATGTGCTGGGAAGCGCTGAGAGCCTCTGTGTGCGCGGCGTGTGCGGGAGCTCAGGAACAAGCGTCCTACTTCCTCATGTGCTAAGCCACGCCCCCTCATGTTCTATCTTAGCTGTCTTTATTGCACCCTTACATTTCTTGCATTTTTTATAAAGTCTGAATGCTGATGATGATCCCTCAACCTTGTATTTTTTAAGGCATTCTCCTTTGCTTTTATATGCATTTTTACACTGGAGTTAAGCCATCCAGGACTTTTGTTCGCTCTTTTAAATTTATTACCCAATGGGATGCATTGGCTAATGCCCTTATTTAATATGTTCTTTAAGCAAACCCATCTCTCCTCCGTGTTCTTTGTTCCTAAGATTTTATCCCAATTTATGCCTTCTAGTTTAGGGAAGTTGGCTCTTTTGAAATTCAGTGTCTTTGTATTCCCTTTGTTTCCTATTTGTGTGATTTATACTGAAACTAATTGACCTGTGATCACTGTTACCTAAATTGCCCCGTATTTCCACATCCGTGATCAGGTCTGTATTGTTGGTAATCAGTAGATCCAGTAACGGTTTATTTCTAGTTGGTGCGTTTACCATCTGACCCATAAAATTGTCCTGCAAGACATTAATGAACTGGCGAGCCTTAGATGAATGTGCAGTTCCCTCTGCCCAGTCTATGTCTGGATAATTAAAATCCCCCATTATGATAACACTTCCCATCCTTGCTGCTAATCCAAATTGTGATGGGAGATCTGTCTCCACTTCTCCCTCAGGTTACGGGGCCTATAGCAAACTCCCAGTATTATTTTCCCCTTAGCTTCATCCCTTTGGAGCTCTACCCATAAGGATTCCACCTCCTCCCTAGCTCCCTTAGTGATATTATCTCTCACATTCACTTGTACATTATTCTTGATATATAGGCATACCCCTCCCCCTTTTTTATCCTCTCTATGAATGTTTGCCAGCCAATCATGAGAGCTGTTGAACCAGGTCTCTGAAATTCCCAAAAAATCCAAATCCTCCTCGTACAACAGTATCTCTAGTTCACCCATCTTGTCCGCCAGGCTCCTGGCATTGGTGAACATGCCACGTAGTTTAGACCAGTTGCATATTATCCTCGTATTGGGTGTTCCGAGATTGCAACTAGGACTTGCTACTATGCTTACCTTGGGTTTTTGTGCTTTGGTCAACCTACCACTAATGCCCCCAATACTGCCCTCTGGAATATGTTCTGCGCTGACTATCTCTACCTCTGGACCCCCATCCCCTAGTTTAAAAACCCCTCTAACTTTTTGGCCATCTTCATCCCCAGCTGATCTGCACCCTTCTCATTTAGGTGCAGTCCGTCCCTTCTATAGTACCGGTTATTGACTGAGAAGTCGGCCCAGTCCTCCAGGAAACCAAGCCCCTCCTTACTACACCAGCTCTTCAACCACTTGTTTACTTTCCTAATCTCCCTCTGCCTTTCTGGTGTGGCTCGATGTACCGGTAGTATTCCTGAGAATACTACCTTGGAGGTCCTTTTCCTCAATTTAGCTCCTAAGTCCCTAAAATCGTTCTTTAGGACACTCCATCTGACTTTGTCATTGGTGCCAACGTGCACCATGACAGCTGGGTCTTCCCCAGCCCCTCCCAGTAATCGGTCTACCAGATCCGTGATGTGCCGAACCCGAGCGCCCGGTAGACAACATACTGTTCGGTGCTTCAGGTCTTTGTTACAGATTGCCCTCTCTGTCCTTCTAAGAATTGAGTCCCCTACCACCAGAATCTGTCTTTCCTTTCCCTTCGCTCCCCCCCCCTCACTGGAGGAGTTCTTCCCCTGGCAGCTAGGGGAGTCCCTCAACTCCAGCAGTGCTGGTCCCTGACTGGTTTCACCAACGTCACTCAATGGAGCGTACTTATTGGGATGCTCCAGCCCTGGATCAGCCTCCCTGGCACTTCCCCCTCTACCCTTCCTGACTGTCACCCATCTACTCTTTGCTAGTGCTTGCACCTCTTTGTCTCCACCCATTTCTGTGCTGGCCCCTGCTGTGTATGTTCCTGGCTCTTCTTTAGTATGGAGTGACTTCTCAGTGCAGACAGTTGCTTCCCCAGATTCAGAACCTGGGCTTCCAGGGAAACAATGCGCTTACATTTTGCACAGCAGTATTCACCCTTGATGGGATGATCAAGGAATGCATACATGCCGCAAGATGTACAAAGAGTCTCCTCTTCACACCTGCCGGGCATCGTACCTATTAAATTTAATGATTGGGGATTATACTCTGTCCAAATTACCTAACAGCTAGCTTCCTGACACTAATACTCAAGACAATACACAGGCACTCGCAGACCTACGTGCACTTGCAGAACACTTGCAGACCTACGTGCACTTGCAGAACACTTGCAGACCTACGTGCACTTGCAGAACACTTGCAGACCTACGTGCGCTCGCAGGACACTCGCGGACCTACGTGCGCTCGCAGGACACTCGCGGACCTACGTGCGCTCGCAGGACATTCGCGGACCTACGTGCGCTCGCAGGACACTCGCGGACCTACGTGCACTCGCGGACCTACGTGCGCTCGCGGGACACTCGCGGACCTACGTGCGCTCGCGGGACACTCGCGGACCTACGTGCGCTTGCAGGACACTCGCAGACCTACGTGCACTCGCAGAACACCCGCAGACCTACTCGCACCCACAGTACACAAGTACTAACGATCCACACACTACTCAGATAACACTCAGGTACTCACACTACACAGGTACTATGACCCCTGTTATTACCTCCTGTTTTAAACTCTGGTTTTAACTCACCACTTAGACCAGTTCCACTCGGACAGAGTTCCAGCAGACTCAAAAATGAACAGGCTCAATATGAGTTCTACACAAGGTTATATAGGCCTCAAGCACCTGTGAGCAATTAACCACTCCCTTTAATAGGCTGAAGGAAGCAAAGAAAAAAAAAACTAGCTATTTAAAAAGGGTCAGAAAAAAAGGTGTTAAAAAGCTACAAGGAAAAGCCCCAAAAAGAACCTACAAATGCAACCCAGCAATCACCAGCAGTCAAAAAGCAAGACTTGTTCACTCCTCCGCTCAAGGTCTCCACTCTGGTTTTAACTTACCACTTAGACCAGTTCCACTTGAACAGAGTTCCAACAGGCTCAATATGAGTTCTACACAAGGTTATATAGGCCTCAAGCACCTGTAAGCAATTAACCACTCCCCTTAATTAGTTGGCTGAAGGAAGCAAATAAAAAAAAAAAAAACTAGCTGTTTAAAAAGTGTCAGAAACTGACATATGTTCTTGAATATAGTGAGGGAGTTCAAAGTCCTTACTTGGGGTTCTAGTTTGTTAAAAAAAAAAATGTAGCATTTGATAGCATCTCCACCCTGCCATCGCCGTGTCCCCTTGTGATGATACCAGTTCCGCTTGGGGGATAAAAACTCCCAATGGGGCCTACCTTAGACACATTGTATTCCCATCTGATTCCCATGGGCCTAACGCTCCCTTTTCCTCCCTGGGGGGAACCATGGATAACCTCCCAAAGGGGCCAGTGGGGATGTTCTAGGGGCATATTTCCCGGTTTTGTTTATTCTATCCCACACTGCCAGTGTATTCCAGGTTAGTGGGGATGTCCATTTGGACAATCCCCTGGCCTTAGCTGGTATCCATGGTGCTCCCGCAAGTTTCTAACTGTGATTATTTTTCTCTATCGAGACCCATGCTTTGTTTGCGGAGTCATGACACCAATTTAGGATGCGTACCAAAGACATTTGCTCTGTAATACAGTGCAATGTCTGGTAGCCCCACTCCCCCCTCCCCCTTCTGCGTAAGATGTCATATGCTATTCTAGCATTTCCATCCTTCCATATAAAGGATACAAATGGTTTATGTATCTTTTTTAAAAATATTTGGGGGAGTGGTATGCGTACAGTATACAGGAGATATATTAGTCTAGGTATTACATTCATTTTAAGAGTGTTGATCCTGCCAAACCATGTTAGTGTATGGTCTTTCCTTCTATGCAAATCCTCTGTTATTTCCACGACCAGGGAGCTATAGTTAAGTTCATATGAGTTTTGCATCTGCAGTAATATGGACTTCTAAATAAAATAACGATTCCCTGTTCCATATGGTAGCTATTTTGCAAAGATGTGGCTAATAATGGTGGCACATAACTAGGTAATATTACCAATTTCTCTGTTTATCTTAAAATTAAATAATTTTCTGTATCTCCTCACTTCCTGCATCAGTGCTTGTATGGATTCATGTGGTTTTGAAAGGTAAAATAATCGTCTGCATATGCTGACACTTTGTGCTCTCTAGGGCCAATTCCCACTCCCATTATTCTTTTATTTTCCCTTAATCTATATAAAAATGGTTCCAGAATAAGGGTGAATAGTATTGGAGATAAGGAGCAGCCCTGCCATGTGCCATTCCTTATATCAAAACAGCCTGACAGGGTCCCATTAACCTTGACCTTTGCTCTAGGTCCAGCGTATAATGCTGATACCCATATCATCCGTTCCCCCATAGCTATTCCCCTTAATACGTCCGTCATAAATACCCAATTCACTCTGTCAAATGCCTTTTCGGCATCCATTGATAGGACTACTCTTGGTATCTTATTAGGTCCATTCTGCATCCAATGGAGTACGTGAAGGGCCCGAATGGTGTTGTCTTTAGTTTCTCATCCCATCATAAACCCAGTTTGGTCAAAATGCACTAACTGTGTTACTTTATCCTGTAGTCTAATTGCTAATATCACTGCTAGTAATTTAGTATCTGAATTGAGAAGGGAAATAAGTCTAGAATTTGCGCAGTATTGTGGGTCCTTCCCAGGTTTCGGTATAACTGTCGCATAAGCCAATAATGCTTCTGGGGGTGACGGGTTGGTAGCTGTAATTTTGTTAAAATATTTGCATAGTGGTGTAGTCAAAATATTGATAAATCTCTTATAATACGCATTCGTTAGACCGTCCAGTCCTGGGCTTTTCCCTGTCAGTAAATTTTCTATTGCTTTTTTTTATTTCCTCCTTAGTAATCTGCTCCGCCAATTTCTCCACCACCCCTGAAGAGAGAGATGGTAGTGTAGACTCCCTAATATATTCTCTTATTTCCTCCACTTGACCCCCTTCTTCTCTCAATGAGGTTGATTGAATATTATATAGGCCCTTATAGAAGTGTTGGAATTCCATAGCTATATATTTTGTATCTATTAACTGTTATTCACTCGGATATTGTGAACATGGGAAAGTTCCTGTTTTTTTAATTGGCCAATAATTTGCCACATTTGTTCCCATGCTCATAAAATCTGTGTGCAAAAAAAATCTTTGTTTGTCCTTGACCCTTCTATCCAGACATATGGAGAGCTTCGTTCTAAGCGTTTCCAGCTGCTTGGCATCCCCAGGGTCAAGATTGCTCTTATGTTTAATCGCCAACTCATGTATATTTCCTAACATGTCATCTATCTCCTTCCTTTTTCTTCTTTTCACTCGAGACCCATGGGCTATTAGTTCCCCCTCTGATAACTGCCTTGTGGGCCTCCCATATCGTTTGCTCTGATACTTCTCCTGATGTATTTATTTCAAAATATCTTATTTTGTGCCGTATATCCTCCGCTATCTGTTTGTCATCCAGTAGCAACTCGTTTCGTCGCCAAGTCCGCTCCCGGTGACCCACAGATACCAGCAGGAACATCATCACCACTGGTGCATGATCGGATATAGTTATTGGTTGTATTGTAACAGCACTCACATGTTCCAGGTAGTACTGGTCCACCATGAATAGGTCCAACCTGGAGTACACATTATGGGTCTTTGAATAATAGCTATAGTCCCTCAACCCCTCGTTTAGGGCCCGCCAACTGTCTACCAAGTGAAGAGCTCGAAAAAGTTTTTTCACATGTTTAAGCTCTTTGAATGATAATGCCCCCCCCCCCCCCCAGAATCACAAATCCATCCCCAAACGTGTCCAGCATTCCTAGAGTTTTCGCTAGGAAGTCTACTGTGCAAGTATTTGGGGCATATATGGAAGCAAACGTGTAACAATGTCCATATAGCATACCCTTAATGAATAAGAACCTCCCCTCTGGGTCTGTTTGTACTGCTATAGGGATCAAAGGACACGTTTTTCCAAAAGCTATAGTTACCCCCCCTTGCCTTTGCTATAGGGGATAATGTATGGAACCATTGATTATAGGACGATAACGGTAGCTTAGGTACCGATCCTGGTCAGTGACCCCGATTTAGGATATCCTAATGGTTCCAAGGATGTTTACTGAGGGCATGGTTTCCAGTCTGGTGACTTGGGCTACCTCTTTGGAATGAAAATGTGTCTTAGGAAAGAGGGTACAAAAAAACAGCACTAGCAAGGTGCCTAATATATAAAGAAAAATGGCAAACGATCCCCTACAAAAAGGAAGTAACATTTAACAATCCAAAATTATATATATATCATTTTGATTGGATTGTTAAATGTTAATTCCCTTTTTGTAGAGGATCGGTAAACTATTTACCTTTTTATAGTTAGGCGCCTTGCTAGCACTATTTTGTTTGTAGGATCAACCCCTTTCACAAGACACGTTTTCACCTTTATCACTAGATTGAAACTGCTGCAGAGTTTTCGTTCACTGTTTATCCTAGTTTTTTATCTTTCATTTACCTCTTTTGAACCTCTGGTCAGTTGATGGAAAGCCCCTAATCTTGCTGTCAGGAGCCTTTACTGCTGTCAATCATTTGGCCAATCTCACCCAGTTCCTTTCGGATACTGACCCTATAGGTTCTTAAAGTGCTCCTGTGTCTTTCCCTGCAAAGTCCCTCACTGATCTACCCTAGACTGTTAAGATTCATGTGAGTCAGAGATGGTCACCAAAACCAGTAGCTTGGCCTGTTCTTTCTTTTAACAGACTGTATTATAATAGTACAGGACAAAAGCAAAATATTCATACACTATGGGTTATAGGCTTGCACCTTCAGGTTATTGGATACTGGCAAGCTTTTATAGATACGCCTCCCCTATTACCCTACCCCACTTCATGAGTCCTTAGTTTTTTGCTAAACTCTGAAGGGGATGCAGACTTTTTAAACTTGGTGCTAAAATTCAACCACTCAAACTCAGTCTTAAGTGAAATGACCAGTTGTTTCATTACACCACTGGTCGCACACTTTAACTCCACCTCCTCTAGGGGCCTTATTAAGTACTCAGGTGCTTCCTTTTTCCTTGAAGATTAGTTGTAGAGAGGTCTACACCTGGGTTATCCCATACTCCTTCCAGACGCGCTTACTTTGTCTCTAACTTTACTTCATGAGCACTCCACAGGGGATTATCCTAGTACTGGTTCATGAAGGATTTTATTAAGGGGAATAGACAGGTGACCCCAAGGTACCAGCGAGGGAACGAGGGCCCCTAAAAGCACAAGCAGCTCCAAAGATCCCAGAGGATAAGAGCTTCCTACATGGGCAGGATCGTGTTGATAATGGAGCTGCACTACAGTGTTCTGGGGAGCTCCGTTCCTCTGATCTGTAACCACCGCCGCCGAGCAGGACAATCGGTACCATCTTACACACACCCCCCTTTTCAGCTAGGACCATATCTAAGGCCATACGGTTTTGGAAAGTCATGTGTGACGCGGCTTCTAATTGTTCGGCTAAACCTTGGAGTGCATCTCTGGTGTAGTTGACAAACCTTTGTTGGTTGTAGTAGATGTAATTTATCCAGTCTACATTCTTATTTACGGTGATGATGGGGATCAAAGATTCAAATCCTGCTGCTACTTGGTCTCTTGCTTTGAACTCATCTGGGACCCCTCTAGGGACCCCTATGGCGTCTATGTATACATGAGGGTCGAAGCTTCCTGCTGGGGCACTCCTACACCCCCTGTTAGGTCTGTCATTTGAGTCTGGTTCTATCTGTGGAGTGGCCTCCGAGAATATGCAGAGGCATTATGGCTTTGGCTAGCGCACATTCTCCTGTCCACTGTTCTGTCAATCTGCTTCTAATTTTCAAACCTCCGCAGATCCAGTACACGTCTCCCAAAGACTGGACTCGATTTTACACTAGATCTGCAGAGGATAAGATCCACAGTAACGTTTAGTGAAATTTCCAAGGGGTTTCCCCACTCCCTGATACCGTCCGTTGCATGTGTAATTGCCAGGATATATGGTAAAACCTTCTCCTGGCTTGGTGTCTTGATAACTATGGGATATTCCTTCTTCCAATGTTCACACAGGGAGTGGTCAGTGGTTGTGTTGGTAAATAGGCTGAGGAAACATGTCTTATGTTCGGGGGGTATGTTTAGGTGTACTGTTCCCAAATGAGACCTAGCCCCTCCACATACATAACAATTGGTTTTGTTATGTTTCTCTGCGCTGTACATCATCCACTCTAGCCACAGGTTGACATCTGAAAACTTGGTCTCTGCAGCCATCGTGTCCTCGAAGGTAGAGTCTGCTATGGCTACCATGTCCCCTAACTTCTGTATATGGGGCCTCAGGGGGTTAGCTATAGGCTGAGGGGGCTGCCAGTCTGATTAATTATACATGTCTTTAAGTTGGAACTTCCCTATCGTTCATCCTGTACCCCCCACCAACCATGTTCTCAGGACATATGTACCAGCATCTGTAGGGCTGGGATTTTCTATGGTTAGGGTGAGTTCCATGCTGTGTCCTGTCCTCCCACTATTCAAACACGTACCTGTCTTTAGTAAGGTCATTCTGTTAAGTAGGGACTTCTCATTTTTATCTTTCTTGTCCAGAGCACTCTGTACCTTATACCCCCAGTAATCCCCTGTATTCCATCCCACGGATCCCCAGTAGTCACAGTTGTCGCCCCAGTAGTCATCCGTGACACATATGTACATGGACCTATGATGTGGACAGTGTCCTGATACATGTAAAATTGCAAAAAACTTGGGGACAGGAGACTATAATGCAGTAGTCAAATACGAAGGTAGCTACATGTGTGTTAAAAGAGTTATACCAGAATTGTGTTATACCATCTTGCTGTCTGATGGCTACCTCCTGTCCCTGAACAATAATCACAATGGAAAGGATATACAGAATCATTTGGTCCCCTTGGCCTCTTCCTCAGGTACAGGGACTTTATTGCCGTGGGAGGCGTATATCCACGAGTTCTTCCCGGCCACGTTGACGGATGTGGTGGTTGTTAGAACCTGGAAAGGACCATCGTATCTGAGTTCAAGAGTATGTTTTCTCACAAACTTCTTTATCAGGACCCATTCACTGGGAACCAGCTTGTGTGTGGCTGTATCTAGTTCAGGATCTGGAATGGAAGAAAACACTTCCAAATGGATACAGGTTAATTCTCGAGATAACGCAGTCACATAATCGGTTAATACATCAGGTTGGAGCTGCAACTGTTGTGGGAAATAACAACCTAGTCTGTGGGCTGAACCAAACAATATCACATAGGGTGACAAGCCATGGTTTCCCCTTGGAGTGTACCTAACACTGAATAAGGCTATGTTTCCTGAGACATTTTTGGCATTCTGGATTTTATTGTGCTGTTTAATCTTTCCAACTTCCCACTGCTCTTAGTATGGTATGGGGTGTGGCCCCTAAAGCTACCCATATTTCCTTGGTCACTGAAGCTGTGAAAGCTGGCCCCTGGTCACTCTCTATAACCTCTGGGACACCATATCTGCACACTATTTCCGTTAAAAGTCTTTTAGCCATGGTTTTTGCCATCATGTTGGTAACGGGATAGCCTTCTGGCCATGCAGAGAACATGTCAATGACAATCAATGCATATTCATATCGGCCACTCTTCGGCATCTGGATGTGGTCGATCTGTATCCTTTGAAAGGGGTACTGGGCCTTTGCTAGATGCTTCAAAGGTACCTTTTCCATTCTCCCTGGGTTACATTTAGCACAGATGGTGCATGACTTGCAAAAGTTGTTGGTAAGTGGTGTAATCCCCGGAGCTAAGTAGTATTTGTTGATCAGGGCGTTCAAAGTTTTCGACAGATGAGAGGCACCGTGGGCCCACTGTACCACTGCAGGAAACATTGATCATGGCAGACGCGGCCTTTTGTTTAATGCCATGATCCCTTCAGTTTCTGTGGCTCCTTTCTTGTTCCACACTTCTTTTTCTTCTTTGTCAGCTGCTTCTTGTTGCTCCTTGAGATTAGTCCTGCTCACAGGAGGGTTTTGTAGAATCATGGTGGTCTGTACAGTTTCTTCAGGGGTATCCGCTGTATCATCCAGGATGGGTGCATTCACTCCATTGACCACTTCTTGTGTTCTGTTTGCAGCTTGTTTTGCAGCGGTATCTGCCCGGTGCTTGCCTCGTGCTTCTTGGGAATTCAGCTTGCCGTGCGCCTTTATCTTAAGTATAGCCACTTGTGCTGGTAGGAGTAGGGCATCCATTAAGTCCTTGATAGCTGCACTGTGTTTTACAGGTGTACCTGCTGCTGTTAGGAACCCTCTGGTTTTCCAAATTACCCCAAAACCGCAGGCAACGCCGAGGGCGTATCTTGAGTCTGTATGGATGTTAGCTCTTTTTCCTTCTGCCAATTTGCATGCCATTGTTAGGGCCTAGAGTTCTGCCTCCTGGGCAGACATGGAGGAAGGTAATGCTGAAGCTTGAACTGTATCTTCAGTGGTGACTGCGTATCCTGTGTGGTACCGTCCAATACTGTCTGCATACCTGGAACCATCCACAAAAATCGTAAAGTCAGGATTCTCAAGTGCTGTTTCACTGACTGTCAGTAAATGTGAAGTATCCGTTTTCATCACCTTGAAACAGTCATGAGCGGTGAGATGAGGATCATTCACCAAAATTGCCCCCTCGAGAAGTGGAAGTAGAGTGGATGCGTTAAGGGTATCACATCGGAGGATGGTGATGTTATCGGGGAGAAACAAGGCACACTGGAGTCTGAGGTGTCTGTTTGGGCTGGACGTGTTTTGGGCTGTCCTTGGTTCAGTATGGCAGTTATGTCGTGAGGGGTTATTGGGCTGCAAAGACCGCTCTGAGGCAGGAGAGTCTGTTACCATGGGCCTGAGCCAACTGGCCAAAACTCCTGTGGCATGTCCTTGTCTCTCTGAGACAAACAGTTTGAAAGTCTTTTAATAGTCTGGGAGGATCTCCTTCAGAACTTCAAAATTCCCACAGCTTCTGGAGAAAGCAGAAAAGGGTCAGATTTCAGGGCATCATAAAGGGGTTGCATCAAGAGGGAGGCTTCTGGAAACTGGGATCCAAGAACGACAGTAGGAGATTAATCCTAGAAAGGCGTGAAGGGGCTTTTGATCTTGAGGCAAAAGGATGGCCTTGATTGCAGCAACTCTTTCTTCAGTGATCCGTCGGGTGCCTTGGGAGATGCAGTGGCCTAGGAAAATCACCTTCTCTCTGCACTTTTTGCTTTAAGGCCTTGCATCCTTGCTCAGCCACGTAGTGGAGGAGACTTTGAGAGAAGATTTAAGGCGTCTTCAAGGATATCTACACAGAGCAGGAGGTCATCTACATACGGGTGGAGTACAATGTCAGGGTGTGATTTCATCCAGGTGTTCAGAATGAGGGCCATTGCCTTGGTGAATTGGGAGGGGGAGTTCTGGGCACCTTGTGGCATAACAGTCCAGGTGTAGTGAGCAGGTGACACAGGCTTGCTTGAAGAAGGGGTCCGTGTGATCCGGAGAGGGGCGAGGTGGGGTGTCTTGTTCCTGGTACTGGGTGTTTTTGTGTGGACCACGGTTGGGGCTTGGCTGACTGTGGGTGAATTTCCGGGGGCTTCGGTATTCCTTTCTGGAGTGGCAGGGTCTTCCGCAGTTGTAGCAGACACATGGAGTTGGTATTGGTGGGCGCAGATGGGGTGTGTCAGAGGCCATCATGAGAGGAACTACTCTCTACTGCTCTGTGAGGATTCTGGACCTAATAACTACGAATAACAACGTCTCAAGCTCCATTACTCCATACTCTGGGCCTGACAGACCCTTAAAGTCAGACTTTGACTGAAATAATCAGGACACCCTATACATAAATTACTTATGTAATTAAAACGCTACATTGATTCGCTACTATGTTCCATCACTGGAAACATGTGGGTGGGTTTTGGTGTGGGCGGTTCAGGGGGCGGCGGCATAGGGCGTGTTGCCACAGGGGGAGGTGTCACTTAGAACCGAGGGGCAGTAGACAAAGGGCACTGTCTACTTCCTGGGGACCAGACGCCATTATAGGACGGTGGCTGACTACTTGACTTCCTCTTTTCTAATGTTGTTTTGTACACATACACAATACAACCATTTCGATGCGTTTTGATTAATTTCATGTCCCCTCCTTCTCATGAATAGGTTTTTCAACTTTAAACCAAGCATCTGCTGCTTGTAGCAACCCATAATCTGACAACAGACCTTTTTTTACGTTTCAAAATAGTACGCCATTCATTTGGCTCTAGCCGACCACCCAAATGCATAGTGACCCCACACACTTTTGCCAATTTCTTCCCCTTCTTGACAGCATCTTCTCCTCGCTCTAATACCAAATCACAAGCCAAAACTCTAAGTTCGCTATTGGGAAGTTTGTGTCCGGGCTCAGGGTTTTTATGGCGGTTTTATGAAGCTGTCCTGGACTCAAGGGTCTGGCAATTCCTCTGACCGCCATCTGTCCTCTTTCGGACCACTTTACAATATATAACACTACTTTGCTACGTTCTGTCTTGATGACTGGGATATTTATGTGTGTCTGCTCAGGATTTTAGACGGGTCACGAGGCTGACCTGGACTCAAGGGTCCAACAATCCCTCTATCCGTCACCTTGAACCGGTTCAGACCATATCACAGTCTCAAGTTAACAAGGACAAAATGGATAGAGAGAGAGAAAGGAACGTCTACAGTGTTCGACTGCCGTGCAAGTCTCCTTACACGCGTCTTCCCAAAACATAGACTAGTCACAATCCTGTCCACCCCCCAGGTGGCCACAGGTAGGAGAGCGAGCCGAGTAATATGTGACCACTTATTACTCTCAACAAGACATTTAACAAACAGATAACGAGTACAGTAATTAATATTCAATGCACCACTTCAAATGTCATCTACATTTCCCAAAACCATGCCCAAATTCCTCACTCTATTTTTTTCTTCCTCTTCAAACTGTTCTGGTTGTTGAGGTTGTGAGGGGCACCTTTCGGCTGCGTGTCCCCTCCTTCTAACTTTACTCTCTATAGCCTGTGGCATTTTGCCAACCTCAAGTTTAACTGGATAATGTACGTTTAATCTGAATACCAACACATCTGCGATCTCCACTAACAAGGGTTTGTAACCAAGAGCTTCTTTCTTATATCCTGGCTCTACCACTTTAACCAACCCCCAGCCTCCTTCATGTATGCCAAATAAGTCCGTAAACACATTTATGACATGACATAACCAACAACAAGATATGTGACGGCCGCAGTGAAGTACAGGATTACTCAAACTGTCACGGGATCCCCCACCCCGCTATGCGTATTCCTGACGCCGCCTCCTGGTTGTCCGTGCTTACTGCACCCGTGCTTTGTCGCACAATTATTTATTCCCCCAGGAGACGTTTAACCACGTCCTGACACCCCCTCCTGGTCCCTATTCCCCAGGAGAAGTTTAAACCACGTCAACAAATTTCATCCGTGACTCTATAAGCAATCCCTCATTCCCAACAGCCACCACAAAACACAAGATCGATCAACAAAATAGAACAGAACAAAACAGGTGGTAGATATAATTGCAGGTTCCTTCATTTATCAACAGACTCGAGGCAGAAGTTGACCAGCCACGGGTACAGGATAAACAGTAGACTAGATATACAAGATATCAAAAGTGTCTTACCGTTTTTAGAGGTGATCAGTCTCCTCCTGTCTCCGTGTTGGCTTGTCTTCCGATCCCTTCTCGATCGGCTATCCCTTGGGACCCTAGCCTTGAGCCCCACGTTGGGCGCCAAAATGTTTTGGATTCAAACAAAAATCCGATATTATATCTATCCCTTATCAGATTGAGTTTGATATATGAAGTGTACACTTCTGGAAATAATCTCCCGAGACCAACTTGCAGCTCAGAAGTTACTTCTGAATTCTTTATTTCCTCTTTTTACAGCTTTATACATTCTTGTCAGACGAAAAAAAGGCACTTGCAAAACATATTATTGTGACATTGTCTGAGGTTTTTTAGCAGCCTTAGCAAATTTAGCAATTGATCATAGCCATTTTGGGCTATCTTGGTAACTTCCTTTCAGAGAGGATTGGTGTTGATGTCATGTCTGTCTTGGGTGCAGTTCTCGGGGAAAAAAGGCACAATCTTTTTTAATTCTTTGCGGTTCAGCTTCAAAATGGGGGGGGGGGGGGGGGTAGCAGCTATCTGAGTTGAAGTTAAGATTAAAAAAACTAAGCAATAACATATTACATTTGAAATAGGCATTTTAGCATTTTACCTGGTACCTTATGTGACAACTTTATGTGACACCTTAATCACATCCATTACATTTTCACTCCCCCAAAAATCTTTGCTGAACTCTATCCAGTGCAAAAAATTGGTCTTTCCTGACAGACTCCATGGCAGCATACATTTGGGTAGCCTCAGCCTCGCTCATATCCCATAGGACCCACTCCCATAAATTTTCAGACCGAGCCATAGGCCCCATTCCTTTTTTTGTCCTTCTCACTCTTAGGACCATGTTGTATGCCTGGGTGTGGATGCTGTGTCAGATCAGGAAAGGTCTTGCAAGCCATATGCTTTCCAGTTTGATTCATATACAGTTTTTTGGGGGGGTCTGTTGCTAAAGCCAATGGTAGTTTTTGCAGTAATTCCCTTGTGGCGTAACAGGCCTTGGTTCCTGCCTTTTGATACCGGGGTATCGGATTGAAGTCCTTTCTCTCGGATGAGATCTTCTGTCGTGGAGAGCAATATTCCACCCTTGTTCATCTCTTCCAGTTTCTCTTCCTGCCAGGAAGAGACTGTTCAGGCTTGGCTGTTGTTTCTCTAAGCTAATATCTATAAATCTTACAAAAGGATTTGAAAAGAGCTTGTTTAGTTTGGACTGCTTTGTTTTCTTTGCTTCAGTCCTCTGGTCAGGTGCATTCCGGACTTCAACTGATCCTAAAGCTCTTAGAGGGCAGATCACTGAAGTCCCTGTCGTATCCAATGTCTTATGGGTAGAGTATCCCTTACTCATTAAATACTTTTATGGGGGGGCTGCATCTGAGTCTCAGAGAGCCAAGACTCTCTAGGAGGGGTGTACTACTTGCGCTGGACTTCTTTGCCGGTTCCAGATGGGATATCTAGGCAATCTAACTTGGGTAAAGACTGAGCTATGAAGACATGCACTCCAAGGGCTATCACTTTATCCAGAAAGCTTGCCAAGATTAAAGTTCTAAGCTAGTAAGGATCCTTTGGTGGGATCCCCTCCGGTCTAGTTGGAGTAAGGGTTGAGCCATAATGTCAATCACTCTAGGGCTACATCAGCAGGAAGCTTGGCCAGTATCAGGGCCTTTAAGGCCCCCTTGACGGCTTGCTGCTCCAAATGGAATCAGAGTCCAGTTTTGAGTAGTCTGTCATGAAGGCAGCCCTTCTATGGGTTCTTTTTCCTCAATCAGGAGGTTTGCCAGGATCTGGACCTTGTGCTGAGGTATATCCTTGTGGCTTTCTGCCCAGTACGGGTAGTGTTTATATCCATACTGGGTAGCAATCTGAGGTGGCTTTGGCATTCTATGAGAACAAACAAATTTGTTACTCCCATATGCAGAACCACCAAGGATAACTGTTCCCATGCCATGGCTATTGGGATATTTTGAGCATGCTCACAAGCTTCAGATTTGCTCAGAGTTTTAGGAGATTTTTGTCACTCTAGCAGAACGAAGAATTCACTGGATGGGTCATTCCAGCTAGCAAATACTTATAAAGCTTAGGACATGGGTGCACAACCTGTGGCCCTCCAGCTGTTGCAGAACTTCAATTTCCATCATGCCTCTGCCTTTGGGAGTCATGCTTTTAACTGTCAGTAGCTTGCAATGTCTCATGGGACTTGTAGTTCCGCAACAGTTGGAGGGCCACAGGTTGAGCACCCATGGCTTAGGGCTTGGTTCCTACAGAAGTAGTCGCTACACATTTATCCAGGAGTATGTAGGCTTTGTGGGCTTCCTGTGAAAGGGCGGCAGGGATAGTTGTAGGAGGATGACATGTCTTGACATTAGGGCTGTTCTGGCTCATTGTGGGGTGTAGCTAACTTCCTTATGCTGTAATATCTATCCATAGGGTTTCTGTTGGCTGTGATTGAAACCCTACTTTATCAACATCCCACCCTTGTTTTTTGGGTAAGTTCGTTCCCAAACATATGCTTCCATGGAGTCTGTCAGGAAAACTGACAATTTACTATCAAATACTTAATCAAATACCCTAATTTTCCTTTCCTGATGGACTCATGGCAGCAGGAGCTCCCTCCCAGAGTCATAAGTAGGCTAGTTACAGAACACGGCCCCTGGCTCAGCCTGAAAATGTATGGGAGTGGGTTCCTACAGGGTGTGAGCGAGGGCAGGGCTACTCAACTGCTTTGCCGCAATCCTGCCTGCGATTTCAATGCCCTGAGGTGTGAATGACAAATCGCAGAATGCAGATTTGAAGTGCCATTCATTTAGCACCTAAAAATGTGGTTCTGCTGCGATTGTCATGCCACAATTTCAGCAACCCGCATTGTGTGAAGCTTATCGTCCAATTCACTGATGCGGGTTGCTGCGATTGGAGCACAATTTTAGGTGGCATTCAAATGAATAGCATCTCAAATATGCATTCTGCGATTTGTCATTCACACCTCAGTGTTTTGAAATCACTGGCAGACTCACTGGCAGATTCACTGCAAATCTGCTCGAGATTCAAAAACGCTGAGGTGTGAATACAGTCTAAACGCAAAGCAACTGCTTGCTCTAACCAGGCTTCAACCTCAAAACTAAAGTTCAGCCCTTTCTTTTGGGATAAAGCTTGGGCCACAAAGGCCACCATGCCTTTGGCAAAGCTCTCTTCACAGTGAAGAGGTGCCCCCACTCCTAAGAATGGGAGTGTCTACTACAGTTTTCTTCACTCTGGGTCACAGACATCCCAGACCTGTGGCTTTAATTACTGGTTTCAAAAGAGTACAAGATGGAATTCAAAACTCCGCCCCCTCACCTCCTTCTTTCAACTCAACCAAAAACTGTCCAAGGACATTTTTGCAGAATGCTCTGAACCACCTCTTGCCCCAGGGAGTCATTGCACCAGTACCACCGCAGGACAAGTTCGGGGGATTCTACTCAAACATGTTTATGGTACCAAAGCACCATATGGCGGAATGTCCCAAAAAAAGTAATGTAGGGTAAATCTTCCAATGGGGTTACTAGTTCTGGTGACCTGGGGGGTTTGCCTATAGTTCTACTTTGACTTTGTGGCGTTGTGCTATGTATGGCTTTTTTTTCTTTTTTTTAACATACATATAACATGAGCATTCCCAGAAATGAAGAGGAATAACCTGGGACTATTGGAGTGATTCCCTTGCCAGCTACCATCTGCTTAATATTGTGAAAGAGCGTTTGTGACCTTCATAAATGTGTCGCTGGATTTAATGAGAGGTGTTTTTTAATCGTGGCAGTGGAGTGTACCCCAATGGTCATTCACTGGATGTTGGAGAACTTAAATGATTACAAGAAGTAATTATTACATAATATATCATTTTGCATTGCATTCGCTATTGCATGTGTATTTTAGTCACTATTCTTAAAGGGATAGCACTTAACATTTATGTATGTATGTGTTGCCTCTGTCCTTCACTACAAAATTAAGATAAAAGGAATTGTGTCTTACCTGTAAATTCTATATCTTGGAATACAGTACAGAACACAGGCCCCCCTCTGTAGACTTTGTTACCCTGCATTGCTTTCTACAAAACTGAGGACTAGTGAAGCTGTGTAGGGTTATAGGGAAGGTGCCCCATAGTGTGTTGTCCTCAAAAGCTTGCCATTGTCCAGTCACTTCAAGGTATGAGCCCATTGTATATGTGTCCTGTACAGTACTTAAAAATATGGAATTTACTGTTAAGTCAAAATTCCTTATTTCTGAGCCATTACAGTCTTAGTACACACTACCACGGCTGAAGATCAGGTCTTGAGTGTTTTGGAGCTTTTACAGGGCTTTAGTGCTTATTCCTCTGTGCAGGCTGTAAGCACCCTGATTGATCCTGGCCCCACATGAGTGTCAAAAATGTTTTGTGATTAGAAGGAATTTGTTAAAAAGTGGTCTTTACCCACTGTGGATCTGCCAGTGACCCACTTTAACAGAAATGATACAAAACCTGTAACCAGCTTGCTTACCTTTAAGGATTCTACTGAGCAGCAGTTGGAATCTTTCCTTAATTCACAGTTTTTTTTGTTTTTTGTTTTCTGGCATGTTCTGCCCTCTGTCCTGTGTTGTCTGTGATATCTCAAACCTTAGCAAAATGGGTTAGATACCTCAAAGCATCTCTCCACTGCTGGAGTAGAGAGCAGGTAATTGTGAGTAAAACAAATGTCTGGAGCGTTGCACTTCAGTTGTGATGGCTTGTTAGAAGTAGTGGTGCACTGAAATTTTGAGAAAAAAAAGTGCAGATAATGGAGCCGAAAAAGGCGCGGAGCCGCCCCGCCAGGTGCCGCACATGTATCATTTTGGCACGTCCCTGTCAGAGTCCCCCCTCCCTCCTGCTCTTCTCACGAGTGTCATGAGATGCAGACTTCCCACTGCCTGGTGCGCTGGTGTCAGAGCTGGATCTGAATCACTGTGCAGCCACTGCAACGATGTACCACCTTATGTGATAGACGGCACACTGATCCAATGCCAGAAATCATTGTGCTGTGTTTCATAGGAAGAGGGACATCGTTACAGTGGCTGCAGAGCAACTCAGATCCAGCTCTGACACACAGCCTGAGATCGTGCTACCAGGTACTGGCAATCTGCATCTCATGGGCACTGGTAGGTTGTACATGATGGTCACTGGCGGGCTGCATGGCATGAACACTGGCGGAATGCTGCATCTGATGGGCACAGGCACTGGTGAGGCTGCATGACAGGCAGGCTGCTGCATCTGATGGGCACTGGTGAGGCTGCATGATGGGCACAGGCAGGCTGCTGCATCTGATGGGCACAGGCAGGCTGTGCATCTGACTGATAGGCTGCATCTGACAGGCACTGGTGAGGCTGCATTTGATAAACAATGGTGAGGCTGCATTGATCTCTTGTATCATGTCTGCAGTCTCTGACTGTCTCCTGTATCATGTCTGCTAAAGGTGCATCGAATGGACATTTTGCTAATACTATTAGCAGTATGTTAAGGTTTAAGTAAGAGATTATAAAATCTGAATCATCTATAATATCAAAAACAACTAGATGAAGAGTGGCGCTATCCCCTATCTGTGGGGCTTCAGGTGAGTGTCCACACCACTTCTAATGTATTAAATAAATCCTAAATCCCAATTAAAGAAAGTGAATTTGGATATCAGTAGTTGCACAAGACATCAATTGCTCAATGTGATAGTGACTACTAATATAATACCAATACCCTGGAAGTGTTAATCCTAATGTAACATTACTTAAACATGAAGTGACATGTATATTATTACAAATGACACCCCGTGAATAGTGAGAAACAATATTGTGATAACACAAATATGAAACGATAAATTAAAAAAAATACACAAATCATGTGCAAAATATATGATGGAAAAATAAAAACAAGTGAGAAAAAGAAAAAAATCCCACAATACTGGAAAACAATGAGTCCACATCTGTTTTAAAGTGATGACAATCAATGTATTTAATGGTGAAGAAAAAGTTCAAAAAATGCAAGTGTCTTCAATCTGCAAAGTGCTGTAATTCTGTGTACACCACACCTCAGTGCAACTTTTTGAATTAATCCATATCCGACTTAAGTCCGTATGACAAAACATGTCGGGGCGTGGCTACGCGGCAATTGTAGGAGTCTGATAGAGGGAGATCTGACGGGAGACGGAGCGGGGACCAGCTGAGAGCACGAATGGTGAACGGGTGAGACGATCACCGGCGTCCATACTCCCTGGGTCCGCTGTGGCCATCCCTGCTATTGTTACTGCGTGCTGTGGTATACTTTGCTGTGATAAAGTTCCATTTGCTGTGAAGTGCTGAGTTGATTTTAGTTACCATGTGAGTGCATATGTATGGTTTTAAGTTTTTTGATTAAATGTTTTAAACGGTATCACGCTATTTGGAGCATTTTTTCCTTTTATATGTGGAGTCAAATTCTCAAGGAAAAGTGTATGTTACATTCAACAGCGGATATCGGTGGCTGCATGATAACCCCCATGTTAGTGGGTTGAGGTGTTTTGCCGGCCAAACACGAGAGTGTGAGGCCTTAACAGCTGGTGAGTGAGTAATTCTCAAGGGAGTGGAATCACGGCACTTTGCAGATTGAAGACACTTGCATTTTTTGAACTTTTTCTTCACCATTAAATACATTGATTGTCATCACTTTAAAACAGATGTGGATATATTTTGCACATGATTTGTGTATTTTTGGATTTTTTTGAATTTCATCATTTATCGTTTCGTATTTGTGTTATCACAATATTGTTTCTCACTATTCACGGGGTGTCATTTGTAATAATATACATGTCACTTCATGTTTAAGTAATGTTACATTAGGATTAACACTTCCAGGGTATTTGTATTACATTAGTAGTCACTATCACATTGAGCAATTGATGTCTTGTGCGACTACTGATATCCAAATTCACTTTCTTTAATTGGGATTTAGGATTTATTTAATACATTAGAAGTGGTGTGGACACTCACCTGAAGCCCCACTGATAGGGGATAGCGCCACTCTTCATCTAGTTGTTTTTGATCTTGTAGATGATTCAGATTTTATATTCCATTTTTTAAGTGGCAGCTAGCATAAGGACAGATATAGGACCAGGGCGCAGTGGTAGTAGGACGAGATTTGGGGGCCTGTTTTCTTGTTCGCTCACAGTTTTAAGTAAGAGATTGCAGATGTGATACAAGAGATGGTTAGAGACTAGGGACACATGATGCACGAGATGGTTAGAGACTGGGGACATGATACAAGAGCTGGTTAGAGACAGCAGACTGCATTTTTCCTAACTTTCTTGCACTAAAGGTGCCAATAATGGCCATCGATAAATTCATATTAATTTAAATTGATGATATTAATTAAAAAGTCGAATATAATACAATTGTATATAAAAATATAAATATTTTTTTAAAACTGTCATTTTTGGTTTTTGGCCTAGTGCATCCTTCATTTTCAGTTTTGTCACCAAAATTTGCACCCCTAGTCAGAAGCGTTGATACTTGTCCCTTATGGGTCTAATGTCCATACAGATGCACACTCCTGTTAGGGTTCTGATGCCACCTCAAAAAAGTTGCTGACTCACTTGGCCTTTGGGGAATGTCATCTCTTCATTGTTACACTTGATACCATCATCAAGGATTGTACAGGAGGACAGAGTGTTCACCTCTCTCTACGTAAGAAAAAAGATTGGCTTAGTCCTTCGACTTCATCTACTTCTCCCGGACCCCCAGAGCCTAACTCTGACTGCTAGAAGTCAGAAACCAACTAAGCATTCTAAAAAATCTTCTGAATGAAAGGGCCCCCCGACTTCTAAAAGTGGGGGCTGATTATGCGCACAGACTCTTGCATTGTCTTGTCCCTGGCACTTTTCAGCTGCTCCCTTTTTTTTTTTTGCCCTGTCCTACTGAAAACATTAGCGTACCTTCTCCAGTCTGCTTGGGTTCCTCTCATTCAAGGACAATTTTCTCCAGTCCTTGTGTCAGCTCGCACCCCCTAAGCAGTTCACGCAATAATATATGGTGTGCAGCCCCTGCTGTAGATGTGGCTGTGTGTTGTTTAACCACTTGCCGACCAGCCGCCGCATTTGCACTGCGGCAGAATGGCACGGCTGGGCGAAGCGATGTTATGTAACGCCCACTGCTAGCCCCTGGAGCCGATGTGCGTGCCCGGCGGGCACGATCACCGCCGGGCTCTCATGAACGCGGCAGACACACGGAAAACCGGGATCTGTGTGTGTAAACACACAGTTTCCAGTTCTCTGAGGGGAGAAGAGAGAGACTGAGTATGAAGAGCGATCTGTCATCTCCCCTACACAGTCCCCTCCCCCTTAAGTTAGAATCACCTCCCAGGGAACACAATTAACCCCTTGATCGCCCCCTAGTGTTAACCCCTTTTCTGCCATTGACATTTTTACAGTAATCAATGCATTTTTATAGCACCATGCGCTGTATAAATGCCAATGGTCCCAAAAATGTGTCCGATGTGTCCACCATAATGTCGCAGTCCTGATAAAAATCGCAGATCGCCACCATTACTAGTAAAAAAAAAAAAAAAATTTAAAAATGCCATAAAACTATCCCCTATTTTGTAGACGCTATAACTTTTGCGTAAACCAATCAATATACGCTTATTGCGATTTTTTTACCAGAAATATGTAGAAGAATACATGTCGGCCTAAACTGAGAAAAATTTTTTTTTTATATATATATATTTTTGGGGATATTTATTATAACAAAAAGTAAAAAAAAATGGGTTTTTCAAAATTGAAGCTATTTTTTGTTTATAGCGCAAACAAAAACCGAAGAGGTGATCAAATACCACCAAAAGAAAGCTCTATTTGTGGGGAAAAAAAGGATGTAAATTTTGTTTTGGTGCAACGTCGCACGACTGCGCAATTGTCAAAGCGACGCAGTGCCGAATCCCAAAAAGTGCTCTGGTCAGGAAGGTGTTAAAATCTTCCAGGGCTGAAGCGGTTAAAGAGGACACTTTTCCAGTGGATGATGTACTGGTATTTAAGATGGAGACAAAGTTTGGGTCCCTCTTTAAAGCAGATCTTCACTGCATCTGAGCACCACAAACCAAAAACTATTTAATTCATTTTTATATTTAAAACAATCTCTCCCATCCATCCATGTCTCTATGCTTTATTTTGTTGAAAAATCACTTTAAAAAACACCCTCTAGCATTTCTAGCCGTGGCCATCTTGAGTAGGGGCAAATGATTCATGTAGCATTATTTCCTGGAATCCATCTGCCCTTAGCTTAACTGGTTCCCGAATGGCTCACGTCTTTTTACAGGAGCAGAATGGCACCCTTACACGAAACCCCGTACAGGGCTCCCTTTAAGAGCCACCAGAGGGCCCACGCCTGCTGCACAGCGAGGGTCCCGATGCGCGTGGCCGGTGGTCGCGTGCACAAGATCCAGCACGGGGATTTGTCTGTGTAAACAGAAGATTGTAATTAGCCTTTTTTTCTTTTCACGCTAACAGTGTGAGGAGGGGGAAAAAAAAGCCGATCACCGGCTTCTGTCAGAGGGACATCGGTCCCAAACAGGTAGAGCCACTGCTGCTATGCAGTGCCCACCAGTGCCACCTACCAGTGCATTTCAGTGGTGCTTCTGTGCCCATCAGTGCAGCCTCCTCAGCGCACATCAGTGAAGGAGAAAAATTACCTGTTTTGAAAATTTTATAACAAACTATGAAACTTTTTTTTGTTCAAAATTTTTTTTTCAAAAAATAAAAAACCCAGTGGTGGTTAAATATCACCAAAAGAAAGCTCTGTGTGAAAAAAGTTATTAAAAAAAAAAAATTATAAAAATGTCATTTGGGTCCAGTGTTGCATGACCGCGCGATTGTCATTCAGAGTGACAGCGATGAAAGCTGAAAATTGGCCTGGGCAGGAAGGGGGTTTAAGTGCCCAGTAAGCAAGTGGTTAAGCATGCATGCAGGAGAGTGCACCCCTGCTCCCCTCCTGAAGACTCCTGGGATATATGACACTTTTGCAACAATTTGCCTAGCCACTTGCTGACCGCCTCATTGCAGATTTACTGCTACAGGGCAGTCACACTGCACAGGATCATGTACAGTATCTCACAAAAGTGAGTACACCCCTCACATTTTTGTAAATATTTAATATCTTTTCATGTGACAACACTGAAGAAATTACACTTTGCTACAATGTAAAGTAGTGAGTGTACAGTTGTATAACAGTTTAAATTTGCTGTCCCCTCAAAATAACAACACACAGCCATTTATGTCTAAACCACTGGCAACAAAAGTGAGTACCCCCCAAGTGAAAATGTCCAAATTGGGCCCAAAGTATTACTATACTATTAGTAAACTATACTATAGTAAACTATTTTTTGTGGCCACCATTATTTTCTAGCACTGCCTTAAAGGGGTTGTAAACCCTTGTGGTTTTTCACCTCAATGCAGTCTATGCATTGAGGTGAAAAACCTCTTGCAGTGCAGCAGCCCCCCAGTGCCCCCGTTTTACTTACCTGAACCCTCTTTCTCGCGCCAGGGATGAGCACACCAGCTCTAGCCGGAGTCTTGTGTCCTGATTGGCTAGATTGATAGCAGCGCAGCCATTGGCTCCTGCTGCTCTCAATCAAATCCAATGACCCTATTTTTTGTGGCCACCATTATTTTCCAGCACTGCCTTAAAGGGGTTGTAAACCCTCGTGGTTTTTCACCTCAATGCATTCTATGCATTGAGGTGAAAAAACACTTGCAGTCCAGCAGCCCCCCAGTGCCCCCGTTTTACTTACCTGAACCCTCTTTCTCGCACCGGGGATGAGCACACCAGCTCTAGCTGGAGTCTTGTGTCCTGATTGACTAGATTGATAGCAGCGCAGCCATTGGCTCCCGCTGCTGTCAGTCAAATCCAATGACCCAGGGGGTGGGGCCGAGTCCGGCATACGTGTCTGTAGACGCAAATGCTGGACTTGGGAGTGTGCCCGCAAGGTAACCCCCTCAGGAGAACGCTTCTCTTAGGGGATTATCTGATGCGGGGAGGAGCTGCGAGAGCCGCCGGGGCACCCCAGAAGAGAATGTTCGGGGCCGCTCTGTGCAAAACAAGCTGCACAGTGGAGGTAAGTATGACATGTTTGTTTTAAAAAAAAAAACGATCCTTTACAATCACTTTAACCCTCTTGGGCATGGAGTTCACTAGAGCTTCACAAGTTGCCACTGGAATCCCCTCTTCCACTTCTCCATGACGACATCACGAAGCTGATGGATGTTAGAGACTTTGCGCTCCTCCACCTCTCCGTTTGAGGATGCCCCACAGATGCTCAATAGGGTTTAGGTCTGGAGACATGCCAGTCCATCACCTTCACCCTCACCTTCTTTAGCAAGGCAGCGGTCGTCTTGGAGGTGTGTTTGGGGTCGTCGTTATCATGTTGGAATACTGCCCTGTGGCCCAGTCTCCGAAGGGAGGGGATCGTGCTCGGCTTCAGTATGCCACAGTACATGTTGGCATACGTGGTTCCCTCAATGAACTGCAGCTCCCCAGTGCCGGCAGCACTTATGCCGCCCCAGAACATGACACTCCCAACACCATGCTTGACTGTAGGCAAGATACACTTGTCTTTGTACTCCTCACCTGCTTGCCGCCACACACGTTTGACACCTTCTGAACCAAATAAGTTTTCCTTGGTCTCATCAAACCACAGGACATGGTTCCAGTAATCCATGCCCCTAGTCTGCTTCTCTTCAGCAAACTGTTTTCGAGCTTCCTTGTCCATCATCTTTAGGAGACGTTTCCTTCTGGGACGACAGCCATACAGACCAATTTGATGCAGTGTGTGGTGTATGGTCTGAGCACTGACAGGCTGACCCCACCACCTCTTAAACCTCTGCAGCAATGCTGGCAGCACTCATACGTCTATCTCCCAAAGACAACCTCTGGATATGATCCTGAGCACATGCACCCATCTTGGTTGACCATGGCAAGGCCTGTTCTGAGTGGAACCTGTCCTGTAAAACCGCTGTATGGTCTTGGCCACTGTGCTGCAGCTTAGTTTCAGGATCTTGGAAATCTTCTTTTAGCCTAGGCCATCTTTATGTAGAGCAAAAATTTATTTTTCTCTTTCATTCATTGACAGACGCAGCACCATAATCTTGACCTTAGGGTTATATTGCCACCTTTAGGAGAGAACTAGGCAGAACATAGAAAAAATAAAAGCACAGTACTGCCCAGGGGGCAATCCTACTGGCAATAACCCCACACTCTGCTCCCAGCAGCTCAGTTTTTTTTCTGCTAATCTACAAGAAAGACCTGGCTCCCTGTGGGGACCAGTGGATCTTTGAAAATTTTTGCTTTTTTTTTTCTTCCTGTGATCTGCAATCAACAGCCATCGAGCGCGTGCAGACCTTAGCTCCGCGCTGGGTCGGCCACGACAGGCCCCATGCTGATCCGGGGCGGGCAGCGAACTTTATGCTCCAGGGTACACATATGACCGAGCTACTGCTGTCCGAGTCACAGCAGTGCCATGGCCGACAGCCACTCCGTACTATGCGGAAGATGGATCTGTCCCTGGAGTGCGTCCACAGTCCCTAAAGGAGGGGTAAGTATGGCTCCGCTTGTCTAGGCAGGCTGGAGCAGCTGGGCACTCCCTGGTGGGGTCGATTAGGGGAGTTCTTGCTCTCCCTTTCCTCTCTCCCTGCCTCTTTCCCTCTCTCCTTCCGAGGGGTGCTGCGTGGCTGGGCGTAGGGGGTGTGTGACACCTACCTGGCCCAGGGGTCCTCTGGGTGCCTGGCAGGTTTTTTTTCTCCCCTCGTTTGACCGCCTTGCAGGGGGAATGGGAGCTGCGGCCATTTTCTTGGAGCGCGCCGGCCATTTTCCCGGCGGTTTCATGCACTTTTGTATGAGGCAGCCGGCGGCCATTTTCTTGTAGCCAAGGGGGACGTTTGCTGTTGGTTCTCTAGCGCTGGGCGGCTATTTAAGCCAGGAACAGCGCAAAACTTACACAGAACGACTCGTGGTTTGGACGCCTGCAGAGGGGAGGATGGCACAGCACAACACCTTGGTCAGGGTGGTGAGTCCTGCGGGGGGCCCCTCAATCTGTGGCAGCTAGGAGGGTAGGCATTTTTTGTCTCTTGCCTTAGGTCCTGGGTGGTGACAGGCGAGAGTGGGTCAGACATGGCGTTGGATGCTGGCGCTTCCTCCCCAGACACCCCTGTGATAGCAACTGGTTCCCCTGGACCTGCGGTGCCCCTGGACGCTCTGTCGGCGGTCCTGGAATCATTTGTTTCCAGGGTGGAAGCGGCGGGCGCAAGGTGGGTAAAAAACGCCCCCCCCCCCCATCTTCCGGGGAAAGCTCTGATTCAGACTCGTGCCCAGCGGTGGCAGGTGTTTCCTTACTTGAATTATTTTGATAAGTTTATTTACAGAGAGTGCGAACGCCCGCAGCGTGCCTTTTCAGTCCCAAGGCGATTGGCGGTGTGTTACCCCTTTGAGGAGAGTGTCGTTGACCCCCCCGGTATCTAGGTTAAATAAGGTGACCACGATTCCGGTGGAAGGGTCCCCCTCTTTCAAGGACCTTGCTGACAGAAGGGCCGAGGCGGTTGCCCGGTCTATGTTTACGGTGGTGGGGTCGGCGCTTCGGCCGGTGTTGGCCACGGCTTTGGTTTCACAAACACTTACTGAATGGGCCAAGTTGTTGCACAGCGAGTTGGGGAAGGAGCAGGTTTCCCCAGTCACGTAGTTACATAGTTAGGTTGAATAAAGACACCAGTCCATCCAGTTCAACCTGAGTGAGTGTGGGTGCAAGTCTACAATTGTCCCTATCCCTGTACATTGTGTCTCATTAAGATGCTCATCTATTATATTATTATTAAGGTACCCATATAGCGCCTTCAATTATGCAGCACCCCACACATGCATAGTACACTCACACTGGTCCCTACCCTCAAGGACCCCACAATCCAAGGTCCCCAACTCACATTCATATAATAGTACCAGTTTTGGACAGAAGTCAATTAACCTACCAGCGTGTCTTTGGAGTGTCTGTGTGTAACTGGCAGACCAGTTGGTGCACCGCCTTAAGTATATTTGTGATGCGGCCTTGAATACGGCCCCTTTGCTTTCTAGAGCCTCGGTATCAGCAGTAGTGCTGCTGGCTCAAATGTTGGTCTGCGGACCAGATATCTAAGAAAGCGCTGGCGGAATTGCCCTTCCAAGGGGGCAGGCTGTTTGGCGCCTCTCTGGATGACATTATTAAAGATGTTACTGCGGGAAAGAGTACTTTACTCCCACAGTCCAGAAACGGTAAGGAACCACGCCGTAGGCAGGGGTCCTCTTTTTCCGCTCAGAAGTGATTTTTTTTCATCTGGCCATTTCGGCGGGTAAGCATTCCCAGTCCAACAAGGTGCCCACTGAGGGACAAAAGCGTCCCTGGTATCGCAAGCCTAATAAGCCTGCGAACAAATCCGCTACCGCATGAAGGTTCAACCCCGCCCGGCTTTCGGGTGGGGGTCCGCCTTCGGGAGTTTGCAGACCGGTGCACTTCTCTTTTTTCCGACCAGTGGGTCTGCGAGCTGGTTTAGTCAGGCTACAAGATATTTTTTCTTGTCCGCCAGACAGGTTTTTTCCCTCCAATCTTCATCTCCTTCCGTCTCGTTGGGAGGTCCTGTTGGGCGCAGTACAGGACTTGCTACTGCATGGGGTGGTAGTGCCTGTACCGATGTCGGAAAGGTTGCAGGGATTCTACTCCAATCTGTTTGTAACCCCGAAGAAGGAAGGGGTCCGTCCGGTCCTGGATCTCAGGGCCCTCAATTGTTTTGTGAAGGTTCGGAGGTTCAGGATGGAATCGGCTCCTTCCGTGGTCGCTGCACTTCATCAGGGGGATTTCCTGGCATCCCTGGGCATCAGGGATGCATACTTGCATGTCCCCATATGCGCCAGACACCAGAGGTTCTTGTGATTTGAGGTCGGGGACGCGCACTACCAATTTGTAGCTCTTCCCTTTGGCTTAGCGTCGGCTCCAAGGGTCTTCACCAAGGTGCTGGCTCCGATCCTGGCGTTTGCTGAGACAACGAGGGATCGCGATCGTGGGTTACCTGGATGATCTCCTCCTGGGAGCAGCTTCTGCCTCAGAACTAAGGGAGAATGTGGCGATCACCATGCAGACTCTTCAGGAGTTTGGCTGGGTGTTGAATCTCCAGAAGTCGGTGTTGCTGCCGACCCAGCGCCTGGAGTACTTGGGGTTGGTTCTGGACTCCTCAAAGGCGAGAGTCTTTCTTCCTTCAAGCAAGCTGCAGACACTCCACTCCCCGGTGTGGTTACTGATGTCCGGCAGGTGGTCGTTGCTGCGTTTTTGCATGTGAGTTCTGGGCCTCATGGTAGCCACCTTCGAGGTGGTACCGTATGCTCAATTCCACACTCGGATACTGCAGAAATAGGACAAATCTCCGACATCCCTGGATTGTCATATCCAGGTGAGCCGTCTAGCCAGGGATTTGCTTCCATTGGCTAAGGTCCCCGGCCCTTTGGTCTGGGAAATCATTCCTTCCTCTTCATTGGACGGTGATCACGGGGGATCTTGGGCATCCAGACGGCCCAGGGTCGCTGAACGCAGGAGGAATCCCGCCTGTCGATCAATGTGCTGGAGCTGCGGGCGATCAGGCGGTGCCTCTCCACATGGTCGCAGAGGCTGCAGGGTCGTCCTTTCAGGATCCAGTCGGACAACGCCACGGCGGTGGCGTATGTCAATCATCAGGGAGGGACAAGGAGCTCAATAGTGGCGCTGGAGGTCTCCCACATCCTGCAGTGGGCAGAGCGGCACATGCCGGCTCTGTCAGCCATGTACATTCCGGGCGTAGAAAACTGGTAGGCGGACTACCTCAGTCGTCAGTTGCTGGACCAGAGGGAATGGTCCCTGCATCCGGAAGTGTTTCGGCTCTTTTGCCTACGGTGAGGCATGCCAGATGTGGAAGGTGCAGAGGTTTGTGGCCAGGTCAAGGGATCCTTGGGCGGACGCGTGGCCCCATGGGGGCATTATCGGCTAATTTATGCCTTTTCCCCCTCTCGGGCTCCTCCCTCTGCTGCGCAGAGTGGAGGCCGAGGGGATTCCGGTGATTCTGATTGCCCCAGACTGGCCTCGACGTCCTAGGTACGCCGACATAGTGCGAATGGTGGCGGATGTTCCTTGGTGGCTGCCAGTGCAGGAGGACCTTCTGTCTCAAGGCCCGATACTCCACCCTGCTTTAACGTCGCTGGCTTTAACGGCATGGCTGTTGAAAGCCAGGTGCTGAGTAACCGAGGGCTGTAGGCCTCGGTAATTTCCGCAATGCTAAAGGCACAAAAGTCTTCTTCCTGGAAGACTTATCATCGCACCTGGAAGGCCTACATCTCTCTGTGTGAGGAGGTGGGTTGGCATCCGCGTTCATATGCGGTTTCCAGGATCCTGCTATTTCTGCAGCGGGGAGTGGATCAGAAGCTTGCATTAAGCAACATTAAGGGGCAGATATCCGCTCTGGCTATCTTTTTTCACCGGCCCCTGGCGGCTCACTCATTGGTGCGTACGTTTGTTCAGGGGGTTCGGCATGTGGCCCCTCCAGTACGCCTGCTACTGCCCCCGTGGGATCTGAATCTGGTGCTCTCGGTGCTCCAGAAAACACTGTTCGAGAACATTAGGGAGATCCCTTTACTGACGCTCTCTCAGAAAGTAGTCTTTCTAGTGGCTATTATGTCCGCAAGGCGGGTCTCTGCGTTGGTGGCCTTGTCTTGGCTACGGTGCATTCTACCAGGGCAATTGGAGATTTCTGGGCCCTCCGGCATCAAGCGTCCGTTTCTCAGGTGTGCAAGACGGCTACCTGGTGGCCGGTACACACTTTCACCAAATTTTACAAGGTCGATGTAGGCGCATCTTCGGATGCATGCTTCGGCCGCAAGGTTTTGCAGGAGGCCGTCCCAGGTTGCGGCTCCTCTGATGGGGAGTTTTTTGTTGTGGGTGGAGTTTATTTTTTCTGTCCCACTCCTTGTTTTTGACAATGCTTGGGGACGTTCCAAAGGTCAAGATTATGGTGCTGTGTCCGTCAATGAACGAAGGAGAAAATGGGATTTTTTTTATACTTACCGTAAAATCCCTTTCCCTGAAGTTCATTGACGGACACAGCACCCACACCTCCTATTTATGTTTGTACTGCTTTTTTTACGAACTGAGCTGCTGGGAGCAGAGTGAGTTATTGGTTATTGCCAGTAGGAATGCCCCCTGGGTGGTACTGTGCTTATTTTTTTCTTTTTTTTTCTATGTTCTGCCTGGTGCTCTCCTAAAGGTGGCGATATAACCCTAAGGTCAAGATTATGGTGCTGTGTCCGTCAATGAACTTCAGAGAAAGGGATTTTACGGTGTGTATAAAAAACCCATTTTTTCAGATCTTCAGAGTTCTTTCCCATGAGGTGCCATGTTGAACTTCCAGTGACCAGTATGAGAGAGTGAGAGCGATAACACCAAATTTAACACACCTGCTCCCCATTCGCACCTGAGACCTTGTAATACTACCAAGTCACATGACACCGGGGAGGGAAAATGGCTAATTGGGCCCAATTTGGACATTTTCACTTGGGGTGTACTTACTTTTGACGTCAGCGGTTTAGACATTAATGGCTGTGTTTTGTTATGTTGAGGGGACAGCAAATTTACACTGTACACTCACTAATTTACATTGTAGCAAAGTGTCATTTTTTCAGTGTTGTCACATGAAAAGATATAATAAAATATTTACAAAAATGTAAGGGGTGTACTCACATTTGTTAGATACTGTGTGTATATATATATATATATATATATATATATATATATATATATATATATATATATATATATATATATATATATATATATATATATAAAATTAAATGTATTATGTGTGTGTGATCCTGCACTTCCAGGTATTGGGCATGAATGTGCGCCACCGGCTCACTCGTGCTGCTGATCAGCGGGTCCCACAGATCCGATCCGCATGCACCCGCTGATCATTCGATACCCTTACAGAATGGCAGTCTGCCTATGTAAAAAAGGCAGTTAGCTGTTCTGCCAGTACAGAAGACATGGCTCCTGTGTTTCTGTAAAGCAGATCAATGCCTTCCACTAGTAAAAGCACTACCACACTACACTGAAACATTAGCTAGGCACACAGTTAACCCTTTGATTGTGGCTGATGTTAACCCCTTCCCTGCCAGTGTCATTCGTACAGTGACTTCATATTTTTAGCACTGATCACTGTAATGTCACTGGTCCCCAAAAAAAGTGTCACGTGTCTGATTTGTCTGCTGCAGTATAGCAATCCCACTATGTCGCTGATCGCCGCCATTACTAGTGTAAAAAAAAAAAAAATTCATAAAAATATCCAATAGTTTGTGGATGCTATAAATTTTGCGCAAATGGTAAAAAAAATCCCAATAAACATATATTGATTATATGCTTATTGGGATTTTTTTACCAAAAACATGTAGCGGGAAAACATGTTGGCCTAAATTTTTATTTTTTACATTTTTTTTATTGGATATGTTTTAGAGCAGAAAGTAAAAAATATAGGTGTTTTTTTTGTTTTTTTTTCTTTCAAAATTGTCAGTTGTTCTTTGTTTATAGCACAAAAAATGCAGAGGTGATCAAATACCACCAAAAGAAAGTTCTATTTGTGGGGGAAAAAAAAGGACATGAAATTTATTTTGGTACAGTGTCGCACGACCGTGCAATTGTCAAAGTAACGCAGTGCCGTATTGCAAAAAAAGGCCTGGTCAGGAAAGGGGGGAAGGATAAATCTTTTGGAGGTAAAGTGGATAGGCAAGAAACTAGAAAGTATCTGAAGAAATGTAAAAAAAAAAGTTTAAAACCGGTAATGCTAGCAGAATGAGGTTTAAAAGTAATCGTTGATTCAAGTTCCACTTTATGGCAGCTATTTCTTTGGCAAGGGCAGGCATGCAACTCACCATTGCTGCCATGGGGGTTTGTCAAGCTTTTCTGGTCTGGGTGACGAGTTTAGCAAAAGAACCTAGAGCCCTGAAATCAGGTTCATCTGCTAGACAGCACTTGGAGCTTTTTCCTGAAGTGTTATGCTTCTGTGTAGATGGGTTGAGGACTCTTTGCCAGCTCTCTTGCAGGGGACTTATGTCAGTCACATGAGGCAAGTGCTGTGGCCTAATTCCTGGCCAGCTGAGCTCCCTTACAAAAAGCAACTATAACATACTGTATGTCTTTTTAATGGTGAGAATCTCTTTGGCAATGCTTTGAATTAATTTATCCAGAAGATAAAAGGTTCAAATCTTCAGAGCAAAAGAAGTCTTCCTCTGAGCCCCAGGATGTCTTATACGTTTGAATCAAAAACATTCTGTCCAGAGGTTAGAAACTGGTGCTTTTCAACTTGCCTCCCCCAACACTTCATACCCTCAAATGTACCTATAGCACCAAACAAGAGAGTGTTTCACATTGCTGCACTGGGCCTGCTGCTTTCTCAAGGGATCTTCACCTTGTGTTCCAGAACATGAAAAGTTTTGCAGATATTATTCCACCCTCTTTACGGTGCCCAAGCCAAATGACGATGTACGTCCCATTCTGGACTTAAAATGTTTGAACAAGTTTCTACATGTTCAAAAGTTCTGTATAGAATCGCTCATGTCAGTCGTTGCTTCTCCCCATCTATCTTTTCTCTCTGGTCTCGGATATCGAGGATGCCTACATTCACATCCCATTTTTCAGCCTCATTCATATTTTGCAGTGGGGGCACGGCTTTTTCAAATTCTCCTCATGCTGGAATGGTCAGAGTAAGGTCTCAAGAGCAGTGTGCTACAGACGATGCAAGTCCTGCAGAACTTTGGCTTCAGTAGGAAAAAACTATGGCGCTGCTGTAGCCAAACCAGTAATGCATCAGGGTGGATGTGAGGGATGGTCATATGGTCACAGCCGACCGGAAAACCATCCTGCAGGAGACCAGTCACATAGTCAGCCACAGTAAGAGAAACGCGAACTAGAGGAGGAGGGGGGAGTTCTGAGGATTGTCTGTTATCACTGTGTGAGATGATCGTGAGTCAGAGCACAGGCCAGTATATGACAGTGTTGTGCACATGAGCGAGAATAGTGTGTCCACTCCACGTGTCTTCCTGTCACACCCCCCCCTATGTTACTCTCCCCCCCTCCTGTCACACTACCCCCTCCTATGTTACTCTGCCCCCCTACTGTCACGCTCCCCCTTTGTTACTCTGCCCCTGATGTCATGCTGTTCCCCCATATTACTCTACCTCCTGTCACACTCGCCCCCATGTTACTCTACCTCCTGTCACACTGCCCCCTTATGTTACTCTGCCTCCTCCTGTCACATTGTACCCCCTATGTTGTTCTGCCACCCTTATGATCTGCCTCCCTCATGTCACACTGCACCCCCTGTGTTACTCTGCCCCCCCTCCTGTCACATTGCCCCCCTATGATACTCTGCCTCCTCCTGTCACACTGCACCCCCTCCTGTCACTCTCCCCCCCCTTATGTTACTCTGCCCCCCCTCCTGTCACACTGCCCCTATATGTTAATCTGCCCCCTCTTGTTGCACTGCACCCGCTATGTTACTTTGCCCACTCCTGTCACACTGCCCCTTTATATTACTCTGCCACACCTATGTTACTCTACCACCTTTTATCAAACTGCCCCTTTATGATACGCTGCCCCCCTCCTGTCACACTTCCCCCCCTTATGTTACTCTGCTCCCCTCCTCTCGCACTGCCCTCTGTTACTCTGCCCCCCATGTCACACTGCCCCCCTTATGTTACTCTGCCCCTCCTGTCACACTATCCTCCCTCCTGTCACTCTACCCCCTCCTGTCACCCTGCCCCCCATCTTTTTATACAGCCCCTCTCCTGTCACGCTGACCGGGTGCCCCTCTCCTGTCACGCTGACCGGGTGCCCCTCTCCTGTCACGCTGCCCCGGTGGCCCTCTCCTGTCATGCTGCCTCCCTCCTGTTACACTGCCCATGTACCCCACTCCTGTCACAATGCCCACCTTCTGTCAAACTTCAAGGTCCCCTTTTGCAGAAATGCTAAATCTTTACAACTTTTGTGTGAGACAACTTTGTGATCAGTGAGGTACACCTGCTGTTTCTGGTCCAGCAAAAGGAATGACTTTTAGTTTGAGCTGCCCTTTACCATGGACATGCAGGAATATGTAGGGGCTCTTTCACGTGTGCTTTGATTTCTGAAGAGTGAGCCACCTTTCCGATTGCTCTTTAGGGAACAATTGAGAGGTGGTGGTGTATCACCTCCACACAGTGTGCTTTACCCCTTGAACTCCACATTGTATGCAGTTTCAGGGAGCTTGCAAACTGCCACCATTCATTTGAATGGGTCACTGTCAGTGGGTGCTACACCTGCTAAAAGCAATATATATATATAGATATATATCTATATATATAGATATATAGATATATATCTATATCTATATAGATATATATAGATATAGATATATATATCTATATCTATATATATCTATATCTATATATCTGTAAAAATCACTTTCATGGAATGTTATCACAGGACACAGGTCTCTCCCACATGTCTCACTCCCATGTTTCTTGCTGGCAATAGGTGGATTAATGCAGGGCTGAGAATAAACTCCAAGGAAAGTATTTTACGGTACAAAAATCCCATTACCCCATGTGTGGCTGGAGTATCAGGAAAAAGTCAGGATTATTAACAAATATAACATCCCTGTTTTTCATGCCTAGCAATACACTAAAGCCCCGTACACATGGGCCAAATGTCGGGAGACATCAGCCGTTTAAAAAAAAAGTCTGACTTTCGGCCCTTGTGTATGCCCCCCTGTCCGACAGAAGTCAGCCATTTTGGCTGGCTTCTGTCGGACGAGCATGCTGGAAAACCAGCAGCCGTCCGGTCTCTGATCAGTGCTTTCCGCCAATGGTGGAGGACATTAATCGGAGTGTTCTGGCAGGGGGAGCCCTGTCAAAACAGCTCAGCTGGGGAGATTGCTGTATTAACTTTGTATGGATAAAACATGCTCGTTATACTCGCTGTGGAACCTAAGGGGTTAATCCTCTGCATTATGTATAACAGTGGTTCTCAACCCTGTCATCAATACCCCCAACAGGCCATGTTTGCAGGTTTTCCTTTATCTAGCACAGGTGATTTATGTCAGTCAATGGCTTGGTATTTTGGACAGCTATTTTATCTAAGAGAAATTCCCAAAACATGGCCTGTTGGGGGTACTTGAGGACAGATTTGAGAACTACTGGTGTATAAAGGCTGTGTGATCATGTCTTATCTGTTGCTCCTCTTTAAGAGCCCATTCACACAGGGACGACTTGTCAGGCGACCTAGTCGCCTGACAAGTCGCCTCCCGTTCTGTGCTATGGAACCGTTCTAAGGGGAGCGACGCAAGTCGCTCCGACTTAGAAAAAGCTTCCTGTACGACTTCGGGGGCGACTTGCATAGACTTCTATACAGAAGTCGTTTTGCAAGTCACCCGGGCAGTCGTTTGCAGGTCGCCTCGCTGAGGCGACCTGCAAGTCGTGTTGCCCCTGTGTGAATGGGGTCTAACTGACACCAACCCATTTAGTGATGGAACAAATCATTAGGAGTCAGGCTGCACATGCTCAGTTTGGTGTGTATTGCTAGAGAGAATCTGCAAGGTCCAGACAGAGAATCGGGAGAATGAAAACTCCTCCTCCAAGCTTTAGGCAGAGACTGGTGCAAGTCATAAGACTTCTATATACTGCTGCTGAGAAAAGTTATTTAGCAGTTTGTATTTACTAAAATAATTGCATTTCCATGTTCTGTGACCAGATATAGTGAATGCAAGGTCCTGGCTTTAGAAACGCTTTAAGACAAAATCTTGTACATGAAAAAGATTCAACGCCCAAACACAAAAGGTATTTAGTATATGCAATCCAGTGTTGTGCAAATAAATAGCTGGAGGGTAAACTTGAGAAAGAGGAGCATT
Organism: Aquarana catesbeiana; assembly: GCF_042186555.1. Taxonomy (NCBI): domain Eukaryota; kingdom Metazoa; phylum Chordata; class Amphibia; order Anura; family Ranidae; genus Aquarana; species Aquarana catesbeiana. The sequence goes on from NC_133330.1 coordinate 132,584,445, forward strand.
CTTTTTGGGACAGAGAGGGAACTGGTTCCCAAAAGGTGTGAAAGAGGCCATCGATGTCAAACTTGGGTCAGAGCCACCGATAGGTCTTTGTCTCTGCAAATTTCACCCAATTTATTTGAGCTTTACTATGTATATTTCAAGACTGCTCCATGTATCACAATGTTTGTACATCTATCAGTTGGTGTTTGCATGGTATGGACAGAATACTTTGGCTGTACACCCCTTATTTCTAAATAAAGAATATATAGAAAAAAAAAAAAAAAACTTGAGTTAGACACCTAAACATATTTTACCATAATGCATTAAGGTAAACATTTAGGCTTTACGGCCATTTCACTCCTTTCCCAGATTTTCATGTCACTATGAGATTGGAATAGTTTCACAGGGTGCTTTTACAAAAATCCTCATCCTGTTCTTGGTCAATCAAAATCGGTCTTAAAGCTGAAGTTTATAATTAGATTTTGCCTTCCTTGGTTCCTCCCTTTATCCCCCTCATCAAAATGCTAATTTCTTTATTGTACACGGGACACAGAGTTAGGCTAATATTCAGAACCTACTGGGTTATATGCCATCTCTAGGTGAATGGACACTGGTAGACAAAGACAGGAAGTGATCGCCTATATAACCCCTCCCATACGGGAAGAAATTCTGTTTTTTACCAGTGTCTGAAAGGTGGATGGGCACATTTGTTAAGCTTTCTGAGCTCCAGGTCTTCAGTCCCACAAACTGTTCTTAAATGAATTAAATGAAGCGATTGACCGATTGGATTCATTTGACACAGGCTTATATGCTTAGATAAATGGTACCTGAGCCTTGCAAAGAAGACGCAAGGATCCTGCAAGGTTTTGCCTATAATGCGACTTCCGGACGCTGAACCCTGCGTAGTGGAATCCTGGACACCACAGAGCTAAGGCATTCCTGCAGGGTGCTGTACAGGTCCAAGGGAGTGGACCTTAAAACATGAAAAGGGTACCCAGTCCTTGAAGGTCCTTAAGTTACAGGAACCCGCCATGATGGGTGAAGATTGGGCTCTTCGTTTCTAAGGCTGCCCTGCGCCTGGACGGGTAAGTGAAACCCCCTTATTTACTTATTGTGGGGTGTCCCAGTGATTGTAACAATCAGTCAAGCTAACTAGAGGCTGGACACCTGTGTGCAGTGACCACAGTGGGGAGTTTTGGGCTAGTTTGTTTGCAAAGAATACCTTTTTTTTTTTTTAGTTTACCTTAAATGGATGGTCTGCACACATGGGTGCACCATAGCGCATTTTGGTTCGCCATGGCGCATGTGCCAAAATGCACAGCAGCCATGGCGCATGCGGCATCGCCACAGTCGTTTGTGTGCACTCGAAGCCATGCATGCGCCGTAGCCTAATCTGGGCTTACGATGTCTTTAAAAAAGAGTAGCGGGGTTAACACTACAGGGAAGGGCACACCTATGTCGTCAGTAGCTCCTGAGGAGCCTAGTCATATCCCAAAGAGAAAGACCAGGCGTCCCTCATTTAAAAGCTCAGGGACCACTTCCTCAGGCGTCTCAGCGACAAGACAGTTCCACCACCAACAGGGCGCTAGAGCCAGGGGCAAGCCCCAGGGCCAGAAGAAACCCTGGGTCCAAAACTCTTCTAAACCAAGCCCTCCTTTTGAGGGGACACCTCCACTCTATCGGGTGGGGGGGAAGGCTGCTGCACTTTGCAGACATTTGGAGAACAGTGGTTCAGGACGAGTGGGTCACCTTAACAGTATCCTGCGGTTACAAGCTGGAATTTACCCCTCAGAGGTTTCTAAGATCCATCGTTCACTCAGATCCTCCGAAGTGAAACTTGTTTCCGGGACTACATCATTTAGTGCATCAGTGAGTGATTGTACAGCTTCCTGTATCCGAAAGGGGCGCAGGGTTTTATTCAAACCTGTTTACGGTTCAAAAACCAAATGGGAACACGAGGCCCATTTTGGATCTAAGATCCCTGAACCAGAATCTATTAATCCAGTCCTTTCGGATGGAGTCTGTCCACTCAATAGTAGCCTCGCTCCAGATGGGATACTTTCTAGCCTCCATTGATATCACGGACGCATATTTACACGTACCTATCTTTCAACCTCATCAGAGGTTCCTGCGATTTGCAGTAGAGGAACATTAGCAGAGGAATACGTTTTATAATTTTGTTGGTCCGGTTGGTTGAGAACACCCTTTCTAAAGACACCTCATCCCAATAAAGACAGTTATATCAAGAAAGGGGAGAGAAAGGGGGATTTTTGCGGTGTCAGATATACAAAAGCACAGTTGACTTACTATAAATAAAATATTTTTATTGACAAAACATGATTTAAAAAAGAGAAAACAGACACAACATACTGTTACTAGGCAGTATGGAATTATAAACATTTGGTGGTCAAACTCATGTATAGGTAAATAATGGATCACAGCAGAAGATATTGCACACTAGCCCGACATGTTTCGCTACTTTCGCTTCCTCAGGGGATGTGCAAGAGATTTATTTTATTTTACTGAGACCACTAGGTAAATAGAAAGAAACAGAATTGTAACAACAATATGAAACAGTGCAATGAGAGTATGCATACAGAGTGTTATTTTAAATATGAACCCAGTTGCCTACCCAGACTAGACACTTACCCTATACAAAATTTGCACCCATAAACCACCTGGCTGGGCCCCTGACTCTGCCCCAAAGAGACCGGATCCAAGGGGGTCAAAATGGCAGAGCCATAGAGGGATGATAGGGAGAACACTAGGAAACAATAATATTACCATAGAGTTATATTATTAAAAAATAGGCTTAATATAAAGAAAAAGCGGAGTGAAAGGGGGGAAAGCACCCGTCTCCTAATAAGGACTATTTATATACTTACATTGAGTTTCTTGAGTTTTAATAATCTAATGGTCCATATGCGAGATGATATTTAGATAGTTCTGAATCAGGATCTGAGTAGATTTAACTGCAAAGGCAGACTAGAAAATGATGGAAAGGGAAGGATTGTTTTAATAAGGTATAAAGTATACTCTATGATAAATATAGGTGAGGGTGTGCGTTTTATCAAGAGTGCAATAGGTGTGACCTAGAGTGACGCTCAAGAAAAGAGAAAAAATAAAAGGAGAATAAAATATGGGTGACGGGGGGCGGACTTTCCACCTCTAAAAATCATAAAGCAAAAAAGTTTAAACTCCAAATCAATACTGCAGATGGAAATACCACTCACAGGGATATGGGTAGAAACACCAGCCGTGATGAGGTTAAACATAGGGCAAAACCTCCAGATGAAAAAAGATTTTTTGCAGAGTTACAGAGCAAGTGAAGATAGATTTGACGTTCGATATCGCACAATTATTTTTCGAGCCTACCGTCAAGAAGTCATAGACCAAAACACCCTAAATTTCTTAAATGTGAAAGATGCAAGGATCCCAACATTCTACGCACTACCGAAGGTGCACAAATCATTGTTTGAACCCCCAGGACGTCCTATAATATCTGGATGTTCAAGCCTTCTTGAAAATGCCAGTTCTCTGGTCGACAGTTACTTACAACCTCATGTAACGGCACTCTCATCATACATTAAGGACACCATTGATCTCTTGAGAACAATTGAGGATATGTCCCTTCCTCCCAGCACCTGGTTAGTAGCATTAGATGTTGAAAGCTTGTATAATGCCATTCCACATGATGCAGGACTAAAAGTAATACAACAACATTTAAGTGAGGGGCCCATCTTTTGTCAAATACAACACGTTTATTTTGGACTTATTGGACTATATTTTGAAACACAATGTGTTTGTCTTCAATTCCTCCCACTTCCTCCAGGTGCAGGGGGTCGCAATGGGGACTACATGTGCCCCCTCTTACACGAACCTGTACCTGGGGGGGTGGGAGAAAGAGGTCCTCACTAGGGACGACCTTAATCATCTTCATGATAAAATTCTGGCTTGGTATCGTTTCATAGATGTCCTTATTTTTGGTCCGGAACACAAACTGAACTGAACAAATTTTTAAGAATTATTTCAATCAACAATTTTAACCTTAAATTTACCATGAATTGCAGCCAGAGCAGTATTGACTTCCTTGACTTGGTTATCTCTATTAATGCAGATGGGAAACTTGATTCATCCCTTTATAGAAAGCCTTCAGCAGGCAACACTATCCTTCACGCCCAAAGCTCGCATCCCACTTCCCTGATTTAAAAGCATTCCTTACAGCCAGTATTTAAGACTCAAGCGTAACTACAGCCGGGACTCCGATTTCAAAATTGCTGCCAGGGACTTATACAATAGGTTAAAAACTAGAGGATATAGCCATACCTGCCTCAAAAAAGCTTTTAATAGAGCGAATGAACAAAATAGAAATTCACTGATATTCTCGAACAAACAAATCAAAAAACCAGACAACGTCCGAGTCATCACTCAATATTCCTGTCAGCATCAACAATTTAGATGTATTTTAAAAAAATTTTGGCCTCTTCTAGTTGCAGATCCCACCGTGAGCAAACACATAAACAACATCCCTGAAGTTACTTTCAAGCGAGCCCCTTCTCTAAGGGACCGACTGGTCCGAAGTCACTTCAGAACTACACAACCATCGTCAGAACTGACGAATTGCGGTACTTTTCCTTTGCGGCACATGCGATGTATGTGAATATGTTGCTACAGAAACCAAATTCAAATTACCTAACGGCAACTGGCATTCTATCCACTTTAGAGTCACCTGCCAAACACCCGGCATTGTATATTTTGCTCAATGCTGGTGTGGTGGCTTACATATAGGCAAAACAAAAAGACAATTCTATAAACGTATACGAGACCACATCAAACCCATATTGAAAAATAAAATGGACACTGCCATCAGCCGACACATTGGCATGTATCACAACTTTAATCCGCAATTCGTCAAATTCTCTGTACTTGAGCATATTCCCCCAGACTCTCGAGGTGGCAGCGTAGACCGTACGCTGCTACAACTAGAGGCTCGTTGGATTTACAACTTAAAAGCCACACGCTTTCCTGGCTTCAATGAAAATTTGAGTTTCAAGTCTTTTCTGTAGTTCCCCAATGCCCATGTAGATCTCCCTTCCTTCCCACTAATCTGGGTTCCCATGTGTCATCCCTCCTGTCCTTTCTCTTTTTTCTCCCTTCTTCCCCTTTCCCATGAGGAACCAATGATCCTATTGGTCCCTCCCCCCCCCCCCCCCCTTTCCCCTTTTCCCTAGGATAATTCTATTGATTATTAGTTTTTTTTTATGCTTTATATCTTATATTTGTATTCCCATTATTGTATTGACTGTATTAATATTTTGTCTTATAATGGATACATTGATTGCTATCTATTTATTATTAATTATTTATATTTTTTGTCTCTCCTTTGATAAATAAATATACTTGTCTTTGGTACTATATCTGAGCTATTGATGGGTGTTCCAAAATTTGTAAATGGACTTAGTTGCCTATATGACACTTATTCATTGGAGTTATATGTGGTCTTGTTCCAATCTCCTTATATTTGCCCTTATTTCCATCCTATATTTCTCTCCCGTCTACTCGAACTGGCCCCTGCCCCATGTCCCCGGACACACCGACCTTGGGCGTCTGTTATGGCAGGCCATACAGACGCCCAGGGCTTGCTTTATCCATCACTAGCAGGCCCACTATCACGCCTGGCGTTGCGTGACAGCCTCCGTAAGATCCTGTGATGGCTTGGCCATCCGGGGTTTACCCCCCTTCAGTAACATCACTACAAGCCCGGGCGCTGCGGCATTTGGGTGGATGGTTTCTGGACACTCCTGACATCATTGGAGGTGCCTGGACCCTCCCCCCCCCCCCCCGCCGCACAGCCCTATGGTCTCTGTAGTATAGAGGCATGAGTGCTGCCGGTGCGCATGCACGCAGGCGTCCCCACATCCACCTCGAGTCGGTAACGTCACACGCCAGCACGTCGGAGGGATGATTTAAACCGGCCCATCAGGCTGTCAGTTCAGCCTGTAGCCGGAGGGAGATGCTTGGGATGTGACCATCTCTGTGAGGTAGGACGCTATACAGTTAGACTCACCACCCCCAATCTATCTTCACTTACTCTGTAACTCTGCAAAAAATCTTCTTTCATCTGGAGGTTTTGCCCTATGTTTAACTTTATCACGGCTGGTGTTTCTACCCTTATCCCTGTGAGTAGTATTTCCATCTGCAGTATTGATTTGGAGTTTAAACTTTTTTGCTTTATGATTTTTACAGGTGGAAAGTCCTCCCACCGCCACTCATATTTTATTCTCCTTTTATTTTTTCTCTTTTCTTGAGCATCACTCTAGGTCACACCTATTGCACTCTTGATAAAACGCACACCCTCACCTATATTTATCATAGAGTATACTTTATACCTTATTAAAACAATCCTTCCCTTTCCATCATTTTCTAGTCTGCCTTTGCAGTTAAATCTACTCAGATCCTGATTCAGAACTATCTAAATATCATCTCGCATATGGACCATTAGATTATTAAAACTCAAGAAACTCAATGTAAGTATATAAATAGTCCTTATTAGGAGACGGGTGCTTTCCCCCTCCCCCCTCCCCTTTTTCTTTATATTAAGCCTATTTTTTAATAATATACCTCTATGGTAATATTATTGTTTCCTAGTGTTCTCCCTATCATCCCTCTATGGCCCTGCCATTTTGACCCCCTTGGATCTGGTCTCTTTGGGGCAGAGTCAGGGGCCCAGCCAGGTGGTTTATGGGTGCAAATTTTGTATAGGGTAAGTGTCTAGTCTGGGTAGGCAACTGGGTTCATATTTAAAATAACACTCTGTATGCATACTCTCATTGCACTGTTTCATATTATTGTTACAATTCTGTTTCTTTCTATTTACCTAGTGGTCTCAGTAAAATAAAATAAATCTCTTGCACATCCCCTGAGGAAGCGAAAGTAGCAAAACATGTCGGGCTAGTGTGCAATATCTTCTGCTGTGATCCATTATTTACCTATACATGAGTTTGACCACCAAATGTTTATAATTCCATACTGCCTAGTAACAGTATGTTGTGTCTGTTTTCTCTTTTTTAAATCATGTTTTGTCAATAAAAATATTTTATTTATAGTAAGTCAACTGTGCTTTTGTATATCTGACACCGCAAAAATCCCCCTTTCTCTCCCCTTTCTTGATATAACTGTCTTTATTGGGATGAGGTGTCTTTAGAAAGGGTGTTCTCAACCAACCAGACCAAAAAAATTATAAAACTTATTCCTCTGCTAATGTTCCTCTACTGCAAATCGCAGGAACCTCTGATGAGGTTTAAAGATAGGTACGTGTAAATATGCGTCCGTGATATCAATGGAGGCTAGAAAGTATCCCATCTGGAGCAAGGCTACTATTGAGTGGACAGACTCCATCCGAAAGGACTGGATTAATAGATTCTGGTTCAGGGATCTTAGATCCAAAATGGGCCTCGTGTTCCCATTTGGGAGTTGCGGGTAGTAAGTCTGGCCCTACGGTCCTGGATGGTGGAGCTTCAGGACTGACCTATCAGGGTTCAGTCCAACAATGCGACTGCAGTGGCCTATATAAACCACCAAGGCAGTACCAGGATTCGTTCAGCTCTGAAGGGGGTGAACCACATACTAGCCTGGGCAGAGGGACATGTGCTGATTTTCTATCGGCAGTCCATATCCCGGGAATAAAGAACTGGAAGGCAGATTATCTCAGCTGCCAGCAGATCTGCCCTGGGGAATGGTCCCTACACCCAGGGGTGTTCCAGGAAATTTGCCAGCATTGGGGATGGCCCGAGCTTGACCTACTGGCATCCAGGATTAACAAGAAGCTACAGCAGTTTGTGTCCTGGACAAGAGATCTTCTGGCAGTCGGAGCAGATGCTCTGGTAGTTCCATGGAGCCAGTTCTCCCTGGTTTATGCTTTCCCTCCAATCTCTCTCCTTCCACATTTGCTGCACAGGATTCGGAGAGAGGGGGTTCCAGTCATTCTGGTGGCACCAGCCTGGCCCAGAAGGCCCTGCTTCCCAGAGATCATGAAATTGGCAATAGATGGGCCATGGACGCTTCCACGCCTCCCCGATCTACTGTCTCAAGGTCATATATTCCACCCCAATCTACAGTCTCTAAATTTGACAGCGTGGCTATTGAAGCCAGGGTGCTGAAGGATCGTGGCATCTCGGGACCAGTAGTGTCTACTCTGGTGAATGCTAGGAAAGTAGTCACTAGAAAGATCTATCATAAGGTCTGGAAGACTTTTTTTTGCATGGTGTGAACCCAGAAAATGGCATCCTCAGAAATACATGGTTGGGAGAATTCTCTTTTCGACAGTCGGCTGTGGAAATCAGATTGGCTTTGAGTACAATCAGAGGTCAGATTTCGGCCCTGTCAGTATTCTTCCAAAGGACTTTAGCCTCCCATTCGCTGGTCCGAATCTTTATGGAGGGGGCAACTCGTTTGCTTCCCCCATTAGGTCACCTATGTGTCCTTGGGACTTAAATTTGGTGTTGTCTGTGTTACAGAAACAACTATTTGAGCCTATCAAGGGAATTCCATTAGTCTTGCTGTCACACAAGCTAGCCTTCTTGATGGCCATCACCTCGGCTAGAAGGGTGTTTCATGTAAGAAACCTTTAAAAAGAAGAAAACACTCATTCGAGAAAAGACAAAAAATAGCTGCGCACCCCGATAAAATTGTCAAAAAAGAGGATTATCCCCCATGTGGGTTTTTTTTAGCAGCCAACGGTGTTAAGAAAAAATGTATACTAAAATAGTAACATAGTAAGTAGTTTTTATTTTCACAAAGTATCAAAAAATGTATTACTGTGGACATAAACAGTCAAAACATGAGCTGTAGTGCAAAAGTAATGAACAATAAAAACAGCGCCAATGACATAACAATATGCTATAAAAATACACGGTGACAATTGCACCATAGAAACGATAGTACATGAGTCTTGGGGTCGAAACGTGTCAGGCTCTTACATACAAGACTCATGTACTATCGTTTCTATGGTGCAAATGTCAACGTGTATTTTTATTGCATATTGTTATGTCATTGGCGCTGTTTTTATTGTTCATTACTTTTGCACTACAGCTCATGTTTTGACTGTTTATGTCCAGAGTAATACGTTTTTTGATACTTTGTGAAAATAAAAACTACTTACTACGTTACTATTTTAGTATACATTTTTTCTTAACACTGTTGGCTTTTAAAAAAACCCACATGGGGGATAATCCTCTTTTTTGACAATTTTATCAGGGTGCGCAGCTATTTTTTGTCTTTTGCCAACTTGATGTCCGAATATGAAAACTCCTTTGAGCAAGGAGATCAAATAGAATTATCAATCTCATCCTTATTCCAAAAATTAACTAAGGTGCTTGAGAGGAAATCTGCCCTCTTCTGGCACATTAAAACATTTGACAGATACACCAAGGAGCACATTAATCCTTTTGGACTACGCATCCAAATATTTCCCAATGTAGACTCAATAAGCGATGAATGTAAACCTGAATGGGAGACTAATCTTAAATCATGCTCTCAGGAGATGATGGCCATCCTTTCTAGGGAATATAATAAACAGATCACGCTTTTGGACACAGTAATAACCAACTTAGAACAGGCATTGGTCCCGTATGCTCAACATACTTTATTTTCGGAACTACAGGCCAACCTTAAAAATAATCTATCGGCGTTCAATCAAGGCATTTTACAAAATAAGGAAATTAAATTTTGGAGGGACAAATCTGCCTTCTCTGAGGGACGAGCCTACCGATAGCATACCCATCCGGCTCAATCTTAAAACTACCCACGTCAGGAATCTAAAACTAACAAGCTCAAAACTTCTAAATCCAAGACCCTCCCTGCCACCGATTCGGGTCAGAATGCCTCTCAGCGGGGTCGAGGGCACGGCAAACAAAAAAGAAATCGGAATAGAGATTCATTCGAACAAGATTCCAAGAAACGCACGGTGGATACTGACCCCCTGGATACCCACCCCGTTTTTAATGGTGCTCATTCTGACCCACCCGCGGATGCGGATCCATCTGCGGGTTTGGATCAAATGCCCGTTTCAGGTTCCAATGAAGGCAGTTCTCTGCCACGAGAGTTTGAGACATTCTAATATCTCCTCCTGGGTCATACCAAATCGGCTCTACAGAAATCTTTAAACCCTGTACGGGGACCTGGGTCCCCACAAACGACCAGAGGAGGCAAAGGCCTGGACCCTTTTGTGGTTCAGATCAACAAACCACTTAAGCGTTGTTAATCTATCTTCCTTTGAATTATCAGCTGCAGAGATTCAAGTTCTTTCCCGAGGTCTAACTTTTTGTCCTGAACAAAATTTCGATGTTTTCGAAACCATCGCAGATTTACAACTCTTCGCACGCAGGTTGCTATTAAAGTACCTACATGCAAAGGAGGATTTCAATGTGGACATGGTTATTGGTCGACATATAGTATGAAGGAATTCAAAGCCCTACGCGATCTAACCCTTCTCTATCAAGAGAACAATACAATAGATTTGATTCATCAAATTGACCTGGATGCTTTGTTAAATGAAGTTGAAAAATCAACTCCAAATCCAATGGTCATGTTTAAAAAGGCCTCTACTGCATTCCCAGCCTCCAACATCAACCCCAATGTAACCATCTTTTTGAAACAGACCATTCGGGACATATGCAAATTACCCCGAACTAAACTTAACCCACACAATCTAACTTTTGAGGAAAATCAAGCCCTTGATCATCTCCGTAAAAACACCAAAATTGTAATTAAACCCTCTGACAAGGGTGGCAACGTGGTCATTATGAATAACGAAGATTACACTACCATGTGCCTAAACATTTTACGAAACAAAGACTGGTATAAACAAATTTCTGTTCTTAACATCAGTCAGTACAACTCCACATTCTACAGTATGGTAGATCGCGCCTTTCACACTGGCGCTATCACCAAGGATCTCTACGAATTTATTAGGACCCAACATCCCAAAGTGGCTACTTTTTTATAGCCTACCTAAGATCCACACCACAAAACAATAATCAAAAACGTGTATTTTTATAGCATATTGTTATGTCTTTGGCGCTGTTTTTATTCATTACTTTTGCACTACAGCTCATGTTTTGACTGTTTATGTCCAGAGTAATACATTTTTTGATACTTTGTGAAAATAAAAACTACTTACTACGTTACTATTTTAGTATACATTTTTTCTTAACACCGTTGGCTGCTAAAAAACCCCACATGGGGGTTAATCCTTTTTTTTTTGTCATGTAAGAAACCATACCTAATTCACCACGACAGGGTCGTCTTATGACCTGTTCCATCCTTTTTGCCAAAAGTGGTGTCGGCTTTTCGTTTAAATCAGGACATTGTTTTGCCTTCTTTTTTCTCTCGTTCAGCGGAAGAATCAGACTCCTTCTTTTTTTTTTTTTTTGTTTTTTTTTTGTTTTTTTTTTTGTTTTACCAGAAGGACCCAAGAAGGGGCAGGCAGCTTTCAAAACTTCCATTGCCACTTGGGTTCAGGCCTATGGTCTGAAACGTAAGGCTCCTCCCTTTAGGGTGAGAGCTCATTCTACCAGGGGTGTAGAATGGTGGGCTTTTCGTCATCAGGTATCTGTGGCTCAGATTTGTAAGGCTGCAACCTGGTCTTCAGTGCATACTTTCTTTTTTTTTTACAATTATTTTATTTATTCCATCATAAGACAAGTTCAAATACATATACATATACAGTAGATCAGGCAATTATTACATCCATTATCACATTAAAATCATATCATGTAGTAAATTAATTTGCTACCCGGGCACTACTCAGCGAAATATTCTTAACCAAGAATCCCCTGTCCAACCATCCTGTAGTCTCGAACTCGTCTTAATCTATTTTATACAAAAGAAAATATTTTATACCAAAACAACAAAAAAAAAAAGGGAGGGGGGGAAAAGTCAAGCTCCTCCATGGAAATGTACCTCAATTGTGCTCATGTATCAAAAGGAGGATTAAGTTAAGAACCTTAAAATAAGTGCTCCCTCTAACTACCCAGATTAATGTCAAGGAGGGTACTTCCCTCCCCTGAAACCATAAACACATTCCAAAGTGACCAAGTCTTAAAGTAACGCTCCTGCTGGTGTCGCGCAGAAAGGACCAGATCTTCAAGTTTGTTAATCTCTTTTACTTTACGCAACCACATTCCTATTGTTGGGGGCATCGATGTTTTCCAGGTCAGGGGTATGCATGCTTTAGCAGCGTCTAAAAGATGACGAATAATCGATTTCTTGTAGGTCTTCTCTGATATATGAGACACATGGAGAAGAAAGAAAGCAGGGTCTACTGGTGTTTCACTATCCATAAACATTTGAACAATACGTCTAATTTCTGTCCAAAACTTCTCTAGTTTAGGACACTTCCAGAAAATATGTAACATCGTACCCCTGTCTCTCTGACATCTCCAACACAGGTCAGAGGAGTCAGGGAAGATTCTCTTCAATTTCACTGGCGTTCTGTACCACCGAGCAAAAATTTTGAAATTAGTCTCTTGAACTTTCGCACAGATCGATGATTCATGCGTAAATTTAAGAATACGTTGTAGCTGTGTTAAGCTAAAAGGTTTTCCCAGCTCCTGTTCCCATTCCTGGACACACTTTAAAAGATTACTTCCTCTAAGTGTAATCAGTAGTTCATAATTGACCGATAAAGTATGAGATATTCCTCCAGTCTCTGCGCACATTTTTTCAAAAGTGGTAAGGGGCCTGGTAAACCGTCCCGGGGCCGGAAGAGTGCTAAGAAAGTGGGTGATCTGGAGAGCATTCCAGAATCTTAATCTGAACATACCCGCCTGTTCCATCAACTCCGAGACTGTTTGCCACGCCCCAGCTTTTATATAGCAAGACACCTGTACATGGCCCATATTCCATAAATGCTTAAATGCCACATCTTCCATCCTCGGAGGAAAACGGGGGTTTCCCAGTATCGGATATAGGGGGGATTCCTCGGGTGTTATGCCTATACTAGGTAACAGGGCTGAACAGAGCCTAATAGTAGTACCTATTAAAGGATGTTTGGTGAGCACTCCAGGAAGATGGGCAGAGCACCATAGAGCTCTGTCCAATGGGACGGGCGACTGAGCATATTCCAACTGTACCCAAAGTTTAAGATCTTTATGCCTGTTCCAATCAATTATTCTGCTCAGATGTATAGCTTGATGATATTTTCGTATATCTGGGACCGCTAGTCCCCCACATCTTTTTGGAAGTGTTAATTGGTTGCGTTGCAACCTAGGTTGTTTATGTGCCCAAATAAAGTCAAAGATTAACCTCTGGGTTTGTTTAAAATATGTAGATGGTATACGTATCGGCAATGCCTGTAGGAGGAAAAGAAATTTGGGGAGGATGCTCATTTTGATAATGTTACAGCGTCCGAGCCATGAGTGAAAGCCCGTTTTCCAATTATCCAGTAAACTTTTAACCTTTTTAACCTCCCTGGCGGTATGATTATTTCGGATTTTAGGTGCTGAAAGCGGTACAATTATTTTGCATGGAAATTTGGCGTTTTATATTGTAGGTCTGTAAATCTTAACAATAACACACTTAAATCTGTCCAAACCAGAATCTAGTAGATATCCCGGGTATGATAAAGTTTGAAACACAAAAACATAAATTATAATATAATAAATAAAAATAAATCATTAAAAAAAATAGTAATAAAATAAATTTCCCCACAATTCACTATCGCTCAATTCTGCAAGTGTTCTAATTTACTATCGCTGTTTTCTAGCTGGTCTAAAGCCACTTTTGACGTAAAGGGACACTTTTTGGTTGCTATGGACAATCTCCAGTTTCCAGGCAGAAAGAACAGTGTATATCATGTAAAACTGCATGCAGGGCATGGGCCAGAGCACTGGGGACAAAAGGGATGTGAAATCATTTAATACAGTACTGTAATCTGTAAGATTACAGTACTGTATGTGTTATGATTTTGACATTTTTTTGAATTTGCCGCCAGGCTCCGCCCCCGTGCGTCGCGCCGCTCGCAGGGAACGGAGCCTGGCACAGAGAGGCTTCGGAGGAGGACGGAGCCCTCGGACACTGCGGGGGACATCGCAGGATCCCGGGGACAAGGTAAGTAACGCTGCCCCAGGATCCTGCAATGCGATCCCGAGTGTGGCTCGGGGTTACCGCTAATGGGACTGAAATTTAACCCCGAGCCACACTCGGGAAAACCGCCAGGGAGGTTAGGCAATGGGGGGAAATTTGACTCAAAGATCTTACCTATATTGGGTGGAATCAACGTGCCCAAATATGTTAGCGCTTTATCTGTCCATTTAAACTTAAAATTTTGCTTGAATTGCTCAATTGATATTTGAGGACAATTAACCCCCATTGCTTCCGACTTAGAAAAATTAATACGGAGATTGGAGATTAGACTATATTTCTCAAATTCTTTCATTAAATTTGGAATTGTGATCAAAGGGTTCGTGAGAGAGAATAACATATCGTCTGCATACGCTGAAATTTTACATTGGGCCTCCCCTATTTGTATTCCTGTAATATCTTGATTCAGACATATTGTGCAAAGAAATGGTTCCAATGACAGAGCGAACAGGAGTGGTGACAGGGGGCAACCCTGGCGTGTCCCATTAAAGATTGAAAAAGTTTCTGATAAAACCCCGTTAGCCCGAACTCGAGCCGTCAGTGCATACTTTCACAAAATTTTATCAGGTGGATGTTTGAGCAGCCGAGGATTTGGCTTTCGACTGCTGTGTACTGTAGGCTGCCGTATAAGGTCTGATAGCTATTGTTTGGCAGGGTGTCTCCCTCCCCTCAAGGCTATTGCTCTGGAACATTCCAGTAGGTAATGAATATTCGCTTAATTCTGTGTCCCATGATGTATGATAAAGAAAATAGGATTTTTTTCATCATACTTACCTGTAAAATCCTTTTCTTTGAGAACATCATGGGACACAGTGGTCCCTCCCCTCTTTTTGAGGATTCAGTGCTTGCTACAAAACTGAAGTGCCTCCTGTATGGGAGGGGTTATATAGGGGATCACTTCCCCTCTAAGACTTTGTCTACGAGTGTCCATTCACCTAGGGATGGCATATAAACCAGTAGGTAATGAATATTAGCCTAACTCTGTGTCCCGTGATGTACTCAAAGAAAAGGAGTTTACGGGTAAGTATGATGAAAAAATCCTATTTTTTTTTTTTTAAACAAAACCTTTCCATTTTCATTATATACCATATTTTAGAGCAAGAGACATCATCTTATTCTTCAAACCTCTCTATGCAATACATGACTGGTGGGAGGGGTTGGCAAGGTGCTTCTTTAGTGAAATGGTAAAGCATGATGCTTTGAAGTTTTCAAGACCCCTAAGCCCTGATGTAAGCAGTGGGCTGGCTTGCAATCAGACTTCCCTAGGTAATGCAGATATGTGATGCTAATCCTCCATGGTTAAAAAAAAAAAAAAGTTAAATCTATTGAATGATAGGGGTAGGCCAGGGACAGTCAAACTGGGGCGGGGGAAGGGGCTAGATTACGCTGGATGTCCTGCAGCTTCTAGTGCATGCTGCCAGTAGATCAGTGCGCTATGAAATCAGAGTAATCCATTTTATTATAGGTCAGGAGCCTGTACAACTGGTGAAGGACTGAAGGTAAAGAATTCACCTTTAACATCTTCCGTGGGGATTGAATTAAGGTGGCTGTTAGTCATGTGGCTATAAATGTTGGGGGGAAAAGCTTCTTCAGCCTGAGTTCACGCTATTGCGAACACATGCATCGCATGTGATTCGCACTCGCATTGCTGTGCCGATCACATGCAATGTCTGTGCAATGCGAGTTCAGCCATACAGTTGTATGGCTGAATGTGCATTGGATTCGCACAAAAAAGGTGCAGGTACTTATTTTTTTTTTCTCCTGCACTGGAATCTGTTCCCATGGGATCTGATTCCTGACCGAGTTCACATTGCGATCTGAGAACAGATCTGGGGGTGTCCTTAACATTGTATTGACTCCGCCAGCGGTTTGCAGACTGTGAGAAATGTGATGCGGGAACTGGCATTGGAATTGCGCTGGTTCCCGCATCGCTGTAGTGTGAACCCAGGCTAAAAAAAATAATCATGATGTGTCACATGTTTATGCATTTTTAGTGCAAACATATCCTCAGATTGAACAAAGTCTAAATGAAGCTCTTCGTCCAATGAACCTGAAATTTATTATAAACACAATAGTGTGTGTATTGTGTAAATTCAGTATACAATGTTTTAATGTTTTTGTTCATTTATAGGAATGCAGGAAGAGACACAAGGATGCTAAAAGGAAAACAAAAGCAAAGAATTAGGACTGGATCAAAAATTGGAAAAAAATATTTTGCTTCTGGGTTGGACTTCTTTTTAATAATGCTTTTTATTGCTACCTACAGAAGAGATGGAGTGTATATCCCAATTACTCCAAAGCTCCTTTGTTTCTTTTAGGTAAAAAAAAAAATGGCAAGTTGTATTTTGTTTTTGCATGTTGAACTGTAAAAATGTTTTGAAACAAATGTATATTCTTTTTCTTTTTTTTTTTTTTTTGTTTACAAACTTTATTAGAAAAATGCAAAAGGTGGTACAGAAGTATAACATTGCACTATCAACATAAGATCCTATAAGATCCTAGTGTACAAGTTTGTCAGAAATTGTAGAACAGAGCAATGACTGTACAATAACTGACACTTTTAGAAAAAACTGTGCAAAAAGAGAGCAATGATGTCAGAGCAGATAAAACATGCCTATCAATATCATAAATGTATATTCAAAATGCAAGTCTAAGAGCATTTATCAAATAAATATTTTGCTTTGGTTATCAAAAAGACTTCTAAACCTCATTTGAAGCACACAAATTTCAGGAAAACTGCAACTCTTTGTGAGGGGGGACAAAACATAAATAACGAAAATGAGTGCAGCGTAACTCCACAAATCAACATTAAATATCAACTATGCAGTAAACAATAAGCTGTGCTAATGTGCAAAACATTTATAAGTCAAATAAAAGCAATAATGTAATGCTTTTTTAATAGCGCTGCACATCAAAGCAATCGCATTTCAGCCTATTGCCATCTTCTACAAAAACCTTCTCAATTTTGTAAATTCTATACAATGTAATACTTGAAAATGTTGCTCACCTTTTCTTTAACTACTAAACAAAGGGATATTGAATCAAGAAACCCCTTAAAGCTTCAAAATGCATATCTTGTCAGTGTAAAATATACTATATAAATAGTACTATACACTAGGGATCGACTGATTATCGGTGTGGCCAATTATCGGCTGCCAATATTCACTTTTTTAGAAGTATTGGTCAAAAAACTGTCCGATATTGCTTTTTACCAGGGTGATGCATGCATTCAGTCGGCTTTATTGTAATAACAATCGATGCGGCTCAGCAGCCACTCGGCTGTTATTACAAGCTTCCAACGATCGCCCGGGCTCTCCCGTACCACCGGGAGGCCCGAGCAACCAGCCAGCAGGTCCGCCGGCTGGCCGAAGACCCGAACAAAGCCGATGCTTCGTTCGGGTCTTGGATCTAGTAATGTCATGACACCACTTCCCGGATTACTGGCATCTTAAAGGCGCCCTTTTAAAAAAAATAAACGATTCAAAAACGCTGATCTTGACGTTTTGAATACTTTGAAGTGCAGAGGAGGGGTTTGGGGTCTTGTAGACCCCCGATCTCTCCATAAAGAGTACCTCTCACATGCCTATTACTGTCACAATGGATGTTTACATTCCTTGTGATAGCAATAACAGTGATAAAAAACAAAAAAAATGTAAAATGACAGTATAAACTTTTTTTTTTCTTTTTAAATGTACAAAATATCGGCAAAAAATATCAGCAGGAGAGGTGGCTGAAATATCGGTATCGTATCTGCACTGATTAAACGATCTTGGTTGATCCATACTATACACTTCAGCGATTGGCAGTTATATACCCAAATTAGTTGCCCCCCCCCCAATCTTGGAGAAAGTCTGGGGTCCTTAACACATGTATGATGCTCACATTCTGTAAACATTTGGAAAGACATAGTGGGGAATAACCAACGGCCCAGCCATCTTAAAACTCTTCTAATTTTTATAGCAGTCAGGTTGTCAGTTGAAGGAAGGTGAAAACATTTAGAAACCCCTTTCTTTCTATAGTCATCAAAACACTCAATTAATGCATTTTATATGAATACCTATTTGCCAAAGCTCATTTAACCCTACCAAAATTTTGGAAACTATGGTATCCCTGGCTCCACGGTACTAAGTGCATCACCCTAATAATATGATCCTATCCATTCTCTCAGACAAACACCCTATATTCTTTACTCTATTTTTGGAATATTACAACTATCCATCTAGGTATAGAACTCAACAATACACAAATTCAGGAAATACCGTAGCATATTTTCTTTGTTCATGGTTAGTACTGGTTTTTAATCTGTATTTTTCCCTTTTGTAGAGCATATACTGTGCATCCTTGACTTGTTCTTATTATAGAACTGACATTTGTTAAGGAAACAACCTAACGCAGTGTTTCTCAACTCCAGTCCTCAAGGCGCGCCAACAGGTCATGTTTTCAGGATTTCCCTCAGATGAAACGGCTGTGGTAATTACTAAGGCAGTGAAACTGATCAAATCACCTGTGCAAAATAGTGGAAATCCTGAAAACATGACCTGTTGGTGCGCCTTGAGGACTGGAGTTGAGAAACACTGACCTAACTCATTATGTAACTTTATACAGCTGAAATTATATACCAACATTAGTTTATGATGACCTGTTTTGCTCCCTACTGATGTTTTTTGCTTATGTATTTTCTTTCTTTTCCATACATCAGACACAGAGTTAGGCCAATATTCGTTACCTGATGGGTTATGCTTCATCTCCAGGTGAATGGACACTGGTAGACCAAAGGTCCTTAGACAGGAAGTCATCCCCTATATAACCCCTCCCATACAGGAAGTACTTCAGTTTTTTTACCAGTGTCTGCAAGGTGGAGGGCACGTTTGTTTGAGCTCTCTGAGCTCCAGGTTTCTAGTCCCACAAACGGTTTTTAAATGAATCGGGAGGGGGGGATTGACCAATCGGATCCATTTGACACAGGCTCTATATGCTTAGATAAATGGTACCTGAGCCTTGCAAAGAAGACTCAAGATCCTGCAAGGTTTTGCCTGTAATGTGGCCTCTGGGCGCTGGACCCTGCAAAGTGGACTCCTGGACACCACAGCGCTAAGGCATTCCTGCAGGGTGCTGTACAGGTCCAACGGAGTGGACTTTAAACATGAAAAGGGTACCCAGTCCTTGAAGGTCCTCAAATGACAGGAACCCGCTGTGATGGGTGAATATTGGGCTCTTGGTTTCTAAGCCGCCCTGCACCTGGATGGGTAAGTGAAACCCCTTTATTGTGGGGTGTCCCAGTGATTGTAACAATCAGTCAAGCTAGCTAGAGGCTGGATACCTGTGTGCGGTGACCATATGGGGGAGTTTTGGGCTAGCTGTGGGTGTTTGCAAGGTTTACCTTTTATGCTTTTGTCTGCCTGTTTAACTGTATGATGACGTACGACAGTGCGCCATTTCGCCTTGGTTCACCATGGCGCACGTGCATTCGCAAGAGCGCCGCTGTGCTCAGCAGTTTGGCGGTCATGGCACACACGGCTTCGCCGCACATGTTCTGTAGCCTTTATCTGGGCGCACGAAGATTCGTCAAGCATGCGGTGCTTCCAGAAGGCAGCTGTGTGACACACAGGCTCTGAACCAGGCATTTGCAGCGGTTAGTTTCTCCTTACCCGGGTCACCTGAGTCACCAGGTGTTACTTGGCAGGCTAAAGGTGCTTAGCAGGATTGTTACATAGGGGCTTGGTGATCCCTAGGGTCTCTCTTCTAAGGTGTGTTAATACTACACCCAGGTACTCTTTTTGTGGCTAGTAAATGTCTCCAAAAAAGAGCGGGACTAACACTACAGGGAAGGGCACACCGTTATCTCGTCAGTAGTTCCTGATAAACCTAGTCATATCCCTAGTGTTGTATCCCCTGAAAGACCAGAGGCTTCCACGCAATCTGAGCCGTTGCACCTATCTGGTATTGTGCCTTCAGTCAACGCTTCTGATTCACCAATTATCACCAAGAATGAACTGTCCTCGGCCTTAGCCGGGTTAGAGCACAGGATTGCTGGCATGATTGCCTCCATCCCGCAGGGTGGCAAGAAACGTGACAGATCCCCCCTTCCCGGAGCCTCCTAGTTTGGAGCAGGAATGGGTTGAGGATGGGGAATAGCTAAAAGCTCAGGATTCTGTGGAGAGCCTGGCGGATGAGTCTGCTTCCGAGCAATCTGGACAAGAATATATCCAGTTGATGTCTGCCTCTCAGTCGCAGAGGCTTTTGATCCTGACTCTTACCAAAATGGTTTGTTCTGCCTTTAAGCTGCCTTTTAAGTTGCCTCTTGCATGGGTTACTGACCCCCCCCAGTCCTCTTTGGGGTCCCTGAGGCCTCTTTAGGCTGCACAGGCTTTCCCCTTACATCCTCTGTTGGAACAGGCGGTGTATGCTGATTGGGAGCTTCCTGACAGGATTTTTGTTCCTCCTAAAAGGTTTTCCCTTTGATATCCATGGATGAAAAGTTTGTCAAGAAGTGGAGCATGCCAGCGGTAGATGCAGCAGTCTCTTCCTTAAACAAGAACTTAACTTGTAAGGTAGATAATTGACTGGAATGGTACCAGCTGATTGGAGAAAAGCCAATGTAGCACCAATATTTAAAAAGGGCCCAAAAAACATCCCTGGGAATTACAGACCAGTTAGCCTAACATCAATAGTATGTAAACTCTTGGAGGGGATGATAAGGGACTATATACAAGATTTTAGTAATAAAAACGATATCATTAGCAGTAATCAGCATGGATTCATGAAGAATCGTTCTTGCCAAACCAATCTATTAACCTTCTATGAGGAGGTGAGTTGCCATCTAGATAAAGGAAGGCCCGTAGACGTGGTGTATCTGGATTTTGCAAAAGCATTTGACACAGTTCCCCATAAACGTTTACTGTACAAAATAAGGTCCGTTGGCATGGACCATAGGGTGAGTACATGGATTGAAAACTGGCTACAAGGGCGTGTTCAGAGGGTGGTGATAAATGGGGAGTACTCAGAATGGTCAGGGGTGGGTAGTGGGGTTCCCCAGGGTTCTGTGCTGGGACCAATCCTATTTAATTTGTTTATAAACGACCTGGAGGATGGGATAAACAGTTCAATCTCTGTATTTGCAGACGATACTAAGCTAAGCAGGGCAATAACTTCTCCGCAGGATGTGGAAACCTTGCAAAAAGACCTGAACAAATTAATGGGGTGGGCGACTACATGGCAAATGAGGTTCAATGTAGAAAAATGTAAAATAATGCATTTGGGTGGCAAAAATATGAATGCAATCTATACACTGGGGGGAGAACCTCTGGGGGAATCTAGGATGGAAAAGGACCTGGAGGTCCTAGTAGATGATAGGCTCAGCAATGGCATGCAATGCCAAGCTGCTGCTAATAAAGCAAACAGAATATTGGCATGCATTAAAAGGGGGATCAACTCCAGAGATAAAACGATAATTCTCCCGCTCTACAAGACTCTGGTCCGGCCGCACTTGGAGTATGCTGTCCAGTTCTGGGCACCAGTCCTCAGGAGGGACGTACTGGAAATGGAGCGAGTACAAAGAAGGGCAACAAAGCTAATAAAGGGTCTGGAGGATCTTAGTTATGAGGAAAGGTTGCGAGCACTGAACTTTACAATTAGAAGAAAAGAGGTTTAACCTTAAACTACGTAGAGGGTTCTTTACTGTAAGAGCGGCAAGGATGTGGAATTCCCTTCCACAGGCGGTGGTCTCAGCGGGGAGCATTGATAGCTTCAAGAAACTATTAGATAATCACCTGAATGACCGCAACATACAGGGATATGTAATGTAATACTGACACATAATCACACACATAGGTTGAACTTGATGGACTTGTGTCTTTTTTCAACCTCACCTACTATGTAACTATATAATGCACAGGGCTTGAAAGACCCTGTTGACAAGAAATTGGAGTCATTTTTAAAGGCTTCCTTTTCTTTGGCCAGTTCAGCTATTCAGCCAGCTGTTGCAGCAATTGATATCTGCCAGTCCGCAAAGGATCAGGTCAGACGGCCTGACAGGCCTAACCGGGAGGATGACCTGGCTGAAAATGAGACGATATTCATTGAGTGCTGTGTTTTGCTGTTGACGCCTGAAAAGATTCAATACAACAGGTTTCTTGTTTGGCTCTCTTGTCTGTACATATGTGCAGGCTTTTGTGGCTTGTCAGAACTGGTCAGCCGAGCTTCCTTGTAAAAGTTATTGGCAGGTTTCCCCTTTCATGGGGGACATTTACTTGGTGATCATTTGGACAAATATATCCAAAAGATTTCTGGGGGGAAGAGTTCTCTACTTCCTGTAAAGAAAATCACCAGGCGTCCCTTGTTTAAAAACTCGGGGACTACTTCAAGTGTCTCAGCGCCAAGTAGTTCTGCCAACAGGGCGCTAGAGCCTGGGGCAAGCCGTAAGGCCAGGGCCAGAAAAAGCCCTGGATCCAAAACTCTTCTAAACCCAACACCAAGCCCTCCTTTTGAGGGGACGCCCCCACTCTATCAAGTGGGGGAAGGCTGCTGCACTTTGCGGACATTTGGAGAACAATAGTTCAGAACGAGTGAGTCACCTCAACTATATCTCGCGGTTACAAGCTGGAGTTGCGGGGGTTGCCCCTCAAAGGTTTCTAAGATCCAGCGTTCCCTCGGATCTTCCAAAAAGACTTATTTCTATAGGCACTACATCATTTAGTGGATCAAGGAGTGATTGTAGAGGTTCCTGTATACGAAAGGGGAGCAGGGTTTTATTCGAACCTGTTTACGGTTCAAAGACCAGATGGCGACACAAGGCCCATCTTGGACCTAAGATCCCTGGACCAGTGTCTACTGATCCAGTCCTTTCTGATGGAGTCTGTGAGCTCAGTAGTGGCCTCACTCCAGATGGGAGACTTTCTAGCCTCCATCGATATAAAAGATGCGTATTTGCACGTACGTATCTTTCATCCTCATCAGAGGTTCCTGCGATTTGCAGTAGAGGAACGTCTATTTCAGTTTGTCGCTCTACCCTTTGGCCTTGCTACAGCTTCCCGGGTGTTCACAAAGGTACTAGCACCAGTACTGGGTCTTTTAAGGGCCCAAGGGATCTTGGTGCTCTGGTATCTGGACGACCTCCTGCTCAGAGATCACTCATTACAGGCTCTAGAACAGAGCATACCATGCACAGTGCGATATTTGGACAGCTTAAGCTGGATCATAAATTCCGAAAAGTCAACCTTGAGACCAGCTCAAACGCTAAAGTACAGTAGGTGACCGCGATATTGTGTCAATCTCGCCGCACTTCTCGGCGAGATTTGACACCTACGAGCCCCGTCGCAGGGGCCAGCGCCGAGATGGCTCACTCATCGCGAAAGGAAAACTTTGTTTTCCTTCCGCGATGAGTGACAGGCAGCGCTGACAGCTGTCTAGTATGAATCCTGAGGCGGGAACACCGCGCCAAATTTTAAATGAAAAAACCGGCGTGGGTTCCCCTCTCGGAGGCATACCAGGCCCTTAGGTCTGGCATGGATTGTAAGGGGAACCCCCTATGCCGAAAAATCGGCGTGGGGGTCCCCCCCAAATCCATACCAGACCCTTATCCGAGCATGCAGCCCGGCCGGCCAGGAAGGGGGGTGGGGACGAGCGAGCGGCCCCCCCCTCCTGAGCCGTACCAGGCCGCATGCCCTCAACATGGGGGGGTGGGTGCCTTGGGGGAGGGGGGCGCCCTGCGGCCCCCCCACCCCAAAGCACCTTGTCCCCATGTTGATGAGAACAAGGGCCTCTTCCCGACAACCCTGGCCGTTGGTTGTCGGGGTCTGCGGGCGGGGGGCTTATCGGAATCCGGGAGCCCCCCTTAATAAGGGGGCCCCCAGATCCCGGCCCCCCACCCTGTGTGAATGAGTTTGGGGTACATGGTACCCCTACCCATTCACCTAGGGAAAAGTGTCAATGTAAAAAAAAACACACTACACAGGTTTTAAGAATAATTTATTAGTCAGCTCCGGGGGTCTTCTTCCGACTTCGGGAGGTCCCCTTCCGACTTCTCCCGGTGTTCGGCCTCTTCTCCCGGTGTTCGGCCTCTTCTCCCGGGCCCCACCGCTATCTTCTTCCAGCTCTATTGCCAGCGAGGGGCCCGGTCTGCTGCCGCTGTCTTGTCGCCGCTGTCTTGTCGCCGCTGTCTCGCCGCCGCTGTCTCGCCGCCGCTGTCTCGCCGCTTCTTCTCTTCTTTTCTTCTTCCCCGATGTTGACACGACGCTCTCTCCGACTCGAATGCTGTGTGCGAGCTGCGGAGCCATTTATATAGGCGGTAACCCCGCCCCCTTACGACGTCATGGTCCCAGCATGCGCAGGGACTCTGGGGTCACGCCCCCTTATGACGCCAGAGTCCCTGCGCATGCTGGGACCATGACGTCGTAAGGGGGCGGGGTTACCGCCTATATAAATGGCTCCGCAGCTCGCACACAGCATTCGAGTCGGAGAGAGCGTCGTGTCAACATCGGGGAAGAAGAAAAGAAGAGAAGAAGCGGCGAGACAGCGGCGGCGAGACAGCGGCGACAAGACAGCGGCAGCAGACCGGGCCCCTCGCTGGCAATAGAGCTGGAAGAAGATAGCGGTGGGGCCCGGGAGAAGAGGCCGAACACCGGGAGAAGTCGGAAGGGGACCCCCCGAAGTCGGAAGAAGACCCCCGGAGCTGACTAATAAATTATTCTTAAAACCTGTGTAGTGTGTTTTTTTTTACATTGACACTTTTCCCTAGGTGAATGGGTAGGGGTACCATGTACCCCAAACTCATTCACACAGGGTGGGGGGCCGGGATCTGGGGGCCCCCTTATTAAGGGGGGCTCCCGGATTCCGATAAGCCCCCCTCCCGCAGACCCCGACAACCAACGGCCAGGGTTGTCGGGAAGAGGCCCTTGTCCTCATCAACATGGGGACAAGGTGCTTTGGGGTGGGGGGGCCGCAGGGCGCCCCCCTCCCCCAAGGCACCTACCCCCCCATGTTGAGGGCATGCGGCCTGGTACGGCTCAGGAGGGGGGGGGGCCGCTCGCTCGTCCCCACCCCCTTTCCTGGCCGGCCGGGCTGCATGCTCGGATAAGGGTCTGGTATGGATTTGGGGGGGACCCCCACGCCGATTTTTCGGCATAGGGGGTTCCCCTTACAATCCATGCCAGACCTAAGGGCCTGGTATGCCTCCGAGGGGGGAACCCACGCCGGTTTTTTCATTTAAAATTTGGCGCGGTGTTCCCGCCTCAGGATTCATACTAGACAGCTGTCAGCGCTGCCTGTCACTCATCGCGGAAGGAAAACAAAGTTTTCCTTTCCCGATGAGCGAGCCAGCGCGACATTCACAGTACCCTGTCGCCGAGAACCAGCGCGATGGTATCGCGCTGGAAACACAATCTCGCGGTCAGGTACTGTATTTAGGTCTGATCCTAGATACGGTCCAAGCAAGGGTATTTTTGCCACCCGTACCCACATAGATCTGTGCCCTGAAGGATCAGGTGCGTCTGTTAAGGGGCACTAGACAACCCTCCATTTGGCTCTGTATGAGTCTTCTAGAGAGGATGGTGTCCTCCTTCGAGGCAGTGCCCCATGCCCAGTTCCATTTCAGGCCATTGGAACAAGACATCTTGTTTGCTTGGAACAGAGGAGCACAAGCCCTGGATTATCCAATATTCTTATCTCCTCAGGCACGCTTAAGCCTAAACTGGTGGTTGCAGGATCAGAACCCGCGAAAGCAAAAGTCCTCCCTCCCGGTAATTTGGAGAGTACTGACTACAGATGCCAGTCTCTCAGGCTGGGGATCGACCTTGAGGGGCTCGTAGCTCAGGGGAAATGGTCAAGGACAGAACAGATCCTGCCCATCAACGTCCTGGAATTACAGGCAGTACATCTGGCCCTACGGTCCTGGACAGTGGAGCTTCAGTCTGACAATGCCACTGCAGTGGCCTGTATAAACCACCAAGGCGGTACCAACGACATAATAGCCTGGGCAGAGGGACATGTGCCGATTTTCTATCGGCAGTCCATATCCCGGGAATAGAGAACTGGAAGGCAGATTATCTCAGCCGCCAGCAGATCTGCCTGGGGGAATGGTCCCTATACCCAGGGGCGTTCCAGGAAATTTGCCAGCATTGGGTATGGCCAGAGGTTGACCTACTGGCATCCAGGATTAACAAGAAGCTTCAGCAGTTTGTGTCCTGAACAAGAGATCTTCTGGTAATCGGAGCAGATGCTCTGGTAGTTCCATGCAGCCAGTTCTCCCTGGTTTATGCTTTCCCTCCAATCCCTCTCCTTCCACATTTGCTGCACAGGATTCGGAGAGAGGGGGTTCCAGTCATTCTGGTGGCACCAGCCTGGCCCAGAAGGCCCTGGTTCCCGGAGATTGTGCGACTGACAATAGACGGGCCATGGACCTATATTCCACCCCAATTTACAGTCTCTAAATTTGGCAGCATGGCTATTAAAGCCAGGGTGTTGAGGGACTGTGGCATCTCGGGACCCGTGGTGTCAACCCTAGTGAATGCTAGAAAAGCTGTCACTAGGAAGATCTATTATAAGGTCTGGAAGATTTATATTGCTTGGTTTGAAGCCAAAAAATGGCATCCTCGGAAATACCTGATTGGAAGAATTTTCTTTTCTCCAGTCAGCTGTGGAAATTAGATTGGCTTTGAGTACAATCAGAGGTCAGTATTCTTCCAAAGGCCGTTCCATAGTTAGTCAGGTTGAAAAAAGACACAAGTCCATCCAGTTCAACCTTAAAAACAATAAATACATAAAATAAAAAATATCGTACAATCCAATATACCCAATTTTATACCCACAGTTGATCCAGAGGAAGGCAAAAAACCTCAGCAGAGCATGCGCCAATTTGCTACAGCAGGGGAAAAAAATCCTTCCTGATCCCCCAAGAGGCAATTGGATTTTCCCTGCATCAACTTTACCTCTGTAAAATGTTAGTACCCAGTTATATTATGTAGATTTAGGAAAGTATCCAGGTCTTTCTTAAAGCAATCTACTGAGCTGGCCAGAACCACCTCTGGCGGGAGTCTATTCCACATTTTCACAGCTCTTACTGTGAAGAAACATTTGCGTATTTAGAGAAGAAATCTCTTTTCCTCTAGATGTAAAGAGTGCCCCCGTGTCCTCTGGGTTGACCGTAAAGAGAATAACACCAAGTTCACTATATGGACCCCTTATATATTTGAACATGTTGATCATATCCCCCCATATTCTCCTTCTCAAGAGTGAATAAATTCAGTTTCTCTAATCTTTCCTCATAGCTGAGCTCCTCCATGCCTCTTATCAGTTTGGCTGCCCTTCTCTGCACTTTTTCCAGTTCCCCGATATCCTTTTTGAGAACTGGTGCCCAAAACTGAACTGCATATTCCAGATGAGGTCTTACTAATGATCTCTCTCTCTGGAGTCCATACCTCTCTTAATACAAGAAAGGACTTTGCTCGCTTTGGAAACCACAGCTTGGCATTGCATGCTATTATTGCACTTATGATCTACCAAAACCCCCAGATCCTTCTCCACCACAGATTCCCCCAGTTGTACTCCCCCTAGCATGTATGATGCATGCATATTCTTAGCCCCCAAGTGCATAACTTTTCATTTCTCAACATTAAACCTCATCTGCCACATAATCGCCCAATTAGACAGAGCATTGAGGTCGGCTTGTAAATTGGAGACATCCTGTAAGGACGTTATTCCACTGCATAGCTTGGTGTCATCTGCCAAGACAGAAATGTTACTTTTGATCCCAGAACTAATATAATTTTTAAAGATATTAAAAAGTAAGGGTCCCAGCACTGAACCTTGGGGTACACCACTGATAAGCTTAGACCATTCAGAGTAATGCCCTGTACACACGGTCGGACATTGATCGGACATTCCGATAACAAAATCCATGGATTTTTTCCGACGGATGTTTGCTCAAACTTGTCTTGCATACACACGGTCACACAAAGTTGTCGGAAAATCCGATCCTTCTAAACGCGATGACGTAAAACATGTACGTCGGGACTATAAACGGGGCAGTAGCCAATAGCTTTCGTCTCTTAATTTATTCTGAGCATGCGTGGCACTTTGTGCGTTGGATTTGTGTACACACGATCGGAATTTCCGACAACGGATTTTGTTGTCGGAAAATTTTATAGCAAGCTCTCAAACTTTGTGTGTCGGAAATTCCGATGGAAAATGTGTGATGGAGCCTACACACGGTCGGAATTTCCGACAACAAGGTCCTATCACACATTTTCCGTCGGAAAATCCGACCGTGTGTACAGGGCATAAGAATCATTAACCACTACTCTCTCAATTCTGTCTTTTAGCCAGTTTTCTATCCATTTACAAACTGATATTTCCAGGCCTGTACACTTTACCTTACACATGAGCCGCATTAGTTGAACGCTTTTGCAAAATCCAAGTATACCACGTCCACAGCCACTTCTCTGTCCAAGGTTTTACTTACCTCTTCATAAAAAGAAATCAGGTTTGTCTGACAACTTCTGTCTTTCATGAATCCATGCTGTCCGTTGCTTAAATTTTTTTTTTCCAGCAAGAACTCGTCTATGTGGTCTTTTATTAAACGCTCCAGTATCTTCCCGACTATAGAAGTTAAACTAACAGGTCTATAGTTTACTTGGTAAAGACTTTGATCCCTTTTTAAATATAGGCACCACGTTCACCCTGCGCCAATCCAGTAGTACTATTCCCATCATTAAGTCCCTAAAAATTAGATACAATGGCTTTGAAATTACAGAGCTCAATTCTTTTAAGATCCGTGGGTGGATGCCATCAGATCCAGGTGCTTTATCCACCTTTATTCTGTCTAAATATTTCTGGACCATATCACTTTTGAGCCATTGTGGATCATTTGGGGCTGTGTCAATACCACCCCCATTATGGACATGAGCTCCCCATGCTCTTTTGTATACACAGAACTGAAGAAAGTATTTAATACATTTGCCTTCTTTGTCCCCAGTCACCCACTCTAGATTATTTTGTAAAGGGCCTACATGCTCAGACCTGACCATTTTAATATAAATATATTTGAAGATTTTTTGGGGGTTTGTCCTACTATCTTTTGCAATCTGTCGTTCGTTTCGAATTTTTGCGTCCTTGATTTCCTTTTTACATATTCTGTTAAATTCTTTGTAACATTTAAACGACACTAGTATTCCTTCATTTTTATATTTTTTAAAAGCTCTTTTCTTATTGTTTATAGCTTTTTTAACTTTGTGCCGTGAGCCACATAGGTTTTGTTTTTAGCCTTTTAAACTTATTGCCCATGGGAATATACTTTGCAGTGAGGTCCCAAACAGTCTTTTTGAGGAATTCCCATTTCTGTTCTGTGTTTATCAATGCTAATGTTCCCTTCCAGTCTAAATCCTGGAGAGCAGCCCTCATCCTTGGAAAATTTGGTCTCTTGAAGTTAAGTGTTTTTATCTTTCCAGTAAGTATTTCTTGTTTATAGCTAACATCAAATGAAATCATGTTATGATCACTGCTACCCAGGTGTTCCTTTATCTGGACATTAGTAATAAGCTCTGCATGGTTTGAGATTACCAGGTCCAACAGAGCTTCATTCCTAGTTGGGGCCTCAATAAACTGGACCATAAAATTGTCCTGTAATAGGCTTATACATTTTTGCCCTTTAATTGTCCCAGCAGTGCCATTACTCCAGTCAATTAATGGGTAGTTAAAATCCCCCATTATCACTGTCCCAGCCCTTGCAACCCTTTACATCTGTGCAAGGAGCTGAGTCTCCACCTCCTTGTTAACATTGGGTGATCTATAACAAACTCCAATGATTAACTTTGAACTATGCAGTTCCACCCATAATGCTTCAGACTCATCACACTCTCCATCAACCAGGTCCTCTTTCACACTTGCTTTGAGATAACTTCTCACATAGAGACAGACCCTGCCACCTTTCCTTTTTACCCTGTCTCTCCGAAAGAGTGCATAACCAGGAATATTAGTAGCCCAGTCATGTGAGGATTAAAGCCAAGTTTCAGCAATACTGATTACATCATAGCTTCCCTCATGCACCAGACCTTCCAACTCACCTATTTTGCTTGGCAGACTTCTGGCATTGGTGTACAAACACTTTAATGCATTATTACATTTTGCTCTGGTGTTTTTCATATAATTTTTAGTAGTACAAATGGCACTATAGTTTCCAATGGCTGTTTGCAACATGGGGAATTTCTTGTCACCTGCCATAACCCCCCCCCCCCCCCCCATCTATCCCCATTCCACCCTCCATTAATGTCTGACCCCTAACTGACCTGTCTCCCTGATGTAATTCTAGTTCACCCTCCCCCTCAATCCTTGTTTAAATACTCCTCCAGCCTTCCCATAAACATCTCCCCAGCACAGCAGACCCTCTTCCATTCAAGTGCAAACCGTCTTTAGTGTATAGGTTGCACTCCAATGAAAAGTCAGCCCAGTGCTTTAGAAACCCAAATCCCTCCTCCCTACACCAGGTCTTTAGCCATGCATTCAGCTCTCTAATCACCCCTGCCTTTCCTGTGTTGCGCATGGCACAGGCAATATTTCAGAGAATATCACCTTGGAGGTCCTTCCCTTCAACTTGCAGCCTAGTTCTTTAAATTGATTCTTAAGGAGCCTCCACCTTCCATGTATACTGTGATTGGTTCCAACGTGGACCAAGACAGCTGGGTCATGCCCAGCCCCCCCCCCAGTGATTTATTCACCCGGTCCACCACATGCTGAACCCTAGCACCAGGGAGACAGCAAACCATTCGGTTGAGGCGATCCTGGTGACAAATTATTCTATCAGTCCTTCTGATTATAGAATCCCCTATAACCACCAACTGTCTAGGCCTACCTGCACTCCCCTCACCACCTCTACTAGATGGGCTGCTCTCCCGGCTGTTAGGGGTAGCAGTGACATCTAGGGCTGCCACTTCTGTGTTTGCCACCTCCACATCTTCACCCAATTTGGCAAATTTGTTTTGATGCACAAACACAGGACTGGCCTTCCTTTTCTGCGAGCCCCTTCCACTCTAACTACATTAACCCATCTTCCTATCTGATTTTTTTTTTTCCACTTCAGCGAAAATTTTTCTGAGAGACATTATTTCAACTTTATATGTCAAACTTTATCTCTTCTCATTTTTCACATCATTGTGGATTGTTTCCGTCACATCTTTATTGTTTTTCCCTTCTAGGATATTATTTAATAATTTTAAAAATCGACGACAAAACGCCTCCTATAAATATGAACCCACTATTATCTTATTCTCTCTCAGTCCCTCTTATTTCCCCCCACCCCCCCTCCCCCTCCCGTGTTTGGTCCGTTCCTTTATGTTATTTATTTATCCACTTGGCTCTGCACCTATTCTTTCTTTTATCTTATCTAAATAAATGTCTGAGACTTAGTATTTTTTCCAACTTTCCCATCTACTATTATCCCTTTTCTCTCCTCCTTCCATTTTGTAGTGATAATCTATTTCCTTTAGCCAGTTTCTAATGTCTGGTTTTCCACTTTTTAGCCAATTCTTGGAAATTAAGGCCTTGGCCGCATTCAGGAGGTTAGGTACTATTGATTTTCTATATTGTTTCTTAGGTTTATTATAGATATGGAAGAGGCAAGTCCAGATGTTTTGTTCTATTTCTTCAGTTATTTCTTTTATGTTATTTAACACTTCCTTCCAGTACTCCATTATTATTGGGCATTCCCACCATATGTGTATGATCGTTGCTATTTGGCCACATTTTCTCCAACACAAAGAGGTTTTGTCTTGATGAAATCTGTGTATTCTTACTGGGGTCATATACCATCTTGATACTAGTTTATAATTCATTTCAATAGTCTTCATGTCCCAGGCCTTATTATATCCCATTTCTATCATTTTTTCCACTTTTTGGTTATCTATTTTTATATTCATTTCTTTTTCCCATTGATTTATGTATTCTGGTCTTTCTTGTGCTTCCAAATCTGTCAGTGTACTATAAATTTTTGATGTTCCGTTTTTCAATGGTATTTCATTGCTACATAGCTTTTCCAGTGCGGTTAATTTTGTTTCTTCTCTCAGTGGGTGTGGTATTGTGCTTACTAAGTGCCTTAGTTGATTATAATTCCATTCATTCATCCTCCATCCATTCCTTTCCTCTATTTCTACTCGTGTTCTTATTTTGCCATTTCTAGTGATATCTTTCAATTGTGGGTTACGTATTCCTTAAATTCCAAATATTTCCTTCCCAGGGGTGAAGAAATTCGATCCTGTGAGTGCTAATAGTGGTGAATTATATTTCCATTCATTCTTTAAGTGAATGGTGTCCCAAATTTTAAATACATTTTTTGTTATTTCGTGTGTGTCAGTGTCCAATGTTCTATATTTCCGTGGAATCCAAATATTCTTATGTAATGTGACTCCGCTTATTATGTTTTCCATTTCCACCCATTTTTTTTTCATTTTTCTCATTTGTCCACTCTAACATTCGTGTTAAAACTATGGCTTTATAGTACCTACTTATATCTGGAGCGGCCAGACCTCCGTGCTCCTTTTTCCTTGTAATCAGCGTGTATTTGATTCTTGGTTTTTTATTAAACCATATGTATTTTAACAAAATTGTTTTAATTTTTTTAAAAAAGCTCTGCGGGATCTTTACTGGTAACATCTGTAATCTGTAATTTATTTTGGGTAGTATCATCATCTTGAACATATTTATTCTTCCAATCCATGAAAGTGGCTGTATTCTTAACTTTTTCATTTCTTCTTTGACCTCATTGATCAATGGGATAAAATTTGCCTGGTAAATTTTTTCCATTCTAGGAGTTATTTTAATTCCAAGGTAATTTAGTTCTTTTACCCACGTAAATGGGAATTCTTTTTGTAAAAACTGAACTTCCTTTTTCTCTAGTCCTATGTTTAATATTTCCGTTTTTATTGGATTAATTTTGAAGTTTGACAGTTCTCCGTATTTTTTTATTTCTTTCAATATGTTTGGGAGTGACACTCTTGGATTGGATACGTACATCAAGATGTCGTCCGCGTAAGCTGCGATCTTATGCTCTTTTCCTCCTAGTCTCGCTCCTTCTACCTCTTTGTTATTGCGGAGTGTTGCTAATAATGGTTCTAAAGCCAATACGTATAATAGTGGAGACAGTGGACAGCCTTGCCGTGTTCCGTTCTGCATCTTAATTTTTGGAGAGAGTCTACCGTTTACTTTTACGACTGCTGTCGGGCCATTATACAAATTTGTTATCCACTTCATCATTTTTGTCCCGATACCCAAGTGCCGCAATGTATCCATCATGAAACCCCAGTCTACCCTGTCGAATGCTTTTTCTGCATCCAATGACAGGAATAGAACTGGGGTCTCATTCTGCACCTTCTTGTGCAACATCAGTAATGATTTTAGGCTGTTGTCCCGCCCCTCTCTCCCCGGGACAAAACCAGTCTGGTCCGGGTTGATCCACTGTGGGATTAGTTTTTTTATCCTAGTGGCCAGGATCTTGGAGTACAGCTTCGTATCAGCATTCAATAGGGCTATTGGCCTGTAGCTTGAGCAGTTAACTTTGTCTTTCCCTTCTTTTGGTAGTATTGTAATATGAGCTAGTAGCTAGTAGCGATTCACTTCTTATTTCTTCTTCTTCCCCTAAGGAATTCATATATTCTAATAGTTTTGGAGTCAGCTGTTCTTCAAATTTTTTATAGTATTTGACCGTGAACCCGTCTGGTCCTGGACTTTTTCCTACGGGAGTTTCCTTTAATGCCAGTTTTACCTCTTCTTGCGTAATATTTTTTTCCAATTCTTCTAGTTGGTCTATTTTTATTTTTGGTAAATTTGCTTTTTTCAGATATTCTTGTATCCTCTTTGTTCTTGTATTCGCTTCTTTCCAACTTTCCTGTCCTTTTATTGCATATAGGGAGCTGAAGTATTTTTGAAATGTTATCGCTATATCTGTAGTTTTATTTACCACTTCTCCTTTTTCATTTTTGATCTTCTCAATATAATTCAAAGACTTCTTTTTTTTTACCAAATTTGCTAGGTATTTTCCTGGTTTGTTACCCCATTTGTATTTTTCTTGTACTACTCTTTTGTACTCCTTCCTTTCTTCTTGTTCCATCCAGTCTTTTAATTGCTCTCTCTTTTGAGATAATAGGCCGAAGATTTTGTTGTTTACTTGATTTTTGTGTTTTCGTTCCAATTCATAAATTTCTTTAATTATTTGTTGCATGTTTGTTTTCCTTTCCTGTTTTTTTCTTGCCCCTATGGCTATTAATTTGCCCCTAATAACAGATTTATGCGCCTCCCATATAGTTGCTTTCGATACCTCTGGTGTATCGTTTTCCTCAAAATATCTTTTAATTTCTTCTATGATACTTTTTTCGGTCTCGCTGTCTTCTAATAAAGTTTCGTTGATTCTCCATGGACCCCTTTCAAAGACTTCTCCTTTTATTTTCATTCTCAACGTTACTGGGCTGTGATCTGAGGCGGTTATTATACCTATTTTTGTTTCTTCTATTTCTTCCAAGTTTCTATGTTCGACCGTGATGTAATCCAATCTGGAGTAACTTTTGTGTACTGTTGAGTAGAATGTGTAGTCCTTTGTGCTGGGGTGCTGAATTCTCCAAGGATCTATTAGTTGCTGTTCATATAGTGTTCTTTTTAATTTCTTTAGTTGTTTTACCTCTTTGTCCCTTACTATTGAGGTGCTGTCCATTTTGTTATCCATGCTGAAGTTGAAGTCTCCGGCTAGTATTAATTTTCCTTGTTTGAATTCCATTAGTATTTTAATGATATCTATCAAATATTTCTTAGGGTTCTTATTAGGACAATAGACATTAGCCAATGTATATTTTACCCCTTGTATAGTTCCTGTAATAAAAAGATATCGACCCTCCGGATCTATTTTCCTTTGATCTATTAGAAAACGTACATTTTTCCCTAAACCGATGGCTACTCCTTTGGCCCTTCTTATTGGCGAGTCTCCTTGATACCATGTTGGTATGTTTCTTGAATAAATTTTGGTATTTGAGTTTTGGGTTATATGCGTCTCCTGTAGGAAAATTATTTCTGCTTTACTTTTTTCTAGTTCTCGGAGAATGATGTTTCTCTTCCCTGGGGAATTTAGTCCTCGGACATTATAGGAGATTATTTTTATGCTGTTTACGTTTTCCATTCTTGTGCCTTTTCTTCCCCGCCCGTCCTCCGGCCCTCCCCCCCCACCCGGTCCTCTTAGAAGGCCGGGTGGAGGGGGACACCCCGCGGACGCACGGGGTCTCCTCATCTCTTGTCTCAAAATAGGTGCGCCTATGTAACCACTCATGTGGATCAGACCTTTCCCTCCCCTCCCTCCTTCCCTCCCTTTTCCCTCCTCCCACCCTCCCCCTCCCTTTTTTCTGATATGGGTTTTTTACCCCCATATTCTCTAGAGCTGAGAGCATTTTACTTTGTTTTGTGGGGCACACCCTGCCCCCTCTGCTCTATTTATTGTGAGGCGGAGCTCTGTGAGACACCCTATTCCCCCCTCGCCTAAGCACTAATAGGGCGACCCCCTGTCCACTCCGTGAGTCCCTGTCTTCCTCTCCCTGCATTTTTGTTGTGTTTTACCAATCCTTTCACTTTCCTTTTTTCCCATCCCATCAACCCCAGCCCCCCCCCCCCCTTTCCACTCTAAGGCCCCTTGCACTAATGTGTGGTATTTTCTCAGTTATTAATTTCCTCGAGATTCCACATCTTGATGTCTGTTCCTTGAATTTAATTGCCATTGCAGGTCATCTCCTGCCGTTATTCGCTCCTGTCTATTTGCATATTATTCCAGTTCTGGGGAGGGGATTTCTAGTTTATTGCAAAAGTCCGGGATCTCCTCCACATATCTTAGCCTCGCACTTATTCCGTTTTTCCTTGCTATTAGACATGCTGGAAAACCCCAGTTGTATTGAATTTCTTGCTCCCGGAGGATTCCTAATAGTGGTTTTAATGTCCGTCGTCTTTTCAACGTTTCTTGAGACAAATCTTGAAATATTTGTAATTTACCTTCCGCAAACTCTATTTGTGTTTTCCTCTTTAGGTTTATCCAGATCTGTTTTTTTTCTTCCCATTTTTCGAAGCGTACTATTACATCTCTAGGTGTTTCCCTTGAGAACCTTTGAGGTTTTTTTACTCGAAAGACACTTTCTATTCCTATTATGTTGGTTGCATCCTTTCCCAAGATTTGGTTGAAGAGATTGTTCATTTTTTCTATTAGGTTTTCTGCTTGTTCTGTTTCCGGTAACCCGCGTATTCTCAAGTTTTTCTTTTTATCTCTATTTTCTTGCTCTTCTATTTTATATGATTGTTCCTGTTGTTCCCGTTTTAGTTTCTTTATTTCCTCTTCCAGTTCCTTTATGTTTTTTTGATGTAGGTCTACTTTGATCTCTACTTCTTCCACTCTGTTTAACATATATCCCATGTCTTTATGGAGTGTTGATATCTCTGCTTTTAGGGAATTCTCTAGTGCCGCGAACATTTTTTCCATATCCTGTTTTGTTGGCAACTGTGGCCCTTGTTGTCCTTCCTCCTTTCCTCTGTCTTCCTCTCCCATTTCTGGCTCCATTCTGGGTTCTGAGAGGTGGCTGGTTTCTGTTTGTACTTTATACTGGCCTTTTTTATCCTTGTTGTCCTTCTCTTTTGTATCTATTTGTCTGCCCTTTGAACCCACTTGTTTCTCTCCTTCTCCGATTCCTTGCTGTATATACCTGTTCATAGGGCCTGGACTTGGGCCTAGGCTGGTCCTAGGTGATTTCGGTATTGCTCCCGCACTTCTTGTTGTTTTCCCCTTCATGTTTGTTTCTATGGCTGGATTTATAAGATCTTCGAAGCTGCCTTCCAGAATACCCCTTGATTGGGGTCTCTTAATGATGAAAAAATCTCCCAGCCTTCTTAAATTGACTTATTTTTACTAATATTTCTTTTGTTCCGTTCTCATACCCACCATCCTCCCCACAATCCAATAATAGAGATAATTAATGAGATATGAGTAGTCTCCGTTTCCCAGAAGTTATGTTACTACCTTAAGTACATTAAGCATTCCTTGGTGCTGTTCAATTGTTTAAACCATAGTATTAAGTCCCCATGCACACGGACATCTCTACAGCTGCTTTTCTAAGCCCTTTCTGCAGCTCAAAAAGGCCTGTCTATGTTAGTCTATGGCTTCATGCCCACCTAGGCGTCTCTGAGCTGCAAGTGGCATAGGCGTTCCTAAGCTAAAAAAAAAAAAAAAACCCAGGCCCAATGGGTTCTGAGAGACGTTTTTCAGCTGCAAAAACGCCCCAACGCTAAAAAACGCTCAAAAACGCCCAAAAACATCATTCTCCAACGTCCTCCAGCGTTTTTGATCCATTGAAGAAAAAAAAAAAAAAAAACGCTCAAGAACGCTATTGCAAAAACGCTGCAAAAAGCTGAAAAAAGTTTAAAAAAGTCGCTGCAAAGACACCGGCGTCTTCACAGCGCTTTTCTAACAGCCCGTGTGCATGAGGGCCCAGGTGCTCAGCAAAATAATTCAAATGTTTTAGCGATATAATGCAATCTAATTCAAGTATTCAGCAAGATGATTTATATATTCAGCAGTATAGTTCCAGTATGAGCTTATATGTTCCACATTTTTGTTACTATGAAATTTCTTCTTATTCTATAGTTTGTACTATCAAGCCTATAGTTAGTACCATTTGCAAAAAAAAAAACAACAAAAAAAAAATCACAAGAAAGGGAGATACTGCAGCAGCAGCAAGCAGGTGGGGGCTGGGAGACAACTCTTCCGTTGGCTTGTCTCTCTTTCACCTTCTCCTTCTCTTCTCCCCTGTTCCCCCCCCCCTGTTTTTATTATTTTTCTTAGCTCACTTGATTCTACTTTTTCAGCTCTTTCGCCTTCGTTTACTTTCATTTACTTTCGCTTTTCATTCCATTTTATTTCAATGTGTTCTTTCCCTTTCCCTTTCTTTTGTTCTATTACTTTTCCTTTGCTTGTTCACTTCAAGACAATTGCAATAGAAAAAAGCCAAAAGAGGAACTGTCATAACTGTAACCAACATTTTCAGAAGTCTCACTGTTTTCACTGGAACAGGTGTCCCATGTGAAGGTTTCCTCTCCCCACCTGTTCCTGTGCAAACTGCTGCAAGACTCAGATACATAGAAATCCATTAGGCCTGGAGTGACCGTAACTGTAACTAACATTTTTAGAAGTCAAACTGTAATGGTATGTGTGTATAAATATTTCTATTGCTATTGCAGTACAAACATATCATTACTGTTGTAAAAATCTCATGAAGAACCTCATTATGGGAAGTTGTGACTGTAATAGTCCTACACCACCACCTCCACCTCAATATAGTCCTTTTCCTTAGACAAGTTATTACCAAAACACCCAGTGGTTTACGTTTAGGCTTGGATGCATTTTCAGACTGATGGTCCTACATTGTGTAATCAACCTGTTTAAACATTTCCAGAGTAATTCTCCCTGGACCACCAATTTGCTGACAGCAGTCCTTCCAACATTGAAGTTGAAAGTTTGTTCTTAAGACCAGTTTTCAATACCTTGACAGAGGAAAACATGCATTCTACCCCAGCAGCCACAGGGGAAAGGGAAAGCATAGTTTTTGCAAATTAACCAGATGTGGGAATCTAGGTACCTTCTGATTGTCTTGAAGGATACAGCTTTGTCCTACCATGTGCCAAAAAATCCTATGTGTGTGTCTGACTCTGGGGAATATGTGTGAAATCTGTAACTTGGTATTCAATAAATTGTGTCAAAATCAGATGGGGGAACAATCTGGAAAATAGCTAGTTCAATAATGTCCTCTGAATTTGCAGTAGACCCGTATAGCAAGGTCCCAGGCCTCCTTAGACCTGATTAGAACCTCCAGGGCCAAAGACAGCTGACATCCTTCTGTATGTAGTGGGTTGTGAGGCATGGTGGGTGCAGAGTAGTTACGTTATTGGGCGCCAGACACTTCTTGAATGCAAAATAAAGTTTTTATTTCTCTTTACAATTGTAACGAGCCCCTGCTCGCTCGGTTCCACTCTCCCGACACTCCTCTGCGGCTATAGAAACAGATTGCAGATCGCAACATCTGATGGTTCGTTCATCCGATGCTCCGGGACTAGAACTACAGCTATGTGCCGTTCTAATCCAGTTGTGTAGCTCAGAACAAACACCAGGCAGGCTATATGTAAGTTCAACCAGGAATCTCTTTTATTGAAAGGAATACAGGCTTTTATACAGTAAAAGAGGAGGTGTATACCTCCTGCTCATATTACTCTGAACATACACCTGTGACCAGAAACCTAATTAACATGGGCTAATTAACTAATCCCTTCAGACATGACCTTTAGGCCAGACTGGCTGTCTTGTAGCTCAGAAACCCAAATCAACATTATCACAAATCAACACCAAACTCTTGTTCACACAATAGCAGAGTTAATTAACACAAACAACAATGGGGATCGAATGACTCTTAGATCCCATACTAGACTTATTTACAATACACATTCTAGCAGGCAACAAACAGGTGGCTGGGATTGACATCAGCATCTCCTAACAGTATTTGTCCCAGCATTATAAATCAGCCACTATTTCTAATATGGCAAATCCAGGGTCCCCAGAGTCAGTGTGTCCTGGGGGACCAGAACTTGAATCCACAGTAATACCACCTCAAGGGTCCCCAGGCATACAGCTCACAAAGAGCACCATTCCCCCAAATGCCAGGGCCCACGATCGATCTGCAAGAGGCTAGCATTCAGTCCCCTCCAAAAGTCTCTCCTGGCTAGGTCTGTCACAACAATCTTTTTTTTTTTTTGGGGGGGGGGGTTAGGGCCAGGACACCCTTAGGTAGTTGCAAGATTGATTGGCAGACTCAGAGACTTCAGTAGGACAGCAATGCAGGGAAAGGCCCCAGCAAGACGCCACATCTGCATGTACAGGAATGCTGTCTCCTATGGCAACCGTTCCAAACACAAGGCTTAACAGTTACTTCACTTTCACTACAATCTCTCCTTGTTCTTCAATACACTGAGCTCCCGGTCTCTCGCTAGACCCGCTGATTCACGGTCAATGAATCCCTTGAGCTCCTTCAATGTTCACGTGGTATCTTCCTCAAGCATCACCCCCCGCTTCTCTGCTGGGTCCCTAGCTTGACACAGAAGGCTGCTCTGCAAGCATCTCCTCTGCTGGTTGGGACCCTGGCGTGATTCCCACTTAAGTTTCCCGATTCTTCACCTTCCCCGGATGGTAAGAATACTGCCCGGTACTTGCTTCAGTTACTTACTGTGGTCCCTGGTAATAAGGCGAATAGTCCCTTACTGGCGGCAGCTTCCCTTCTACCTCCGACCATGATAGGTTCCCTGGCCGACAGAACCGTCACTTTTGGTAGGACTGCAAGCCGAAGTCCCAACCCTGCGCTGCTCTCTTGCTCCTGGATAGGCCCTCAGACAGCCTAGCAGACCAGCCAATTCAACACACGTCCACCCAGACAGCCGTCCGGGTGGCACAGATCACCTGACTGCAGACGAATATATAGGCTCGCTCCCAGCAGGCCAAGGGTTTCAAGAAAACCCCTGCCCATTGGCTAAGATACCCCATATACCCACAACCTGACCTTGTGTTCCCCTTTTTGTATCTAGTACCCGTCCCACCTAGTGGTAGAAGAGAAAAGTGCTACAAGGCCAAACTTAGAAATCAATAGATCTCTAGCAATCAACTAGGATAACTAATCCTGGCAAGTAAATTAGTGAGGAGCAACTCTGCCTAAACTCCAGGGTGCTACATCCTCCCCCTGCCCACAAAACTACATCTCGAAGTTTGCATAAAAATTATTTTCTTTTAAAGCCCTCATGCCTGAGAGCGAGTGTCCTGGCAAAAACTGGGATGGGTAGGGAAACAGGGAAGGGTTAACAATATAGAATTATTATAAACATGTGTGGCGTACCACATGAATAAAGATGGGTATCAAATAGTCCTATAAAAAACTATGAGGATTCATATGACAAAGTATCAAAATATCTATATACAATTTTAACCGCTTGCCGCCTGTCATATGATGGCCAGGTGGCGCAGCTCTTGTTCTGGGCGGGCGTCATATGACGTCAGTCCATTCAAACAGGGCATGCGCGCGATCGTGTGAGCGCAGCCCTGTACCTTCGGAGGCGGCGTGTCACAAAGACACCGCTCACCACCGAGGGGGGTGAACAGCCATTGGGCATGGCTGTCTACCACATGATCGGCCGTGATGAATTTACGGCTGATCGTAGATGGCACCACCCCACTTTGTACGGCGCATGCGCACGTGCATGTCGGCGGCGTGTTCCCGGGAACACCGCTCGTCGCTGACACTGGTAAACAGCCATTGGCCGGCGGCTGTTTACCACGTGATCGGCTGTGATCCTTTCACTGCCAATCACTAAATGTAAACATAGAGCGGTAACGAGATGTTACCGGGTTCTCCTCACACAACGATCGTGTGTGAGAAGGAGATTGTAAGTGGTATCGAAATGTTACCGCAGTGTACACCAACCACACTGATTGCCCCCCCAATAAAGAGGACCTGTCACCACCCATCAAATACCTGTCACAGTTCATCTGAGTACCCGAGCAACTGTCACAGTTCATCTGAGTATCCAAGTACCTGTCACAGTCCATCTGGATTCCTGTCAGTCTATATGAGTACCCGAGTACCTGTCAAAGTTCATCTGAGTACCTGTCACAGTTCATATGAATACCTGTCACCGTTCATCTGAGTACCGAGTACATGTCACCGCCCTTCAGCGTACCAAAATACCAGTCACCAGCCCATCAGAGTCCCCGAGTACCTATCTGATGGCCTGGTGACAGGTACTCTGATGGGCTACAGATAGGTACTTGGGGACTCTGATGGGCTGGTGACAGGTACTCTGATGGGCTACAGAGTACCTGAGTACCTGTCTGCAGCTCATCAAGTTACCCGAGTACCTATCTTCAGCCCATCAGAGTACCTATCTGCAGCCCATGCCTCATAGAATATATGTTGGGGTGTTTGCTTTCCAAAATTGGGTCATTTTGTGGGTAATTCCACTGTCCTTGGTGCTCAAGGACCTTCAAAAGTGTGATGGGTAGGAATGAAATGAGATGTGTAATTTATGCTCTTAGAACGCCTGAAGGTACTACTTCAATGTTGGGCCTCTGTATGTGGCCAGGCTGTGTAAAAGTCTCACACATGTGGTATCGCCATACTCTGGAAGAGTAGCAGAATGTATTTTGGGGTGTAATTTTTGCTATATACATGCTATGTGTTAGAAATCTCTTATAAATTGACAACTTTGTGTAAAAGAAAAAGCGTTTTCATTTTTTTTTACACATTTTCCAAAAACTTCTGGTAAAAAAATGAACCGTTCAAAAGACTCACTATGCTTCATAGATTATACGTTGGGGTGTTTGCTTTCCAAAATAGGGTCATTTTGTGGGCAATTCCATTGTCCTGGTGCTCCAGGGCCTTCAAAATTGTAATAGGTGGTTGAGAAATGAGATGTCATTTATGCTCATAGAATGCCTAAAGGTGCTACTTCACTGTTGGGCCTTTGTATGTTGCCAGGCTGTGTAAAAGTCTCACACGTGGTATCGCCATACTCGGGAAGAGTAGCAGAATGTATTTTGGGGTGTAATTTGTATGCATATGCTGTGTGTGATGCCGTGTACACACGAGCGGACTTTTCGACGGACTAGGTCCGACAGTCTTTCCAATGGACTTTGCAGCATAGGTCCACCAGACTTTCAAACGTACGGACTTGGACACACACGATCACTCCAAAAGTCAGCTGGTTTCAAACGTGGAGACGTACAGCACGTACGACGGGACTAGAAAAAGGAAGTTCAAGCCCCAGTACGCCACCCTTTGGGCTCCTTCTGCTAATCGCGTGTTTATCTAGTGTTAGTAGAAGTTTGGTTAGAGACGATTCGTGCTTCTCAGACTTCAGCTTATTTTGATCATTTTCTGCGGTTCAGTTTGTGATTGTGGGGTTTGTATCTGGTTTTCAGTGCGTGTTGGTCAGTTTGTAACCTGTATAGCAGGCCGCTCTGGTCCGCTCGTTCCTGTTCTTCACGTCGCTCTTCACAGGCCTTGCTGTTCTTCAGTGCGTTCGTTTAAGTTTGTTTGACCAGCCGACCGTTCTGAAGCCATGGTGCGTGGACATACTTGTTCTCGAGTTCGTGGTGTGTGGGGGCTTGGTGTTGGAGTTCATACTTTGACCCAAGCCCAGTCCATGAACAGGGCGAGGAGGAGTTCATGGACAAAAAATTGGCTGTGCCAGCATGACCAATTCTCGCACATGCCTTTGCTTCGTGAGATCCGTGAGAATTTTCCTGAGGATTTCAGGAATTATCTCAGGATGACGGACCCCGTGTTTCAACGTCTGCTGGCTTTGCTGACCCCTTACATCAGCAGGCAGGATACCTGCATGCGGCAAGCCATCACTGCGGAGCAGAGGATAGTTGCCACGTTGTGTTACTTGGCAACTGGGAGAAGCCTTCAGGACCTTAAGTTCTCGACCGGCATCTCCCCCCAGGCTCTGGGGATCATTATCCCAGAGACCTGTTCTGCCATTATTCAGGTCCTGCAGAAAGACTATATTAAGGTAAGTTTTATCCTTTAACATTACATTATATGTATTTAATGTTTGCTAATGTATTGTATTAATTTCATCATTACAGAATTACCATAATTGGAATATGCTGTGAATGTCCCCTTTATCTTCATGCATGTTTTTATTTTTTAAACTCCTTTTTTGTCCTACATGCATATTTGCCTTCACTAACCTCCCCAGCATGAAATCCTGGGCCTATATACACCTATAGCCTAGTCCCTTTAACCACTTGCCGACCGCCTCACGCATATATACGTGAGCAGGTCGGCACGGGCAGGCAAAATCACGTACCTGGTGCCCTGAGCGGTCGGCTCTTGTTCGCGGGCGATTAGGGGTCAGGGGGAGGCCATCCATTGATGGCCACCCCCTCCCGATCGCTCCCACGAATCAAATGCTTCCTCTCCCTCTGTAATGTAAACAGAGGGAGAGGAAGTGATGTCATCTCTCCTGGAGCCGGTCTTTTTGATCCGACGCCGAGGAGAGAAGACATCCAAGTAAGTGCACCAACACCACACGCTCAGTAGAACACGCCAGGCACACTTTTCACCCCCCTATCACCCCCCGATCACCCCCCTGTACCCACTATCACTCTGACACCAATAGCAGTGTTTTTTTTTTTTTGCATTGGTGTCAGTTTGTCAGTTATAAGTGTTAGGGCAGTTAGGTTAGCCCCCTTTAGGTCTAGGGTACCCCCCCTTAGGTCCAGGGTACCCCCTAACCCCCCCTAATAAAAGTTAACCCCTTGATTACCCCCCGTCACCAGTGTCGCTAAGCGATCGTTTTTCTGATCGCTGTATTAGTGACACAGGTGACGCTAGTTTAGGGAGGTAAGTATATAGGTTCGCTGTCAGTGTTTTATAGCGACAGGGACCCCCATATACTACCTGCTAAAGGTTTTAACCCCCTGATTGCCCCCTAGTTAACCCTTTCACCAGCGATCACCGTATAAGTGTTACGGGTGACGCTGGTTAGATAGTTTGTTTTTTGTAGTTTA
The DNA here is from genome assembly GCF_042186555.1 of Aquarana catesbeiana. Taxonomy (NCBI): domain Eukaryota; kingdom Metazoa; phylum Chordata; class Amphibia; order Anura; family Ranidae; genus Aquarana; species Aquarana catesbeiana. The sequence continues at coordinate 132,629,173 of NC_133330.1, forward strand.
TTATAGTTTATTATAGTTTATTATAGTTTTAGGGCACCCGCCGTTTATTACCTTATAAAGGTTTAACCCCCTAATTGCCCGGCGGTGATAGAAGTTAAGTTTTTAGGATCAGATAAGGTCTGCGTCGCCCCAGGCAGCGTCAGGTTAGCGCCAGTACCGCTAAAACCCACGCACGCAGCATACACCTCCCTTAGTGCTATAGTATCTGAACGGATCGATATCTGATCCGATCAGATCTATACTCCCCAGCAGTTTAGGGTTCCCTGAAACGCAGTGTTAGCGGGATCAGCCCAGATACCTGCTAGCACCTGCGTTTTGCTCCTCGGCCCAGCCCACCCAAGTGCAGTATCGATCGATTACTGACACTTGCAAAACACTAAGCACACATAACTGCAGCGGTCGCAGAGTCAGGCCTGATCCCTGCGATCGCTAACAGTTTTTTGGTAGCGTTTTGAATCAGTCGCTGACAGTCGGGAGCTTTTTTGCCTGTGAGTCTCACTAGTGTACCCCTAAATTTAGAGGCCAAAATGGCAAATCGAAGGTACACTAGTGAAGAGGCCTACAGGATTCTGAGCATGACAGATAGTGAAGAGGAAGTCACTCATCTGTCAAGTTCAGGCTCAGAATACGATCCTGTAGAGGACAGCGGCTCCATGACAGATAGCTCTGACGACGGAGTTGTGGTCCCTGCTAAGGTCAGGCGTACCAGACCCCGAACTTATGCTGTCCTTGAAGTGCAAGAACCGCAGGGCTCTCGTATGGAGCAGAGAAGTACTAGTGCCGCTACTCCTTCTGGTGAACTGGCAAGCACCAGCGGCCTAGTACACCCTGGTCGTACATCCAGCACTGCAGTATCACGTGGTGACGTGGCGAGTCCCATAAGTGCAGTTCAAGCTGGCGAGGAGGCCCGTCGTGCCCATAATGCCCTTCCTGCTGCATTGGCCAATCCGAATTGGGTACCCACCACTTCTGCAGCACCCGTACTTCCCCCTTTCACTGGCCAACCCGGAATTCAGGTGGAAACAGTTGACTTTATGCCACTGGATTTTTATTCGCTGTTTTTCACCGAAGATCTCTATAGATCTATTGTGGACCAAAGCAATTTATACGCTGGTCAATACATCGCCACTATGCCCCAGTCCACCCTTGCCAGAGATTGGAGACCAATTACGGTCTCCGAATTTAAGATCTTTCTGGGCCTTTCCCTCCTCATGGGGTTGAATAAAAAGAGTGAGTTGCGGTCATATTGGTCCACTGACCCAATTTACCATTCACCCTTGTTCTCTGCTTCCATGGCCAGGGCACGATACGAGCAGATTTTGCGGTTCATGCACTTCAACGACAATGAACTCTGTCGTCCTCGTGGAGACCCTGAATACGATCGGCTCTACAAAATTCGGCCCCTCGTAAACCACTTCAACCAACGTTTTGCAGACTTGTTTACCCCCCATCAAGTTGTCTGCGTTGATGAGTCCCTGGTTAAATTTTCTGGCCGCTTGTCATTCAAACAGTACCTTCCCAGCAAGCGTGCCAGATACGGGGTCAAGATGTATAAGCTCTGTGACAGGGCCACAGGCTATACATGTAGATTTATGGTTTACGAGGGAAAAGATAGTCACGTAGAGCCGACAAACTGCCCTGACTACATAGGAAGCGCTGGCAAGATAGTGTGGGACTTGGTGTCACCCTTATTCGGAAAGGGGTACCACTTGTACGTGGACAATTATTATACGAGCGTGCCACTTTTTAGTCACTTGTTTGATCAGCAGATTGGAGCATGTGGCACCGTGCGACCTAATCGCCGGGGCTTTCCCCAGCGGCTTGTAGATTCCCGTCTTAGGCTGGGGGAGAGAGCCTGCTTGAAGTATAATAATTTGCTCGCTATGAAGTGGAGGGATAAGAAGAATGTTTTAGTTCTCACCTCCCTTCATGCAGACACGATGGTCCAAATTCCTACGGCGACTGGTGTTGTGGAGAAACCCCTCTGTGTCCACGAATATAACCTTAATATGGGAGGGGTGGACCTCAACGACCAGTTGTTGGCGCCGTACCTAATTGCCCGTAAGGCCAGACGCTGGTACAAAAAAGTGTCTGTTTATTTATTTCAATTGGCTTTGCTGAATGCTTATGTGCTATACAGAGCTTCAGGACAGACTGGATCCTTCCTTAAATTCCAGGAAGAGATCGTCAGAGCCCTTCTGTATCCAGACGGTGCTCCACCTCACCAACCCCAACCAAATGCAGTAAGCCGGCTGCATGAGAGGCATTTTCTTTATGCCCTCCCGAGTACCCCTACCCAACGAACCCCCCAAAAAAGATGTCGTGTCTGCAGCAAGCGCGGATTTAGGCGTGACACCCGGTATTGTTGTCCCCTCTGTCCTGGCAATCCTGGTCTTTGCATTGGTGAATGTTTTGAACGCTACCACACACTAGTGGAGTATTAGCGTAGGGTACAGCACTGCACAGACTAGGCACACTTCCACAGGGTCTCCCAAGATGCTGTCGCATTTTGAGAGACCCAAACCTGGTACCAGTTAAAAAAGTTAAAGTTACAAAAAAAAGTGTAAAAAAAACAAAAAAAAGTAAAAAAAAGAAAAAAACACAAAAAAAAATATAAAATAAAAAAACCAAAAATAGTTGTTGTTTTATTGTTCTCTCTCTATTGTTCTGCATTCTATACTGCAATGTTTTATTGTTATGTTTTTATCATGTTTGCTTTATAGGTATGCAATTTTTTTATACTTTGTTTTTTTTATTGTTAACCACCTTTGTGTTTTCAGGTACGCCATTCAGCTGCAGAGCGGATTTATTTATCTTGACAGCAACAGCGTTTGCTCCCACGATACATAAAGCCGCGACTCCAGCGCTGTCGGAGGTGATTTCACCACCACAGTTACATACTTCAGCATATATGCCGAAGCGTGGGGGCAGCAGTGGGTGGAGGAGCGATTTGCTCCTGCCTTTTGCGGGAGGATGCCCCCATGCTTCGGCATATATATTTTTTAGGTAGGCACAGGTTGCGTTAAATGTTTTATTTTTTACTATGTTTTTTTTGTATTTTGCTTTGCAGGTATGGTAAGTATTACTGTTATACTGTAATGTTACTTTGTTTTTTTGTTAACCATCATTTGCTTAGCAGGTACGCCATTCAGTTGCAGCACGGATTTATTTATCTTGACAGCAACAGCGTTTGCTCCCACGATATATAAAGCCGTGACTCCAGCGCTGTCGGAGGTGATTTCACCACCACAGTTACATACTTCAGCATATATGCCGAAGCGTGGGGGCAGCAGTGGGTGGAGGAGCGATTTGCTCCTGCCTTTTGCGGGAGGATGCCCCCATGCTTCGGCATATATATTTTTTAGGTAGGCACAGGTTGCGTTAAATGTTTTATTTTTTACTATGTTTTTTTTGTATTTTGCTTTGCAGGTATGGTAAGTATTACTGTTATACTGTAATGTTACTTTGTTTTTTTGTTAACCATCATTTGCTTAGCAGGTACGCCATTCAGTTGCAGCACGGATTTATTTATCTTGACAGCAACAGCGTTTGCTCCCACGATATATAAAGCCGTGACTCCAGCGCTGTCGGAGGTGATTTCACCACCACAGTTACATACTTCAGCATATATGCCGAAGCATGGGGGCAGCAGTGGGTGGAGGAGCGATTTGCTCCTGCCTTTTGCGGGAGGATGCCCCCATGCTTCGGCATATATATACGGTGCATGTATGCCCATCATTAGAAGTGGGTGGATGAAGGGAGGTATTCTAATGGTGGGCATACCCACCGATCAATATCTTTTTTTCGTTCAGCCCACAGGCTGCATGAAAAAAAAGTTTACAATGTATGCCCAACAAGGACCAGCAACGTACTGGTATGTTGCTGGACTTTGAGTGGTTATACCAGAATGATGCCTGCAGGTTTAGGTATCATCTTGGTATCATTCTTTTCAGCCAGTGGTCGGCTTTCTTGTAAAAGCAATCCTAGCGGCTAATTAGCCTCTAGACTGCTTTTACAAGCAGTGGGAGGGAATGCCCCCCCCCCCACACCGTCGTCCATGTTTTTCTCTGGCTCTCCTGTCCCAACAGGGAACTTGAGAATGCAGCCGGTGATTCAGCCAGCTGACCATAGAGCTGATCAGAGACCAGAATGGCTCCAAACATCTCTATGGCCTAAGAAACTGGAAGCTACAAGCATTTCATGACTTAGATTTCGCCGGATGTAAACAGCGCCATTGGGAAATTGGGAAAGCATTTTATCACACCGATCTTGGTGTGGTCAGATGCTTTGAGGGCAGAGGAGAGATCTAGGGTCTAATAGACCCCAATTTTTTCTAAAAAGAGTACCTGTCACTACCTATTGCTATCATGGGGGATATTTACATTCCCTGAGATAACAATAAAAATGATAAAAAAAAAATAAAAATGAAAGGAACAGTTTAAAAATAAGATAAAAAAGCAAAAAAAATAATTAAAAAAAAAAAAAAAAAAAAAGCACCCCTGCCCCCCCCCCTGCTCTCTCACAAAGGCGAACGCAAGCGTCGGTCTGGCGTCAAATGTAAACAGCAATTGCACCATGCATGTGAGGTATCACCGCGAAGGTCAGATCGAGGGCAGTAATTTTAGCAGTAGACCTCCTCTGTAAATCTAAAGTGGTAACCTGTAAAGGCTTTTAAAGGCTTTTAAAAATGTATTTAGTTTGTCGCCACTGCACGTTTGTGCGCAATTTTAAAGCATGTCATGTTTGGTATCCATGTACTCGGCCTAAGATCATCTTTTTTATTTCATCAAACATTTTGACAAAATAGTGTGTTTTAGTGTATTAAAATTTAAAAAAGTGTGTTTTTTCCCCAAAAAATGCGTTTGAAAAATCGCTGCGCAAATACTGTGTGAAAAAAAAAAATGAAACACCCACCATTTTAATCTGTAGGGCATTTGCTTTAAAGTAATTTTTTTGCAAAAAAAAATAATTTTTTCATGTAAACAATAAGTGTCAGAAAGGGCTTTGTCTTCAAGTGGTTAGAAGAGTGGTCGATGTGTGACATAAGCTTCTAAATGTTGTGCATAAAATGCCAGGACAGTTCAAAACCCCCCCAAATGACCCCATTTTGGAAAGTAGACACCCCAAGCTATTTGCTGAGAGGCATGTCGAGTCCATTGAATATTTTATATTGTGACACAAGTTGCGGGAAAAAGACACATTTTTTTTTTTTTTTTTTTTTGCACAAAGTTGTCACTAAATGATATATTGCTCAAACATGCCATGGGAATATGTGAAATTACACCCCAAAATACATTCTGTTGCTTCTCCTGAGTACGGGGATACCACATGTGTGAGACTTTTTGGGAGCCTAGCCGCGTACGGGACCCCGAAAACCAAGCCCCGCCTTCAGGCTTTCTAAGGGCGTAAATTTTTGATTTCACTCTTCACTGCCTATCACAGTTTCGGAGGCCATGGAATGCCCAGATGGCACAACCCCCCCCCAAATGACCCCATTTTGGAAAATAGACACCCAAAGCTATTTGCTGAGAGGTATAGTGAGTATTTTGCAGACCTCACTTTTTGTCACAAAGTTTTGAAAATTGAAAAAAGAAAAAAAAAATACGTTTTTCTTGCCTTTCTTCATTTTCAAAAACAAATGAGAGCTGCAAAACACTCACCATGCCTCTCAGCAAATAGCTTGGGGTGTCTACTTTCCAAAATGGGGTCATTTGGGGGGGTTTTGTGCCATCTTGGCATTTTATGGCCTTCAAAAGTGTGATAGGTAGTGAGGAGTAAAATCAAAAATGTATGCCCTTAGAAATCCTGAAGGCGGTGCTTGGTTTTCGGGGCCCCGTACGCGGCTAGGCTCCCAAAAAGTCCCACACATGTGGTATCCCCGTACTCAGGAGAAGCAGCAGAATATATTTTGGGGTGTAATTCCACATATGCCCATGGCATGTTTGAACAATATATCATTTAGTGACAACTTTGTGCAAAAAAAAAATAAAAAAAAAAAAAAATTGTCACTTTCCCGCAACTTGTGTCAAAATATAAAATATTCCATGGACTCAACATGCCTCTCAGCAAATAGCTTGGGGTGTCTACTTTCCAAAATGGGGTCAATTGGGGGGGGTTTGTGCCATCTGGGCATTTTATGGCCTTCAAAAATGTGATAGGTAGTGGGGAGTGAAATTACAACTTTACACCCTTAGAAATCCTGAAGGCGGTGCTGGGTTTTCGGGGCCCAGTACGCAGCTAGGCTCCCAAAAAGTCCCACACATGTGGTATCCCCGTACTCAGGAGAATCAGCAGAATGTATTTTGGGGTGCAATTCCACATATGCCCATGGCCTGTGTGAGCAATATATCATTTAGTGACAACTTTGTGCAAAAAAAAAAAAAAAAATTCTCACATTCCCGCAACTTGTGTCAAAAAATAAAATATTCCATGGACTCAACATGCCTCTCAGCAAATAGCTTGGGGTGTCTACTTTCCAAAATGGGGTCATTTGGGGGGGTTTTGTGCCATCTTAGCATTTTATGGCCTTCAAAACTGTGATAGGTAGTGAGAAGTGAAATCAAAAATGTATGCCCTTAGAAATCCTGAAGGCGGTGCTTGGTTTTCGGGGCCCCGTACGCGGCTAGGCTCCCAAAAAGTCCCACACATGTGGTATCCCCGTACTCAGGAGAAGCAGCAGAATATATTTTGGGGTGCAATTCCACATATGCCCATGGCATGTTTGAGCAATATATCATTTAGTGACAACTTTGTGCAAAAAAAAAAAAAAAAAAAAATTGTCACTTTCCAGCAACTTGTGTCAAAATATAAAATATTCCATGGACTCAACATGCCTCTCAGCAAATAGCTTGGGGTGTCTACTTTCCAAAATGGGGTCATTTGGGGGGGTTTTGTGCCATCTTGGCATTTTATGGCCTTCAAAACTCTGATAGGTAGTGAGGAGTGAAATGAAAAATTTATGCCCTTAGAAATCCTAAAGGCGGTGATTGGTTTTCGGGGCCCCGTACGCGGCTAGGCTCCCAAAAAGTCCCACACATGTGGTATCCCCATACTCAGGAGAAGCAGCTAAATGTATTTTGGGGTACAATTCCACATATGCCCATGGCCTGTGTGAGCAATATATCATTTAGTGACCACTTTGTGCAAAAAAAAAAAAAAAATTGTCACATTCCCACAACTTGTGTCAAAAAATAAAATATTCCGTGGACTCAACATACCTCTCAGCAAATAGCTTGGGGTGTCTACTTTCCAAAATGGGGTCATTTGGGGGTGTTTTGTGCCATCTTGGCATTTTATGGCCTTCAAAACTGATAGGTAGTGAGGAGTGTAATCAAAAATCTATGCCCTTAGAAATCCTGAAGGCAGTGCTTGGTTTTCGGGGCCCCATACGCGGCTAGGCTCCCAAAAAGTCCCACACATGTGGTATCTCCGTACTCAGGAGAAGCAGCTGAATGTATTTTGGGGTGCAATTCCACATATGCCCATGGCCTGTGTGAGCAATATATCATTTAGTGACAACTTTTTGTAAATTTTTTTTTTTTTTTGTCATTATTCAATCACCTGGGACAAAAAAAATAAATATTCAATGGGTTCAACATGCCTCTCAGCAATTTCCTTGGGGTGTCTACTTTCCAAAATGGGGTCATTTGGGGGGGTTTTGTACTGCCCTGCCATTTTAGCACCTCAAGAAATGACATAGGCAGTCATAAACTAAAAGCTGTGTAAATTCCAGAAAATGTACCCTAGTTTGTAGGCGCTATAACTTTTGCGCAAACCAATAAATATACGCTTATTGACTTTTTTTTTACCAAAGACATGTGGCCGAATACATTTTGGCCTAAATGTATGACTAAAATTGAGTTTATTGGATTTTTTTTATAACAAAAAGTAGAAAATATCATTTTTTTTTCAAAATTTTCGGTCTTTTTCCGTTTATAGCGCAAAAAATAAAAATGGCAGAGGTGATCAAATACCATCAAAAGAAAGCTCTATTTGTGGGAAGAAAAGGACGCAAATTTCGTTTGGGTACAGCATTGCATGACCGCGCAATTAGCAGTTAAAGCGACGCAGTGCCAAATTGTAAAAAGTGCTCTGGTCAGGAAGGGGGTAAATCCTTCCGGGGCTGAAGTGGTTAACAATGTATATTGTCAGCTCCATTGTACTGCTTTCCCTGAACCACCCCCTCAAATGTCTCCAAATGTAATGTGTGGTCTTAAACTAATTTTGAACCCTCCCCCACCCCCCCCATACAATTTGATCAATGGGTCATCAGAGGGGGTGAGGAATCTTATAAGTGGGCCTTATATTTTAGATTTTATTAAATACTACTTCTAAAAAATGTTATACTGCTGTTGTGCAAGAATGTTTTTGTGTAATCTGCTTGCAAAGTTATGTTTAAAAGTACTTATATTTTTTTTTCTTGTTTGACTACACAGTTTCCTTCCACGCCACAGGAATGGCAGACTGTGGCCTCCCAGTTCGCTGACCGTTGGGACTTTCCCAACTGTGTTGGGGCGAACAATGGGAAGCATGTTCGCATTGTGCCACCACCCTATTCGGGGTCTTTCTACTTCAATTACAAGGGGTTTAATAGTGTAGTATTGATGGCGGTGGTATCGGCACAATATGATTTTGTGGTCGTGGGGAAGAACGTCCGGATGTCGGATGGAGGAGTCTTGGCCCAGACAGAGTTCTGTCAGCGTTTCCAGACTGGTGGCCTGGGATTGCCACCTGATGCCGAGAACGTTGAGGGACTCCCCTCTGTATTCATCGCAGATGAAGCCTTCGATCTGGGCGAGCACCTGATAAGGCAGTTTCCCCAAAGGACCCTCACCCCGGAGAGGAGGGTTTTTAACTACAGGCTGGCCAGAGCAAGAAGAGTTGCGGAGAATGCCTTCGGGATTATGGCCAGCCAGTTCCATTTGTTTCTCTCAGCCATCAATATGGCGGACTATAAAATCAATCATCTAATCATCTGTTGTTGCGTACTCCATAATTTTTTACGAAAACATTCTCAATTATATATCCCTTCAGTTGGGCCTGAGGCCAGACGTAGTGCAGAATCTGTACTCGCAGGCCTGGATACTGGCCGTACTGGCTTGGCCCCCCAAATCGCCCGTCAAGTGCGGGACAGATATGTAAATTATTTTAATGGTAGGGGGGCCATTGCAATGCCAGAACATATTTAACCTTTCAAATCATGAAAAAATCTTTTTTATGATAAAATCTCGAGTTTTTATTCTTGTTTGCTTTTCTTTTTGGCTGTCTCCTAGGTTCTCCTAGTGCACTTGTAGTGCCAAGTGCATTTCCCTTTAGTAAATAAGGCCCTTTGTCACTGTAAACACAAAATGAATTCCAAAACTGGTTGAGTATTGAAAGAAGAAGCCACACACATTGTTGTCGTTTAAAATTTTTACTGTGCGCACATTCAGACGTGCGTTTTTTTTAAAACGTCATTCAATGTTTGTTTTTGTTTTATATTTTTTACTCCATATAAAATGTATTTTTTATTTTATTTTATTTTTTGGGGGGGAACTATATTTTTTATATTTTTTTTTTTTTTTAATTTGTATTTTAAAACGTTTTTTTTTCACAAAAAAACATACCCAAAGTTCAACATGTAAAAGTTGCAGGTGATGTCACCCATGTAAAAGCCAAATTTTGAAGATGCACACAAATTGGGAGTCCAAATGGGTAATGTAAACATGTGCTATCTCCCATCATGGGGGATCAATGGGCGTGTTTTGTGGGTGCAATCCCTTCCTCTCACCTACTAGCATTAGGAGGAAGGGGTTGCAAACACAAAATGCGTACATTGAGATCCCCTGATGGCAGATAGTACATGTTGACACACCGTGTGCATCTTCAAAATTTGGCTTTTAAAATGTTACAACTATAAAAACATAACAATGTTCTCATTTAAAAAGGAAATGAAGAACATGATTGATGTTTTAGGGAAAAAGGGATTAGATTCTCCCCAAAACATCGATCATGTTCTTCATTTCCTGTTGCATGCTGTCCAGCCAATTTCTCATGCTGTTTAGGTGATTGCGCATTTCATCAGTGTGGCCATTCCAGACCATTATCTGCCCAATTAGTCTTTGTACGCTGTCTGTGGAAAATGGGTCAGTCGCTTGGCCTTCCGCAACCAAAACATCACCTAAAATTTTAGAAAAAATATGTATTTAGAAATATGCAGGCATAAATAGATTACCTTAAGCTGGGGTGTCAGACACCCACCTGGTGGGGTGCAGATCTCACCCACTTCCTCCACCTCTCCTTCCTCCAGATCCTCGGGTGGGCTTGGCCTAATTACCCACTCAGGCTGGTGAGGTGGGGGGGTCCTGGGATCCTCTGACTGTTTGTCTTTTCTCCCCTATGAGAATAAAACAAAAGGTATACTTAGCACACTGATATTTGAGTCCAGAAATAGGAATATGAAACATTGCTTTGAAGTGGTGTACAATTGTCAGTGAAAAGATCCATTTTGAAAACCTGATTCAAATTCCCTTTTAACCAAACTGCAATACTTACCTTTTTTGGCCAAGTTTCACAGATGGAGACACCAAGTATTCCCTGGAGCCCCTGTGTGGATTAACCTAAAAAAATGTTCTCTGGTGTCCCACAGTGCTCCTGAGTCCAGATGTGTAAACAGCTGCTGTGTCCTGTCCTTACATTACACTGAATCATTATTTCAAAGCATTCTAGTTTCAAACACATCTACACAACAATATCCTAAACTTCTTTTAATAAGACAAATTATCAAAACCAAAATGTAGGTAGAACCCTGTATTATCGTATTTCTTGGCAAATGAATGACATTTAGTTAGAAACATATGTATTTTGAAACGAACAATATTTACGAATGATCGAATACAGTACAACAGTATAAATGAAAAGCATATGGATCAGCATGCAACATGCAGGTACATGTAAAAAAGACTGGGGGTTATTTACAAAAGGCAAATTCATTTCGCAATACAAGTGCAAACTACAAGTGCAAAGTGCACTTGAAATTGCACTGCAAGTGCACTTGTTGGAAGTGCAGTTGCTGTAAATCTGAGGGGAAGATCTGAAATCAGGGGAAGCTCTACTGATTTTATCATCCAATCATGTGCAAGCTAAAATGCTGTTTTTTTTTAGTTTCCTTGCATGTGCCCCTCGGATCCACAGCGACTGCATTTTTAATTTTTTTTTGGAGTTTCAAGTTACCACATTATTATTATCTTGTAATTTTTCTGAACCTTAATGAGGTTGGTGTCCCTTGTTAATTTGACATAGGGGGGTTATTTACAAAAGGCAACTTCATTTAGCACTGCAAGTGCAAAGTGCACTTGAAATTGCACTGAAAGAGCACTTGTACTTGCTTCTAGCACAAGTGCTCTTTCAGTGCAATTTCAATTGCACATTGCACTTGTGGTGCTAAATGAAGTTGCCTTTTGTAAATAACCCCCCTATGTCAAATTAACAAGGGACACCAACCTCATTAAGGTTCATAAAAATTACAAGATAATAATGTTGTGGTAACTTGAATCTCCAAAAAAAATTAAAATGGAAATCACCAGAATTTTTTTTTTATTTTTTTTTTACAAAATTGGAAAATATATATTGTTGAAATATAAAATTATAAAAGATGAGTACAAAAAAGAATTGAAAACATACTTTATGGAGATCTGGCTTTTAAAAACTAGAATATTAGTCATGACATGAGGATAAATAATGAAGAAAGAAGTTGGTGAGAATTCTGTGTGAATATAAGCAGCAAACAACTTCATTTTTCTAGCATTATCAAGAAGAAAAGAATGCACTGTATTAAAAGATCACAGAATTAGCAGCATGAGGAATGTGCTAGTTTCAATACGAAGGCTAGTTTTACCAGACCAAGCACTTCCGTCTTGTACTTGCTTCAGAGCATGTCATTTTTGGTCCGTCGGACTAGCACACAGACAAACAGTTTGCACACTAGAAAGCCGAGTCTGTTGGACAGATTTGAAACATGTTTCATTTCTTGGTCTGTCGAACTTTTGGGGGAAAAAAAAAGTCCGCTGGATCCCACACACGATTGAATTGTCCGGACCAAGTCTGCCGGAAAGTACGCTCGTGTGTACGCGGCATGAGAAATAACCTGATATGACAATTTTGTAGAAAAAAAAAAATCTTCATTTTGCAAAAAATTGTGGGAAAAAATTACAAATTAAAAAAACTCACCATGCCACTTAATACCTTGGAATGTCTACTTTCTAAAATGTGGTCATTTGGGGGGGTATTTGTACTTTCCTGACTTGTTAGTGTCTCAAGAAATGAGATACACCTGATGTACTGAAGGCCTGATCAGATGTGATCAAGTTTTAGTGATTGGCACCATGGTTTGTAGACTCTCTAACTTTCACAAAGACCAAATAATATACACTAATTTGGGTTATTGTTACCAAAGCTATGTAGCAGTATAAATTTTGGCCAAAATTTATGAAGAAAAATTACTAATTTGCTAAATTTTATGACCGAAACAAAGGCATTTTTTTCACAAAAATTTAAGTTTTTTTTTTTTATTATTTATAGCACAAAAAATAAAAAACCCACTAGTGATTAAATGCCACCAAAAGAAAGCTCTATTTGTATGAAAAAAAAGGACACAAATTTCATATGGGTACTGTTTTGCTTGACTAATTGTCATTCAAAGTGTGAGAGCGCTGAAAATTGGTCTGGGCAGGAAGGGGGTGTAAGTGCCTTGTATTGAGGTGGTTAAAGGCAGGCCTAAGCAATAACCTTGATTCCTCACTATTTATATAAAACATATGTACAATGATAATGAAAATAGGTTAGTGTTGACGGCAGGTTAGATCCCTGTACTTCCTTGGCCAAGGAAGATGAACCGACACAGCAACACCTGAAAGAGAGAATCAACAGCAATGCAAATGCATATTATCCTAAAAGTAACATGGTACAGTATATACATACGTGATTAAGCAAGTTTTAATTGTCCTCAGCCGAAGACAGCATACAGCATGGCAGTGTAAATACACCCTATAGAATATTGTATTGTTTACGTTTATTGGAAGCAGGTTCCATTCTCCCTTGAGAATACCACCTTCTTTCCATTGATCAACTTACATTTAGCACATAATGTGAATAAAGTTCACTCAGGTCGGCATGGCTCATGCCACCTGGTGACCACACTAGATTATTACTGCATTATTCACATGCATAGTGAGAATTGACCCTTCTATTATAGCCTAATCTAACTGACTGAACACTTAAAGTCCAAAACAGTTTCCAGTCCATCGATTTCCCTCTGGGTGGAAGATATTTCCCAGCAGTTCCCTTCTTCTCCAGGGACAAAAAGGCACAGCTGCATTTCAGGCAACAAGCAGCCAGGCCTTAGTGAAAGGTCCCCTTGCAAAGACATCCTCAGTCTGTCCCCATGACAGCCAGAGACAAAAGATTTTCTTCTTAGGAGCAGCAACCTGCTGAAGATCACAGGTCGCCCTTCAGGGTAGATCACCCCGACAACTTCAAACTTTAGCCAACATGGGTTCAGGTGGGCACTCCATGTATTTGCCGGCAGCATTCAGTCCTGCATAGTCTGGGCAGAACAGCTCTCCTGGAATATTCTCCACTAGCAACACTTTAAATGTTTGTGTGAATTGGCTGTCAGCATAGCGTCCTTGACATCACACAACACATTTGTAATCCACAAGGTAATGATACCATTTCAGGGATGTTTCACCAGTAATACCCAGGATCGGGCAGAATTACTGTCTCTTCCTCCTTATTCACCGTGGTGACAAATCGCTTAAGACTCTTTTTATGTGGTCGTCGGATGACCATACCATCCAGGTTGATCTTCCTGCCGTAACCCCAAGTGTTCAATACTGACAGGTACTTTCCAGACATTTTAGGCGACAACTTTAGAAAGTCTATCTTGAGAGAGATCTGAAGGAACCCACGCACTGCTTCATCCACCCATTGCATTTCCTTTCCTGAGATCTCTTCCAAATGAGGGGGAATGTAGGGGTATAAGTACCCGTATTCTTCTGCCACTTTCTTGATTATTCTCTGTATCTTGGACAGCCGAGGCAGGGTCTTAGGGTCTCCATATCCGGGTAGAACCCGAGCGTCTGGAGCACGCTGAATCGAGCACCCAGCGACCACATCAGGCTTAAGGTTAGGCATGGGCGTAATAGGATGGTCTTTGGGAACCCATGGAGCTCCATGGTCCTCCTCAAAGGACCTGGCGATGCTGATCAGCGGAGCTGCACTAGCTGACAGCATAATTTGAACACTTGCGGTAGTAGTAGCAGGTGCTTCATCCTCCTGCACATTACTTGTTAACTCTTCATCACTCTCACCCCACTTCCCAGAATAAGACAAAGTGTCCGAAAGGAGTTCCGACAGACCATCAGACGGGATGTCTGAATCTAAAAAGGATGTAGTTGTGTTTAGTACGCGCCTTAGCTGGCACCACTATGGCATCCCCCTAGACAGCCACTGGCATCACTTCCCCGACAGGCACACCACTCTCACTTCTCGCTGGCTTACCCGGCTCCGGCACTTACCTCCCGGGTGACTCGAACATCAGGGCGAGCATTTGGGCCTGACCACGGCCTCGGGGAGTGGTCAGTGCGCTGGGTCCTGGGGTAGTCGCCAAGGCAGGGGTACCGGCTTCCTGCATGATTCGTGTGATAACCGGCGGGCTCTGAACATCACTCCCAGTCGGGATAGCAACATTCTTATCCCAATCAACTTGTAGGATCCACGGAGGTAGGCAGGTTTTGCATCACTCAGACTGAAACAAACACCCGGAAAATATTTTCTCCAATCTGCCATTTCACTCACAAACTGCGCAATTTTTTTCTTCCAATGCACAATCCGACACACGTGGCAGCATTTCCTTATCCACCTCTCCAGAGTGGGGACTCCTCCCCCTGCCAACGGATTGGTGCAAATGTTCTCTGAGAACTGTGGCGCCCGCCGCCTTCATTCTGCGGCATGTCAAACTGTAATGGAGTCCATTTTGGAGTCTGTAGTAACCCTCACAGCACTAGCGGGAAGTGTCAAAAGACCAGGCTGATCCTCTCCCCTGCGCAGTGAGACTTGATGGTTCTTCCCCACACTGATAATACACACGACAACACAGTCCATTAGAAGTGCAAAGGTTACTTGCCACCCTCCCACAGAGCAAGACGAAATCCTGATGAAGCTGAGGTCAGTTACTAAGGGCGACAGCTGCGGAGATAACGCCTTAGCCCCACACGCTAAATGTAGCAAGGTCCCAGCCCTCCTTGGGTCTGATTAGAACCTCCGGGGCTTACTGGTACCTGCAGGCAGATCTTGCTAATACACTGGGCAAACTTAGGATCCAGGTCACCTCTTATGCCTTAACTCCATACATCCCCCCCCAGGCATTCCACCTAATCTATCTGTTTAGGTTGTACATTATTTGATGTGAGCATACAAGGCAGCAATATAGCAGGTACAATGAATGTGAAAGTTTGGTCTGTTTTGAAGCGGGATAGTACAGAGTAGGGTTGCACCGATGCCACTTTTTTTTAGACCAAGTACAAGTTCCGATACTTTTTTCAAGTACATACCGATACTTTTTTTTAACCACTTGTCCACTGGGCACTTAAACCCCCCTTCCTAACTAGGCCAATTTTCAGCTTTCAGTGCTGTCACATTTTGAATGACAATTAGTCATGCAACACTCTACCCATATTACATTTTTGTCTTTTTTTTTCATACAAATAGAGCTTTCTTTTGGTGGTATTTAATCACCACTGGGTTTTATTTTTTGCACTAAATAAAAACTGAAAATTTTGTTAAAAAAAAATGCTTTTTTTCTTCGTTTCTGTTATAAAATTTTGTAAATTAGTAATTTTTCTTCATAAATATTGGCCAAAATGTATACTGCTACATATCTTTAGTAAACATAACCCAAATCAGTGTATATTATTTAGTCTTTGTGAAAGTTATAAAGTCTACAAGCTATGGTGCCAATCATTGAAAATTGGTCACACCTGATGTACTGATGGCCTTATTTCTTGAGACACTAACAAGCCAGGAAAGTAAAAATACCCCCAAATGACCCCCTTTTAGGAAAGTAGACATTCCAAGGTATTTAGTAAAAAGCATGGTGAGTTTTTTTCACGTTTTAATTTTTCCCCACAATTCTTTGCAAAATGAAGATTTTTTTTTTTCATAAAATCGTAATATTAACAGATTATTTCTCTCACATGGCATATGCATACTTATAACTACACCCCAAAACACATTCTCCTACTCCTTAGTATGGTGATACCACATGTATGAGACTTTTACACAGCCTGGCCACGTACAGAGGCCCAACATGCAGGAAGCACCGTCAGGCATTCTAGGGACATAAATTACACATAAAAATTCCAACAGGGAGCCAAGCGCAGAAAGTAAACCAAGGATCCAAAGTGATTATAAAAAGTCACACTGGACCGCTGCTACCGCACTAAGATGACCAAATAAGATTTCCCCAGAAATAGAGCTTTCTTTTGGTGGCATTTGATCACCTCCTGCAGTTTTTATTTTTTGTGCTATAAACAAAAAAAGACAATTTTGAATAAACAATTTTTCTGTCTGCTATAAAACATTCCCAATAATTTTCTTTTTTTATCTAATTTCTTCATCAATTTAGGCCAGTATGTATTTTGCAACATATTTTGGGTATAAAAATGCCAATAAGCGTATATTGATTGGTTTGCGCAAAAGTTACAGCGACCAAAAACGATGGGATATATTTAGGGACTTTTTATTTATTTTTTAGTGCTTTTACTAGTAATGGCAGCCATCAGCGATTTTTAGCGGGACTGCAACATTATGGCGGACACATCTGACACAAAAAATAAATTGAACTGATCACTGTATACATTACACTGGCAGGGAAGGGATTAACATCAGGGGCAATCGAGGGCTTAAGTGTGTGCTTGGGAGGTGCTTTCTAACTGTGTGGGGGATGGATATACTGGAGGAAAAAGATTGTCTTTTCAGCTTAGCTGAAACACAAGATCTCTACTTTGCTCCCTGACAGATCAGCAGTTTACACCGCTGCTCCATCTCTCCACAGAACAATCGGCGGTTCACGGCGGCCGCTGGACCTGCTGATTGGCTCCCACTGTGTCCAATTACAGTGGGAGCGGTGCTCCGGCAGCGTGCGCGCGCCCCCTACACTGCGTGCACCCAATCACGTACAGGTACATGATTTTGCACAGCCGGGCTGCCCTGCCGCAGTATATATGCGGTGGGCAGTACGGAAGTAGTTAAAGATTTTAGTAAAGCTAACAGCTGAATGATTTTGTTTCCAATGGGCATGCATTTGTTTAATACCAGTTACTGCTCTTGTGAAAACTATTGTTGCTTGGACCATGAACCGTTGAACAGCTGACAAATCATGTACTGTAGACAGATGCTCCCTTGTTTGGTAGCCAATGAAATATCTGTCAGTTGATTTTGAAGCGTGCACTGTTACTGTGCTCAAATGCAATCAGTGCATCATTTACAAGGGCAACTAAAAGGTGTGGCCTGATGAAGTAGCACATCAACAAATTCCTGATTCCTGAAATGGTGAAACCACTATGTGCAAAGTGGTTATGTATTTCTCTGCAAAGTTGCTCAAAGTTTTAGGTATGACTTTACAGGCATCTGAAGCATACAAGGCAGCAATATAGCAGGTACAATGAATGTGAAAGTTTGGTCTGTTTTGAAGCGGGATAGTACAGAGTAGGGTTGCACCGATGCCACTTTTTTTTAGACCAAGTACAAGTTCCGATACTTTTTTCAAGTACATACCGATACTTTTTTTTAACCACTTGTCCACTGGGCACTTAAACCCCCCTTCCTAACTAGGCCAATTTTCAGCTTTCAGTGCTGTCACATTTTGAATGACAATTAGTCATGCAACACTCTACCCATATTACATTTTTGTCTTTTTTTTTCATACAAATAGAGCTTTCTTTTGGTGGTATTTAATCACCACTGGGTTTTATTTTTTGCACTAAATAAAAACTGAAAATTTTGTTAAAAAAAAATGCTTTTTTTCTTCGTTTCTGTTATAAAATTTTGTAAATTAGTAATTTTTCTTCATAAATATTGGCCAAAATGTATACTGCTACATATCTTTAGTAAACATAACCCAAATCAGTGTATATTATTTAGTCTTTGTGAAAGTTATAAAGTCTACAAGCTATGGTGCCAATCATTGAAAATTGGTCACACCTGATGTACTGATGGCCTTATTTCTTGAGACACTAACAAGCCAGGAAAGTAAAAATACCCCCAAATGACCCCCTTTTAGGAAAGTAGACATTCCAAGGTATTTAGTAAAAAGCATGGTGAGTTTTTTCACGTTTTAATTTTTCCCCACAATTCTTTGCAAAATGAAGATTTTTTTTTTCATAAAATCGTAATATTGACAGATTATTTCTCTCACATGGCATATGCATACTTATAACTACACCCCAAAACACATTCTCCTACTCCTTAGTATGGTGATACCACATGTATGAGACTTTTACACAGCCTGGCCACGTACAGAGGCCCAACATGCAGGAAGCACCGTCAGGCATTCTAGGGACATAAATTACACATAAAAATTCCAACAGGGAGCCAAGCGCAGAAAGTAAACCAAGGATCCAAAGTGATTATAAAAAGTCACACTGGACCGCTGCTACCGCACTAAGATGACCAAATGAGAAACGGACAAAAACAGAATTGTGAAGCGCAGATCCAGGTGGTGGCAAGGAATCAATTGGGGATGGAATCCATGTAAAACTTGAAACAGTTTATTGCTGATAAAACATGTAACCAATACACAGTATATATGGGGAAAAATCATCAGAATGGCCAAACTCACTGTGATAGTGCCAGCAATGGAGGCAAAGGTGGTAGAGAAATGGCTGTCCCGCTTCTGTGAGGGCTGTAAAAGAGGGGGCTGCAGACCAAAAATGGTAAGCCTGAAAACACTTTCCAACAGCTGGGAGCGGTGACCATAACCAAAGTCGGGCTACATCAGGGAGGGGAAAGGCTGGGCACAGATCCAGGAAGCACGATCTCTGTATGATCAGAGTGGAAGATGGTAGAGCCGCTGCATCGGCCGGTGAGACCAGAGATAGATGCTGGAGGAGCAGCGGGAACGAGGCTGCGCGGCAAGGTGTCCGGACACCACAAGACTCCTCCCCGGCCACGTTGCACGCTCTGACCACAGGCAGACATCGGCAAAGCCTGATGGATCAAGCAGGGGATGTGATGAGTATCGCAGCAGGTGCTTGAGTGATATCAGATTACATGTTTCGGGGTTTAACCCCTTCCTCAGATAACACGCTCGGGATCCAGCATAGAACAGGGATTTTATAGTCACTAGGTGGGACAACCAATCATCCAATACCTGGATATCGTAGCGAATATCATGGAAAGACATTTAAAAATAAATATTAATGTTGATTCGTTATCATTCAAAGGATTAAAAACACTGTTTATCAAATGAATAGTAGCAATATATAACAATTATATATAAAAAAAAAATATGGTGAACGGTGTAGGAATTACAACAGTTTGTATATGTGCCTTCCACTTTTTAAGGGACCAAAAGTAATGGGACAGATTAACAATCATTCATCAAACTTTCACTTTTTTAATACTTGGTTGCAAATTCTTTGCAGTCAAATATAACCTGAAGTCTGGAACCCATAGACATCACCGGACGCTGGGTTTCATCCCTGGTGATGCTCTGCCAGGCCTCTACTGCAACTGTCTTCAGTTCCTGCTTGTTCTTGGGGCATTTTACCTTCAGTTTTGTCTTCAGCAAGTGAAATACATGCTCAATCGGATTCAGGTCAGGTGATTGACTTGGCCATTGCATAACATTCCACTTCTTTCCCTTAAACTTTTTGGTTGCTTTCGCAGTATGCTTCGGGTCATTGTCCGTCTGCAATGTGAAGCGCCGTCCAATGAGTTCTGAAGCATTTTGCTGAATATGAGTAGATAATATTGCCCAAAACACTTCAGAATTCATCCTGCTGCTTTTGTCAGCAGTCACATCATAAATAAATACAAGAGAACCAGTTCCATTGGCAGCCATACATGCCCATGCCATGACACTACCACCACCATGCTTCACTGATGAGGTGGTATGCTTTGGATCATGAGCAGTTCCTTTCCTTTTCCATACTCTTCTCTTCCTATCACTCTGGTACAAGTTGATCTTGGTCTCATCTGTCCATAGGATGTTGTTCCAGAACTGTGAAGGCTTTTTTAGATGTTGTTTGGCAAACTCTAATCTGGCCTTCCTGTTTTTGAGGCTCACCAATGGTTTACATCTTGTGATGAACCCTCTGTTTTCACTCTGGTGAAGTCTTCTCTTGATTGTTGACTTTCACACACATACACCTACCTCCTGGAGAGTGTTCTTGATCTGGCCAACTGTTGTGAAGGGTGTTTTTTTCACCAGGGAAAGAATTCTTCGGTCATCCACCACAGTTGTTTTCCGTGGTGCTCCAGGTCTTTCGGTGTTTCTGAGCTCACCGGTGCGTTCTTTCTTTTTAAGGATGTTCCAGTTGATTTGGCCACACCTAATGTTTTTGCTATCTCTCTGATGGGTTTGTTTTTTTTTCAACCTAATGATGGCTTGCTTCACTGATAGTGACAGCTCTTTTGATCTCATATTGAGTTGACAGCAACAGATTCCAAATGCAAATAGCACACTTGAAATGAACTCTGGACCTTTTATCTGCTCCTTGTAAATGGGATAATGAGGGAATAACACACACCTGGCCATGGAACAGTTGCGCAGCCAATTGTCCCATTACTTTTTGTCCCTTAAAAAGTGGGAGGCACATATACAAACTGTTGTAATTCCTACACCGTTCACCTGATTTGGATGTAAATACCCTCAAATAAAAGCTGAAAGTCTGCAGTTAAAGCACATCTTGTTCATTTCAAATCCATTGTGGTGGTGTATAGAGCCAAAAAGATTAGAATTGTGTCGGTGTCCCAATATTTATGGACATATATATATATGGTCAGAGCCCTCTGTCCGGAGAGATAGCCCTGGTCTGCTGGACGGTGGGCTCTGGTCTGCTGGACGGTATGCCCAGAGAAGGGCGCATTCCCCAAGAAAGTAAAATGGATGTTTCTGTAGAGAAATTGTTTTAAGTACCCTGAGAAGGAGAATGGGTGGGTACCGCGCACTGGAACTGACACAGACCATCATGGGTGGTTTGCTTAAATACCCCCCGGGCTCCTCCCATAATTTCAGGCCACCATACTGGCCTTCCTATTTATGATCAGAGCCCTCTGTCTAGAGATATGAACCACATAAACGCATCACAAGACTAACAACATAAAGTAGACCTGAAGTGTGCCCTGGTCTGCTGGACGGTATGCGCAGAGAAGGGCGCAAAAGACTCAGGGAGGTAATTATTTAAGTTTACTAACATACTACAGGGCAAGCTTGCTGGAGGCTCGTGACCTTTCTGCTTGCGGATTGGGGATATATCGAGCGAAGCAAGTGTATTTCCACCTGCCCATCTTCTTGATGACGTGGTCCGGGACCCTGTTTCGTGAGGCTGCTGATGCTACTCCAATGCGAAAGAACTTCCAGAAAATCATCCGGGTTCAAGTTGCGCAAAAGAATCCTGACATGTCTAGTGAACTGGTTGCTACATGGAGGGCTGGTAGGGAGCGGTAGTAATGGCTGTCCTCCGAGAGGTCGGACAGATGAGCTAATAACTGATCTAGAATGGCCACGGGGCACCAGGCGTTTTGAGTCTGGAAAGTTTGATATCTACCCCGGGACCAGACTGTTGTGTTTTGGACACCATGAGGTGCGGGATGAAGTAACTCTGG
Organism: Aquarana catesbeiana; assembly: GCF_042186555.1. Lineage (NCBI taxonomy): Eukaryota > Metazoa > Chordata > Amphibia > Anura > Ranidae > Aquarana > Aquarana catesbeiana. Next base: position 132,651,040 of record NC_133330.1, read on the forward strand.
TGGCGTGTCAGGTGGCGTCTACGTAACATCTTACAACTGGGGCCAGTGACTGTGAATTCACTGGGGCTTAAGAAGCCGTAGCAAGCCAGGTAGATGGCTGCATAAATGACCGGGCTGGAAAATAACCCAAAGGAGAACGTGACAGGATGGTAGACATGTCTTGGAATATGGCGCTGGTCACAGGTAGGCGTTTAGTACTGATTTGAGGTTGTTACCTGTGAATACCGCGCAGGATGGTCTTGACCGCATGGGCGGCGAACAAAGATGGTTTCGTAGGATCTTGTAAGGAGATGAAATGCCAGTTAAGTAGAGTCTAATGGAATTGTGTGACAATGCCAACTGTGTGTGGCAGCATGATATGCAGGCCAGGATGTGATTAGAGATCTCCTTATACTGCCTCGGGGTTTGAGGCTAGGAACATGTCATAGATCTTCCAGGCAGTATGGTTGGCCTTTAGTGCGTTGTGAGATAATGATAGATTAGTAAGACAGGTAGCATCGTGAAGGTGTTGTTTCAATCCGAGGTTAGCTACGACCAATGTGGGATAAGAGACATGGTCGGGTCGGTTCCAGGTTCCTGGAATGACGCAAAGTTAAAACTGGTAGTGCGTCGGCCAGAATATTGCATTTGCATGGGATGTAGACGCAGAGGACATTAAATTGGTGCTGTGGGGATAGTTGCACCAACCTGCGCAGGAAGGCCATGATGGCCAGCGACCTGCGTCACTGTTCATCTTGCCCAGTTGCTGCCCCAGACTTGAGCTGCTACAACAATGGGGTAGAGTTCGAACAAAGAGGAGGACTAACAACCCGGGAATCAAGAGGATTTCTGACGGCCATGGCCCTGCAAACCAAAGATGAACAAAAATTGCCACGAAGACCTGTGGAGACTGCGGCGTCCGTGACTACCTGAGGTGAAGAGGGAGATGCTGACAGAATGAACATTGACATGCCATGCCAGTTCATGAGAAATTCGTCCCACATGGGCAGATCCACTATTGCTGGCACGTCTAATTTAAGGATTTAGTCAAGGTCTTGTACCTGGGAGAGAAACACTAAGAGGCGTGAGATAAAGGATCACCCCGAGTCTGGCTGCTGCCTTAGCTGAAAATGAGCGGTGACAGTCATAGAATGAGCACCCTGCATACTTGTGACCTAGATCCACTACTGCATGCATATACGGTTCCGGTTCTTCCCTCCTGTTGGGGTTGCCCTGCATGGCACGTCTCTGACCGTCCCCAAGGCCAGCACAAACTCTGTGACAGTGAGCTTGCGATTAAGTCTAGGGTCTTTGGCCTTCAGGACGATGGAGACCTCTCCCCACGAATATGACTTGTTTTTGGCCAAGTCGTGTACTGCTATGAGGAGGGATGCTTAAGTCATTGCCCTCCAAGATGTCCTTCCTGATGCCCTGCTGGGACAAGGTGCGTAGAGAAGACAGTGGTGCCAATGTCGGGCGTACCTGTAAGTGAAAGGCACGGGAATGACTGTGACTGCAGCTGGTAGGGGCGCAGCTGGGTGTACCTCCAGGGCTCCCACTCTGGCTTGGACGTCGGTGACTGCTGTTGACAGTGTGGTCACCAAGGAGTGCAGCTGAGTAGTGGCTACGAAAATAGACTGCAGTGGTGCCTGGTAGGGCTGCCACTGGCGGAAACGGCAGCCTAAAAAGCTTGGCTTTCCTAGCTTTGGCAGGATAGGAAATACTCCTGCGACACAGTTCTGCTGTGAGCTTAGTGTTTTTTAATTTTTGTTTTGTTCTTTTTTTAAATGGTACAAGCTCTGTGAGCCGCCGCTTGCTGAGTCCGCAAAGGGTGATGGCAGGGCGGAGGCGAAGTCATCGATCTCAGCCTGTGACATGGCGTCAGCTAAAAGCAAGGAGGGGAAATGCATATGTTTAAGGTAAGTTGCAAAGGTAGGAGGGGATAGATGCGTTTGGGTAGATAAGATGGAAAGGCAGAAGGAAAACAAGAAGAACAGGACAAGGAACGACAGCCGTAGTGACAGCTAGTTTGTGTGTGAGCGCTGTTGAGTGCGACTTTAGAAAACTCAAAAGGATGCGTGATAACCGAGGTGAGCCAGGAGGTGACTGGCTAGGTAACCGATAACTCGGGTGTCCGTCTGTGCTTGGCACAGACTAATGAACCAGAGCCCCCTAGGGCAGACTTGGGCAGGTAGCTGAAGTCTGGTATTCAAAGTAGGAATGTTGCGATCTGTAGTTAATTGATGTATGTTCGGTCTGCTAACGCTTGCACTGCCAGCAAGCTAGATGTTAGGTGACCTTGTCTGTGTGGTGAAGGATTTCGCTTCGAAAACAGAGTGAAGTGCACAGAAGTATGTGACAGTTACTAACGCCTCAGGAGCAAGTCGAATTGTGCATGTGAAGTAAAAATATGTCATGAAAAGAGTGTTTAAGAGAAAGGGGGATCCCTTTGAACTACACAGCTGACTTTATGCCCTAATAGTGAAGTCTTGGTTGGGGTCGAGAACTGGGTTGACCGGGAACCTGTAGTAAGGTGACATAGGAAGTTTGTTTTGAGAAGGGGGGTTGCAAAGAGCTGTTCAGGGCAGTAGCTTGCCCCCTCGTGAAGATGCAAGCCCTTGACAATGTTTTTTGTTTTTTCTAAGGGAAATATTGTCCAAACCTGATGCAGGATGGACCAACTAGAGCACTACTGACCTAAAAGGGGAAAGCGATAGAGGATAGGTGAGCAGCCGAGTTGCTACTGGAGATGATGAGTAGCCGATTTGAGCCACTTGCAGAAATGCTTGCAGCGATTTGCAAGTAAGCGGCCTTATTAGAAAGGTGAAAACAAAGTTAGCGGAATTTTGAGTATGTAGGAATGACCGTGCGCAAGATTGTACAAATAGATGGCGTGAGATGTGTATGTTTATGCTTGATAAAAATCATAAGGCCAGGGGTCTGAATCGTAAGTGCCACTGTAGTCATATCAGCGATGCGACTAGTTTAAACCGGGCTGGGGTGTGAGCACCGGTGGTGTTTGTTTTGTGAAGGGTCCAAATCGTTGAGCCAGTGATGCGACTGGACTCAGATCGGTTGGTGAAGTTTGTATTGCCGAGAAACTGAATCGTTGCGCCGATGATGCAACTAGACTTGGATTGGCTGTTGGTGTTTTTGTAGTGCGGAGGATCTGAATTTTTGCGCTGATGATGCGACAAGACTCGGATCGGCTGTATGGTGTGAGTATGTTTGTAGGAGGTGTGGTATTTTTGGGCGAAAGGATTTGGGACATATGCCACTGTTGCGTTTTGATTCGGAAGCGGCTGTAGTGTGAGTGGTTTACGTGATTCGGAATGTTCATGCCTGCTAGGCAGCTAGAAACAAATGGTCCCGAGCAGAGGGCTGCCTTGAGTTGCGACTGGGCTCGAATTAGGTACAAATCCCAAGGAACGCGTACGAATACATACGAATGATATGGTGCAATTACTACGAAGCAGTGAAAATGAGGCAAGGGACTTACAACATGACTACAGTTTTATGAAATGGGGAACATGATAGAAAATGGTTTGAACGTAGATGTCTGCTACGAATCGGTTTGTAAAGCGAGATGACTCTGATACGAATTGGTTATAAATGTATAAAACTAATCCGGTACGAACCAGTAGTAAAAAGTGTTAAATGGATCTAATACTTTAAAGTTTGTGTTGCTGAGGATCTGAATCATTGCGCCCATCATGCGACTAGACTCGGATCGGCTGTGGATGTAATGTGAACAGGGGGCTTGTGTGCCCAGATCCGAATCGTTGCGCCGATGATATGACTAGACTCGGATCGACTGATGGTGGTTGAAGGGGCTTGTTTTACCGAGGATCCGAAACATAGAGCCGATGCTGCGACTAGATTCGGATCGGCTGTTTGGTGAGTGCTTGGTATCCAGTAGGAGGTGTAGGGCATCAGTTAGGTGAAGTGAGTGTTCTGTAGGAGGTATAGGGGGTCAGTAGGTGGAGTGGGGGTTTAGTAGGAGGTGTGGTATGTGGGATGCAGGTTCGGGACCACCATGCGCCAGTGATGCGACCTGATTCGTAAGTGGCTTTACGTGCTATTTGTATGGTTTGTATTGCCTAGTCGGCTATATACGAATGGCGCCGATCGGAGGGTTACCATGAGTCATTATGTCGCAGTGGCGACTGGGCTCGAATGAGGAACAGAGCTAGGCAGTAAGTACAAATACCTGCAAATGACATAGTAAGACCTACGAAGCCGTAGGGGCGGTTTACGGAGAGGAACATGATAACCAACGATTCGGTAGGAACGCTAACAACAAGTCCTACCTGCGACGGCGAGCATGGAACGATCATTGAAAACCTACAAACGGGGAACTGCAACACCCTGGGTCTCGAAAGCACCAACTCACGGACACGCAGTGAGTTGGCAGAGTCAGCCTAATGACGTAGTACCGCGCAGTGGAACTGGCACAGACCATCATGGGTGGTCTGCTTAAAGCGGGGGTCCACCTATCTATCGTTTTTTTTTTTTTTGAGTTCATTCACAAACTTTTCTTCTCAGCATTACATACTCACATATTGTGTGTAATATGTCCGCCTGTGTCAGATTTCGTTGGAAAGAATAACTTATATTATTCACTGAAGGCGGTTTCCATCTTCATTGTGGGCATTTGAAGCCCACAAGCATTTATTTCCTGGATGTGGTGAATGCTGTGCTCCCAGCATTCACCGCTCGTTCCCACACATGCTCAGTGGCATCCTGGGAAGCCTGAGACTAGCTCCCAGGAGTCTGGGAGAGGCTAGAAACACACCTACTCCCACGGGAGGAGAACCAGGAAGTGCAAAGAAGAATAGAAAAATAAAAGGTAATTACGGCGATTTAAATTTTTTTAAACGGCATGTCAGCATCTAGGCAAGGAAGAGAATACATACAGATATTGTTCAAAATTTGGGTGGAACCCCGCTTTAAATACCCCCTGGGCTCCTTCCATAATTTCAGGCCACCATACTGGCCTTCCTATATAATCTCACAAAAGTGAGTACACCCCTCACATTTTTGTAAATATTTTATTATATCTTTTCATGTGACAACACTGAAGAAATTAAAATTTTCTATAATGTAAAGTAGTGAATGTACAGCTTATATAACAGTGTAAATTTGGTGCCCCCTCAAAATAACTCAACATAGAGATATTAATGTCTAAACCGCTAGCAACAAAAGTGAGTACACCCCTAAGTGAAAATGTCCAAATTAGCCCCAATTAGCCATTTTCCCTCCCTGGTGTCATGTCACTCGTTAGTGCTACAAAGTCTCAGGTGTGAATAGGAAGCAGGCGTGTTAAATTTGGTGTTATCGTTCTCACTCTCTCATACTGGTCACTGGAAGTTTAACATGGCACCTCATGGCAAAGAATTCTGAGGATATGAAAAAAAGAATTGTTGCTCTACATAAAGATGGCCTAGGCTATAAGAAGATTGTCAAGACCCTAAAACTGAGCTGCAGCACGGTGGCCAAAACCACACAGTGGTTTAACAGGACAGGTTTCACTCAGAACAGGCCTCGCCATGGTCGACCAAAGAAGCGGAGTGCACATGCTCAGCGTCATCTCCAGAGGTTGTCTTTGGGAAATAGACGTATGAGTGCTGCCAGAATTGATGCAGAGGTTGAAGGTGGGGGGTCAGCCTGTCAGTGCTCAGACCATATGCCGCACACTGCATCAAATTGGTCTGCATGGCTGTCATCCCGCAAGGAAGCCTCTTAAAAATGATGCACAAGAAAGCCCGCAGTTTTCTGAAGGCAAGCAGACTAAGGACATGGATTACTGGAACCATGTCCTGTGGTCTGATGAGACCAAGATAAACTTATTTGGTTCAGATGGTGTCAAGCGTGTGTGGCGGCAACCAGATGAGGAGTACAAAGACAAGTGTGTCTTTCTTACAGTCAAGCATGGTGGTGGGAGTGTCATGGTTTGGGGCTGCATGATTGCTGCCGGGACTGGGGAACTAATGTTCATTGAGGGAACCATGAATGCCAGCATGTACTGTGACATACTGAAGCAGAGCATGATCCCCTCCCTTCAGAGACTGGGCTGCAGGGCAGTATTCCAACATAACGACCCTAAAACACACTTATAAATTATGAATCAATGAGGGTATGGGTGTCAGACTCCTCCCGTGGAACATACTAATTTTTGCCCCATCTCCACATTTTACCCTTCACAATCCAAGGGACCAAACATTGATACATTTTATCAAGTAGTCTATAGGGATCTGATACAGATGAGCAGTCACGCCCTACACCAAACCTTACTCAGGCCGAACGCCAGGCATTACGCTCATTGGAGAACGATTCGAGTGTCACTATCAAACAAGCTAACAAGGGAGGCAGCTTGGTTGGACAAAACCGTAAGGACTATTTAGGCTACTTGCTGATACCTACAAGATACTGCCTAGGGATCCCCTTCCTGAATTCCAACTTGACCTGAGAGACTTAGTTGATGAGGCCACAAAGGATGGTGTACTAACAAAGAGGGAATGACTTTTCCTTCTACCGACACTATGTAGTACTCCCTACTTCTATCATTTGCTGAAAATGCACAAATCTTTATCAAATCCCCCGGGAAGACCTATCGTGGCTGGCACTAGCAGTTTTTTCTACTTCCAGATTGTCCCAATACATTGATCTTTTTTTGCAGCCGATTGTTCATCAATTACCTTCATACATTAGGGACTTTGGACACATTATTGAAATCTTACATGAGTATAGGTGGAAGAATCAGTACCTGTGGGCGTCTCTTGATGTGTGCTCCTTGTACACCTCAGTTCCACATAAAGTTGGAATAAGGGCACTTAGTCACTTCCTATGTATTGAACCACCAATGAACTCACGACAGGCTGAATTCCTAGTACCAAATTTTGCTTAGAGCATAATTTTGTTTTCCAGGATACATTTTATCTTCAAACCAGGGGCACAGCAATGGGAGCCAGCCTCGCTCCGTGTTATGCCAATATAACAATGGGGTTGTGGGAACAACTTTTTGTTTGGCATAACAATCCCTTCTGAGAGCACATCATCTTCTATGGTGGATATATTGACAATCTGCTTCTGATTTGGGAAGATCTTTTTCTGTCCTTTGTGGAGCATTGTAACGCGAACGATCTGGGTCTCAGCTTCATACATATTGTCGACCCCAATCTTGGTATGACAAACCGACCAATATTAGAGGATATTTCAACAGTCGCATTTGGTATTTTCCAGTGTAAAAAGAGGGAGTGTCTAACCTGCCAGTCCATCCCCCATGGCCACCCTTCCATTACAGATAGGGCGGGTAAAGATTATGTCATTAGACAGTTTATCACTTGTTCAACTCAGTTTGTAGTCTATGTGCTCAAATGTTCATGTAATCTGTTATATGTATGTAGGCTGGACCATACGCACGTTGTGCTCTATTGTAGGCGAACATTGCAGATTTATACAGAAAGGCCTGGTCCAACATAGTGTGCCAAGACATTTCTCTCAACATCATGCAAGAGATTTCAACATAACAGTTCTAGCGATTGAACATATTCCCAAGGGGTCCCTTACGGATAACAGGAGATTCTCATTATTATGCAAAAGGGAAACCATGTGGATATACAATTTAGTTCTCTCTCACCCCAAGGGTTAAATGAGGAGTTGGACACCCATACCCTCATTGATTCATAATTTAAGTTATTATCAACCTGCTGGTCCCCTCTATGCATCTGTTTCTGTGTTTGAGGATTGTATCATTTTTTTTAAAACATTGCTGGTGATTTAAGTTGTGTTTGTGTATGTGTCCAATCACTTTTTTCTATATTGACTATAAAATCCCTGTTCTATGCTGGATCTTGAGCGTGTTATCTGAGGAAGGGGTTAAACCCCGAAACATGTAATGGTATACCGCTCAAGCCCCGGCACCTGCTGTGATACTCTTCACTAGGGATGAGCCAAACACCCCTCGGTTCGCAGCAGAACATGCGAACAGGCAAAAAATTTGTTCAAACACGCCAACACCGTTAAAGTCTATGGGACACGAACATGAATAATCAAAAGTGCTTATTTTAAAGGCTTATATGCATGATATTGTCATAAAAAGTGTTTGGGGACCTGGGTCCTACCCCAGGGGACATGTATCAATGCAAAAAAAAGTTTTAAAAACGTCTGTTTTTTCGGGAGCAGTGATTTTAATAATGCTTAAAGTGAAACAATAAAAGTGAAATATTCCTTTAAATTTCATATCTGGGGGGTGTCTATAGTATGCCTGTAAAGTAGCATGTTTCCCGTGTTTAGAACAGTCCGAGAGCAAAATGACATTTCTAAAGGAAAAAAAAGTAATTTAAAAGTACTCGCGCCCTTTGGGTCTGGTATGAATATTAAGGGGAGCACCGAACCAAAATTTTTTAAAAAATTGCGTGGGGGTCCCCCCAAATTCCACACCAGGCCCTTAACCGAGCACGCAACCCGGCAGGCCGCAGGAAAAGGGGGGACGAGAGAGCATCCCCCCTCCTGATCTGTACCAGGCCACATGCCCTCAACATGGGAAGGGTGCTTTAGGTTAGGGGCACCCCCAAAGCACCTTGTCCACAACCTTGACAAGGGCCTCATCCCCACAACCCTTGCCCGGTGGTTGTGGGGGTATGCGGGCGGGGGCTTATCGGAATCTGGAAGCCCCCTTTAACAAGGAGACCCCCAGATCCCAGCCCTCCCCTGTGTGAATTGGTAATGGGGTACAAATGTACACCTACCATTTCACAAAAAAAGTGTAAAAAATGTTTAAAAAAATAGCTGTTTTTTGACAATTGCTTTATTAATGTGGTCTTTCCCCTCTAACATCTTCTGGTCTTCCTTCAGTTTTCTTTTTCTTACTCCATCTTGCTCTTCCCCCGCTTCTTCCTCTGCTCCTTCCTCTGGTCTTCTCCGGCATCTCCCTCTAGCTTGTTCTTCCCTGCTTTGTCCTTCGGACGATCTGCCTCAATGGGAGTCTCCCGCTGTGTGACGCTTCTGTTCTTGTGACAGTTCTTTTATAACTGAGGACGGGGCCACACTGTGACGTTCCCGGGTGACCCTGCCCCCTTTTGATGCATGGGGACATCCCTATGGCTTTCCCGGGGCATCAGAGGGGGGTGGGGTCACACATTTATGTAAACGGGTGACCCCGCCCCCTCTGACACCACGGGGAAGCCATAGGGAAGTCCCCATGCCTCAGAGGGGGGTGATGTCACCGGGTGGCCCCTCCCTCAGTTATGGGGGAGCTGTCACAAGAACAGAAGCGTCACACAGCGGAGACTCCCATTGAGGCGGATCGTTCAGAGGACAAAGCAGGAAGAAGAATCCGGAGGAAGATGCCAGAGGAGAAGACCGGAGGAAGAAGCAGAGGAAGATAGAGGAAGAAGCGGGGGAAGAACAAGATAGTTACATATAGATAGTTACATAGTAGGTGAGGTTGAAAAAAGACACAAGTCCATCAAGTCCAACCTATGTGTGTGATTATGTGTCACTATTACATTACATATCCCTGTATATTGCGGTCATTCAGGTGATTATCTAATAGTTTCTTGAAGCTATCAATGCTCCCCGCTGAGACCACCGCCTGTGGAAGGGAATTCCACATCCTTGCCGCTCTTACAGTAAAGAACCCTCTACGTAGTTTAAGGTTAAACCTCTTTTCTTCTAATTGTAATGAGTGGCCACGAGTCTTATTAAACTCTCTTCTGCGAAAAAGTTTTATCCCTATTGTGGGGTCACCAGTACAGTATTTGTAAATTGAAATCATATCCCCTCTCAAGCGTCTCTTCTCCAGAGAGAATAAGTTCAGTGCTCGCAACCTTTCCTCATAACTAAGATCCTCCAGACCCTTTATTAGCTTTGTTGCCCTTCTTTGTACTCGCTCCATTTCCAGTACGTCCCTCCTGAGGACTGGTGCCCAGAACTGGACAGCATACTCCAGGTGCGGCCGGACCAGAGTCTTGTAGAGCGGGAGAATTATCGTTTTATCTCTGCAGTTGATCCCCCTTTTAATGCATGCCAATATTCTGTTTGCTTTATTAGCAGCAGATGGAGGAAGAAGAAGAAGAAAACTGAAGGAAGACCAGAAGAAGCGGGGAAAGAAGAAGACATTAATAAAGGAGTTGTCAAAAACCAGCTTTGACACTCTTTTTTTGTGAAATGGAAGGAGTACATTTGTACCCCATTACCAATTCACACAGGGGGGCTGGGATCTGGGGGTGCAGCGGCTCTGCCATCTTCCACTCTGGTCATACAGTGGTCGTGCTTCCTGGATCTGTGCCCAGCCTTTCCCCCTCCCTGATGTAGCCTGGCTGTGTTTATGGTCACCGCTCCCAGCTGTTGGAAAGTGTTATCAGGTTTCCCATTTTTGGTCTGCAGCCCCCTCTGTCCACAGCCCTCACGGAAGTGAGAAAGACATTTCTCCACCACCTTTGGCTCCATTGCTGGCACTATCACAGTGAGTTTGGCCAATCTGATGATTTTTCCCATTTGTACTGTATATTGGTTACATGTTTTATCAGCAATAAACTGTTTTAAATTTCACATTGATTCCATCTCCAATTGATTCCTTGACACGTCCTGGATCTGCGCTTCACAATTCTGTTGTTTTTATAAATTACACATATAATGTGAAGGCCCTGGAGCACCAGAACAATGGAAACGCCCACAAAATGACCCCATTTTGGAAAGAAAACAACCCAACATATATTCTAAGAGGCATAATGAGTCTTTTGAACATGTAATTTTTTTCCACAAGTTTTTGGAAAATGTGGAAAGAAAATGAAAATACACATTTTTATGGCATTGACGGGTGCTGATGAGGGTCCACTGATAGGGTGGCATGGATGAGCACTTATGAGCATTGTATTGTATTGTGTTCTCAGCACCCATGAAGCGTCGGGTGCTGAGAACCCGGCGAGCATGGACACTCCCGTGTGCGGGATTCTGGGAAGACATCATTGTACGCCCTCCCAGAATTATCCAACTGTGCTGAGGACGCTCGGTGTACTGGCCTCCTGCCAGGTATCTGGGCAAGCATTGGACCATTTGCATGAGTACAAGTACTCATGCAAATGCTCGGTATTGGCACCTATACTAGTATTGATATCAGTGTAACCCTGGTAGAGTTTCTTGGACCAACCATTACACTTGCACCATCTGTGCAAGTGCCATAATAGGACTTTTTGCACACTGAAACTGAACTTTAGTGCACACAAAAATGGCCAAAATAATCTCTATATAATCTCTACATACTAGCAAAAATACCCATTCTGTGGCCTGTGCAAGCAGAGTTATGCAGGTAAGCGTGCTGGAGCGGATCCCCTTTTTCAAAGTGGCTTGGAAATGGTGGCAGGCGGGAAATGGGTGCACAGTTTTATGGAGGCCGAGCACCGTGCGTGATGACATTACGAAAATGGCCACTACACATGCTGGGGCATGCGGGGACCTGTATGCGCACTGGAGATGGCTGAATATCATTTGCTCACCTTCAGCATGTGCAGTGCAAAATCAGAATATTTTCTTCTTTTTTTTTTACGGACAGCCTCCATCTGTAACAGACATTTACGGACAAGCCGTAAATAGGTTAAAATTTACAGACTGTCTGGTAAATTAATGGACGGTTGGTAACCATGACGGGAACCCATAGCCTTAAAATACTCTGGAAATCTGGCTTACACCTGAATGGCCCAGTGACGGGGAAAGGAGTGAGGCCGAACCCCCGAGTGATTGTGCCATGGCGTGATCTCCCGAAAGTAAGGACCATTACTTGTCAAAAAGAGGTACCTACTCCCCCTCACCGCTGAAAGGTGCCAAATGTGGCACCAGAGGGGGGGGGGGTCCGATAAGTGGAGCTTCCACTTTTGGGTGGAACTCCGCTTTAACAACCGATGAGTTATTAGCTGACATTGGGTATCCCTGCTGACAGCTGAACAATTAAAAAAAGTGCCAATTAAAAAAATAAAGAAAAAAATTGAGTGCGGTCCCCCCTCCCCCCCACACACAGTCCATACCAGGTCCAGAACCCCACACCAAAATTAAAATAAAAAACGACGTGGTCCCCGCCCAAAATCCGTACCAGACCCTTATCAGGGCATGCAGCCGGCACATCAGGAAAGGGGGGGATGAGCGAGCACCCCCCTCCTGAACCATACCAGGCCACATGCCCTCAACACGGGCCTCATCCCCACAACCATGCCCGGTTGTGGGGGCTGGCTCTCCCCCATGTGAATGAGTATTGGGTACATAGTACCCCTACCCATTCACCAAAAAAGTGTCAAAAAGTAGTAAACACAAGAGACAAGTTTTTGGCAATTTCTTTGTTAAAAAAAAAATGTAAAAATAGTGTCCCTCAATGTAAATCCTTCATCAATCACGCCGCCAGCCAACACAAAAATAAATAATTGCTCCCGCTTCATGGGAGGCCTTCCACCGAATGCCTGCTCTGCACTTTGACATTTCTTATATAGATAAGGGGCAGGGCCACCTGACCACGTCACCCGGTGACCCAGTCTCGTTCTGACGTCACATGCCCAGCATGCACCAGTCCATGATGTCAGAAAGAGATGGTGTTACCGGATGACGTGGGCAGATGGCCCCTCTCCTTCTGTATATAAGAAATGTCAAAGCACAGAGCAAGCAGTCGGCGGGAGGCCTCCCAGGTGGGAATGTTTTTGTTTTTTTTTTTGTTTTTTTTTTTCTTTTGGGTCAGTGGGCAGCATGATTGAAGATGGTTTTACATTGAGGGCACTATTTTTTTATTTTATTAATAAAGGAATTGTCAAAAACGTGTCTTTTGTGTTTATTACTTCTTGACACTTTTTTGGTGAATGGGTAGGGGTACTATGTACCCGATACCCACTTACATAGGGAAAGGCTGGGATCTGGGGGTCCCTTGTTAAAAGGGGCTTCCAGATTCCGATAAGCCCCCCAACCACAGAGCCCCACAACCACCTGCCACGGTTGTCGGGATGAGACCTTTGTCCCCATTAACATGGGGGGGGATGGTGTAGTGATGTAGTAGTGGGTAGATGATAATTAAATTATTAGATCATTTCCAGCAGCAACCAGATTCTTCCAGAGAGATGCACTTTATTGAAACTTGAGAATCAATCCAACAGAGGTACAGACAAAATAGGTGACAGGCTATTCGTGCAGCATTCAGACACCTTCAGAGAACCCAGTGTCTCCTGTCACTTTTTAGCCAGCCCGACCCTTCACTTTTATTCACCTTTTTTACCACAAGGACAAGCAATTTGATTGGCCAGTCCTATTTTGCATTTGAGCTGCTTTTATCCTTCTAATTGGCAGATAATGATCCCTAGCCATAAACAGCTGCAGTCATAAACTGCCCTAAATTGCATTCTCCTAATACTAATTATGTAGACCATGATGGACCGAGGTGGTCTTTTATTAACATAGAACAGAGTCATTATCTGTCCCTTTAATATGTAGAGTAAACCTGGTTTGGTCAGTATCCGCTTTAATCAACAAGTCCCCTATGAAATGCCTAATTAGATAAACAGATACCAATGTGGCCTTGCACAACATTAACATCCTTTTGATGTGTAAAATGGACTTGTCAACTGCCTGTCCTGAAATGTTTGTATGTGAACACATCCCAATGCATGTATACATACAGTACAATACATACACACGTGTGTGTGTGTGTGTGTATATATATACATACAGAATCTGACAAAAGTGAGTACACCCCTTACATTTTTGGAAATATTTTATTATATCTTTTCATGTGACAACACTGAATAAATTACACTTTGCTACAATGTAAAGCAGTGAGTGTACAGCTTGTATAACAGCAGTGGAAATTTGCTGTCCTCTCAAAATAATTCAACACACAGCCATTAATATTTAAACTGCTTGCAACAAAAGTGAGTACACCCCTAAGTGAAAATGTCCAAATTGGGCTCTATTAGCCATTTTTTCTCTCCAGTGTCATGTGACTCGGTGCGAATGGGGAGCAAGTGTGTTAAATTTGGTGTTATCACTCTTTCATACTGGTCACTGGAAGTTCAAGATGACATAAATATGGCCTAGGTTTAAAGAAGGTTGCCAAGACCCTGACACTGAGCTGCAGCACGGTGGACAAGACCATACAGTGGCTTAATAGGACAGGTTCCACTCAGAACAGGCCTCACCATGGTTGACCACAGAAGTTGAGTACATAGCGTCATATGCAGAGGTTGTCTTTGGGAAATAGATGTATGAGTGCTGCCAGCATTGGTGCAGAGGTTGAAGGAGTGGGGGGTCAGCCTGTCAGTGCTCAGACCATGTGCCGTACACTGCATCAAATTGGTCTGAATGTCTGTCATCCCAGAAGGAAGCCTCTTCTAAAGATGATGCACAAGAAAGCCCACAAACAGAAGACAAGCAGACTAAGGACATGGATTATTGGAACCATGTCCTGTGGTCTGATGAGACCAAGATGAACTTATTTGGTTCAGATGGTGTCAAGCCTGTGTGGCAGTCATCAGGTGAGGAGTACAAAGACAGTCAAGCATGGTGGTGGGAGTGTCATTGTCTGGGCAGTGGTGTATTTAGGTTTTGTGCTGCCCTAGGCCTGACTAAACTCACGCACCCCCAAATTTAAATATGACCCACCCCTTCCTGTCAATGCCACACTCCTTCCTTTTTAAGACCCGCCCTGTCAACTTCATGGAGCGAAGACAGAGGGACGCCATGGGAAGAGGACAGGTATGCCATGGGAGGAGGACAGAGGGATTCTATGGGAGGACAGAGAGGGACACGTTATATTTTAATTTGGGGGGAAAGAGGGGGTAAGGGGATATGTGCTTGGGGGGTGCTTTGGGAGGGGGGAGAATATGTGCTATGGGGGCAATTGGACTCCCCCCCCCCCACTAGCACATATCCTCTCCCCTCCCAAAGCACCCCCCAGCACATATCCCCTTACCCCCTCCCCTCCCATCACTCCATGTGTGCATCTGTTATCTGCCCCTTCACGGTTACGGTCCCCCTCCACTGTAAACTATACACAGACCTCAGACCAGCAGCGCGGCTCTTGCACTGAAGTCGTGTCCCTCCTCTGTGGCTCCTCTTCCTCCTCCTGGCTGTGTACACTGGAACATTGGAGCTGAGGAGGACGAATTGAGGAGTGTATGCGGCTGTGAGTGGGGAGAGAGGTGTTGACTGCTACGAAAAGCTGATCGCCGCTTGCTGGATCCCGCGCAGCAGATGTTCTGGGTGCCCACGCTAGCACACCCCTGTCTGGCCAACTGACCAGAGCTAAGTGCCGGAACTTGTGGCATTGGGCTCCGGGACAGTGGTGTAACAAGGGTTGGGGTCACCTGGTGCTGTAAAAATGGTGTCCCAGGGGCGTGGCTTGGCAGCGGATGTAGTCAGTCGCACGTCTTGTGAGCTCCGCCAAAAATCCGCTTTAACATCCTGCAAATCACCGCTGATCCCCCCGAATTTTGTACCGGATTGTTCCCCTGTGAACCTGTCACGCTCGCCTAGCCACAGCGGTACTTCCATATGGCTTCAAAGCTACCTAAACGCGGCTCCTCGGCCCGCTCTGCTCTGGACCACGAGGCCCAAGATGGCGGCGTGGCCTTAAAAACGGCTGTGGTGAAGCACAGGGAGGCCGTCCAGAGGCTGTTCTCCCAGAATGATATGTGGGACTCACCTGAGGTACCTGGCAATGGAGCGGAGAGTCGAAGTGGCTCACAATCGGAGGCAGATGACACCGTGCCTCTGGAGGATCCGCATGCTTCGCTGCTGCCCTGGGACACAGTGAGTAATCTACCCATGCCCCAAGGTTCACACAAGGCCCAATCCTCACAAGATTGTCCAACTCCGTTCAAGGCGGAGGACTATGTTCACAAAGCGTGTCAGTTCTATTCACGTTAATGCACGCAATACGAGGCCTGTTGCCTATTGGCTCTTCAAAGCCGGCTATTGAACTTAGCCCCCCTGATGAGAGTCCTTCGTGGACGTTACAGTTTTTTTATTTTTATTTTTTGTTTTTTTTGCTCTGTGTCATTTGGGACCTAGCTGAATCGTTGGTCCTGGTGTTGCTTAACCTGCTCTTTTACAGATTTCATTTCTTACACCAAACCTGCCTACCATTTACTGTCTTGCTCAACATTCTATTGGTTATCTAAAGTATATTTACTATGCCCCTTACACACCTGCCTTGATTACATATGCCTTAATGTTTTATGGCTAAGCAAATAGTTCTTACTAGTTGGAATGTTAGAGGTCTGGGAGACAGGGTGAAACGTCTAGCGGTACTTCATATGCTTAAACGCATGGGTTCATCTGTGGTGTGTCTTCAGGAGATGCATATATTACCTGGGCAAGAGTCTCCATTCTCCATCAAATTATTTGGTGCCCAGTATCACTCTGTCTTCTCGTCCTATGCGAGGGGAGTCAGTGTGTTGATAGGAAAGGATGTCCCCTTTACATATACAGTATCACTTATTGACCCTCACGGGCGTTACGTATTTCTGCTATGCTCAATAGATGGTTTACACTGCATTATTGGGAATATATATATACCGCCCCCTTTCTCGGTGGAAGTTGTTAAGACCTTGGCTACCTTTCTGTCACAACACCCAGGGATTCCGGCACTTGTGGGTGATTTTAACAACTACTTAGATACAGATCTCGATAAGTTATCAACAAAAGCCCCTCAAGGTAGGATGAATGGTGGGCAGACGGTCTTTGCTCGTCTTGTTTTGGAGTTGGGACTGAGGGATGTTTGGAGGATGAGCCATCCACAAGTTAAACGCTACTCTTGTTATTCTGCCACACATAAGGGTCTCTCCAGAATTGATGTTGGTCTTGGCAATGACACAATGCTACCACTAGTAACTTCCTCAAAGAGGCGAGAACTATATCTGATCACTCTCCCCTGTGCATAGAGATCCGTACGTCTGGCATATCCAAGAAGGTTTGCTGGAAACTTAATCCATTCTGGTTGTCACTATTTCCTAACCTTGACCCTATCCAAGACAACCTGATCACATTTATTCGGTTTACAAACCTACGACTAGCCCTGGTATCTTTTGGGATACATTAAAAGCACTCCTAAGAGGACAATTTATTAAATCTATTAGTGCCATTAAGACCGGGACCAAGACTTGGGAGCAATATGTTCTGGGCGAGGTGAAGAGGGCTGAGTCGGCCTTTGTTGACTTCCCCTCGGAACTCACTGAGAAAGCTTTTCTTGAGGCTCAACACATGGCCAAGCATTTGGTATTAACAAAAGCTGAGAATAAAAGGTTCTTCCTTCAACAGAAATACTTTGAGGAAGGGGAAACCACAGGTCATATGCTTGCTATGATGGTGCGATCACAAAAGGCGCTCGTCCCATATAGGAGCTATTACTAATTCCACTGGGATTTTGGTCTCCTCTCATACAGACATATTATCCACGTTTAGAGATTTCTATGCTGATGTATACTCTTCCAAGGTCACGCCTTCTACGGCAGAAATTAATTCTTTCTTAGAAGAATGCCAATTACCACGGCTTCTGGCCCAAGGCTGAATGCTCCCCTTGTGGCTGAAGAGCTGCTGGAGGCATTTGACCTTTCCTCTCCTGGCTAGACTCCGGGCTCGGATGGCTTGCCGGCAGAGGTATACAAGCGATACTCTGAAACATTGTTACTGCATTTGTGGGAAGTGTTTGAAGATGCTAAAAAATTAGGAAGCCTACCCCAATCCATGAATGAAGCAATTATTGTCCTTCTCCTTAAACCTGGTAAAGAGGCCCATTCCCCAGACTCTTATAGACCCATGTCGCTATTAACAACTGATGTAAAACTTCTAGCAAGGGTGCTGGCCACTAGACTAGCCAAAGTTTTATTCATAAGGTGGTCCATAGAGACCAATCAGGGTTTATCCCATCGCGATCTACAGCCCTTAACATCAGACGACTTTTTCTTAACCTGAAGATACCTGTCGATAATCCAGGTAGGAGAGCAATTCTATCACTAGATGCCGCTAAGGCCTTTGATAGTGTTGAATGGCCTTATCTATGGGAAGTTCTGAAGCGCTTTGGCCTAGGAGACAACTTCATTCAATGGGTAAAACTGCTGTATGCCGCCCCCCACGTCGTAAATGGATCCGCGTAAATGGTGATCTTTCAGATTCATTCTCCCTTTTCAGGGGTACGACACAGGGGTGTCCACTTTCGCCCCTGTTATTTGCGCTAGCCCTTGAACCACTGGCGGCTACGGTTAGATCCTCACAGTCCATTGTGGGTTTTATTAGAGGACCATTTTCCAATAAGATCTCCCTTTACGCGGATGACACTCTGCTCTACCTGGGGGACGTAGATGCCTCCCTCACAAATGTGATGCAAATAATACAGCAGTTTGGATCCTTATCAGGATTCTCTATTAATTGGAGTAAATCGGTCATTCTTCCGGTGGATGAGCCATCAATCAACTTACCAGCTAGTGCTGAACCCCTTAAAGTAGTCTCTTCATTTAAATATTTGGGAGTGCGAGTGTTGGCTGACCCAAAGAAATATTTGTAGGATAACTTATTACCCCTTTTTAAAAGACTCCAAATGACGTGCAATACTTGGTGTAAACTCCCATTGTCAATAATTGGTAGAATAAATTTAATCAAGATGGTTTGGGGACCCCAAATATTGTACATAATGCACAACTCTCCGCAATGGATACCCCGCAGATGGTTTAACTGTATTGATACATTGTTTAGATCCTTGATATGGAGAAAGAAAGTTGCCAGAATAAGTCTTTCCACTCTGCAGTATGGTAAAGACCGGGGAGGAGCCGCAGTCCCTAACCCTAAATTATATTTCTATGCTTCTCAACTGCAACAATTAAGCAGTTTTGGGTTATTGGGCGAATCTGACTCGATCAAAAGCATGCTGCGGACTGGAACGCTCACTACATCAGTGCTAGCGAGTTTGGAGGCGGGGTTACCACATTTGCCACAAGCAGCGCCCACTGTCATTCTTCTGAAAAAACTATGGTTCACGGTCAAATCTAGTCTGAAAATCCTGGGTTTTTTTTGGCAGAAACTCCACTGTGGGATAATCCGAATTTAGCAGAATTATACAGGTTAGACGGCCTCCAACTCTGGAAGCTTGCCGGAATTTATAATATATCTCAATTATTTAACCAGAATGTATTAAAATCCTTTATGGAACTGCAGACAGAATTTAAACTTCCCAGGCATCAATTCTACCGATACCTTCAGATACGACATGCTTTCCAGACCCAGGGCCAGACCTCTGTACTCTCACTTGCTACCCACCCCCAAATAAATGACATTTTCTTTGGGCAGGAAAAAAAGGGCCTAATATCTCATATTTACTCCTACCTGTTGTTGGCCATACAACACACCACAACTCTACCAAGTAGACAGGGCTAGCGGACCTAGGGGAAGTAAATGATGACACATGGGACATATGCCTTCAGGCAGGACTGGTTACCTCCGTTTCACAATCACATAGACTATCTCATCTATTTTTGCTGCATAGGGCTTACCGCACGCCAATACAACTACATTGTTGGGGTAGAAGAGACTCTTCCCTGTGTCCCAAACGTTGTGGAGAGGAGGGGTCACTGATTCACCTGATGTGGCGATGCCCCAAGTTGCAGCTTTATTGGGGTGGTGTAACTGAGGTAATTTCGTCAGTTTTTCAAATTAGGGTCCCCTTGGACCCCATGATATGCATCTTGGGAGCGGTAGATGAAGAAATATACCCCCCCCTATTAATACAGCAGTGACCAGATTGCTGTACCTGGCTCATAAGATGGTGGCCAGATTCTGGTTATCTTTAAATGTTCCAACCAAAAAACAATGGGTGAAGCAGGTCAATTATATCCTTATTAGGGAACATTTGACATATCAGCATAGAAATGCATCTCAGAAATTTAGTTCCATATGGCAACCCTGGCTGGACACCCCTGGACTGGCACCCCCACAAATGATTATGCACAGATTGCTAGAGGTATAGAATGTATTGATCAACAGGTGTGAAGTGGAAATCTTTTTTTTTTTCTGTTTTCCATACACCTTAATGTGACAGGATAGTGGGTGTATTCATATTTGGTCCTAATGAAACTGTACCTATTTGTTCGAGTAAACCGTGAGCAAAGTTGTTGGTTAGATGGCCAGTTGGTCATCTGTTTGCTCTGCTGGGCTGGAGAGTCTTGTCTCTTGCACAACATGGTTCTTCTTTTCTATATTTGTACAAAATCTTTTTGACGCCACTGTTGTAATGATTTCTATTTGCACAATGCACACTTGGCCATGATAACATTTATGATTTCTGATGTTACAATTTATACTGTGTCATTTTTAACAATTTGATGCATGATATGTATTGTGTCTCTTGTGGCTCAATAAACGAATTTTCTGATTTAAAAAAAAAAATGGTGTCCCACACCCCCCTATTTTTGGGCCAGAGGCCCAGTGTCGGAGCTTGTTGTGGTGGTCAATTAGGCCTAGAGGACAGCAGGTTAGGCAATTCCTAATGGCTTAGTCCCTAGGAACAGTAATGGATAATAGCCAACAAGGCCCTCTTACCAGACCCAGCAAAACCGCAGCAGTGATCCCTCTGGCTGAACGTATGCTCATTCTGTGTTGCCCAGGCTGACTCTAGTCAGTAGTGTAGCATGTCTATACCCTTGCAGTGGCTCTGTCTTTCTTTGGTGGTGTGGGTACAGCGTAGCATCCTCTCTTGTGGTGCTGGTAGAGCGCAGCACTCTCTCTGGTGGTGCGGATACAGCGTTGCTCACTCTCTGGTGGTGTGGGTGCAGGGGTACAGCGTGGCTCCCTCTCTGATTGTGCGGGTGTAGGGATACAGGGAGGCTCCCTCTCTGGTGGTGCAGGTACAGCGTGGCTCCCTCTCTGGTGGTGTGGGTACAGGGGTACAGTGTGGTTCCCTCTGGTGGTGTGGGTACAAGGTGGTTCCCTCTCTGGTGGTGTGGGTGTAGGGGTACAGCGTGGCTCCTTCACTAGTGGTGCAGGTACAGTGTGGCTCTCTGGTGGTATGGGTACAGGCGTATAACGTGGTTCCCTCCCTGGTGGTGCGGGTATAGGGTTACAGCGTGGCTCCCTCTCTGGTGGTGTGGGTGCAGGGGTACAGTGTGGCTCTCTGGTGATTGTGGGTACAGCATACCTCCCTCTCTGGTGATTGTGGGTACAGCATAGCTCCCTCTCTGGTGGTGCAGGTACAGCGTGGCTCCCTCTCTGGTGGTGCATATACAGGGGTACAGCTTGGCTCCCTTTCTTGTGGTGCAGGTACAGCGTGGCTCCCTCTCTGGTGGTGCATATACAGGGGTACAGCATGGCTCCCTCTCTACATGTACAGGGGTACAGCATGGCTCCCTCTCTGGTGGTGCGGCTACAGCGTGGCTCCCTCTCTGGTGGTGCGGCTACAGCGTGGCTCCCTCTCTGGTGGTGCGGCTACAGCGTGGCTCCCTCTCTGGTGGTGCGGCTACAGCGTGGCTCCCTCTCTGGTGGTGCGGCTACAGCGTGGCTCCCTCTCTGGTGGTGCGGCTACAGCGTGGCTCCCTCTCTGGTGGTGCGGCTACAGCGTGGCTCCCTCTCTGGTGGTGCGACAACAAAGTGTCTCCCTCTCTGGTTGTGCGGGTACAGCATGGCTTTCTCTGGTGGTGCGGGTACAGGGGTACAGCATGGCTCCCTCTCTGGTGGTGCATGAACAGGCATACAGAGTGGCTCCCTCTCTGGTGTGGGTACAGCATGGCTCCTCTCGCTGATGGTGTGGGTACAGGGGTACAGAGTGGCTCCCTATCTGGTTTTGCAGGTACAGGGGTACAGCCTGGCTCCCTTTCTGATGGTGCGGGTACAGCGTGACTCCCTCTCTGGTGGTGTGTGTACAGAGTGGCTCCCTCCCTGGTGGTGCGGCTACAGTGTGGCTCCCTCTCTGGTGGTGCAGGTACAGCGTAGCTCCCTCTCTGGTGATGCAGGTACAGAGGGGCTCCTTCTCTGGTGGTGTGTGTACAGGGTACAGCGTAGCTCCCTTCCTGATGGTGCAGCTACAGCGTGGCTCCCTCTCTGGTGGTGCAGGTACAGCGTGGCTCCCTTTCTGGTGGTGCGGCTACAGCATGGCTCCCTCTCTGGTGGTGCAGGTACAGTGTGGCTCCCTCTCTGGTGGTGCAGGTACAGCGTAGCTCCCTCTCTGGTGATTCAGGTACAGAGGGGCTCCTTCTCTGGTGGTGTGTGTACAGGGTACAGCGTAGCTCCCTTTCTGGTGGTGCAGGTACAGCGTGGCTCCCTCTATGATGGTGTGGATACAGCGTGGTTCCCTCTCTGGTGGTGCGGGTACAGCGTGGTTCCCTCTCTGGTGGTGCGGGTACAGCGTGGCTCCCTCTCTGGTGGTGCGGGTACAGGGATACAGCGTGGCTCCCTCTCTGTTGGTGTGGGTACAGGAATGCAGCATGGCTCCCTTTCTGGTGGTGTGGCTACAGCGTGGCTCCCTCTCTGGTGGCGCGGGTACAGCGTGGCTCCCTCTCTGGTGGCGCGGGTACAGCGTGGCTCCCTCTCTGGTGGCGCGGGTACAGCATGGCTCCCTCTCTGGTGGTGCGGGTACAGCATGGTTCCCTCTCTGGTAGTGCAGGTACAGGGATAAATTGTGGCTCCCTCTCTGGTGGTGTGGGTACAGGGTGGCTCCCTGTCTGGTTGTGCAGGTACAGGGGTACAGCCTGGCTCCCACTCTGGTGGTGCGGGTACAGCGTGGCTCCCTCTCTGGTGGTGCATGTACAGGGTACAGTGTGGCTCCCTCTCTGGTGGTGCGGGTACAGAGTGTCTCTCTCTCTGGTGGTGCAGGTACAGGGGTACAGCGTGGCTCCCTCTGGTAGTGCGTGTACAGCATAGCTCCCTCTCTGGTGATGCAGGTACAGCATGGCTCCCTCTCTGGTGGTGTGTGTACAGGGGTACAGCGTGGCTCCCTTTCTGGTGGTGCGGGTACAGGGGTACAGTGTTGCTACCTCTCTGGTGGTGTGGGTATAGGGGTACAGCATGACTCCCTCTCTGGTGGTGTGGGTACAGCATGGCTCCCTCTCTGGTGGTGTGGGTACAGCGTGGCTTCCTCTCTGGTGATGCGGGTACAGCGTGGCTCCCTCTCTGGTGGTGTGGCTACAGCATAGCTCCCTTTCTGGTGGTGTGTGTACAGGGGTACAGCGTGGCTCCCACTCTGCTGGTGCAGGGGTACAGTGTGGCTACCTCTCTAGTGGTGTGGGTACAGGGGTACAGCGTGGTTTTCTATCTGGTGGTGTGGATAAAGCGTGGCTCCCTCTCTGGTGGTGTGGGTCCAAGGGTACAGCGTGGCTCTCTGGTGGTATGGGTACAGCATTGCTTCCTCTCTGGTGGTTTGGGTACAGCGTGGCTCCCTCTCTGGTGGTATGTGTACAGCATGGCTCCCTCTCCGGTGGTGCGGGTACATCGTGGCTCCCTCTCTGTTGGTGTGACTACAGCATGGCTCCCTCTGGTGGTGCGGCTACAGCGTGGCTCCCTCTCTGGTGGTGTGGCTACAGCGTGGCTCACTCTCTGGTGGTGCGGCTACAGCATAGCTCCCTTTCTGGTGGTGTGTGTGTACAGGGGTACAGCGTGGCTCCCACTCTGGTGCTGGTACAGGGGTACGGTGTGGCTACCTCTCTGGTAGTGTGGGTACAGGGGTACAGCGTGGCTCACTCTCTGGTGGTGTGGGTACAGGGATACAGCGTGGCTCCCTGTCTACTTGTGCAGGTACAGGTGTACAGCCTGGCTGCCTCTCTGGTGGTGCGGGTACAGAGTGGCTCTTTGGTGGTGTGGGTACAGGGCTACAGCATGGCTCCCTCTCTGGTGGTGCAGCTACAGTGTGGCTCCCTCTCTGATGGTGTGGTTACAGCATGGCTCCCTCTCTCGTGGTGCGGGTACAGGGATACAGCGTGGCTCCCTATCTAGTAGGGCGGGTACAGCATGGCTCCCTCTCTGCTGGTGTGGGTACAGCATGGTTCCTTCTCTTGTGGTGCGGGTACAGCATGGCTCCCTCTCTTGTGGTGCAGGTACAGCGTGGCTCCCTCTCTGGTGCTGTGGGTACAGCGTGGCTCCCTCTCTGGTGGCGCGGGTACAGCGTGGCTCCCTCTCTGGTGCTGTGGGTACAGCGTGGCTCCCTCTCTGGTGCTGCGGGTACATGGATACAGTGTGGCTCCCTCTCTTGTGGTGTGGGTACAGGGATACAGCGTGGCTCCCTCTCTGGTGTGGGTACAGGGATACAGCATGGCTCCTTCTCTGATGTGGGTACAGCATGGCTCTCTTGCTGATGGTGTGGGTATAGGGGTACAGTGTGGCTCCCTGTCTGGTGGTGTGGGTACAGCGTGGCTCACTCTCTGGTGGTGCGTGTACAGGGGTTCAGTGTTGCTCCCTCTCTAGTGGTGCGGGTATGGTGTCACTCCCTCTCTGGTGCAGGTACAGAGTGTGTCTCTCTCTCTGGTGGTGTGGGTACAGGAGTACAGCGTGGCTCCCTCTCTGGTGGTGCAGGTACAGGGGTACAATGTGGCTCCCTCTCTGGTGATGCAGGTACAGTGTAGCTCCCTCTCTGGTGTGGATACAGGGCTACAGCATGGCTCCCTCACTGGTGGTGCAGCTACAGTGTGCCTCCCTTTCTGGTGGTGTGGGTACAGCGTGGCTCCCTCTCTAGTGGTGCGGGTACAGGAATACAGCGTGGCTCCCTCTCTGGTGGTGTGGGTACAGGGATACAGCATGGCTCTCACTCAGGTGTGGGTACAGCATGGCTCCCTCGCTGATGGTGTGGGTACAGGGGTACAGCATGGCTCCCTGTCTGGTTGTGCAGGTACAGGGGCACAGCCTGGCTCCTTCTCTGGAGGTGTGGGCACGGCGTGGCTCCCTCTCTGGTGGTGCATGTACAGCGTGGCTCCCTCTCTGGTGGTGCGGGTACAGCGTGACTCCCTCTCTAGTGGTGCAGCTATAGCGTGGCTCCTTCTCTGGTGGTGCGAGTACAGCATGGCTCTCTCTGATGGTGCGGATACAGGGGTACAGTGTGGCTCCCTCTCTTGTGGCGTGGGTACAGGGATACAGCGTGGCTCTCTCTCTGGTGGTGAGGCTACAACGTGGCTCCCTCTCTGGTGGTGCGGGTACAGCGTGGCTCCCTCTCTGGTGGTGCAGGTACAGCATGGCTCTCTCTCTGGTAGTGCAGGTACAGGGATAAATTGTGGCTCCCTCTCTGGTGGAGTGGGTACAGGGTGGCTCCCTGTCTGGTTATGCAGGTACAGGGGTACAGCCTGGTTCCCACTCTGGTGGTGTGGGTACAGCGTGGCTCCCTCTCTGGTGGTGCATGTACAGGGGTACAGTGTGGCTCCCTCTCTGGTGGTGCGGGTACAGAGTGTCTCTCTCTCTGGTGGTGCAGGTACAGGGGTACAGCGTGGCTCCCTCTGGTGGTGTGTGTACAGCATAGCTCCCTCTCTGGTGATGCAGGTACAGCGTGGCTCCCTCTCTGGTGGTGCGAGTACAGGGGTACAGTGTTGCTACCTCTCTGGTTGTGTAGGTATAGGGGTACAGAGTGTCTCTCTCTCTGGTGGTGCAGGTACAGGGGTACAGCGTGGCTCCCTTTGGTGGTGTGTGTACAGCATGGCTTCCTCTCTGGTGATGTGGGTACAGCGTGGCTCCCTCTCTGGTGGTGCGGCTACAGCATAGCTCCCTTTCTGGTGGTGTTTGTGTACAGGGGTACAGCGTGGCTTCCACTCTGGTGGTGCTGGTACAGGGGTACAGTGTGGCTACCTCTCTGGTGGTGTGGGTACAGGGGTACAGCGTGGTTCTCTGGTGGTGTGGATAAAGCGTGGCTCCCTCTCTGGTGGTGTGGGTACAAGGGTACAGCGTGGCTCCCTCTCTGGTGGTGCCGGTACAGCGTGGCTCTCTCTGGTGGTATGGGTACAGCATTGCTTCCTCTCTGGTGGTGTGTGTACAGCATGGCTCCCTCTCTGGTGGTGCAGGTACATGGTGGCTCCCTCTCTGGTGGTGCGGGTACATCGTGGCTCCCTCTCTGGTGGTGCGGGTACATTGTGGCTCCCTCTCTGGTGGTGCGGGTACATTGTGGCTCCCTCTCTGGTGGTGCGGGTACATTGTGGCTCCCTCTCTGGTGGTGCGGGTACATTGTGGCTCCCTCTCTGGTGGTGCGACTACAGTGTGTGTCTCTCTGGTGGTGCGGCTACAGCATGACTCCCTCTCTGGCGGTGTGGCTGCAGCGTGGCTCACTCTCTGGTGGTGCAGCTACAGCGTGGCTCCCTCTCTGGTGCTGCAAGTACTGCATGGCTCCCTCTCTGGTGCGTCATCAGGGGTACAGCGTGGCTCCTTCTCTGGTGGTGTGGGTACAGGGATACAGTGTGGCTCCCTGTCTGGTTGTGCAGGTACAGGGGTACAGCCTGGCTGCCTCTCTGGTGGTGCGGGTAGAGTGGCTCTCTGGTGTGGGTACAGGGCTACAGCATGGCTCCCTATCTGGTAGGGCGTTTACAGCACGGCTCCCTCTCTGCTGGTGTGGGTACAGCATGGCTCCTTCTTTTGTGGTGCGGGTACAGCATGGCTCCCTCTCTGGTGGTGCAGCTACAGTGTGGCTCCCTCTCTGATGGTGCAGTTACAGCATGGCTCCCTCTCTTGTGGTGCGGGTACAGGGATACAGCTTGGCTCCCTATCTGGTAGGGCGTGTACAGCACGGCTCCCTCTCTGCTGGTGTGGGTACAGCATGGCTCCTTCTCTTGTGGTGCGGGTACAGCATGGCTCCCTCTCTTGTGGTGCGGGTAAAGCGTGGCTCCCTCTCTGGTGGTGCAGGTACAGCGTGGCTCCCTCTCTGGTGCTGCGGGTATAGCGGGGCTCCCTCTCTGGTGGTGCGGGTACAGGGTTACAGCCTGGCTCCCTCTCTGGTGGTGTGGGTACCGGGATACAGCATGGCTCCCTCTCTAGTGTGGGTACAGCATGGCTCCCTGTCTGGTTGTGCAGGTACAGGGGTACAGCCTGGCTCCCTCTATGGTGGTGTGGGTACAGCGTGGCTCCCTCTCTGGTGGTGCGTGTACAGGGGTACAGTGTGGCTCTCTGGTGGTGCGGGTACAGCGCGACCCCCTCCTCTGGTGGTGCAGGTACAGAGTGGCTCTCTCTCTGGTGATGTGGGTACAGTGTGGCTCCCTCTCTGGTGGTGCGGGTACAGTGTGGCTTCCTCTCTGGTGGTGCGGGTACAGTGTGGCTCCCTCTCTGGTGGTGCAGTTACAGCATGGCTCCCTCTCTTGTGGTGCGGGTACAGGGATACAGCATGGCTCCCTTTCTGGTAGGGCGTGTACAGCACGGCTCCCTCTCTGCTGGTGTGGGTACAGCATGGCTCCTTCTCTTGTGGTGCGGGTACAGCATGGCTCCCTCTCTTGTGGTGCGGGTACAGCGTGGCTCCCTCTCTTGTGGTGCAGGTACAGCGTGGCTCCCTCTCTGGTGCTGCGGGTATAGTGGGGCTCCCTCTCTGGTGCTGTGGGTACAGCGTGGCTCCATCTCTGGTGGTGTGGCTACAGCGTGGCTCCCTCTCTGATGGTACAGGGATGCAGTGTGGCTCCCTCTCTGGTGGTGTGGGTACAGGGATACAGCGTGGCTCCCTCTCTGGTGTGGGTACAGGGATACAGCATGGCTCCTTCTCTGATGTGGGTACAGCATGGCTCCCTTGCTGATGATGTGGGTATAGGGGTACATTGTGGCTCCCTGTCTGATGGTGTGGGTACAGCGTGGCTCACTCTCTGGTGGTGCGTGTACAGGGGTTCAGTGTGGCTCCCTCTCTAGTGGTGCAGGTATGGTGTCACTCCCTCTCTGGTGCAGGTACGGAGTGTGTCTCTCTGGTGGTGTGGGTACAGGAGTACAGCGTGGCTCACTCTCTGGTGGTGCAGGTACAGGGGTACAATGTGGCTCCATCTCTGGTGATGCAGGTACAGTGTGGCTCCCTCTCTGGTGGTATGGGTACAGGGCTACAGCGTGGCTCCCTCTCTGGTGGTGCAGCTACAGTGTGCCTCCCTTTCTGGTGGTGCGGGTACAGGAATACAGCGTGGCTCCCTCTCTGGTGGTGTGGGTACAGGGATACAGCATTGCTCCCACTCTGGTGTGGGTACAGCATGGCTCCCTCGCTGATGGTGTGGGTACAGGGGTACAGCGTGGCTCCCTCTCTGGTGGTGCCAGTAGAGCATGGCTCTCTCTCTGGTGGTATGGGTACAGCATTGCTTCCTCTCTGGTGGTTTGGGTACAGCGTGGCTCCCTCTCTAGTGGTGTGAGTACAGCATGGCTCCCTCTCCGGTGGTGCAGGTACAGTGTGGCTCCCTCTCTGGTGGTGCGAGTACAGCATGGCTCTCTTTGGTGGTGCGGGTACAGCGTGGCTCCCTCTCTGGTGGTGCGGGTACAGGGATACAGCATGGCTCCCTCTCTGGTGGTGTGGGTACAGGGATACAGCGTGGCTCCCTGTCTTGTTGTGCAGGTACAGGGGTACAGCCTGGCTCCCTGTCTAGTTCTGCAAGTACTGCATGGATCCCTCTCTGGTGGTGCGTCATCAGGGGTACAGCATGGCTCCCTCTCTGGTGGTGTGGGTACAGGGATACAGTGTGGCTCCCTGTTTGGTTGTGCAGGTACAGGGGTACAGCCTGGCTGCCTCTCTGGTGGTGCAGGTACAGAGTGGCTCTCTGGTGGTGTGGGTACAGGGCTACAGCATGGCTCCCTCTCTGGTGGTGCAGCTACAGTGTGGCTCCCTCTCTGATGGTGCGATTACAGCATGGCTCCCCCTCTCATGGTACGGGTACAGGGATACAGCGTGGCTCCCTTAGGGTGACCACATTTCCAAACTGCCATTCAGGGACACCCCCCCCCTTTCTTGAGGGACCTGTTTCATGGAACAAACTTTTGCCAATTACCAGGGGGTGGAGGCAAATGGCGGATGGGTGGTGGTGTGGAATTTGGCAGCGGGTGGTTTGTCGAGCGAATGGCTGGTGTTGGCACTTTAATTATCCTGACACTATGCTTGATATGGTGTCAGGATGATCTAATCACATTATTTCTATTACTGCATTATAATATATAATGAAATAGTTCAACTCACCATAATGCAGAATCAGTGGGAGCCCTGAGCGTGTCACTTTCCACCAGATGCAGTGTGTCCAATTTGTCCACTGCAACATTGCAGTCCCGCTATAAGTCGCTGTTTGTCACCATTACGAGTAGAAGAAAAATATATAAAAATTCCATAAATGTTCCATGTAGATGCTATAAACATATAAGCGCAAACCAATCAATATACGTTTATTGGGATTTTTTTACCACAAATATGTAGCAGATAGGGATGAGCTTCGTGTTCGAGTCGAACCCATGTTCGACTCGAACATCGGCTGTTCGATCGTTCGCCGAATTGCGAACGTTATGGGCCGTTCGCGCTAAATTCGTGTGGCGCGTCACGGCCCATAATTCACTGCGGCATCGCAGTGCATTGCTGGCTGATGATTGGCCAAGCATGCACTATGACCCGCATGCTTGGCCAATCACAGCGCTGTCAGTAGAGAGAGCTGTAATTGGCCAAAGCCAGGGTGGCTTTGGCCAATTACGGCTCAGGGCATTTAGTACACACCCCACACTATATAAGGCCGCCTGCACGGCGGCCCTGTGTAGTGTGTGTTCCGGTGTGCTGAGAGATAGAGAGAGAGAGAGACAGTGTCATTTGATTTGAGTTAGATAGATTAGGCAGAACAGTCAGTCAGTTAGCTGCACTTACAGTGTATTGTGTATATATATGCATCCCAGGTGTTGCATATATATATATACACTGTATTCAGTTTAGCTAGATCCGTTCCTGTTATCTTCTATCTAGACTATTTACATTTAATGCAGTGCGTCCTGCTCACAGTGTTCAGCTAGATCCGTTCCTGTTATCTTCTAGACTATTTACATTTAGTGCAGTGCGTCCTGCTCACAGTGTTCAGCTAGATCCGTTCCTGCTATTTACATTTAGTGCAGTGCGTCCTGCTCACAGTGTTCAGCTAGATCCGTTCCTGTTAAATTCCTACTGACCGGCAGGCTTGTCTGGTTACAGTATATAAAGCTACCTGAAGAAAATTACAGGTGTTCTATTTGATCCTATTAGTACCACGGTCAGGCAGCTAGACTATTTACATTTAGTACAGTGCGTCCTGCTCACAGTGTTCAGCTAGATCCGTTCCTGTTATCTTCCTACTGACAGGCAGGCTTGTCTGGTTACAGTATATAAAGCTACCTGAAGAAAATTACAGGTGTTCTATTTGATCCTATTAGTACCACGGTCAGGCAGCTAGACTATTTACATTTAGTACAGTGCGTCCTGCTCACAGTGTACAGCTAGATCCGTTCCTGTTATCTTCCTACTGACAGGCAGGCTTGTCTGGTTACAGTATATAAAGCTACCTGAAGAAAATTACAGGTGTTCTATTTGATCCTATTAGTACCACGGTCAGGCAGCTAGACTATTTACATTTAGTACAGTGCGTCCTGCTCACAGTGTACAGCTAGATCCGTTCCTGTTATCTTCCTACTGACAGGCAGGCTTGTCTGGTTACAGTATATAAAGCTACCTGAAGAAAATTACAGGTGTTCTATTTGATCCTATTAGTACCACGGTCAGGCAGCTAGACTATTTACATTTAGTACAGTGCGTCCTGCTCACAGTGTTCAGCTAGATCCGTTCCTGTTATCTTCCTACTGACAGGCAGGCTTGTCTGGTTACAGTATATAAAGCTACTTGAAGAAAATTACAGGTGTTCTATCCCAGCTTAGTGCAGCTACAGGCCATTAGTATGTCTGGAAGGCCAAGAAGGAGAGGCAGACAGTCACAAGCCAATAAGAGAGGGCAAGCAGGCTCTGTGTCTAGTGCTGGTCGTGGAGACGGTGCATCCTCATCAGCACGTGGCCATGGGACACGCTTGGCCTTTTTTTCGGCAGCTGGCCATGTTGAGCCGCAACATGCGGAAGACTTGGTCGAGTGGATGACCAAGCCGTCCTCATCCTCCTCATCCTCTCTCACCCATGCCCAGGGTGCTTTGTCTGGCAAAGCAGCGGCCTCTTCCTTCAGCTCAATGTCATCAGTGACTCCTTCCCTAGCTCCACCATGTCCTCATGAGGATTCCCTCGAACTGTTTGACCACAGTGTTGGGTACATGCTCCAGGAGGATGCCCAGCGTTTGGAAGGCTCTGATGACGATACTGAGCTCGATGAAGGCAGTAACATGAGCGCGGACAGAGGGGGTGCCCAAGAAGGACAGCAATCTGGCAGTCATGCTCCCCCTGCTGCAGCATACTGCCAGGTTTGCTCCAGTGATGAGGAGGGAGGGGATGATGAGGTCACTGACTCAACGTGGGTGCCTGATAGGAGAGAGGAGGAGGAGGAGGAGGAGGAGGAGGAGGAGGAGGCGGCAGCACATCACCAACGAGGCAGGATGCCCTCCAGGGGCCAGCCTAAGGGCAACACATTGACTGCATCACACCCCAAAGCTCCACATGTGCAGGGCGCTGCAGTCTCTGCGCGTTATTCAAAAAGTTCTTTGGTGTGGGCCTTTTTTGAGACGAGTGCATCAGATCGCACCGCTGCTATTTGCAACATATGTCTCAAGCGTATCTCGCGTGGCCAAAATATCTCCCGCTTGGGTACCACATGCTTGACCAGACATATGTTGACCTGCCATGCAGTTCGTTGGCAAGCGTATCTAAAAGACCCACACCAAAGAACAAAGAGGATCTCTCCTTGCTCCTCATCAGCTGAGATTTCCAACCCCACTAGACCTTCAGTCCTCTCTGAGACCTGCAGTGAGAGGAATGAAGGTGTAGAATTAGGTGTGTCACAGCCAAGTACTTGTGGGCAATCTGCTTTTGGTACACCGACGTCAGATTGTACCAGGCAAATTTCCCTGCCCCAGCTGCTGCACCGCCGAAAGAAGTTTGCTCCCAGCCATCCACATGCCCAGCGGTTGAATGCTAGCTTGGCAAAATTGCTAGCACTTCAACTGCTGCCTTTTCAGTTGGTAGACTCTGCCCCCTTCCGTGAGTTTGTGGAATGTGCGGTTCCTCAGTGGCAGGTACCCAAACGCCACTTTTTCTCACGGAAGGCGATTCCGGCTCTCTACCGGCATGTGGAAGGCAATGTCCATGCCTCGCTGGACAGGGCGGTCAGCGGTAAGGTGCATATTACCGCTGACTCATGGTCCAGCAGGCATGGACAGGGACGTTACCTAAGTTTCACGGCGCATTGGGTGACTCTGCTGGCAGCTGGGAAGGATGCAGGACAAGGTGCAGTAGTGTTGGAGGTTGTTCTGCCACCACGCCTCCAAAATGCTGATTGTGACACACCTCTCTCCTCCACCCCCTCCTCTTCTTCTTCCTCCATGGCCTCTTCCTCGGAACC
Source organism: Aquarana catesbeiana (assembly GCF_042186555.1). Lineage (NCBI taxonomy): Eukaryota > Metazoa > Chordata > Amphibia > Anura > Ranidae > Aquarana > Aquarana catesbeiana. Next base: position 132,683,438 of record NC_133330.1, read on the forward strand.
AGCGGTGCTCCGTAGGCGTTCAAGGGGCTACGCAAGTACGCAGGCCAAAAGATGCCATGCGGTGCTTGAGCTGGTGTGCTTGGGGGACAGGAGCCACACTGGGGCAGAGGTTCTGTCAGCTCTGCAGGGGCAGGTTCAGAGGTGGTTGACGCCACGCCAACTTAAGGCAGGAATGGTGGTTTGCGACAATGGCACCAACCTCCTCTCTGCCCTCCGACAGGGACAAATGACCCATGTGCCCTGTTTGGCTCACGTCCTTAACTTGGTGGTGCAGCGGTTCTTGGGCAGGTACCCGGGCTTACAGGATGTCCTGAGGCAGGCCAGGAAAGTCTGTGTGCATTTCCGCCGGTCATATAATGCCAGTGCTCGGCTGACGGACCTCCAAAAGGAGTTTAACCTGCCCAAGAACCGCCTAATCTGTGACATGCCCACCAGGTGGAACTCAACGTTGGCCATGCTGCAGCGGCTGCACACGCAGCAGAGGGCCATCAATGAGTACCTGTGCGACTATGGCACCAGGACAGGGTCAGGGGAGCTTGGTTTTTTTTCCCCACGCCAGTGGGCCATGATCAGGGATGCATGCACTGTCCTGTCACCATTCGAGGAGGCCACGAGGATGGTGAGCAGTGACAGTGCATGCATCAGTGACACTGTCCCCCTTGTCCACCTGTTGGAGCACACGCTGCGTGGAATAATGGACAGGGCACTTGAGGCAGAACAGAGGCAGGAAGAGGAGGACTTCCTTAGCTCTCAAGGCCCCCTTTATCCAGACAGTGTTCCTGCGTGCCCGCCGATCACACAGGAAGAGGACGAGGAGGAAGAGGAGGAGGAGGAAGATTGTGTCAGTATGGAGGTGGAGCCTGGCACTCAGCATCAGCAGCAGTCTTTAAGGGATCAGTCCCAAGAAACACATGGACTTGTACGTGGCTGGGAGGAGGTGGCTGCGGACCATGTCGTTCTTAGTGACCCAGAGGACTCCGGACCGAATGCCTCAGCAAACCTACGCTGCATGGCCTCCCTGATCCTGCAAAGCCTGCGTAAGGATCCTCGTATTCGTGGTATCAAGGAGAAGGACCAATACTGGCTGGCAACCCTCCTTGATCCACGTTACAAGGGTAAGGTTGCGGACCTTATCTTGCCATCGCAGAGGGAGCAGAGGATGAAACATCTTCGGGAGGCCTTGCAGAAAGGTCTGTGCAACGCGTTCCCAGAGACTGGGAGGTTACAAACTCCTGTTTCTGGACAACGTGTTGCTGAGGCTTCGGTCAGTCAAAGAAGGAGCGGTGGAGAAGGTGGCCGTCTGACCGATGCGTTCAGACAATTTTTTGGTCCGCAGCCCCAAGGTATGATCGGTTCCAGCAACCATCGCCAGCGTCTGTTTTACATGGTGCAGGAATACCTAGGGGCAAGATCAGACTTGGACACCTTTCCCACCGAAAATCCTCTGGGTTACTGGGTCTTGAGGATGGATCACTGGCCAGAGCTTGCACAGTATGCAATTGAGCTACTGGCCTGTCCTGCATCCAGCGTTCTTTCGGAACGCACATTCAGTGCTGCTGGAGGCGTGGTAACCGATCACAGGGTGCGTCTGTCCACCGACTCGGTCGATCGGCTGACCTTCATAAAAATGAATGAGTCTTGGATCACCACCAGCTACCAAGCACCTGATGCTGATGTAACCGAATAATTTTTTTTGAAATCTCAGATCCCTTCAAAGACTGCCTATGCTGATGCTGAGTGACTATCCCTGAGTAATTATCCTCTTCCTCCTCAATCATCACGCTGATAGCTTGTAAGAACATTTTTGGTTCTGGGCGCCACCACCAGTGCCTAAGGCACAATTTTTCAGCCCCTGTTTAACAGGGGCGTGTAATTACAATTTTTGATGTAATACTTTGCAGCAGGGCTCGTTCCTGCATTCCAACTAGAGTGTCTGTGAGGGGTTGCAGTGTTGTGGCACCAGCACCAGTGCCTAGGGCCCAATTTTTCTGCCCCTGTCTAACAGGGGCGTGTAATTACAATTTTTGATGCAATACTTTGCAGCAGGGCTCGTTCCTGCGTTCCAACTAGAGTGTCTGTGAGGGGTTGCAGTGTTGTGGCACCAGCACCAGTGCCTAAGGCCCAATTTTTCTGCCCCTGTCTAACAGGGGCGTGTAATTACAATTTTTGATGCAATACTTTGCAGCAGGGCTCGTTCCTGCGTTCCAACTAGAGTGTCTGTGAGGGGTTGCAGTGTTGTGGCACCAGCACCAGTGCCTAAGGCCCAATTTTTCTGCCCCTGTCTAACAGGGGCGTGTAATTACAATTTTTGAAGCAATAATTTGCAGCAGGGCTCGTTCCTGCGTTCCAACTAGAGTGTCTGTGAGGGGTTGCAGTGTTGTGGCACCAGCACCAGTGCCTAAGGCCTAATTTTTCAGCTCCTGTTCAACAGGGGCATGTAATTACAATTCTTGATCTAATATTTCACAGCAGGGCCCTGTGAGGGCTTACAGTGTTGTGGCCACAGCAACACCTAAGGCCCAAATTTCTGCTGAGTATATAGGGCAGGACCCTACTTTCAAACATCTAACTTACAAACGACTCCTACTTGCAAACGGAAGGAGACAACAGGAAGTGAGATGAAATCTACCCCTAGGAAGGGAAATTCTCTCCTGTAAGAGTTAATATGGGAAAACAATTTCTCCTTTCCACTGATGCTTTCCAATCCTTGTTCCACAAAAAAACCCAAATTTTCAAAAAACATTTTTCATTGGGACAAAAAAGTGAGGTGAAATCTTCTGAAGAGGAGGAAAGACAGCAAAACAAATGTCACAGGGGTGATAACCCTTCCCTATGTTTTCCAAAAAGCTTAGAAAAGATTTTTTGGCTGGAGCTAAACACGTTAAAAATGTTCAAAATTACAAACAGATTCTACTTAACAACAAACCTACAGTCCCTGTCTTGTTTGCACCGCCTGTATACTGCTGTTCAGAGTATATAGGGCCTGGTGGCCCCACACCTTTCCTTATTTTAATTTGGGTGCGGGGTTCCCCTTAATATCCATACAAGACCCAAAGGGCCTGGTAATGGACTGGGGGGTACCCATGCCGTTTGTCTCACTGATTTTCATCCATATTGCCATGACCCGACATGACATTAAACCCGCAAGCAGTTTTAAATGAGATTTTTTCCTTTAAAAATGACATTTGGTGCAGGGACTGTTCTAAACATGGGAAACACGCGTCACTTTACAGGCATACTATAGACACCCCCCAGGTACGATATTTAAAGGAATATTTCACTTTTTTTTTTTTACTTTAAGCATCATTAAAATCACTGCTCCCGAAAAAACGGCCGTTTTTAAAAGTTTTTTTTGCATTGATACATGTCCCCTGGGGTAGGACCCGGGTCCCCAAACCCTTTTTAGGACAATACCATGCAAATTAGCCTTTAAAATGAGCACTTTTGATTTCGAACGTTCGAGTCCCATAGACGTCAATGGGGTTCTAACGTTCGTGCGAACTTTCGGTCCGTTCGCGGGTTCTGGTGCGAACCGAACCGGGGGGTGTTCGGCTCATCCCTAGTAGCAGAATACATATTGGCCTAAATTTATGAATTTTTTTTTTCAATTTTTTTATTGGATGTTTTATAGCAGTAAAAAAAATATTTTTTTTTCAAAATTTATGCTCTTTTTTGTTTATTGTGCAAAATATGAAAACCGCAGAGGTGATCAAATACCACCAAAAGAAAGTTCTGTTTGTGGGAACAAAAAGGATATCTTTTATTTTTTATTAGCTTCCTTTCTGGTGGTGTGTGTGTACAGGGGTACAGCGTGGCTCCCACTCTGGTGGTGCTGGTACAGGGGTACAGTGTGGCTACCTCTCTGGTGGTGTGGGTACAGGGGTACAGCGTGGTTCTCTATCTGGTGATGTGGATAAAGCGTGGCTCCCTCTCTGGTGGTGTGGGTACAAGGGTACAGCGTGGCTCCCTCTCTGGTGGTGCCGGTACAGCGTGGCTCTCTCTCTGGTGGTATGGGTACAGCATTGCTTCCTCTCTGGTGGTTTGGGTACAGCGTGGCTCCCTCTCTGATGGTGTGTGTACAGCATGGCTCCCTCTCCGGTGGTGCAGGTACAGTGAGGCTTCCTCTCTGGTGGTGCGGGTACATCGTGGCTCCCTCTCTGGTGGTGCGGGTACATCGTGGCTCCCTCTCTGGTGGTGCGGGTACATCGTGGGTCCCTCTCTGGTGGTGCGGGTACATTGTGGCTCCCTCTCTGGTGGTGCGGGTACATTGTGGCTCCCTCTCTGGTGGTGCGACTACAGTGTGGCTCTCTGGTGGTGCAGCTACAGCGTGGCTCACTCTCTGGTGCTGCAAGTACTGCATGGCTCCCTCTCTGGTGGTGCGTCATCAGGGGTACAGCGTGGTTCCTTCTCTGGTGGTGTGGTTACAGGGATACAGTGTGGCTCCCTGTCTGGTTGTGCAGGTACAGGGGTACAGCCTGGCTGCCTCTCTGGTGGTGCGGGTACAGAGTGGCTCTCTGGTGGTGTGGGTGCAGGGCTACAGCATGGATCCCTATCTGGTAGGGCGTGTACAGCACGGCTCCCTCTCTGCTGGTGTGGGTACAGCATGGCTCCTTCTTTTGTGGTGCTGGTACAGCATGGCTCCCTCTCTTGTGGTGCGGGTACAGCATGGCTCCCTCTCTTGTGGTGCGGTACAGCATGGCTCCCTCTCTGGTGGTGCAGCTACAGTGTGGCTCCCTCTCTGATGGTGCAGTTACAGCATGGCTCCCTCTCTGGTGGTGGGGGTACAGGGATACAGTGTGGCTCCCTCTCTGGTGTTGTGGGTACAGGGATACAGCATGTCCCCCTTTCTGGTGTGGGTACAGGGATACAGCATGGCTCCTTCTCTGATGTGGGTACAGCATGGCTCCCTTGCTGATGATGTGGGTATAGGGGTACAGTGTGGCTCCCTGTCTGATGGTGAGGGTACAGCGTGGCTCACTCTCTGGTGGTGCGTGTACAGGGGTTCAGTGTGGCTCCCGCTCTAGTGGTGCGGGTATGGTGTCACTCCCTCTCTGGTGCAGGTACAGAGTGTGTCTCTCTGGTGGTGTGGGTACAGGAGTACGGCGTGGCTCACTCTCTGGTGGTGCAGGTACAGGGGTACAATGTGGCTCCCTCTCTGGTGATGCAGGTACAGTGTGGCTCCCTCTCTGGTGGTGTGGGTACAGGGCTACAGCGTGGCTCCCTCTCTGGTGGTGCAGCTACAGTGTGCCTCCCTTTCTGGTGGTGCGGGTACAGCGTGGCTCCCTCTCTGGTGGTGCGGGTACAGCGTGACTCCCTCTCTGGTGGTACGGCTATAGCGTGGCTCCTTCTCTGGTGGTGTGAGTACAGCATGCCTCTCTCTGGTGGTGCGGATACAGGGGTACAGTGTGGCTCCCTCTCTTGTGGCGTGGGTACAGGGATACAGCGTGGCTCCCTCTCTGGTGGTGTGGGTACAGGGATACAGTGTGGCTCCCTCTGGTGTGGGTACAGCATGGCTCCCTTGTAGATGGTGTGAGTACAGGGTTACAGCCTGGCTCCCTCTTTTGTGGTGCGGGTACAACATGGCTCTCTCTGGTGGTGCGGATACGGGGGTACAGCATGGCTCCCTCTCTGGTGGTGTGGGTACCGGGATACAGCGTGGCTCCCTCTCTGGTGTGGGAACAGCATAGCTCCCTGTCTGGTTGTGCAGGTACAGGAGTACAGTGTGGCTCTCTGGTGGTGCGGGTACAACGTGGCTCCCTCTCTGGTGGTGCGTGTACAGGGGTACAGTGTGGCTCTCTGGTGGTGCGGGTACAGCATGACCCCCTCCTCTTTTGGTGCAGGTACAGAGTGGCTCTCTCTCTGGTGATGTGGGTACAGGGGTACAGCGTGGCTCCCTCTCTGGTGGTGCATGTACAGGGGTACAGCGTGGCTCCCTCTCTGGTGGTGTGGGTACAGAGTGTCTCTCTCTCTGGTGGTGCAGGTACAGGGGTACAGCGTGGCTCCCTCTGGTGGTGCGTGCACAGCATAGCTCCCTCTCTGGTGGTGCGGGTACAGGGGTACAGTGTTGCTACCTCTCTGGTTGTGTAGGTATAGGGGTACAGCATGTCTCCCTCTCTGGTGGTGCGGTACAGCATGTCTCCCTCTCTGGTGGTGCGGTACAGCATGTCTCCCTCTCTTGTGGTGCCGGTGCAGCATGGCTCCCTCTCTGGTGGTATGGGTACAGCGTGGCTTCCTCTCTGGTGATGCGGGTACAGCGTGGCTCCCTCTCTGGTGATGCGGGTACAGCGTGGCTCCCTCTCTGGTGGTGCAGCTACAACATAGCTCCCTTTCTGGTGGTGTGTGTGTACAGGGGTACAGCGTGGCTCCCACTCTGGTGGTGCTGGTACAGGGGTACAGTGTGTCTACCTCTCTGGTGGTGTGGGTACAGGGGTACAGCGTGGTTCTCTATCTGGTGGTGTGGATAAAGCGTTGCTCCCTCTCTGGTGGTGTGGGTACAAGGGTACAGCGTGACTCCCTCTCTGGTGGTGCCGGTACAGCGTGGCTCTCTCTCTGGTGGTATGGGTACAGCATTGCTTCCTCTCTGGTGGTATGGGTACAGCATTGCTTCCTCTCTGGTGGTTTGGGTACAGCGTGGCTCCCTCTCTGGTGGTGCAGGTACAGTGTAGCTCCCTCTCTGGTGGTGCGGGTACATTGTGGCTCCCTCTCTGGTGGTGCGGGTACATTGTGGCTCCCTCTCTGGTGGTGCGACTACAGTGTGGCTCTCTCTGGTGGTGCGGCTACAGCATGGCTCCCTCTCTGGTGGTGCGGCTACAGCGTGGCTCCCTCTCTGGTGCTGCAAGTACTGCATGGCTCCCTCCCTGGTGGTGCGTCATCAGGGGAACAGCGTGGCTCCTTCTCTGGTGGTGTGGGTACAGGGATACAGTGTGGCTCCCTGTCTGATTGTGCAGGTACAGGGGTACAGCCTGGCTGCCTCTCTGGTGGTGCGGGTACAGAGTGGCTCTCTGGTGGTGTGGGTACAGGGCTACAGCATGGCTCCCTATCTGGTAGGGCGTGTACAGCACGGCTCCCTCTCTGCTGGTGTGGGTACAGCATGGCTCCTTCTTTTGTGGTGTGGGTACAGCATGGCTCCCTCTCTTGTGGTGCAGGTACAGCATGGCTCCCTCTCTGGTGGTGCGGGTACAGCATGGCTCCCTCTCTGGTGGTGCAGCTACAGTGTGGCTCCCTCTCTGATGGTGCAGTTACAGCATGGCTCCCTCTCTCGTGGTGCGGGTACAGGGATACAGTGTGGCTCCCTCTCTGGTGGTATGGGTACAGGGATACAGCGTGGCTCCCTCTCTGGTGTGGGTACAGGGATACAGCATGGGGTACAGCATGGCTCCCTTGCTGATGATGTGGGTATAGGGGTACAGTGTGGCTCCCTGTCTGATGGTGCGGGTACAGCGTGGCTCACTCTCTGGTGGTGCGTGTACAGGGGTTCTGTGTGGCTCCTGCTCTAGTGGTGCGGGTATGGTGTCACTCCCTCTCTGGTGCAGGTACAGAGTGTGTCTCTCTGATGGTGCGGGTACAGCGTGACTCCCTCTCTGGTGGTGTGTGTACAGAGTGGCTCCCTCCCTGGTGGTGCGGCTACAGTGTGGCTCCCTCTCTGGTGGTGCAGGTACAGTGTGGCACCCTCTCTGGTGGTGTGGGTACAGGGCTACAGCATGGCTCCCTCTCTGGTGGTGCAGCTGCAGTGTGCCTCCCTTTCTGGTGGTGCAGGTACAGCGTGACTCCCTCTCTGGTGGTGCGGGTAAAGGAATACAGCGTGGCTCCCTCTCTGGTGGTGTGGGTACAGGGATACAGCATGGCTCCCTCTCTGGTGTGGGTACAGCATGGCTCCCTCGCTGATGGTGTGGGTACAGGGGTACAGCGTGGCTCCTTGTCTGGTTGTGCAGGTACAGGGGCAAAGCCTGGCTCCCTCTCTGGTGGTGCGGGTACAGCGTGGCTCCCTCTCTGGTGGTGCATGTACAGCGTGGCTCCCTCTCTGGTGGTGTGGGTACAGCGTGACTCCCTCTCTGGTGGTGCAGCTATAGCGTGGCTCCTTCTCTGGTGGTGTGAGTACAGCATGGCTCTCTGGTGGTGCAGATACAGGGGTACAGAGTGGCTCCCTCTCTTGTGGCCTGGGTACAGGGATACAGCGTGGCTCCCTCTCTGGTGGTGTGGGTACAGGGATACAGTGTGGCTCCCTCTAGTGTATGTACAGCATGGCTCCCTTGCTGATGGTGTGAGTACAGGGTTACAGCCTGGCTCCCTCTCTGGTGGTGCGGGTACAACATGGCTCTCTCTGGTGGTGCAGATACAGGGGTACAGCATGGCTCCCTCTCTGGTGGTGTGGGTACCAGGATACAGCGTGGCTCCCTCTCTGGTGTGGTTACAGCATGGCTCCCTGTCTGGTTGTGCAGGTACAGGGGTACAGTGTGGCTCTCTGGTGGTGCGGGTACAGCGTGGCTCCCTCTCTGGTGGTGCGTGTACAGGGGTACAGTGTGGCTCTATGGTGGTGCGGGTACAGCGTGACCCCCTCCTCTGGTGGTGCAGGTACAGAGTGGCTCTCTCTCTGGTGATGTGGGTACAGGGGTACAGTGTGGCTCCCTCTCTGGTGGTGTGGGTACAGTGTGGCTCCCTCTCTGGTGGTGCCGGTACAGTGTGGCTCCCTCTCTGGTGGTGCAGATACAATGTGGCTCCCTCTCTGGTGGAGAGGGTACAGGGATACAGCATAGGGCGTGTAAAGCATGGCTCCCTCACTGGTGGTGTGGGTACAGCACAGCTCCCTCTCTGGTGTTGCGGGTACAGCGTAGCTCCCTCTCTGGGGGTGCGGGTACAGCGTGGCTCCCTCTCTGGTGGTGCGTGTACAGGGGTACAGCATGGCTCCCTCTCTAGTGGTGCAGCTACAGCGTGGCTCCCTCTCTGTTGGTGCGTCTACAGCGTGGCTCCCTCTCTGGTGGTGCGGGTACACCATGGCTCTCTCTGGTGGTGCGGATACAGGGGTACAGCATGGCTCCCTCTCTGGTGGTGCAGGTACCGGGATAAAGCGTGTCTCCCTCTCTGGTGTGGGTACAGCATGGCTCCCTGTCTAGTTTTGCAGGTGCAGGGGTACAGCCTGGCTCCCTCTCTGGTGGAGCGGGTACAGCGTGGCTCCCTCTGGTGGTGCATGTACAGGGGTACAGTGTGGCTCCCTCTCTGGTGGTGTGGGTTCAGCGTGACTCCCTCTCTGGTGGTGCAGGTAGAGTGGCTCTCTCTGGTGGTGTGGGTACAGTGTAGCTCCCTCTCTGTTGATGCGGGTACAGCGTGGTTCCCTCCCTGGTGGTGCGGGTACCACGTGGTTCCCTCCCTGGTGGTGCGGGTACCACGTGGTTCCCTCCCTGGTGGTGCAGGTACCACGTGGTTCCCTCCCTGGTGGTGCAGGTACCACGTGGTTCCCTCCCTGGTGGTGCGGGTACAGCGTGGTTCCCTCCCTGTTGGTGCAGGTACAGCAAGGCTCCCTCTCTGGTGGTGTGGTTGGGGGGACTTGATGGCAGCCATTGCAACTGCTTCCTGGTGTCACCCGGGTGCGGTCCGCACCCCCATAGCCATTACCACTGCTCTGGGATTCAGCTGTACTCGCCTGATGGTGGCCCTGCGTGCGGAAGGTGAGAGGAGGGTGCTTTTTTCATGCGGGGGTGTGTGTACAACATGGCTCTCTTTCCGGTGGTGCAGGTACAGTGTGGCTCCCTCTCTGGTGGTGCAGGTACATCGTGGCTCCCTCTCTGGTGGTGCGACTACAGCGTGGTTCCCTCTCTGGTGGTGTGGCTACAGCGTGGCTCACTCTCTGGTGGTGCGGCCACAGCATAGCTCCCTTTCTGGTCATGTGTGTGTACAAGGGTACAGTGTGGCTACCTCTCTGGTGTGGGTACAGGGGTACAGCGTGGCTCTCTATCTGGTGGTGTGGATAAAGCATGGCTCCCTCTCTGGTGGTGCCAGTACAGCGTGGCTCTCTCTCTGGTGGTATGGGTACAGCATTGCTTCCTCTCTGGTGGTTTGGGTACAGCGTGGCTCCCTCTCTGGTGGTGCGGGTACAGCATGGCTCTCTTTGGTGGTGCGGGTACAGCGTGGCTCCCTCTCTGGTGGTGCGGGTACAGGGATACAGCATGGCTCCCTCTCTGGTGGTGTGGGTACAGGGATACAGCGTGGCTCCCTGTCTTGTTGTGCAGGTACAGGGGTACAGCCTTGCTCCCTGTCTAATTCTGCAAGTACTGCATGGATCCCTCTCTGGTGGTGCGTCATCAGGGGTACAGCGTGGCTCCCTCTCTGGTGGTGTGGGTACAGGGATACAGTGTGGCTCCCTGTTTGGTTGTGCAGGTACAGGGGTACAGCCTGGCTGCCTCTCTGGTGGTGCGGGTACAGAGTGGCTCTCTGGTGGTGTGGGTACAGGGCTACAGCATGGCTCCCTCTCTGGTGGTGCAGCTACAGTGTGGCTCCCTCTCTGGTGCGGTTACAGCATGGCTCTCTCTCTCATGGTGCGGGTACAGGGATACAGCGTGGCTCCCTATCTGGTAGGGCGTGTACAGCACTGCTACCTCTCTGCTGGTGTGGGTACAGCGTGGCTCCCTCTCTAGTGCTGCGGGTACAGCGTGGCTCCCTCTCTGGTGGTGTGGCTACAGCGTGGCTCCCTCTCTGATGGTGCAGTTACAGGGATACAGTGTGGCTCCCTCTCTGGTGGTGCGGGTACAGGGATACAGCGTGGCTCCCTCTCTGGTGTGGGTACAGGGATACATCATGGCTCCTTCTCTGATGTGCGTACAGCATGGCTCCCTTGCTGATGGTGTGGGTATAGGGGTACAGTGTGGCTCCCTGTCTGGTGGTGCAGGTACAGCGTGGCTCACTCTCTGGTGGTACATGTACAGGGGTTCAGTGTGGCTCCCTCTCTAGTGGTGTGGGTATGGTGTCACTCCCTCTCTGGTGCAGGTACAGAGTGTGTCTCTCTCTCTGGTGTGGGTACAGGAGTACAGCATTGTTCCCTCTCTGGTGGTGCAGGTACAGGGGTACAATGTGGCTCCCTCTCTGGTGATGCAGGTACAGTGTGGCTCCCTCTCTGGTGGTGTGGTACAGGGCTACAGCGTGGCTCCCTCTCTGGTGGTGCAGCTACAGTGTGCCTCCCTTTCTGGTGGTGCAGGTACAGCGTGGCTCCCTCTCTGGTGGTGCGGGTACAGGAATACAGCATGGCTCCCTCTCTGGTGGTGTGGGTACAGGGATACAGCATGGCTCCCACTCTGGTGTGGGTACAGCATGGCTCCCTCGCTGATGGTGTGGGTACAGGGGTACAGCGTGGCTCCCTGTCTGGTTGTGCAGGTACAGGGGCACAGCCTGGCTCCCTCTCTGGTGGTGTGGGTACAGCGTGGCTCCCTCTCTGGTGCATCTACAGCATGGCTCCCTCTCTGGTGGTGTGGGTACAGCGTGACTCCCTCTCTAGTGGTGCGGCTATAGCATGGCTCCTTCTCTGGTGGTGCGAGTACAGCATGGCTCTCTGGTGGTGCAGATACAGGGGTACAGTGTGGCTCCCTCTCTTGTGGCGTGGGTACAGGGATACAGCGTGGCTCCCTCTCTGGTGGTGTGGGTACAGGGATACAGTGTGGCTCCCTCTGGTGTGGGTACAGCATGGCTCCCTTGCTGATGATGTGAGTACAGGGTTACAGCCTGGCTCCCTCTCTGGTGGTGCGGGTACAGGGTTACAGCCTGGCTCCCTCTCTTGTGGTGCGGGTACAACATGGCTCTCTGGTGGTGCGGATACAGGGGTACAGCGTGGCTCCCTCTCTGGTAGTGTGGGTACCGGGATACAGCGTGGCTCCCTCTCTGGTGTGGGTACAGCATGGCTCCCTGTCTGGTTGTGCAGGAACAGGGGTACAGCCTGGCTCCCTCTATGGTGGTGCGGGTACAGCGTGGCTCCCTCTCTGGTGGTGCGTGTACAGGGGTACAGTGTGGCTCTCTGGTGGTGCGGGTACAGCGTGACCCCCTCCTCTGGTGGTGCAGGTAAAGAGTGGCTCTCTCTGGTGATGTGGGTACAGTGTGGCTCCCTCTCTGGTGATGCAGGTACAGTGTGGCTCCCTCTCTGGTGGTGCAGGTACAGTGTCGCTCCCTCTCTGGTTGTGCGGGTACAGTGTGGCTCCCTCTCTGGTGGTGAGGGTACAGTGATACAGTGTAGGGCGTGTAAAGCACGGCTCCCTCACTGGTGGTGTGGGTACAGCATAGCTCTCTCTCTGGTGATGTGGGTACAGGGGTACAGTGTGGCTCCCTCTCTGGTGGTGCTGGTACAGTGTGGCTCCTTCTGGTGGTGCAGGTACAGTGCCACTCCCTCTCTGGTTGTGCGGGTACAGAGTGGCTCCCTCTCTGGGGGTGCGGGTACAGTGTGGCTCCCTCTCTGGTGGTGCGTGTACAGGGGTAAAGCGTGGCTCCCTCTCTGGTGGTGCAGCTACAGCGTGGTTCCCTCTCTGTTGGTGCGGCTACAGCATGGCTCCCTCTCTGGTGGTGCGGGTACACCATGGCTCTCTCTGGTGGTGCGGATACAGGGGTACAGCATGGCTCCCTCTCTGGTGGTGCGGGGCACTGGGATACAGCGTGGCTCCCTCTCTGGTGTGGGTACAGCATGGCTCCCTGTCTGGTTTTGCAGGTACACGGGTACAGCGTGGCTCCCTCTGGTGGTGCGTGTACAGGGGTACAGTGTGGCTCCCTCCCTGGTGATGCACGTACAGCGTGGCTCCCTCCCTGGTGGTGCGGGTACAGCGTGGTTCCCTCCCTGGTGGTGCGAGTACAGCGTGGTTCCCTCCCTGGTGGTGCGAGTACAGCGTGGTTCCCTCCCTGGTGGTGCGAGTACAGCGTGGTTCCCTCCCTGTTGGTGCAGGTACAGCGTGGCTCCCTCTCTGGTGGTGCGGCTGGGGGGGGCTTGACGGCACACATTACAACTGCTTCCTGGTGTCACCCTGGTGCGGTCCGCCCCCCCATAGCCATTACCACTGCTCTGGGATTCAGCTATACTCCCCTGATGGCGGCCCTGCGTACGGAAGGCGAGAGGAGGGTGCTTTTTTTCATGCGGGGGGCGGCCTTTTCGTCGCCCCTCTGTAAAGTGCCACCTTGTCGGCCTAGGCCAAAACTCAGCACTGTGTCTGGGGCTGCATGAATGCTGCTGGCACTGGGGAACTACAGTTCATTGAGGGAACCATGAATGCCAACATGTACTGTGACATACTGAAGCAGAGCTTGACCTCCCCTCCCTTCGGAGACTGGGCCGCAGGGCAGTATTCCAACATTCCAACGACTCCAAACACACCTCCAAGATGACCACTGCCTTGCTAAAGAAGCTGAGGCTAAAGGCGGTGGACTGGCCAAGCATGTCTCCAGACCTAAACCCTATTGAACATCTGTGGGCCATCCTCAAATAGAAGGTGGAGGAGCGCAAGGTCTCTAACATCCACCAGATCCGTGATGTTGTTATGGAGGAGTAGAAGAGGACACCAGTGTCAACCTGTGAAGCTCTGGTGATCTCCATGCCCAGGAAGGTTAAGGCAGTGCTGGAAAATAATGGTGGCCACACACAATATTGACACTTTAGGCCCAATTTGGACATTTTCACATAGGGGTGTACTAACTTTTGTTAAGTGGAAGTGGGGAATAATACTGCGCTAACCGAGTGTGTAGAAAAAAGCAGCTACATGGAATTTGACAAAATTCAAATGGAAAGGTATAGCTAAATGTAGAGCTAAAGTGAAAGCAAACAATATACCGTCAGGATATTAAAATATGCAAACGTAATGAAATAACGAATCCTACAATAATGAATCACAAAAGTGAAAAAATGTGCAAATTTTTTTTTTAACAATATACAGTGCTGAAAAACAAATGAAGTCCCAAGGGTCAAAACCATGTGGGGTAGAACGTATACAAAGTCCGCCATAAAGCATAGTTGTTGTTTAGAAGTGGAATGCAACGGCCATGACCGCACACAGAGCACCAGGAATAGTGTGTCCTCTACCCAGGGTGAGGGGTAAATATTCTTACCGGAGAAAGTGGACTCACATGCTAGCGACCGTGGGTCAATCACACTACAAATGCTCGGTCATCGAACTCCAAGGATGGATCCATGAAATAACGTGGATGGAAGTAAGGCTGGAACTCAGATGGTGATCAACCGAAGTGGAAAGCCAGACACTCTCATCAGAGCTAATATGGAAAGAAAAGATGCCTGCATATGGTGTAGGTCAAAAAGGGTGGATTTATTGAAAGACCAACATTAATCCATAAAATAGTGATCAAAGAGTGAAAGCAATGTGGGGAGCTGAAAAGCCAAGTCTGATGCGTTTCGTCCCAATGGACTTCAACTGGGGCATACATCGGCTCCCCCACATTGCACATATTTATAGAGTGCAAGTATATTGAGAAACCAATCATGGAGGCATGGCATGGCGTGCGGCGTCCACCAGAAAGTGATGCAGCCAGCATGAGTTGCACACCTCAATTTGGAAGTCAGTGAGCGGAGCAGCGCTGGTCACATGGCAGCATGTGTGATGTCATGAAGGTGTGACTTAGCGCATGGGGTCAACAAGGAAATGACGTGGCTGGCATGAGTCACGCCTAAATCTGAAAGCCTGCGAGTGGAGCGGCGCCGGTTACATGGCAGCATGTGTGACGTCCAAGCCTCATTGTGGCTAGAGCGCAATCGCGTTACCAATGTAGTAACTGAATACGCCTCAAACCTCAAGGAGAAAAATAAAGCCTCGTTTTGGAAGCAGGGCGGAAGTGACTACATAGAAACACAATATACCGAGTGTCACCCTAAGTAGGGAAAACACATATGTTTATGTACATTTAGGAGAAAAATAGTATATTGAAGGCTACTTACACGGACATCTAGCATGTAAGGAAGCCTACACATGAATAGAATAAATAAACCAAGAATAGAACAGATGAATTGTATAAATTGGCACATAATAAATGGACCTAACTAAAAATGATACAGTCAAATTATGGCATAAAAAATAACCTTGATTAACCGCTTGCCGACCAGCGCACGCTTTACATCGGCAAAATGGCACTGGTGGGCAAAAGGGTGTACAGGTACGTCCCCTTTAAGAAGCGGTAGGGCCAGCGCATGCGCGCCCACCGCGTTCTCCGTGACCGTGGGTCCTGTGGACTCTATGTCCGCTGGGTGCCCGTGATCGTGTCACGGAGAGGTAGAATGGGGAGATGGTTTTGTAAACAAAGCATTTCCCTGTTCTGCCTAGTGACAGGACAGAGATCACTCCTCTCTGTCATCGAGAGCAGTGATCACTGTCGTGTGTGTTGAAATCACTCCCTAGGACACACTTAACCCCTTCATCACCACCTAGTGGTTAACCCATTCACTGCCAGTGTCATTTACACAGTAATCAATGCATTTTTATAGCACGGATTGCTGTATAAATGACAATGGTCCCAAAATAGTGTAAAAAATGTCCGATGTGTCCGCCATAATGTTGCAGTCCCGATAAAAATCGCTGATCGCCGCCATTACTAATGAAAAAAAATTATTAATAATGCCATAAAACTATCCCCTATTTTGTAGACTGTGACAGACTTACCCGGGACAGAGGCTATTGGAGGGGACTGAACGCAAGCCTCTTGCCCACCGATTATGGGCCCTAGCATTTGGGGGAATGGTGCTCTCTGTGAGCTGTATGCCTGGGGACCCTGGGGTTGGTGTTACTTTGGATTCAGCTCCATGTCCCCCCAAAACACAGACTCTGGAACCCGTTATATGCCAAATTAGAATGATAAGACTGAATTATACTGTTGGGACACATCCTGTGAACAGATGCTAATGTCATCAACTCCACTCACCTGTCTAATGTCAGCTATAATGTGTTTAATGTAAATAAGTTTAGTCTAGGTTCTAAGGGTATTCAACTCATTGTTGTTTGTTCTAATTAACCCTGTGTTGATGTTTATGGTAATGTATGTTAATTGAATGAGCTGATCACATTGTCCTCTATACAATGTAGGAGACAGGACGACTCCTATTGGAGCTCATGTTAATTAGGTTTTGTTTGTATTGTTAATTGTAATTAGCTCCAGATATTGTGTTTATACTACTGTGTGAAGCTCGGTGCCCACAAGTCTGTCATCTGGTCTGGGTAAATGTTTTAGTAAATTAGCTCATGTTAATTAGGTTAGCTTTGAGTCAGCCTGGTGTATAAATGTGTGTGAGATCTCAAAGAGTTAGTCCTGATTTACTCCAAGACTGGTGTTGTCTAGTTCTTGGGGGTTCCTATAGCCAGATCCATTGGACTCGTGTCCCAGAACTTAGGAAGCAGTATACTGATGGAAGCACTCAAGCGGAGTGTGGGACGTTCCGTGACATAGACGCTATAACTTTTGCGCAAACCAATCAATATACGCTTATTGTGATTTTTTTTGTTACCAAAAATAGGTAGAATACATATCGGCCTAAACTGAGGAAACTTTATATATATATATATATATATATATATATATATATATATATATATATATATATATTTTATTTTTTTTATTTTTTTTTGGGGGGGGGGATATTATAGCAAAAAGTAAAAAATATTGTGTTTTTTTCAAAATTGATGCTCTTTTTTGTTTATAGCGCAAAAAATTAAAACCGCAGAGATGATCAAATACCACCAAAAGAAAGCTCTATTTGTGGGAAAAAAAAGTATTTTAATTTTGTTTGGGTGTGACGTCGCACGACCGCACAATTGTCAGTTAAAGTGAAGCTGTGCCGAATCACAAAATGTGCTCTGCTCAGGAATGGGATAGAATCTTCTGGGGCTGAAGCAGTTAATGAAAGAATTTATGTCCCAATCAACGTTCATATCAAACAGCGAGTAGGACTTGAGCTCATGTATCCAGTATGTTTCGAGGTGAGAGACCCCACAGAGACGGGACTCCTCCCTCCAATGTGGAACAAATTTATTGACAATTTGAAATTGTGTTCCTAAAGGGTCTTTGTTGTGATATTTTAAATAATGGCGAGGGACACTATGAATGGTCCGTCCCTTCTTGATGCTGGCTAAGTGTTCATTGACCCTCACCGAGAATGTCCTAATGGTACATCCCACGTACTGTTTTTTACATGGACAAATCAGCAAATGGACAATAAATCTAGTGGCAAAGGTGGTGAAGTGTCTTTTTGAAAAATTTTGTGGAGGCACACATTACACCTGCGGCATGGGTATTAGCCCTTACATTGATGGAAAAAAGAGATAGTTGGGGGGGTCAATCACATTGGGCGCAATTTGTCCCTGTACTGACCGTGCCCCTCTATATATGACACCCGCATGTTCCGGAAAAGCCGGACCTAGGTACCTATCGCTCTGAAGGATCCACCAGTGTTTATTGATGATCTCTTTTAATCTGTCTTAACCACTTGCTTACTGGGCACTTTAACCCCCCCTCCTGCCCAGACCACTTTTCAGCTTTCAGTGCTCTCACTCTTTGAATGACAATTACTCAGTCATGCAACACTGTACCCAAATGATTTTTTGTCCTTTCTTCATACAAATAGATCTTTCATTTGGTGGTATTTGATCACCTCTGGGTTTTTTATTGTTTGCGATATAAATGAAAAAAGAACGAAAATTTTGAAAAAAAAAAAAAAAAATTTTTCTTGGTTTCTGTGATAAAAGTTTGCAAATTAGCAATTTTTCTTCATAAATGTTGCCCACAATTTATACTGCTACATATCTTTAGTAAACATAACCCAAATCAGTATATATTACTTGGTCTTTGTGAAAGTTATAGAGTTTACAAGATATGGTGCCAATCATTAAAAATTGATCACACCTGATGTACTGATGGCCTATCTTATTTCTTGAGACACTAACAAGCCAGGAACGTAAAAATACCCCCAAATGACCCCTTTTGGGAAAGTAGACATTCCAAGGTATTTAGTAAAAAGCATGGTGAGTTTTTTCACGTTTTAATTTTTCCCCACAATTCTTTGCAAAATAAAGATTTTTTTTTCACAAAATCGTAATATTAACAGGTTATTTCTCTCACATGGCATATGCATACTTACAAATTCACCCCAAAACACATTCTGCTACTCCTTAGTATGGTGATACCACATGTGTGACACTTTTACACAGCCTGGCCACATACAGAGGCCCAACATGCAGGGAGCAGCGTCAGGGATTCTAGGGACATAAATTACACATAAAAATTCCAACAGGGAGCCAAGCGCAGGAAGTAAATCAAGGAGCCAAAGTAATTATAAAAGTCACACTGGACCGCTGCTACCGCACTCAGATGACCAAATGAGAAATGGACAAAAACAGAATTGGGAAGCGCAGATCCAGGAGGTGGCAAGGAATCAATTGGAGATGGAATCCATGTGAAACTTAAAACAGTTTATTGCTGATAAAACATGTAACCAATACACAGTACAAATGGGGAAAAATTGTCAGAATGGCCAAACTCACTGTAATAGTGCCAGCAATGGAGCCAAAGGTGGTGGAGAAATGGCTGTCCTGCTTCCGTGAGGGCTGTGGACAGAGGGGGATGCAGACCAAAAATGGGAAACCTGAAAACACTTTCCAACAGCTGGGAGCGGTGACTATAACCAAAGCCGGGCTACATCAGGGAGGGGAAAGGCTGGGCACAGATCCAGGAAGCACGATCACTGTATGACCAAAGTGAAAAATGGCAGAGCCGCTGCAGCGGCCGGTGAGTCCAGAGATGGATGATGGAGGGGCAGCGGGAATGAGGCTGAGCTGCAAGGTGTCCAGACAGAACAGGACTCCTCCCCGGCCACGTTGCACGCTCTGACCATAGGCAAACATCGGCAAAGCCTGATGGATCAAGCAGGGGATGTGATGAGTATCACAGCAGGTGCTTGAGCAATATAAGATTACATGTTTAACAGTAAGAAGAACCCCCTAATGGTGGACTTTTGAGGCACATTTTAAGATATATTAATACAAATGTAATTTATTACATTTCAACGTTAAACACACAGCAATGGTGTAACAAAAACTGTATGGAAAGCATAACAGACATTTTTACATGAATGTATGTACACAATTGAGAAGTACTCTTGCAACTGACGCGTTTCGGAGTATATGTACCTCCTTCCTCAAGGGTGGGTGTGAGCTAGAGACATTTCTAGTCTAAAAAGGTATATAGAAAAAAACAGAAACAAAAATCAACATTCAAGCATATATATAGGTGTAACAATTTTAATTTAGTCTCCATATTTCTTACACTTACGTTGTTGAAGTGTATTGCTGGCTTAGCATTCCATATAACTCTAATTAAAAACAACAGCAGAGACACGGTCTGTCTACCATAAAAATTCTTGGTTCCAAAAGAAAGCAATGGTTTTCAGTTTGAATATTATTGAAAAATTATTTTGTATCCATACTCAGGTGAGAATTGTGATGAAAAATTAATTCAAATAGTTTAATAGGGGAGGGGGGTTAAATCCTCCCTTGGCCTTAAAAAAAGAAGGGAGGCCAGTAGGGGGCGTAGTTTCTGAGGATACACTGAGGCCGAAAGGCAAGTCCTGCAAAAAACATAATAGAAAAAATGTATCATATTTGCTAGAAATTAAAAGCACTGCTTTTATTTATTTTAATAGAGGTGGTTTTGTGTGCAAACGACAAATCATACCTGAGGATTGTTTATCAGCCCAGCGACTGACGTTGTTAGTATGTAGGTGGTAACTATAAAAGTGATAAATGCATAAATCACTTATTTAGTTGATTGATGATTTTTAAATCTTATATAGAGACATCACAAATGCGCTAGCATATTTACTATATTGTTAAAACCTTTAAACAGGGTAAGTTTATTGAGATTTATTTCTAAATACTGGGAAGTGAGAGAGCGCTGAGCCCTAGTAAAGAGCTTTTAATGATATTATCAAATAATTTAACTTTCCTAAAATAGGATAGCAACATTCTTTAGTTTTGAACAGCGTTTTAGTATTGGTATTAGAATCATAGATAGCACACAAGTGGAGCAGTAATGGTCAAAAACAGGAAGAGATTTCTTACCTATGTATTCCAAGAATGAACAGGCTTCTAACAGCACAGACCGGTGTCATACAGCAGAATTTGGTAGACATCCGGCTGCTAACACAGTGCCAGTATAAAAACCCTCTTTCTACCAATCAACTGTTGCTGCTGATTGCAACAGCTGATGGTATGGGAGGGAGAGGAGGCAGGAATTCGCCAGGTGTGGCCCCCCGGGCTGAGTGCGCGCCGTCCCATCCACGACGTGCATGCGCAAGCACGCACGTCAGAGCGGGGCCACGCCCACTTCACCTGCCATCACAGCAGGCTTCCCCAGCGGACTGCGCATGTCCGCTGTGGTCACAATATGGGGAACAGTCACAGGCTGGAAAGTGACTGTGCCCACACATAAAGCCGCCACGGGTTGCATAGCCCGGGCGGCTTTGTGTGCCGGGCGAAGCTCAGATTGATTTGTAAGAATCATGATGATATTCTATAGATGGAAATTATATCCCATATATGGGTTTGATACACTTGACCATAGTGAAAAACCTTTCGGAAACGAGAAAAAAAAAAAAAAATGGTGACAGATGTTATTTCATATGACAGGGTTACATAACATTTTTTTACATGAATCAGGGTACATCAAACAGTACAAACATAGATATACATCAATGATTAGATGATAATGCTTATTGGACAACATAAACAGACTGTACATTGTATTTAGTCATAAATAGTGACGTATATTTTTGGCAGGATCGACATGGATAGAACACATTTGAACATGGTATAAAACAAAAACACATAAATCTACTTCATATAACTGGTTGGTATTGGTTATTTAAATGGCACACCCAGATTTATATAGAATGTTTGGTCGCATCAAGTGACATATATTCTGGCAGGATCAACACAAAGTATTATGTTGAAACATGCTGTGCATGTTTCTATGCCATGCTGTGTGTGTTTCTATGCTGGCAAATTTTCTTGTTCCCTTCCTCCTGAGATGAAACCCTCGAGGAAGGGTTTAAACCGGATTGTTCAATTTAAACCGGGAGGCTGGGTGGCTTTTAATCTATGAATCCATCGTGATTCCATTTGCAATATGATCTTATTCCAGTCTCCTCCTCTGGGACTTGGATGTATACGGTCCAAGATTTGGAACCTTATTTTCGGAAATTTTCCATCATGAACTAGTGTAGTATGTCGACCGAGAGGAAGGTCAGGGTCGCAAGTTCGCATGCTGGTTACATGTCTATATGCCCTTCTCCAAAATTCTAATTTCGTTTTGCCAACATAGAAACACGCAGAGTCACATAGAAGCATATAAACTACCCCTGAGGTGTTACAATTAGAAAAGTGCCTTGGGTGAAAGTTTTGGCCATTGGGGAGGGTGGGATTTTTTTGTGTGAGCATGAATTTGCAATAATTACATGCCCCACATTTAAAGGTTCCTTTATATTTGCAATGGGGTTTGTTCTTCTCTCCTTTATATTCACTGGTGATAATTCCATCCCTGAGAGATGTGGCCTGTTTAAAGGTAAATAATGGCCTAGGTGGGACAAACTGTCCTAATGCTGGGTCACATTGAAGCATGTGCCAATATTTATCTATGATAGTTTTGATTTGTTTATGTTGGTTGCTATATTTGGTGATAATACTAATAGGATTGGTATCATTTTTGGATTTTTGAGAGTATAACAGCTCGTTCCTTGATTGTAAGGAAGCTTGTTTGAAGGAACGCTTTAACGAGGCATGAGAGTAGTCTTGTAACAAAAGTCTTTCTTGCAGTTTGTTTGCTTCTATTTTATAGACGGTGTCATTTGAGCAATTCCGTCTTACCCTGAGGTACTGGCTATAAGGAATGGAGTCCATAAGGGGTTTGGGGTCAAAACTAGTAGCGTGCAGAATAGCATTGCTCGATGTAGGTTTCCTATAGAGCCTACTCAAAATGGCTCCTCCCTCTCCCTTATAGGCTTCTATATCCAAAAACGTAACACAAGATTTGTCATAGGACATAGTAAAGCTTAAATTAAAGTCATTCTTGTTCATCCTTAGAAGACATTGTTGAAGTAAGTCTGGTGGTCCGTCCCAGACGATGAATATGTCATCGATGTACCGGTACCAACCAAAAATGTGGTCCGCGTACATCGATAAGGATTCATCGCCTAGGAACATGGCCTCCCACTCCCCCAGGTACAGGTTGGCATACGATGGGGCAGAACATGTCCCCATCGCAACCCCCTGCACCTGGAGGCAGTGGGAGCCATTGAAGGTAAATACGTTGTGGTTAAGGATAAATTCTAACAGAGAAGTGATGAATTCCCCGTATATAGGGTCTATATCATCAGCTCTCTGTATGATGTGTTTAATAGCCACTATACCTTTTTCATGGGGAATTGAGCTGTATAAAGATTTGACGTCTACCGTTACTAATAGGGCATTCTCAGGGATTTTTAATTTATCGATAATTTGTAAAAAATGAACTGTGTCCTTTACAAAAGACGGTAGAGATAGAACAAAGAGTTTTAAAAATTCATCCACCAACTTGCTAGCATTTTCACTTATTGCTCCTACACTGGAGATAATTGGTCTTCCAGGTGGGTTGTTTGCATCCTTATGTATTTTAGGAAGTGCATAGAATACAGGGATTCGAGGGAAGTTGTTTCTAATAAATTCCCAAAGCTGTTTAGTTATTGTACAATTTGAGCATACGGTGTCTATTAGTAAATAAAAATCGTTGTTGTATTCTTTTTTACAATATTAGCCGGAATCCGGCGGTACCATTCTAAGTTGTTGAGTATTTTATTGCACATATTAACATATTTCTCGTTGTCGAGCACAACGATGTTCCTGCCTTTATCTGCGGCCTTTATAGTAATTTGATTGTTACTCGATAGTGTTTTTAGTGCCAACATTTCTTTTTTGGTTAGGTTGTTGGGGTATTTCGTATGGATTTTTAGCTTATCCAATTCCTTGTCAACCAGTTTGAGGAAGGCCGCTGCATTTGGATGGGTACTTGGTGCTGGACAAAAGTCTGATTTTTTCTTTAGTGCGGACCTACTTGTCTAGGGAAGATCACTTGATGTTTCTACTGATTTCAACATTTGGGAAAGATCAATTCTGTTAATGAGATCGGTTTGATCACTCTCCTCAAGGAGAGAGATCAACTGGTCCAGTGCCTGGCTTTCCTGTGGAGTAGGGTTTATCGGCATTTCTTGTTTAACGTTTTTTTAAAATTAATTTCCGGACAAAGAGTTGAAGATCTTTGTATATCTCAAATTTGTCTGCATTTTGGTTTGGGCAGAAATTTAGACCTTTCTTAGATGGCTATTTCGTCTTGAGATATATTGTATGATGAAAGGTTAATTATATTAAGCTCAGTTTCACCTTGTTCAATAGTAGGTGTTGTGGGGACTAAAGTGCTATCTGAGTGTATGTGTTGAGGTTGGATTATGTAGGTTGGGCACCCATAAGGATCCTCTCTAAAAAAGACGGATCGTTAGAGATTGTGTGAATTGACTCGATAGTTGAAGTATTAGGTTGGGAATTAAGTTCTCATTTTTTTTTGCTGTGCAGGGAGGTTTTCGTTCGTTGATATGTGGGTGTTGACACGTGAATTTGATGTTTCAGTGGTTAGATCATGTGTGGGTGTGGAGTAACTTGATTTTTTCGGGACGTCCAAGGTCAGTTTTTTGGCCTGTTGTCCCTCAGTGGAATCACCTTGGTATAGACATTTAGTACTTTGTCCTATTTTTGTGAGGAATTTGAGGGGGAACTTGGGGCAGGGTAGAGGTCTGTCGTGAAGAGGTAGATTGGTGTCCCTGATAATAATTGCCTTTATTCTGATTCTGTCTGTTTTGAGTCTGAATGAATTTCTGTCCTTTCTTCATTAGTATATCTTTATTGAATGCTTCAAGGTGCATCTTTAATCTATCTTCTTTGTTTCTGATAGATCTCTGAGTTTTAAATCGCTGCAACTTGGTGCAGAGATTTACAATATCAATGACCAGAGTATTGGATCTTTTACTGTACTCCTCTATTAAAATTTCCATTAAGTTTTGTGAGCAGCTCCGTAGTGCTTTTTCCCATTCTTCTTTGAATTCCGAATCCAGACCATCAAGGGTAGGGAAGGCCTGGACCCGCAATCCTATTGGATTGATGTCCTCCCTAATATAGTCTTGAAAAGATCTAATGTGCCAGTATAGCATGGATTTTTTCTCCAGAATTTTAGAAAGCCTGGAAAAAAGAGCGGAAATCTCTGAATCTATGTGTTCCTTGTCTCCAAAATCTTTTAAATATCCCTCCATGAGGGATTCCCAGTCATTACCCTTGAAACCTGTCCTGCTGTCTCTATGTTAGAGTGGCTTTATTCAAGAGATTTATTTTTATGTTTAAATTAATTATTCAGGCGTGTATCACAGAAAGTTGCTGAACATAAAGCGGGGGACGGTATCTACTACCAAATAATATAGAAATTTTGTTGTAGAGCGGCAGCTTACTGTGTTTTTTGTGCCACATCCAGTAGTGAAGCTTAACAGTAAGAAGAACCCCCTAATGGACTTTTGAGGCACATAAAAAGAATTTTAAGATATAGTAATACAAATGTAATTTATTAAATTTCAACATTAAAAACACAGCAATGGTGTAACAAAAACTGTATGGAATGCATAACAGACATTTTTACATGAATGTATGTACACAATTGAGAAGTACTCTCGCACCCGACGCGTTTAGGAGTATATGTACCTCCTTCCTCAAGGGTCGGTGTGAGCTAAAGACATTTCTATTCTAAAAAGGTATATAGAAAAAAATCAAAAACAAATATCAACATTCAAGCATATATATAGGTGTAACAATTTTAATTTAGTCTCCGTATTTATTACACTTACGTTGTTGAAGTGTATTGATGGCTTAGCATTCCATATAACTCTTATTAAAAACAACAGCAGAGACAGGGTCTGTCTACCATAAAAATTCTTGGGTCCAAAAGAAAGCAATGGTTTTCAGTTTGAATATTATTGAAAAATTATTTTGTATCCATACTCAGTTGAGAATTGAGATGAAAAATTCATTCAAATAGTTTAACCACTTGACCACTGGGCACTTAAACCCCCTTAATAACCAGACCAATTTTCAGCTTTTGGTGCTCTCACATTTTGAATGACAATTACTCAGTCATGCAACACTGTATCTATATGAAATTTTTGTCCTTTTTTTCACACAAATAGAGCTTTCTTTTGGTGGTATTTAATCACCGCTGGGTTCTTTATTTTTTGCGCTATAAAAGAAAAAAGACTGAAAAATCTGTAAAAAAAATGCATTTTTCTTCGTTTCTGTTATAAAATTTTGCAAATTAGTCATTTTCTTCATATATTTTGGCTGAAATTTATACCGCTATATCTTTGGTAAAAATAACCCAAATCGGTGGATATTATTTAGTCTTTGTGAAAGTTATAGAGTCCAAAATTTATGGTGCCAATATCTGAAAATTGATCACACCTGAATTACTGACGGCCTATCTCATTTCTTGAGACCCTAACATGCCAGAAAAGTACCCCCCAAATGACCCCTTTTTGGAAAGAAGACATTCCAAGGTATTTAGAAAGATGTATGGTGAGTTTTTTGAAGTTGTCATTTTTTCCCACAATTCTTTGCAAAATCAATTTTTTTTTTCTTTTTTTTTTTTTTTCACAAAATTGTCATATTAACAGGTTATTTCTCACACACAGCATATGCATACCACAAATTACACCCCAAAACACATTCTGCTATTACGCCTGAGTATGGCGATACCACATGTGTGAGACTTTTAGAAAGCATGGCCACATATAGAGGCCCAACATGCAGGGGAGCACCTTCAGGTGTTCTGGAGCACCCAGGCCAATTCTGACATTTCTCTCCTACATGTAAAAATCATCATTTATTTGCTAGAAAATTACATAGAACCCCAAAACATTATATATTTTTTTTTAGCAAAAACCCTAGAGAATACAATAGCAGTCATTGCAACTTTTTATCTCGCATGATATTTGCGCAGCAATTTTTCGAACGCTTTTTTTTTTTTTTAAAAAAGTTTTGTGCTTTAAAAAAAAACAAAACAGTAAGGTTAGCCCAATGTTTTTTGCATAATATGAAAGATTAAGTTATGCCGAGTAAATAAATACCTAACATGTTACCTTTCAAAATTGCACCAGTGGAATGGCGCCTGTGACAGACTCACCCGAGACAGAGGCTATTGGAGGGGACTGAACGCTAGCCTGTTGCCTTTTGATTATGGGCCCTGGATTTTCAATGGAACGGTGCTCTTTGTGGGGTGAATTGGAGGTCCGGTCTGAACTGTACTAATCGGACTCAGTCGTGTATATATGTATATATTGTTTGTTGTTTGATTCTGTTGGGGACTCCTTGCTGTGGATCTGTGTCCCTGAGGAGGGAGGGGGGATTCCTCCAGCAGCCCCCTGCTGATAAGACTGATTCATTCTGTTGGGACACATCCTGTGAGGAGATGCTGGTGTCATCAACCTGTGTTTATGTTAATTGAGAGAGCTGATCACATTAGCCACCAGCTTTGGCTAGGAGACGAATGGTCTAGGCTGAGGAGGGGGTAGATTGTTGTTTGTATTGTTAATTGTAATTAGCTCCAGCTATTGTGTTTATATTAATGTGTGAAGCTCGGTGCCCACAAGTCCAAGTCTGTCATCTGGTCTGGGTACATTTTGTAGTAAATTAGCTCATGTTAATTAGGTTAGCTTTGAGTCATCCCTGCTGTATAAATGGGTGTGAGATCTCAAAATTAAAGTTAGTTCTGATGTACTCCAAGACTGGTGTTGTCTAGTTCTTGGGGTTCCTATAGCCAGATCCATTGGACTCGTGTTCCAGAACTTAGGAAGTGGTATATGACTGAAGCACTCAAGCGGAGTGTGGGATGTTCCGTGACATTGGTGGCAAGCAGCGGGAAAGCTTCCTGTAGTCTGGGAAATCTAAACCTCCACCTGGATCCAAGATCAGGATAGCAGACTTCAGTCACCCCAGCGGAGATATGGACCTGGCATCAGAATTCCCGGGGCTGCTGCGGATCATCCTTTCAACATACACCAGGACTGTGTCTGAGGATGAATACCTGGAGCTTAGGCAGCAAATTCGGGTGGAGCTCTGGATTGCAGCCCTCCGTCTCGCTGGTATAAAACAGGGCAAGTGCTTTCCAACCCAAGAGCAACGGGCCAGTGACCAACGGGCATTGCGGATGGCATTCCTGGGAGAGCAGCCCCAGGAGCAATGGGTGACTGAGTTGGACAGGTTGGTCCAGCAGGAGATAGAGCTGGACAATCGTTATCGGGCTCTGCAATGGCACGCAGAGGAGGGATATTTAGGGGAGACAACAGAATGCTTTCCGGAGGGATATGACTTTGGCGGCCCTGGATTGCTGTGGGAGAGCCTTACAGATCTTTTTATGTTTGGCGATGAAGGGGAACCTGACCTTGAGGACCTGAGAGAATATAGAGAGTCTATGCTCGGTCTTGCAGGGGTCTCAGAGCTCAAACCTGATCTGGACCATTTGCTAAGGAAGGAACAGCATCTGGAAAGGGCATACAGGAAACTGCTAGAACAAGTTCAGCAGCATGCCAGAGAATCGGCAGTGGAAAATCTGGAGAATGGCGTCCCCAAACCTGAAGTGCTGACAACAGGGCAGAGCTCTGCTAATCTCTGCCCAGAAATGATAGCATCTTCTGGGTTCCATGGACAGGAGATGGTGAACCTCTATCCCCAGACATCAGTTGCAGAGACATGGGATTTGATAGACTTTTCGGCTGAGGAAGAACAACCTGATGAGCCTCCAGCAGAAGAGCTGCTATCAGGGCCAAAGTTCACTGTGCTCTGCCCAGCACCAACAGTGGCTTCGGCCTTCTTGAGAGAAGAGGTAGTCGGCCTTTCTCCCACAACACTGACAGGGACATGTGATTTTCTGCCAGCAGCATCTATGGAGTTAAAACAAACTTCTCCAGCTGAAGATCTGGTAACTGAACAGAGGGTCCAAGACCTCTGTCCCACACTTTTACCACTTCCAGAGACTGGAGATTTAATAGACGTTTCTGTAGAGGAGGAACCACCTAGCAAACCACTAGCAGAAGTGCTGGCAACCGGACAGAGGGTCCAAGACCTCTGCCCCACACCTGTGGCAGTTTCGGAGGCTCAGGGTGAGAAGGTGGCAATCACTTCCCAGCAGCAGATACAGGGGGAGAAGGGAGAGGAGGTGTGTGTTGTCCCTCCCCAACAGTTGGCCAGGGTGGAGGAAGCGGACTTTCCTCCCCAGCAAAGATCCATGCACCTGGGAGACAGTACCATCGACATGTCGTCCCAGCAGCCAGATGAGGGAATGGAAATGGAAGCAGCCGGCTCCCTTTTCCAATGGCAACTACACAGTTTG
This sequence comes from Aquarana catesbeiana, assembly GCF_042186555.1. NCBI lineage: Eukaryota > Metazoa > Chordata > Amphibia > Anura > Ranidae > Aquarana > Aquarana catesbeiana. The sequence continues at coordinate 132,711,893 of NC_133330.1, forward strand.
GGAGTGGAGGAAGCCAGCCTCCTGCCCCAACGGTTAGCTGGAGCGGAGGATGCAGAGTCCCCAGCAGAAGTGCTGGCAACAGAGCAGAGTGCTACCAACCTCTTCCCAGCACCGGCAACAACTGTGGAGTTCCAGGGAGCCGGGGCAGTTGGCCCCTCTCTCCGACGACAAGCTGATGTAGTGGAGCTGCTACTCCCAGCTGAATCGCTGGCAACAGGGCAGAGCACCGCTGGCCTCTGCATAGCACCTAGTGTCTCTCTACAGCTTCAGTAAGCAGGGGTGATTGGCCCCTCTGCCCAGCAGCAGACCGAGCGCAGGAATGTTAAAAACAATCCAGCTGAAGCCCTGGCAGCCAGACAGAGAGTAAATGACCTCTGCCCCACACCTACTGAGGTCAACTATTCCTTGCAGCCAAGAATGGAGATCATGCGGGAAGACTATGTGAGTTCACTCTGCCTGACTAACACATGTCCAGACCAGGTGGAGGTCTGGGACCTTGTTAGTCAACCTTTGATGGGGGAGAAATGTGACAGACTCACCCGAGACAGAGGCTATTGGAGGGGACTGAACGCTAGCCTGTTGCCTTTTGATTATGGGCCCTGGATTTTCAATGGAACGGTGCTCTTTGTGGGGTGAATTGGAGGTCCGGTCTGAACTGTACTAATCGGACTCAGTCGTGTATATATGTATATATTGTTTGTTGTTTGATTCTGTTGGGGACTCCTTGCTGTGGATCTGTGTCCCTGAAGAGGGAGGGGGGATTCCTCCAGCAGCCCCCTGCTGATAAGACTGATTCATTCTGTTGGGACACATCCTGTGAGGAGATGCTGGTGTCATCAACCTGTGTTTATGTTAATTGAGAGAGCTGATCACATTAGCCACCAGCACTGGCTAGGAGACGAATGGTCTAGGCTGAGGAGGGGGTAGATTGTTGTTTGTATTGTTAATTGTAATTAGCTCCAGCTATTGTGTTTATATTAATGTGTGACGCTCGGTGCCCACAAGTCTGTTATCTGGTCTGGGTACATTTTGTAGTAAATTAGCTCATGTTAATTAGGTTAGCTTTGAGTCATCCCTGCTGTATAAATGGGTGTGAGATCTAAAAATAAAAGTTAGTTCTGATGTACTCCAAGACTGGTGTTGTCTAGTTCTTGGGGTTCCTATAGCCAGATCCATTGGACTCATGTTCCAGAACTTAGGAAGCGGTATATGACGGAAGCACTCAAGCGGAGTGTGGGACGTTCCGTGACAGCGCCAAACTTCGCTACTTAAAAATCCCCATAGGTGACGCTTTAAAATTTTTTACTGGTTACATGTTTTGAGTTACAGAGGAGGTCTAGGGCCAAAATTATTGCTCTCGCTCTACCGATCGCAGCGATACCTCACATGTGTGGTTTAAACACAGTTTTCATATGTGGGCGGGACTTACATATGCGTTCGCTTCTGCATGCGAGCACACGGGGACAGGGGCACTTTACATTTTTTTTTTATTATTGTTCATTTTACTTTATTTTAGTTTGATGCTTTTTTCCAAAAAAAAAAATTTTGATCATTTTTTTCCTATTACAAGGGATGTAAACATCCCTTGTAATAGGAATATGCCATGACAGGTCCTCTTTGCAGTGAGATATGGGATCAATAAGACCCCACATCTCACCTCTAGGCTGGGAAGCCTGAAATAAAGAAAAAAAAAAAAGATCCTGGCTTCGATCGTAGCGGTGAGTCGGTAGAAGTACCGGAGGGCGCCGGGAGGGGGGACGTCCCCTCTTGCCTCCCATAAGAACGCAGTGCAACAGCCGCTATGATCATTCTTATGGTGTAGGGAATCGCCAGATGAAAAAGCTGATATCTGAATGATGCCTGTAGCTGCACCCATCATTCAGATATCCCTGCACAAAGTCACATGACGGCGGGCGGGAAGTGGTTAAAACGCATTTTTTTTTTTTAACACAAAGTTGTCCATTTATACAATATTTCTAACACATAGCATGTACATACCAAAAATGACACCCCGAAATAGATTCTCCTACTCCTCCTGAGTACGGCAATACCACATGTGTGAGACTTCCACAGCCTGGCCACATACAGAGGCTGAGTACAGCCGAGTATGGCTGAGCATGGCCGAGTATGGCCGAGTATTGCAGGGTATAGCCGAGTATGACTGGGTATTGCAGAGTATGACTGGGTATCACCAAGTATTGCAGAGTATGGCTGGGTATGGCAGAGTATTGCGGGTTATGGCAGAGTTTTGTATTGCAGAGTGTCACGGAACGTCCCACACTCTGCTTGAGTGCTTCCGTCATATACCACTTCCTCCCAGTCTGTATACAGATATCCCAACCTCTCTGAGCACAAAACAAGGCGACACTTGCTTGTTGCTAACATGAACTCTCTTTATTCAGAACCAGAATACAGTCTTATATACAGGAGAAAATATTACTCTAACAATACAAACGTAACCTAATTAACATGAGCTAATTAACTAATCCTTTATACAGCCTAGGTGATTGAGACATGACCTTTTGCCCAGACTGAGTTAATTATCACAGGACATTTTCTCACAATAGCAGCAGCTCCAATGGGAGTCGTCCCGTCTCCTACATTGTATAGAGGACAATGTCATCAGCTCACTCAATTAACATAAACACAGGTAGTTGGAGTTGATGACACCAGCATCTCCTCACAGGATGTGTCTCAACAGTATAATTCAGTCTTATCATTCTAATATGGCATATAAAGGGTTCCCAGAGTCTGTGTGTTTTGGGGGGACATGGAGCTGAACCCAAAGTAACACCAACCCCAGGGTCCCCAGGCATACAGCTCACAGAGAGCACCATTCCCCCAAATGCTAGGGCCCATAATCGGTGGGCAAGAGGCTTGCGTTCAGTCCCCTCCAATAGCCTCTGTCCCGGGTGAGTCTGTCACATTTCTCCCCATCAAAGGCTGACTAACAAGGTCCCAGACCTCCACCTGGTCTGGACATGTGTTAGTCAGGCAGAGTGAACTCACATAGTCTTCCCGCATGATCTCCTTTCTTGGCTGCAAGGAATAGTTGACCTCAGTAGGTGTGGGGCAGAGGTCATTTACTCTCTGTCTGGCTGCCAGGGCTTCAGCTGGATTGTTTTTAACATTCCTGCGCTCGGTCTGCTGCTGGGCAGAGGGGCCGATCACCCCAGCTTCCTGAAGCTGTAGAGAGACACTAGGTGCTAGGCAGAGGCCAGCGGAGCTCTCCCCTGTTGCCAGTGATTCAGCTGGGAGTAGCAGCTCCACTACATCAGCTTGTCTTCGGAGAGAGGGGCCAACTGCCCCGGCTCCCTGGAACTCCACAGTTGTTGCCGGTGCTGGGCAGAGGTTGGTAGCACTCTGCTCTGTTGCCAGCACTTCTGCTGGGGACTCCGCATCCTCCGCTTCAGCTAACTGTTGGGGCAGGAGGCTGGCTTCCTCCACTCCCAAACTGTGTAGTTGCCATTGGAAAAGGGAGCCGGCTGCTTCCTTTTCCATTCCCTCATCTGGCTTCTGGGATGACATGTCGATGGTACTGTCTCCCAGGTGCACGGATCTTTTCTGGGGAGGAAAGTCCGCTTCCTCCACCCTGGCCAACTGTTGGGGAGGGACAACACACACCTCCTCTCCCTTCTCCCCCTGTATCTGCTGCTGGTAAGTGATTGCCACCTTCTCACCCTGAGCCTCCGAAACTGCCACAGGTGTGGGGCAGAGGTCTTGGACCCTCTGTCCGGTTGCCAGCACTTCTGCTGGGGGTTTGCTAGGTGGTTCCTCCTCTACAGAAATGTCTATTAAATCCCCAGTCTCTGGAATTGGTAAAAGTGTGGGACAGAGGTCTTGGACCCTCTGTTCAGTTACCAGATCTTCAGCTGGAGAAGTTTGTTTTAACTCCATAGATGCTGCTGGCAGAAAATCACATGTCCCTGTTAGTGTTGTGGGAGAAAGGCCGACTACCTCTTCTCTCAAGAAGGCCGAAGCCACTGTTGGTGCTGGGCAGAACACAGTGAACTTTGGCCCTGATAGCAGCTCTTCTGCTGGAGGCTCATCAGGTTGTTCTTCCTCAGCAGAAAAGTCTATCAAATCCCATGTCTCTGCAACTGGTGTCTGGGGATAAAGGTTCACTATCTCCTGCCCATGGAACCCAGAAGATGCTATCATTTCTGGGCAGAGGTTAGCAGAGCTCTGCCCTGTTGTCAGCACTTCAGGTTTGGGGACGGCAATCTCCGGATTTTCCACTGCCGATTCTCTGGCATGCTGCTGAACTTGTTCTAGCAGTTTCCTGTATGCCCTTTCCAGATGCTGTTCCTTCCTTAGCAAATGGTCCAGATCAGGTTTGAGACCCCTGCAAGACCAAGCATAGACTCTCTATATTCTCTCAGGTCCTCAAGGTCAGGTTCCCCTTCATCGCCAAACATAAAATGATCTGTAAGGCTCTCCCACAGCAATCCAGGGCCGCCAAAGTCATATCCCTCCGGGGAGCATTCTGTTGTCTCCCCTAAATATCCCGCCTCTGCGTGCCATTGCAGAGCCCGATAACGATTGTCCAGCTCTATCTCCTGCTGGACCAGCCTGTCCAACTCAGTCACCCATTGCTCCTGGGGCCGCTCTCCCAGGATTGCCATCCGCAATGCCCGTTGGTCACTGGCCCGTTGCTCTTGGGTTGGAAAGCACTTGCCCTGTTTTATACCAGTGAGCTGGAGGACTCCAATCCAGAGCTCCACACAAATCTGCTGCCTGAGCTCCAGGTATTCATCCTCAGACACAGTCCTGGTGTATGTTGAAAGGATGATCCGCAGCAGCCCCGGGAACTCTGATGCCAGGTTCATATCTCCCCTGGGGTGACTGAAGTCTGCTATGCTGATCTTGGATCCAGTTGGAGGTTTGGATGTCCCAGACTGTAGGAAGCTTTCCCGCTGCTTGCCACCAATGTCACGGAACGTCCCACACTCCGCTTAAGTGCTTCCGTCATATACCACTTCCTCCCAGTCTGTATACAGATATCCCAACCTCTCTAAGCACAAAACAAGGCGACACTTGCTTGTTGCTAACATGAACTCTTTATTCAGAACCAGAATACAGTCTTATATACAGGAGAAAATATTACTCTAACAATACAAACGTAACCTAATTAACATGAGCTAATTAACTAATCCTTTATACAGCCTAGGTGATTGAGACATGACCTTTTGCCCAGACTGAGTTAATTATCACAGGACATTTTCTCACAATAGCAGCAGCTCCAATAGGAGTCGTCCCGTCTCCTACATTGTATAGAGGACAATGTCATCAGCTCATTCAATTAACATAAACACAGGTAGTTGGAGTTGATGACACCAGCATCTCCTCACAGGATGTGTCCCAACAGTATAATTCAGTCTTATCATTCTAATATGGCATATAAAGGGTTCCCAGAGTCTGTGTGTTTTGGGGGAACATGGAGCTGAATCCAAAGTAACACCAACCCCAGGGTCCCCAGGCATACAGCTCACAGAGAGCACAATTCCCCCAAATGCTAGGGCCCATAATCGGTGGGCAAGAGGCTTGCGTTCAGTCCCCTCCAATAGCCTCTGTCCCGGGTGAGTCTGTCACACAGAGTATGGCTGGGTATTGCAGAGTATTGCGGGGTATTGCAGAGTATTGCGGGGTATTGTGGGGCATTGCAGAGTATTGTGGGGCATTGCAGAGTATTGCACAGTATTGCAGGGCATTTCAGAGTAGTGCAGGGTATTGCAGGGCATTGAGGGATGGCTGAGCATGGATGGATGGATGGCAGATGTCACTGTGCAGCGCTGTGGGCACTACAGATGCAGCCCACAGTGCTGCTACCATCCGATCCCTCCCCCTCTCCGCTCACAGTGTACCAATCAGTACACAGAGGGGAGGAGAGGAACGGTTTGTTTACATGTGATCGCTCCGTCATTTGACAGAGCGATCACATGGTAAATGGCCGCGATTAACGGCCATTTACCGAGATCCGTGATGTGCTGGGTCCTCTGGACCTGGCGGTCACGGATGCTCTCGAGTGCGCGCCCCAGGAGGCGCGCGGGAGCGGAATTCTGGGAGGACGTCCCTGGACGCCCTCCCAGAGTTAAGCAAGCACCCTGTAGCCTTCATTTGGCTATAGGCCGGTTGTTAAGTGGTTAATAGGGGAGGGGTGTTAAATCCTTCCTTGGCCTTCCAAAAAAGAGGAAGGGAGGCCAGTAGGGGCATAGTAATAGGGTATTTCTGAGGATACACTGAGGCCGAAAGGCAAGTCCTGCAAAAAACATAATAGAAAAAATGTATCATATTTGCTAGAAATTAAAAGCACTGCTTTTACTTATTTTAAAAGAGGTGGTTTTGTCTGCAATTGACAAATCATGCCTGAGGATTGTTTATTAGCACAGCGACTGACGTTGTTAGTATGTAGGTGGTAACTATAAAAGTGACAAATTGATAAATCACTTATTTAGTTGATTGATGATTTTTAATTCTTATATAGAGGCATCACAAATGCGCTAGCATATTTACTATAACCTTTAACCACTTGCCGACCGGGCCATAGCCAAAAGACGGCAGCAGCGCGGTCAGCTAGTTCTGGGTGGACGTCCATGGACGTCATCTCAGAATCCTGCTCTCGCGCGCCCCCTAGGGCGCGCACCCGAGAACTTGCGTGACCACCGGGTCCAGAGGACCCGGCGGATCACGGTAAACGGCCGCTGATCGTGGCCATTTACCATGTGATCACTCCGTCGAATGACGGAGCGATCACATGTCAACAAACCGGTGTCATGTCATGACGCCGGTTCCTCCCTCCCCTCTCTGTACCGATCGGTACAGTGAGAGGGGGAGGGATCGGATGGCAGCACCGCTGTGGGCTGCATGTGTAGTGCCCACAGCGGTGCTCAGTGACAATTGCAGTCACATCCATCCCTCCATGTTCAGCCATCCCTGCAATATACCCTGCAATACTCTGAAATATACCCTGCACTACTCTGAAATATACCCTGCACTACTCTGAAATATACCCGGCACTACTCTGAAATATACCCGGCACTACTCTGAAATATACCCGGCACTACTCTGAAATATACCCGGCAATACTCTGAAATATACCCGGCAATACTCTGCAATACTCCACAATACCACGCAATTTTTAACCAGTTCCCGCCTTCCGTCATATGACGTCCTTGAATTTGAGCGGGGATATCTGAATGATGCCTGCAGCTACAGGTATCATTCAGATATCAGCTTTTTCAGCCAGCGATTCCCTACACCATAAGAATGATCATAGTGGCTGTTCCACTGCTTGATCATTCTTATGGGAGGCGAGAGGGGACGCCCCCCCTTCCCGCCACCCTCCAGTGCTTCTACCGACTCACCGCTACGATCGAAGCCAGGATCGTTTTTTTTTTTTTTATTTCAGGCTTCCCAGCCTAGAGGTGAGATGTGGGGTCTTATTGACCCCATATCTCACTGTAAAGAGGACCTGTCATGCCATATTCCTATTACAAGGATGTTTACATTCCTTGTAATAGAAATAAAAGTGATCAAAAATTTTTTTGGGGGGAAAAAAGTGTCAAACTAAAATAAATAAAGTAAAATGGACAATAAAAAAAAAAAATTTTTAGAGCCCCCCCTGTCCGTGTGCTCTCATGCAGAAGCGAACACATACGCAAGTTCCGCCCACATATGAAAACGGTGTTCAAACCACACATGTGAGGTATCACTGTGAACGTTGGAGCGAGAGCAATAATTTTGGCCCTAGACCTCCTCTGTAACTCAAAACATGTACCAGTAAAAAAATTTTAAAGCGTCACCTATGGAGATTTTTAAGTAGCGAAGTTTGGCACCATTCCACGAGCGTGTGCCATTTTGAAGGGTGACATGTTAGGTATCTATTTACTCGGCGTAACTTCATCTTTCACATTATGCAAAAACATTGGGCTAACTTTACTGTTTTGTTTTTTTTTAAAGCACAAAACTGTTTTCCCAAAAAAACGCGTTCGAAAAATTGCTGCGCAAATACCGTGCGAGATAAAAAGTTGCAACAACCGCCATTGTATTCTCTAGGGTCTTTGCTAAAAAAAAATATATAACGTTTTGGGGTTTATGTAATTTTCTAGCAAATAAATGATGATTTTTACAGGAGAGAAATGTCAGAATTGGCCTGGGTGCTCCAGAACCACTGGAGGTGCTCCCTGCATGTTGGGTCTCTGTATGTGGCCAGGCTGTGTAAAAGTCTCACACATGTGGTATCGCCGTACTTGGGAGTAATAGCAGAATGTGTTTTGGGGTGTAATTTGTTGTATGCATATGCTGTGTGTGAGAAATAACCTTCTAATATGACAATTTTGTGAAAAAAAAAAGAAAAAAAAATCTTGATTTTGCAAAGAATTGTGGGAAAAGATGACAATTTCAAAAAAACTCACCATGCATCTTTTCAAATACCTTGGAATGTCTTCTTTCCAAAAGGGGGTCATTTGGGGGGTATTTGTACTTTTCTGGCATGTTAGGGTCTCAAGAATATATAGTCCAAGCATAAAAACATGTTTACATAACATGAATATCATAATGTGATACACAAAGAAATATTTTCTAACCGTGTTGTTCCTTAATCAGCATCAAATAGCATCCAGTTTAAAAAATAGAGGGGACACAGTGGTTTACCGGTAGGGTCCAGAACTAAAAGCCACTGCTATCACTAAAGGACCAATGGCATCCACAAACCAGGACACGACACAAAGGGCGTCCTACCCACCAGCTTATGACGCTGTAAGTATTGATGATTGTAAACTATTGTTATCCGCTGGGGAGAAAAAAACACAAAAACAATATAATAGAAAAAATATATCCCATACATGAGGGGGAAGACAGCGTTGTATCATATTAGACACATTCCTGCTAAAGAATTAACAGGACTGGATGTGTGCATTTTATACATACCTCTCAGCGTGTATAGGGTAAATTACCCCTATGCCGGCTGGATTGAAGGTATCTCATACGGCACTGTCTGGTCTGTAGTACCGGAAGATGCGCCAATAAAGCCCATACAATCGGTAGCTACAGTAGCAAAGTGAAGGGTGAATAATAAATATGGGCTCTAGAGTACAGTTGAATTAAAAATAAAAAACAAAAACAAAAGCTGAGAGTAACTGAGTTTAACGTATGGACAATCCTCCATAAGCATATACCAGTGTATTTATGCTCTGCATGTGAATACAAGCTGAGATCCAAGAAAAAGTTTGTTGTCCATGAAGTCTGTAGGGGAGAGCTGCATAGCTTACCTCAGAGAGCTTGAAATGGCTGCACGTCCAGTCCGACACCCACCTTGTCCTGGAGACAGGTGTCTTCACGTGCAGCCTAAATAGTACTGCTCATTGAGAGCAGATACCTCACAGCTGATTGAGACAGAGCATCATCGCCGGTGGGAGGGGCCGCCCTCCGAGTCCCCGGCTCGCAGGCCAACCCCCACACACGAGTGCAGCCCAGGAGAGGAAAGCATCACATCCTGGAACAGATACACCTGTGCTGGGAGGGAGCTGACGTCCGCATCAGGGACCCGCGGCGCGCTGATCGCCATGGTAACGGGATAAACATATCCCGACCAACAGTGGTCATGAGAACGGAGGCCAAACACTGCCAAATCAAACCAAAATGGCATTCTTGGCCCCCGTGCGCCGAGTGGGGTGTCCAGATGCAGACCAAACGATCCCTCGGATCTGCATGAGCTTGAAGTCCAGGACCATAGCGGCACCAATGTTTATTACCAAGACTAAACAAGGGGGGGGGGATGCACAAATGGAACTGAGTAATAACACAGAAGCACATATAACAATAGGAACCAATAGAAGCAAGGAGAACATAGGCTAAATACTAATGGTAACCTCTACATAAAAGGGGGTACACAATAAGCAAACATTGCATCATCCTGTGCCTATCTCCACCAAAATATCTCACCCTAGTCCAGTGATGTTAATCAGGATCTGTCAGAATATGAATAGGGAGAGGAAAAAGAGGAATTGGAAAGCCTCTAAATCGCAGGAGGTACATGTGGCAATACTGAATCGCACCGACTAGTGGTTTTACCAAAAAAGGGGGGTACTCGCCCCGGGGGATCCCATTCGGATCCCCCCGAGATTAAACCTCTCCAGAAAAGGTCTAAAGGAAGTGGCATCGTTAAGACCAGGTGCCTTGGCCTGGAGGCGATAAATCCACTTCTGTTCCTTTTGTAGTAAAGTTTTGTTCCAATCCCCACCGCGTAGCCCTGGGTGAACACGATCCAGAATCAAGAATGACACTTTGGGAAAAATACCCGCATGAAAAATGGAGACGTGTCTACCCAGCGGTAAGCTGGGATTGCATGACTTCATTGCAGCTATGTGGCGATATGCCCGCCGCCAGAACTCTTGGTCTGTCTTGCCCACATAATAACATGCACAGTCGCACATTAATAGGTATACCACACCAATTGTTTTGCAAAGTGCTTTGGTGTGTATTTTTGACCATCGGGTAATTTAATATTGGGCTTAACGTTCATAAATTGGCAGTATGGGCAACCACCGCAACGAAAAGTTCCAGGGCGTTTACACGGATCTCGTTTACCCGCCCCACCACCTGAGTAGTCGCTAGTTACCAAACTGTCCCTAATGGATCTGGCACGCCTAAAGGTAAAGGATGGTTTTTCCTGTACATAAGGGCCAACAATGGGATCTAATTTAAGGACATGCCAGTATCGTTCAACGATACTTTTGACCATTGTATGTTGGATAGAGAACTTGGTAACTATGCGGATTGGATTCGTTTTGTTCTTTTTAGCTTCCGCATTAAAAATAAGCTCATGTCTATTTCTAGAACAGGCACGTTTTAAGACCTTCTTCAGACATTTTTTAGAGTACCCACATGCCAGGAGTCTCCCCATCAGCAAGTCAGCCTCCAGTTTGAAGACTTCGTCGCTAGTGCAGTTCCGCCTGACACGTAGGTACTGGCGATAGGGAATTGAGCGAATCAAAGGTTGGGGATGGAAACTAGTGGCATGTAAAATAGTTACCAGAAGTCGGTTTGCGGTATAACGAGCTGGTGAGTGAACCGTCAAGTTGTTTATGGATAGTAACATCCAAGAAAGTAATATTCTGTTCATGAAATGTCATGTTGAAAGTGAGATTGAAAGGATTGTTGTTTAATTCCTGTAAGAAACTCTGGAGACTATCTGGGGTACCATCCCAGACAAAAAGGACGTTGTCGATGTATCGACGCCAAATCACCACATTGTCCATATATGGACGTGTGGATTCGGACTGTCTCAGCATACTTTCCCATTCCCCCAGGTACAGGTTGGCATACGATGGGGCACATGAAGTCCCCATCGCAACCCCCTGTACCTGGAGGAAAAAGCTGCCATTGAATGTAAAGTAATTGTGATTTAAAATGAAGTCCAAGGCGCCAATCAAAAAGTGTCTTTTCCTTGTGCAAAGGCGGCCATCATGTGATAACACATGCCGAATACAGGCAAGCCCCTTGTCGTGGGGTATCGAACTATAAAGAGCTTCCACATCCAAAGCTACCAGAAGGGACTTTGGTGGAATTCGGATGTTATCTATAATTTGTAAGAGATGTAGAGTATCCCTAACATAACTGGGTAAGTTAAGCACATAAGGTCGCAGATGGCCATCTATAAACTGGCTTAGATTCTCAGTTAAGGAGCCGTTACCTGAAATGATTGGTCGTCCTGATGGTTTACATATGTCCTTATGAAGTTTTGGTAGGGCATAGAATGTTGGAATGCGGGGCAGAGTAGTCCTAACGTAATCATATTCAGATTTAGTGAGTAGACCAGCCGCATATGATTCATCTACAAGTTTGTAAAATATCTTGTTGAACTTGTCAATTTTACTAGATGGAATTCTAGAATACCATTGTTGATTGGATAGTATTTTGTTGCAAATTGCAACATACTGGTCATTATCCAAAATGACTATGTTGCCCCCCTTGTCTGAAGGTTTTATGGTGATATTGGAATTAGAGGCCAAAGATTTCAGGGCTCTGCGTTCCTTAGGGCTGAGATTATGTTGTTTTTTAGAGCTGGTGTTAATCTTCCGAATTTTACTACATGTTCATTTCACGAAGGCCAGTACATTGGAGTTTGTATTGAGGGCCGGGAATTTGTCCGATTTTTTTTCTTGAAGGATTGGATGGGAGGTTGGGGAAGATCGGACTGATCAAATCGACCAAGCAGGTGCTCTAGGTCGATCTGGTCAATCAGATCTGGGGGCTCGTTTTCATCCAACAATGATATCAAATTGTCAATTGCAGTCAGTTCCTGCGACTTGAAATTGGGCTCCCTAGGTGTCTCCTTAGAGTATAACTGTTTTAGGATAAGTTTGCAAATAACTGAATATCCTTAGTCCAAATCCTGATCAGGACAAAAACTCAGGCCACGGGCCAGGACAGAAAGTTCAACCTCATTGAAAGTGCAAGAGGAAAGATTCACCACAATGAGATTGTCTGTCAGTCAGTGCAGATGTCAGTGCCTGAGAATCGGAAACATTCACAGTATTGCACTGTCTACTGGGCTGACTAAAAAATTATCCTGTGGCATTCGGGACTGTTGAATTCCGCTATTTACTCGATCCGTTTGAAGAGTATTTGTTTCTATGGATACCGGTGCGGAAGAACCTTCACCACCTATTTTACCTGACACCAAGTGTGGACTGGAGATGCCGATGTTAATGCGTGTGTTGGTGATGCGTTTTTTTGGTTTCTTTTCATGTGAGCCGCTACCCTGGGAGTTCCTCTTGGTCTTTTGTGATGACTTGTGTCTAAAGGATCCCTTAGATGAAAAAGAAGACATAGAAGAAGTCTCAGAAAGTATATCAATATTTTTAGTATGATGATTTGTATTCTTATTTGTTGTTGCAGGTTTCCAATTATATGCTCTGGATTCCTGGAAAGCGATCTTATCTGTAAAGAATTTTTTGTCCTCCTTGATCAAGATCTCTTTGTTATAATGTTCAAGATGCTCATTAAGGCTTTTATCGTACTGTTCAAACAATGCATGATCTTTGAACCCTAGTAATTGTTTGTTCAAAAGTTCCAACTCTTTCTCTATATCAATCAATTTAAGTTGATATTCGTCCATTAATAGGGACATCATCCCTGTTGAACATTTTGAAAGATTTTTTTTCCCATTCCTGCTTGAAACTAACGCTCATATTTTCAAGAGTGGGAAAAATTTGAATACTTAACCCAAGGGGTTCATCTCATTCCTAATGTATTGTTTGAAGGAGTGGATGTGCCAATGATACGAAGATTTTTTCTCTAAAGCCTTTCTGAGATTCAGGAACACTGATGACAATTCTCTGTTCCTTCTGTACAAAATTCCTATACAGTCCTGACATCATGGAGTCCCAATTAGAACTAGCAAAATTAGTCATGATCGACAAAGGAAGAAAAAGATATTCTATCAATATTTATCAGAAACAAAAAATATAATATATATTTTTCCAAAAAGTACCCGTCACACAGAAATGAGGAAAATGATATCTACTACCCAAGAATTACGTGAACGTACAATAGTGACAAGGACTTAGTGGAAGGAGACAACTTGCCCACATCCCTAAATAGATACACAATGGGAGATTTTTCCTCTTATTGGGACTTTGAAGGGCAGGAGTCTCAAGACAATGTCTCAAAAATATTATAAACACTCATAAAACCTCAGGCTTCACTGTACAGCCTTGCTAAAACAGTTTTTGTGGGGTTAAGTGTATCTTTGATATATTGTCATGTATAATTGTTGTAATATCATCATCTGAATTTTGGCATCTATTTTTTCCCTTTTTTTTCTTTTTTTGACTATTTGCTATGTCTTTTAAAACTTTTTGATAATAAAAATTGTTTATAATACTTTTGAGACATTGTCTTGAGACTCCTGCCCTTCAAAGTCCCAATAAGAGGAAAAATCTCCCAATGTAGTATTGGTATTAGAATTATAGATAGCACACAAGTGGAGCAGTATCAAAAACAGGAAAAGATTTCTTACCTATGTATTCCAAGAATGAACAGGCTTCTAACAGCACAGACCTGTATCATACAGCAGAATGTGCTAGACATCCGGCTGCTAACACAGTGCCAGTATAAAAACCCTCTTTCTACCCATCAGCTGTTGCTGCTGATTGCAACAGCTGATGGCATGGGAGGGAAAGGAGGCAGGGATTCGCCCCCGGGCTGAGTGCGCGCCACCCCGTCCACGATGCGCGAGCACGCACGTCAGAGCTGGGCCACGTCCACTCCACCCGCCGACACAGCAGGCTTCCCCAGCGGACTGTGCATGTCTGCTGGGGTCGCAATATGGGGAACAGTCACAGGCTGGAAAGTGACTGTGCTCACACATAAAGCCGACACGGGTTGCATAGCCCGGGCGGCTTTGTGTGCCAGGCGAAGCTCAGATTGATTTGTAAGATTCATGATGATATTCCATAGATGGAAATTATATCCCATATATGGGTTTGATACACTTGACCATAATGAAAAACCTTTCGGAAACAAGAAAAAAAAAATAAAAATGGTGACAGATGTTATTTCATATGACAGGGTTACATAAAATTTTTTTACATGAATCAGGGTACATCAAACAGTACAAGCATAGATATACATCAATGATTAGATGATAATGCTTATTGGACAACATAAACAGACTGTACATTGTATTTAGTCATAAATAGTGACGTATATTTTTGGCAGGATCGACATGGATGGAACACATTTGAACATGGTATAAAACAAAAACACATAAATCTACTTCATATAACTGGTTGGTATTGGTTATTTAAATGGCACACCCAGATTTATATAGAATGTTTGGTTGCATCAAGTGACATATATTCTGGCAGGATCAACACAAAGTATTATGTTCAAACGTGCTGTGCATGTTTCTATAATTTTATTGTTCCCTTCCTCCCGAGGAAAAACCCTGGAGGAAGGGTTTAAACCAGATTGTTTCATTTAAACCGGGAGGCTGGGTGGCTTTTAATCTATGAATCCATCATGATTTCATTTACAATAAGATCTTATTCCAGTCCCCTCCTCTGGGACTTGGATGTACACAGTCCAAGATTAGGAACCTTATTTTCGGAAATTTTACATCATGAACTAGTGTAGTATGTTGACCGAGAGGAAGGTCAGGGTCGCAAGTTTGCATGCTGGTTACATGTCTATATGTTCTTCTCCAAAATTCTAATTTCGTTTTGCCAACATAGAAACACGCAGAGTCACATAGAAGCATATAAACTACCCTCGAGGTTTTACAATTAGAAAAGTGCCTTGGGTAAAAGGTTTGGCCCTTGGGGAGGGTGGGATTTTTTTTGTGTGAGCATGAATTTGCAATAATTACATGCCCCACATTTAAAGGTTCTTTTATATTTGCAATGGGGTTTGTTCATCTCTCCTTTATATTCACTGGTGACAATCCCATCCCTGAGAGATGTGGCCCATTTAAAGGTAAATAATGGCCTAGGAGGGATAAACTGTCCTAATGCTGGGTCACATTGAAGCATGTGCCAATATTTATCTATTATAGTTTTGATTTGTTTATGTTGGTTGCTATATTTGGTGATAATCCTAATAGGATTTGTATCATTTTTAGATTTTTGAGAGAATAACAGCTCGTTCCTTGATTGTAAGGAAGCTTGTTTGAAGGAACGCTTTAACGAGGCATAAGAGTAGCCTCGTAACAAAAATCTCTCTCGCAGTTTGTTTGCTTCTATTTTATAGACGGTTGCGATGGGGACTTGTTGTGCCCCATCGTATGCCAACCTGTACCTGGGGGAGTGGGAGGCCATGTTCCTAGGCAATGAATCCTTATCGATGTACACGGACCACATTCTTTGTTGGGACGGACCACCAGAGCAATGCTATTCTGCACGCCACTAGTTTCCACCCCAAACCCCTTATGGACTCCATTCCTTATAGCCAGTACCTCAGGGTAAGACAGAATTGCTCAAATGACAACGTCTGGAATCACGATGGATTCAAATGGAATCACGATGGATTCATAGATTAAAAGCCACCCAGCCTCCCTGTCAGACTTCCACGTAGCAGACAGGTGAGCCCGATGTAGCAGGGGGAGGCCTCCCTTACGTATCTGGTTACTGGCCCCTGGTAGTATGGACAGTAGGCACAGGAGCACAGAATGGTATGAGAGCCTGGCGGGTTAGCTGCAGGAAGATCCCGGTAAAGATGGTTATGGAGATCACCAGTCAACTGAAGCACAGGCAGTGGATGCAGAGCAGGAGTGGAGCAGGCAGGTCGGGTCACAGGCAGAGGTCAGCAGCAGGCAGGCAACGTAGTACAGAGGAGCAGGCAGGTTCGTAGTCAGGACGGTCCGGGATCAGTGGCAGGCAGCAAGCAAGGAGAATCAGAGACAGGCCGGTGGTCAGGAGATCGGGTACAACAGGAAGCAGGAAGCAGGTGCAGGGATACAGGGAGCTGAAGATCGGACAGCACCGAGCCCCCTGTGCAGATGGCCTAAATAGGAAGGTTGGCGCCAAACACTGGACGCGCGCGCATGCCGACGCGCGCCGACGCACACACGCACGCTCCCGCACACCGGCACCCGCGGCGGCGCGCACTGGAACGCGCACGCGCCGATGCGCCCCAACGCACTGCGATGCCCACCAACAGCGCATCTGCCCAAGGGAACTCTCTGACAGTGCCCCCCCCTCAAGGGCAGCCTCCGGATGTCCAACTGTGCCAATTTGGAAGCGTGGGTACTCCTGAAAGACCTCAGAAGCTCTTCGGCATGTAAGTTGCCCTCTGGCTCCCAGGAGTTGTCCTCTGGTCCGTACCCCCTCCATTTGATCAAGTACTGCAACTGGTTGCGTCTTTTCCTGCAATCCAAGATAGCCTCCACCTCGAATTCTTCCTTGCTATCAACAATTATGGGTTCCGGTGGGTCAGTACTTCGACCAGCAAAGGTGTTGGGTACAACAGGTTTTAACAATGAAATGTGAAAGACCGGATGAATCTTCAGAGTACTAGGTAAGTTGAGTACGTAGGCCACATTGTTAATTCTCTTCTTGACTGAGAACGGACCCAAGAATTTGGGGCCCAATTTCCTTGAAGGGCAGGCCATTCTTAAATTGGTCGTGGATAACCAAACCTGGTTGCCAGGTTCCAGGATGAGCTCTCCCCGCCTCTTCCTGTCAAACATCTTCTTATTATACTCTTGGGTCTTAGCCATGGTGTCCTGCAGGAGTTTGTTGTTAGAAAGAAAGAAGTCCATGGTCTCAGAGACCGCAGGGATCGCACATTCAGGTAAAGACCTGGGCAGAAAGGACGGGTGGAAGCCGTAATTGGCAAAAAAAGGTGTTTGCTTAATGGCCGAATGTAAAGAGTTGTTATAGGAGAACTCAGCGATTGGCAGCAGAGAGACCCAGTCGTCCTGAGAGAAGGATGAAAAACAACGGAGGTATTGCTCCAAAGTTTGATTAGTTCTCTCCGTCTGCCCATTAGTCTGGGGATGGTAAGCGGAGGAGAGTGCCAGCTCAATTTCCAGGGAATTACAGAGAGCCTTCCAGAACCGAGAGGTGAACTGAACACCACGATCAGATATGATGTTCGATGGGACTCCGTGCAACCTGACAATTTCTTTAATGAAGACCCTTGCTGTCTCCATGGCCGAAGGCGTGCCCTTCATAGGCAGGAAGTGAGCCATCTTGGTTAACCTGTCTACGACGACAAAGATGGTAGAGAAGCCCTCTGCCTGGGGAAGCTCTACAATGAAATCCATTGATATCATCTTCCACGGTCTATCCGGGAAGGGTAATGGTTTTAGCAGACCCCAGGCTCTAGTCCGGCTATTTTTGTTCCGGGCACAGGTGGTACAAGATTCTACATAGTTCTTGCAGTCGTTCACTAACAGAGGCCACCAAAATGTGCGCTGCACTAACTCCGTCGTCTTCAGCACACCGAAATGTCCAGCCATCTTATGATCATGGCAGAGCTCTAGCACTGCTACCCTCAAATCTTCAGGGACTACGATTTTACCCTTGTGCCAAAAAAGACCATCCTGGGCCCTCACCTCCTCTCCGGAACTTGGGGTCCAATTTAAAGAAGCTTGTTTTATGCGGGATAGCAGATCCACTTGGAGTAAAAGAAAATTTCCGGATGGAAGAATGGTGTCCGGATGCACAGGTTTGCCGGAATCAGGGAACATATGAGAAAGAGCATCCGGCTTGGTATTTTTGGAACCAGGTCTGTACGTTATATGAAACTGAAATCTGGAGAAAAATAGAGCCCATCTTGCTTGTCGAGGTTTCAGTCTTTTGGCAGTTCGGAGATACTCCAGATTTTTGTGGTCCGTATAGACCAGGATAGGGTGTGCTGCACCCTCCAGTAAATAACGCCACTCCTCCAAGGATTTAATGGCCAGAAGCTCCCGATCGCCAACATCATAATTTCTCTCCGCTGAAGAGAGTTTGCGGGAGAAAAAGGCCACTGGGTAGAGAAGGGCCTTTGGGCCTTGCCGTTGGGACAGAACAGCTCCGACTGCGACCTCCGAAGCATCCACTTCAAGGACGAATGGTAGAGCAGGATCTGGGTGTTTTAAGATTGAAGCGGAGGTGAACAGCTCCTTGAGTTTTTCGAAGGCGGATTGTGCCTCAGGGGACCACTGGAATCGATTCCCTTGTCTGGTTATTTCGGTGATGGGGGCAATTATTGTAGAGAAGCCCCTAATGAACTTCCTGTAAAAGTTTGAAAAGCCGATGAACCTTTGAACCCCTTTTTTATCGGAGGGAGCGGGCCACTCCAGAATGGCTGATACTTTTTGCGGATCCATTTTTATACCATCAACAGAAATGATTAGGCCTAAAAACTGGATGCTTTGAAGTTCGAATTGGCACTTTTCTGGTTTAGCATAAAGTCCATGCTGCCTGAGATGAGCTAACACATTTCTGACATGCCTGCGATGATCGGGGACTGAGGAGGAAAAGATCAGGATATCGTCTAAATAGACAATAACATATAGATCCAAGAAGTCACGGAAAATGTCATTGACAAAATGTTGGAACGTAGCAGGTGCGTTGCACAGGCCGAAGGGCATGACAAGGTATTCGTAATGTCCGAATCTGGTGCGAAAGGCTGTCTTCCACTCATCTCCTTCTCGAATGCGGATCAAGTTGTAGGCACCATGGAGATCTAACTTGGTAAAGATTACTGCGGATCCCAATCTCTGGAAGAGTTCGGGCACTAAAGGTAGAGGGTAACGGTTCTTGATTGTTACTTTGTTCAGTTCCCGATAATCAATACAAGGACGCAAGGAATGGTCCTTTTTCTCCACAAAGAATATACCAGCCCCGGCCGGAGAGGTAGATGGGTGGATAAACCCTTTCTTCAGGTTCTCGTCGATGTATATTTTTAGAGTGCCCAACTCCTGCTCTGTCAGTGGGAAAATCCTCCCAAAGGGAACTTCTGCTCCAGGTAATAGCTCGATTGGGCAATCGTAAGGCCTGTGAGGAGGTAGGGCCTCTGCTCCTTTTTTGCTAAAGACGTCCAGAAAGTCCCAATAGGGTGCAGGGACCACCTGTTGAAGCTCGGATTCAGTGTCTAAACAGAGTAATTGGGTGGACTCAGCAGGATTTGTATGTAAGCAGTGTTGCCGGCAGTAATCAGAAAAGAACTTGACTTCTCCACTGGACCAGTCAATGCTGGGGTTATGGGCCTGTAACCATGGCATCCCAATATGATGGGAAAAAGGGGAGAGGAGATGGCATCCAGGCGCAGAAGTTCTTGATGGTTAGAGCCCATGGTGGCTAACAAAGGAATGGTTTCCTGCGTGACAGGGCTGGAGCGAAGAGAGGAGCCATCCGCGAGATGTACCGAGAGTCCCCGAGCTTTGGACTGGAGAGGAATGTGATGGTTGGCAGCGAAGGTCAGGTCAATGAAACAGCTGCAGGCTCCTGAATCAATTATGACTGTATCTGGAATAATCTTTCCTGGAAGCTGTAGGGTGATAGAGAGAGCAAGATGATTAACAGGTTTAGAGAGAGCAGATGCACAAATTGAAGAGATGGGCAGCGACTTAAGCGACTTACGTGTCTTGTTTGGGCAAGACCTCACGTAGTGTCCAGGCTCCCCACAGTACATGCAGAGATTGTTAACTCTTCGGCGTTGGCGTTCTTCTGGATTGAGAGAGGGGCGGAGTAGCCCGAGTTGCATTGGTTCGGAGGTATCTGGAACCGGTGTGGCCAGAGTCGGGAAGGACTGGCTGGGAGAGCTTGGAACCTTTGATAGCATCCAGGTAGGGCGGAATTGGCTGGTAGACCTCTCGGAGCGACGCTCTCTGAGGCGTCGGTCGATCTGGATAGACAGATTGATGAGTTCATCCAAGGCTTGGGGTACACCGACCGTGCTAACTCATCCTTCAGGGGATCAGACAACCCCATGCGGAATTGATAACGTAAAGCCGCATCATTCCAACCAGTGTCGGAGCTCCACTGCCTAAATTCCACCACATAGTCCTCTGCGGCTCTACGCCCCTGTTGAAGGGCGTGCAAGGCGGCTTCGGCAGTCGCTGTCACCTGGGGATCCTCATACATCTGGGACATGATGGTAAAGAAAGCATCAAGGTTGTCCAGTGCTCCAGATTTCTGTTCCAGGAGGCGGTGAGCCCAGGTCTGTGGTTCACCAGACAAGAGGGAGATCACAAAGCCCACCTTGGTCGCCTCCAGGGAAAAAGTGCGAGGTTGCAGGGCAAAGTATAGCTCGCAGGCATTGCGGAAGGCCTGAAATTTACTGCGGTCCCCAGTAAATCTTTCGGGTACGGGTACCCTAGGCTCCGGAGGTAGCATAATTACTGAGGTTGCAGATGGCGCTCCGGCCGATGAAGCAGCTTGTGGACGGGTTGGAGCCGACAGGACCTGGACTTGTTCTTCCAACCTTGTGTAGCCTTCCTGGAGGCTCTTCACAGCTTGCGTGAGACCCACCAGGTGTCTACACAGTTCCTCCATGGGGGAGGTTCCCTGCTCGGGCTCGGACATGGCTGTCCGATACTGTCAGACTTCCATGTAGCAGACAGGTGAGCCTGATGTAGCAGGGGGAGGCCTCCCTTACGTATCTGGTTACCGGCCCCTGGTAGTATGGACAGGAGGCACGGGAGCACAGAATGGTATGAGAGCCTGGCGGGTTAGCTGCATGAAGATCCCGGTAAAGATGGTTATGGAGATCACCAGTCAACTGAAGCACAGGAGTGGATGCAGGGCAGGAGTGGAGCAGGCAGGTCGGGTCACAGGCAGAGGTCGGCAGCAGGCGGGCAACGTAGTACAGAGGAGCAGGCAGGTTCGTAGTCAGGACGGTCCGGGATCAGTGGCAGGCAGCAAGCAAGGAGAATCAGAGACAGGCCAGTGGTCAGGAGATCGGGTACAACAGGAAGCAGGAAGCAGGTGCAGGGATACAGGGAGCTGAAGATCGGACAGCACCGAGCCCCCTGTGCAGATGGCCTAAATAGGCAGGTTGGCGCCAAACACTGGACGCGCACGCCGACGCGCGCCCCCACACACACGCACACGCCCGCACGCCGGCACCCGCGGCGGCGCGCACTGGAACGCGCGCCGACGCGCCCCAACGCACCGCGATACCCACCAACAGCGCATCTGCCCAAGGGAACTCTCTGACACTCCCGGTTTAAATAAAACAATCTCGTTTAAACCCTTCCTCGAGGGTTTTTCCTCGGGAGGAAGGGAACAATATGTGTGGGCACAGTCACTTTCCAGCCTGTGATTGTTCCCCATATTGCGACCCCAGCGGACATGCGCAGTCCGCTGGGGAAGCCTGCTGTGTTGGCAGGTGGAATGGGCATGGCCCCGCTCTGACATGCGTGCGTGCTCGCGCATGTGTGTCGTGGATGGGGCGGCATGCACTCAGCCCGGGGGGTCACACCTGGCGAATCCCTGCCTCCTCTCCCTCCCATACCATCAGCTGTTGCAATCAGCAGCAACAGCTGATTGGTAGAAAGAGGGTTTTTATACTGGCACTGTGTTAGCAGCTGGATGTCTACCAAATTCTGCTGTATGACACCGGTCTGTGCTGTTAGAAGCCTGTTCATTCTTGGAATACATAGGTAAGAAATCTCTTCCTGTTTTTGACCGTTACTGCTCCACTTGTGTGCTATCTATAATTCTAATACCAATACTAAAACGCTATTCAAAACTAAAGAATGTTGCTATCCTATTTTAGGAAAGTTAAATTATTTGATAATATCATTAAAAGCTCTTTACTAGGGCTCAGCGCTCTCTCACTTCCCAGTATTTAGAAATAAATCTCAATAAACTTACCCTGTTTAAAGGTTATAGCAATATAGTAAATATGCTAGCGCATTTGTGATGTCTCTATAAAAATCATCAATAAACTAAATAAGTGATTTATCCATTTATCACTTTTATAGTTACCACCTACATACTAACAACGTCAGACGCCGGGCTGATAAACAATCCTCAGGTATGATTTGTCGTTTGCACACAAAACCACCTCTATTAAAATAAATAAAAGCAGTGCTTTTAATTTCTAGCAAATATGATACATTTTTTCTATTATGTTTTTTGCAGGACTTGCCTTTCGGCCTCAGTGTATCCTCAGAAACTACGCCCCCTACTGGCCTCCCTTCTTTTTTTAAGGCCAAGGGAGGATTTAACCCCCCTCCCCTATTAAACTATTTGAATTAATTTTTCATCACAATTCTCACCTGAGTATGGATACAAAATACTTTTTCAATAATATTCAAACTGAAAACCATTGCTTTCTTTTGGAACCAAGAATTTTTATGGTAGACAGACCGTGTCTCTGCTGTTGTTTTTAATTAGAGTTATATGGAATGCTAAGCCAGCAATACACTTCAACAATGTAAGTTTAAGAAATATGGAGACTAAATTAAAATTGTTACACCTATATATATGCTTGAATGTTGATTTTTGTTTCTGTTTTTTTCTATATACCTTTTTAGACTAGAAATGTCTCTAGCTCACACCCACCCTTGAGGAAGGAGGTACATATACTCCAAAACGCATCAGTTGCAAGAGTACTTCTCAATTGTGTACATACATTCATGTAAAAATGTCTGTTATGCATTCCATACAGTTTTTGTTACACCATTGCTGTGTTTTTAATGTTGAAATGTAATAAATTACATTTGTATTAATATATCTTAAAATGTGCCTCAAAAGTCCACCATTAGGGGGTTCTTCTTACTGTTAAACATGTAATCTTATATTGCTCAAGCACCTGCTGTGATACTCATCACATCCCCTGCTTGATCCATCAGGCTTTGCCGATGTTTGCCTACGGTCAGAGTGTGCAACGTGGCCGGGGAGGAGTCCTGTTCTGATTGGACACCTTGCAGCTCAGCCTCATTCCCGCTGCCCCTCCAGCATCCATCTCTGGTCTCACCGGCCGCTGCAGCGGCTCTGCCATTTTCCACTCTGGTCATATAGTGATCGTGCTTCCTGGATCTGTGCCCAGCCTTTCCCCTCCCTGATGTAGCCCGGCTTTGGTTATGGTCACCGCTCCCAGCAGTTGGAAAGTGTTTTCAGGTTTCCCATTTTTGGTCTGCAGCCCCCTCTGTCCACAGCCCTCACGGAAGCGGGACAGCCATTTCTCCACCACCTTTGGCTCCATTGCTGGCACTATTACAGTGAGTTTGGCCATTCTGACAATTTTTCCCCATTTGTACTGTGTATTGGTTACATGTTTTATCAGCAATAAACTGTTTTAAGTTTCAAATGGATTCCATCTCCAATTGATTCCTTGCCACCTCCTGGATCTGCGTTTCCCAATTCTGTTTTTGTCCATTTCTCATTTGGTCATCTGAGTGCGGTAGCAGCGGTCCAGTGTGACTTTTATAATTACTTTGGATCCTTGATTTACTTTCTGAGCTTGGCTCCCTGTTGGAATATTTATGTGTAATTTATGTCCCTAGAATGCCTGACGGTGCTCCCTGCATGTTGGGCCTCTGTATGTGGCCAGGCTGTGTAAAAGTCTCACACATGTGGTATCACCATACTAAGGAGTAGCGGAATGTGTTTTGGGATGTCGTAAGTATGCATATGCCATGTGAGAGAAATAACATGTTTAATATTACGATTTTGTGAAAAAAAAAAATCTTTATTTTGCAAAGAATTGTGGGGAAAAATTAAAACGTGAAAAAACTCTCCATGCTTTTTACTAAATACCTTGGAATGTCTACTTTCCCAAAAGGGGTCATTGGGGGTATTTTTACGTTCCTGGCTTGTTAGTGTCACAAGAAATAAGATAGGCCATCAGTACATCAGGTGTGATCAATTTTTAATGATTGGCACCATATCTTGTAGACTCTATAACTTTCACAAAGACCAAGTAATATACACTGATTTGGGTTATGTTTACTAAAGATATGTAGCAGTATAAATTGTGGGCAACATTTATGAAGAAAAATTGCTAATTTGCAAACTTTTATCACAGAAACCAAGAAAAATTTGTTTTTTTTTTTCAAAATTTTCGTTCTTTTTTCATTTATATCGCAAACAATAAAAAACCCAGAGGTGATCAAATACCACCAAATGAAAGATCTATTTGTATGAAGAAAGGACAAAAAATCATTTGGGTACAGTGTTGCATGACTGAGTAATTGTCATTCAAAGAGTGAGAGCACTGAAAGCTGTAAAGTGGTCTGGGCAGGAGGGGGGTTTAAGTGCCCAGTAAGCAAGTGGTTAAGACAGATTAAAAGAGATCATCAATAAACATTGGTGGATCCTTCAGAGCGATAGGTACCTAGGTCCGGCTTTTCCGGAACATGCGGGTGTCATATATAGAGGGGCACGGTCAGTACAGGGACAAATTGCGCCCAATGTGATTGACCCCCCCCCCCAACTATCTCTTTTTTCCATCAATGTAAGGGCTAATACCCATGCCACAGGTGTAATGTGTGCCTCCACAAAATTTGTGGGAAAACAGACACTTCACCACCTGTGCCACTAGATTTATTGTCCATTTGCTGATTTGTCCATATAAAAAACAGTACGTGGGATGTACCATTAGGACATTCTCGGTGAGGGTCAATGAACACTTGGCCAGCATCAAGAAGGGACGGACCATTCATAGCGTCCCTCGCCATTATTTAAAATATCACAACAAAGACCCTTTAGGAACACAATTTCAAATTGTCAATAAATTTGTTCCATATTGGAGGGAGGAGTCCCGTCTCTGTGGGGTCTCTCACCTCGAAACATACTGGATACATGAGCTGAAGTCCTACTTGCTGTTTGATATGAACGTTGATTGGGACATAAATAAAAAATAAAGTGTGGCGCTAAAAAAACTTGTTCTTTATTGAGCAAGACCCACCAAAATGGCAATCTGGGGGTCATTTTTAGCACAATAAGGTGTTTAGTGAAACAGGACTTTCACTGATCCTGTGTGTAAACATTAACTATATTATAAACTATGTGTATCCGTGGAGTGATCACCCGTGTAGGTCACATCTATAAAGTGTGTATTTCTGCCTAAACAAAGGCCTGATAAAACACAAAACAATAAACAGTAAAAAACAAATACGTCAACCCCCAAGATTATATCTCTGTGGGATCGTATCTATAAGGTGTCTTATTTGAACATAAGAAGAAAACAATATAACATAAATAAAATCAAGTGTGTAAAACACCAAAAATGTAGGTACACGTACAGTGTATTCATAGACAAGTCTGTGTGTGTATTTACCGACCCTTGACAGGGGACTTTCTAGTGCCTAAATCAAAAATCAATATGTGTAACTCTATAGAAATGGAAGTGAAACAACATTCATGCCAATAATGTTGTTACCGCAACTTAAAATCATAATAAAAATAAAGTAAAAGTCCAAACAAAGTCCTCAAGATATATATCTGAAGACTTGACCAATAAGGCTTCCACTGAAATCCCAAGATGATCCACGTATAATCTGATAGTCAAACATGTGGATAGGGATAGGTGAAAAATACTCTTACCAGAGATGGTGGACTCACCAGCCAGCGGCTTAGGAGTCAAGCAGGCTTATGGTAGAGCAGACCGTGGTGGATGTAATGCTGTGTCATCAGCAGGTGGAGACGGCAGGAGATGAAGTACCTCAAAGGATGGCCTCCTATGATCCCACTAGTTGCCGAGATTCACGGTATAAAATTACACCTCGATTCGGTACTCGGTTCTTCATGCAGATCCTCAGATGGAAGAGTTAGAGAAAAAATCTCTGCATAGTGTGAGACTGCTTTCAAAAAATTTTAATAAAAGTTTTGCGATAAAAGAAGCACACTGGCTCATAGACAACAACAGAGACCAGGTACCAAATGCATAAAAATAAGTAAAATAAGTGCTTAATTCAATAGTGGCAAGACAGGCATATCAAACCCGATGCGTTTCGTCCGTGAGGACTTCAACTGGGGTATATGTCTGTCTGCCACAAAGATGCCCATATATATACTAAAATATAATTTAAAAAATACCAGCACCTGTCTGCGCCATGTGAGGCGCCACTTCCGGGTCCCGGGAAGATGACATCAGTGGTGTAATCTTCCAATCCTAGTAAACAAGTATGGTATGAAAAACCAAGCCTCGATTTAGCTGAGCCAATTAAATAGTACTGAAAAAGCTTTCACGTCGCGCTCGCCCTTACATCAGTATCAGATGATCTGCCTTTGACCAGCCAGGGCCATTCATTGGGAATCATCATAAATCACATGACCGCCGAGACTGCAGGGCCAATGGCTGATAGGTTCCACCGGGAACGAACAGCCTATCAGGGCTCGCGCAGTCTGCGCGTGACGTCAATTCAGGCACGTCCCGGAAATAAACGAAAATATCCGGGGTGTGTGGAACGCTTATGCGGTCCACGCCTCCATCCAACTGTACCAGTGAATGAGAATAAAGTTAAATTTGAAAGTAAACAAAATTAAAATAAGACGTAAATGAGCCTAACCGTGACGTTAATCTCAGCAGAGAAGAATGACTGAGGTATGTGGAACGCATATGCGGTCCACGCCTCTATCTGAATAGAGAACTAAAAATTAGAAAGAATTACAAATTAGTTTTGGGAATGCATGTAAGTCGAGCATTGTTTGTGCCATGTGAGACGCCCATTAGATCCCATGAATATCGACTCACTGTTTTCGGCGGTCTGACACATCCGGTTATGTGACTGCAACTGCGTTTTTTCCTGCATTTGTAATTCTTTCTAATTTTTAGTCCTCTATTCGGATAGAGGCGTGGACCGCATATGCGCTCCACATACCTCGGTCATTCTTCTCTGCTGAGATTAACGTCAAGGTTAGGCTCATTTACATCTTATTTTAATTTTGTTTTTGTTTACTTTCAAATTTAACTTTATTCTCATTCACTGTTACAGTTGGATGGAGGCGTGGACCGCATAAGCGTTCCACACACCCCAGATATTTTCGTTTATTTCCGGGACGTGCCTGAATTGACGTCACGCGCAGACTGCGCGAGCCCTGATAGGCTGTTCCTTCCCAGTGGAACTTAGCCATTGGCCCTCCAGTCTCGGCGGTCATGTGATTTATGATGATTCCCAATGAATGGCCCTGGCTGGTCAAAGGCAGATCATCTGATACTGATGTAAGGGCGAGCGCGACGTGAAAGCTTTTTCAGTACTATTTAATTGGCTCAGCTAAATCGAGGCTTGGTTTTTCATACCATACTTGTTTACTAGGATTGGAAGATTACACCACTGATGTCATCTTCCCGGGACCCGGAAGTGGCGCCTCGCATGGCGCAGACAGGTGCTGGTATTTTTTAAATTATATTTTAGTATATATATGGGCATCTTTGAGGCAGACAGACATATACCCCAGTTGAAGTCCTCGCGGACGAAATGCGTCGGGTTTGATATGCCTGTCTTGCCACTATTGAATTAAGCGCTTATTTTACTTATTTTTATGCATTTGGTACCTGGTCTCTGTTGTCTATGAGCCAGTGTGCTTCCTTTATCGCAAAACTTTTATTAAAGTTTTTTGAAAACAGTCTCACACTATGCAGAGATTTTTTCTCTAACTCTTCCATCTGAGGATCTGCATGAAGAACCGAGTACCAAATCGAGGTATAATTTTATACCGTGAATCTCGGCAACTAGTGGGATCATAGGAGGCCGTCCTTCGAGGTACTTCATCTCCTGCCGTCTCCACCTGCTGATGACACAGCATTACATCCACCACGGTCTGCTCTACCATAAGCCTTGTTATCGAAATTTGGTTGTACGCAAAGCACACAGCCAAATCTCCTGTTTCTAATCATAATAGCAATTTCGTCTAATGATATAATACCAGTGCATCTCACCTTTTGATCGTATCCATCCTCTGGTGTGTGTGTGTGTGTGTGTGTGTGTGTGTCATGCTCACAAAAAATCACATCCTGCTCCTTCAGGTTCCAAAAGCTCACTGCTCGCCAGCCCCCCTTAGCTGTCTGCGTGAGCCACTTTATTAGCATATCAATAGGAGGTCCCAAAAGCTCGAGGGTTCCGCCTCCAACAGCCAAACACCTCTTACAAAGCTTGTGACCTCACAGGATGTAAGTGACCATATAAGGATTTAACAATACAGGAAAATGCAACAACCAATGAACAATGACTACAGGAGTCTTATGGGTGTGTCTGAGCAGAGACAGGGTGCCTGTATGTTTTTAGAAGCCACATGGCTTTCAAACATTAACCCTGTCTCCAACCAGAACCCAAAAGACTCCCTTATTTCCGTTGATAGAAATCCTTATTATACATTGTTCCAGAGAACAATGTATACCTGGATTATTCTACTGTCTTTGTGGACGAGAGATTATCGGCAGGCGTACACTCATTGGACCACAAATGTGTTGATCAGGCACACAGGGGCAACATGAGAGTACACTCGTTAAACCGACAATGTCTTTGCAGAGCGAACACATCCCCACCAGACGATCGTTCTGTGCATCGCACAGGGGCCCTTAGCTGGCGGACATGTCCCCACTCCACAAACATTTCTCTACATCCCCAAAGAGCTTTTCACTACCAAACGGATCTCAACCAGGGTTGGCCTGCCCCAGTCAGCTATTAGAGCGGGCTGTGGTTGATCAGACACTGGGAGACTCTTATGACAATACATTAATATAAAATTTTCCACAACAGTCCCTCCTCTTGTCATATGATCCCATGTGTCCCTTGATGAATCCTGATCTTCTTAGTCCATAAAAAGTAAAACACGGCTTGACATGTAGACTCTGTTGGAGATGACGTGGTGAGCTGTAGTAGTCGCCGGTCGGTCTGGGATCCTCTGTGTCTTGTACGTGGGTCGGACTTCGGGGCATCTCATCAGGGAAGATGTGGTCATCTGCTCAGGCTCTGGTCACGCGTCCAATCAGGCAACAGGAGCACCTCATCATGGCATATAGAAGGAATAGAAACAAAAACAACATGAGTATATATACCCCTACTTCCTTCACTATGATCCGCTGCAAGATAAAAATTAAATCTTCAACGATTCCCAAACCCTTAAAAAGGATTCCAACCTTCACTATCTATAGCTCTGGCTTTGCCTTGCAGGGATCTAAACCTTATCCATATGGGCCTGAACTTTGTCACTACTATCCCTGATCCAGATATAACAATCTTTACTTATGAATTCCCAGAAACCCTTGGACTGTGGGAACCTCCTTGTAGCTTCAACAGTTACATGAAACATCCCATCCTCAATGGATGAGAAATTGTTCAATAGTTTCATAAGCTCAAGCCCCCACCGTGTACAAGCAATTCATTTCCAGCTGTCCCTGCCATTCCTACCTTCTCTCGCGCCATCAGATCCTCACGATCGGCCACGACATAAGATGCTGGGACGAGTTTCATCAGCACACATGAACCTCTTGCCTTACGGGAAATTACCTTATAAGCTGTAGATCCTCATTAATACCAAACTTCAGTTGTAGCACACTTGTGGGCTACCTAGTTATCCCGATACCAAAGCTGGCAAGAACCAGAGCTATTGTTAAAATTATAATTAATTTTACCCTCTATGAATGTTCTGTTAAGTTCTTTTGACAGGTGTCTGTTTGGATTTTACTAGTCTGTCAAAACTCTTCACACCAATATGAACGTCACGTAGCATGTACCGCTGGGGCACTAGTAGACCCGACCATGTGTCCTGTTCTCTTTCTTAGCTAGTTGGGATGCTTTTCATCGTTACCCTTGCCAAAATTTATTAAACAAAAAAATATAAATGAACAAAGATACTCCTCTACTCTTTTGTGGTTGATCCGCTTCTTGCAGTGTCTGGCGTGGTCTCATCCCTCAAGCTTCTTTACAATGACCCAGTCACCTGGTTGGAAAGAATGTAAACTGATTATTGTGTCAGGGTCCGGGATGGACTCGTGAACCCTGTGGTGGACCTTTTGAAGTTCATGTTACAGTGATTGCACCCACCCCATCAGCTGAGAATGTAGGTGACAGCTAATGAGGAAAGTACAATTCTGTTTTTGGTTGACCTTCAAACAAACCTCATATGACAATAACCCAGACATCGGGACTGTGGTCACTGCATAACCTGTGCGTGGCTTACCATCCGGGGTGTAATACCTGGAACCAGTGACAAAAAGGTTCTTAGCATCTGGGATGGGAGCCTACTTCACCAGACTGCTGCTTGCTGATTCAAATTCCATCAAAGAAAGACAGTCTTGGCACAAACTTGGTTAGAATTAGAGCGGTTAGTATTATTGGTTTGAAAATGTGTTATTCTCACCACTCTCATCCCCCCTTTTCTTCCCTCCTCATTACAAACTGGAGGAAGACATGCAGGGTTTAGAATGGTGCAGAATAAAACAGTGAAATAGCCTATGATACTTTTACCTTCTTATACACCTGTACACACACTTCCAGAAACTGGACCTGAAAAGATACTTATAAACAAAAGTTATTACTCTATCCTTCAAAGAATGGTAAACAATACAACATTCGTGTACATTGGTAAATTGTCACTGACATTCCACAAAACCGATAATAAGTAAACCTTCTGTAAATCTTACTTTCACGTTTTTTTTGTTTTTTTTTCCTAAAATACAACAGCCGCGACACGCAAGAGGGCTGTCACGGGAGGTTCAAACATCTTGTTACCACATACAAACAATGAGACAAAGAAAAACATTTAGATACAAATGTGGGGGAGATATTTCATAGTTCCCAAAAACGAAAAAAATAAAAACTAAAAACGACCAGATGGAATGCTGCCTTCACTCTTTTAGCGATAGAAAAAGAATACAATTTGAAAGGCACGAGAGCAGCTCAAAATCTTTGCATGGACCAGCCACACAAAGTTCAGAAACAGGCCTGTGTATTTTTAATCACACAAATGTGTACTACGCATCCATCAACTCACTCAACATTACAGATTTATGAAGCCACAGTCGCGCTACATCAACTCCAGAGGGATACACAAAATAGTATCCTTGGACCACCTATGTCAATCTTTCTGGGGTTTAATGGCCTTTTCCTCAGAACTCAGATTTCATGTATTATGTAGCTGTCTGACTGGGGTGCATGGACGACCTATTGCCCATGACGATTCAAATCGCTTTTTTTGGCGAACTCTGCGTCCAGAGAACCCTGCGCTTTATTTTCGGAGCGATTATGGTTTGCGCCTTTATCACCATAATCGACCCCCACATTCCGATTATTCTACACGGCCTGAGCGGGGCTGTTAGCGTACTACTCCTCACGTTTATGCTAATACAATCGCGAACTGGAATTCCGACTATTATACACGGCCCGACCAGTCTCACAATATACAGCCCTCTAAACGTGTTCGTCCAACAACTACAAAAACACCATGAAATCCTCCGCTATTCAAAACAAAAACAAACTTATGGCTTCTATCTGTACCCAGATATTACAACAATAACTTGGATGCCTCCTGTTTGCTCTCTACCCAAAACTGTATTACAGTATAAACCTTCATTTAATTTAAAAAAATAAAAATGATTTTGTCTTTCCAAACACAAGTCAAAAGATGCCAAGCCCCTCCCACCAACTTCCTGTTGCATACCTGAGTAGGAAGAGGGAGGGGGAGGGGAAGCCTCAAATAGCTTCATATTTTGTCTATCAAAACATTGGAAAAATCTATGGCTAACATCAACAGATAAAAACTCTTTGTCCCGGAGTGGTTGGAATAAGCCCCCATATTGCAAATGGGAGGGAATCCCCCTTGACTCACATATCCCCTAGGAAAACCAAAAGTTTTGACAGAAATACCACACAACAGTGTAACAAAAGCCAAAAACTGAAACTCCTGCAAAAAGATGGCTGAAGGAGTTCTTTTCCCTTCCACTGCAGCCACAAACAAAATGGTGCCATTAACACATGAAATTTAGTTGTTGATCCCGCCAAAATCGAGATTTCTTCACTAGAAACATAAACTTCTTTAAAACAACTGGAATAAAAACCTAAATGATTCTACCGGAAATGGAATTCAGTACAAAACCAGAGATATTTCGCTCGATACTAAAATCAGCAGAAACAAGAAGGCAGTTGCAGCAATCGAAAATCGGTCCATGGCAAAATGGTGAATGAAACCCGGACTACAGAAAAATGGCCGACATTAACAAATGACAAGACAAACCAGGATTTCTTAAACACTACACTCTATTTGACTCTGAGAGGTAGAACTCCCCCCATGCTATTACCTAGAAACCTGAGACCCCCACAGTGTGTAAACAGCTCCTATTGTGATGTCCCAACAATGCATGGGCACTTGGATATGCGACAGGCATTTCAACTTAAAACCAATATTCAATACAGAAAACGCAATAGTTTCCATGAAAAGTATGTAAACAGTACAAACATAGAATTCACAAAATGGTGCCTAGAAGCCAGATTGTAGCTTAAAGCACATGGCTTTGCACACACAAATGAATACACAATGGAGCAGCTCCAGGAGGAGCTCACAGGTCTTCAAAATGGCCGCCGATGCACATGGTGACCACAACAAAGGCCAGACCACAACAAAATGGCGCATTTTCCCGCCAAAACTGACCAAGATGGATAAACATTTCAAAGTTCACACACAAAGGAAAAGAAAATGGCCGACCGTAGTCACATGGTAGACAACAAAAGGAAGTAGCAGACAAAAAACATTTTCCTGCCAAAACCAAAAATTTCTCCCCAAAAACTTACACACTTGAGATACTAAATGAACGCTTAGACAAACATTTAAAAGTGTTAAAGTTACAAAAAGCACAACTTCGGAACACATGCTATCCAACGAAACAACCAAGCCACATAACCCACAATTACACGGCTGAAACATACCCCCAAACACAGTTCACATCAGTTTTCACAGGAACAAAACATTGAAAGATACAGACAGTGAATGCTTGTATGTCTGTTCAGAACATTATAGTTCCCTTCCCCCAGGGCGTAGACCCTTTTAATACAAAAACAACAATGCCTGCCCCTTCACTAAACTCATCTTTACAAACAGGTTCAGCTACTTACAAAACTACTCCACACACACATTGCAGGCTGCAAATAATATCAATTCATACATTTCTATTTCAAACATCTGCATTATTACACAGCATCACACACACACACAGGCACAGTCTCCTTACACAAAGATTCGAAATACAAATCACACACACACACACACAGGCACACACCAGACATACGATCAAACTTCCAGCATTATTTCAAAAGACGAAAAATGTGTTCTTTTTGCGAAGCAGACCCCCCCAGCACATCTTAATGATCCGATTCTGAAGGAGGTTCTGTTCACTCCTACCTGGCTCGCCATGCTGTTATCGAAATTTGGTTGTACGCAAAGCACACAGCCAAATCTCCTGTTTCTAATCATAATAGCAATTTCGTCTAATGATATAATACCAGTGCATCTCACCTTTTGATCGTATCCATCCTCTGGTGTGTGTGTGTGTGTCTCATGCTCACAAAAAATCACATCCTGCTCCTTCAGGTTCCAAAAGCTCACTGCTCGCCAGCCCCCCTTAGCTGTCTGCGTGAGCCACTTTATTAGCATATCAATAGGAGGTCCCAAAAGCTCGAGGGTTCCGCCTCCAACAGCCAAACACCTCTTACAAAGCTTGTGACCTCACAGGATGTAAGTGACCATATAAGGATTTAACAATGCAGGAAAATGCAACAACCAATGAACAATGACTACAGGAGTCTTATGGGTGTGTCTGAGCAGAGACAGGGTGCCTGTATGTTTTTAGAAGCCACATGGCTTTCAAACATTAACCCTGTCTCCAACCAGAACCCAAAAGACTCCCTTATTTCCGTTGATAGAAATCCTTATTATACATTGTTCCAGAGAACAATGTATACCTGGATTATTCTACTGTCTTTGTGGACGAGAGATTATCGGCAGGCGTACACTCATTGGACCACAAATGTGTTGATCAGGCACACAGGGGCAACATGAGAGTACACTCGTTAAACCGACAATGTCTTTGCAGAGCGAACACATCCCCACCAGACGATCGTTCTGTGCATCGCACAGGGGCCCTTAGCTGGCGGACATGTCCCCACTCCACAAACATTTCTCTACATCCCCAAAGAGCTTTTCACTACCAAACGGATCTCAACCAGGGTTGGCCTGCCCCAGTCAGCTATTAGAGCGGGCTGTGGTTGATCAGACACTGGGAGACTCTTATGACAATACATTAATATAAAATTTTCCACAACAGCCTGCTTTACTCCTAAGCCGCTGGCTGGTGAGTACACCATCTCTGGTAAGAGTATTTTTCACCTATCCCTATCTACATGTTTGACTATCAGATTATACGTGGATCATCTTGGGATTTCAGTGGAAGCCTTATTGGTCAAGTCTTCAGATATATATCTTGAGGACTTTGGACTTTTACTTTATTTTTATTATGATTTTAAGTTGCGGTAACAACATTATTGGCATGAATGTTGTTTCACTTCCATTTCTATAGAGTTACACATATTGATTTTTGATTTAGGCACTAGAATGTCCCCTGTCAAGGGTCGATAAATACACACACAGACTCGTCTATGAATACACTGTACGTGTACCTACATTTTTGGTGTTTTACACACTTGATTTTATTTATGTTATATTGTTTTCTTCTTATGTTCAAATAAGACACCTTATAGATACGATCCCACAGAGATATCCTCTTGGGGGTTGACATATTTGTTTTTTACTGTTTATTGCTTTGTGTTTTATCAGGCCTTTGTTTAGGCAGAAATACACACTTTATAGATGTGACCTACACGGGTGATCACTCCACGGATACACATAGTTTATAATATAGTTAATGTTTACACACAGGATCAGTGAAAGTCCTGTTTCACTAAACACCCTATTGTGCTAAATCTGACCCCCAGATTGCCATTTTGGTGGGTCTTGCTCAATAAAGAACAAGTTTTTTTAGCGCCACACTTTATTTTTATTTATACATTTGCAATTCGTCTGATTGTTGTGTTGGCTGCTTCTCACATTTTTGGATTGGCGCAGTATTATTTTCATTTTCTTACTTGTGATTTTAGACATTTATATTGCTGCCTTCCACATATACAGTTAATTGAATATTGAAGTCATGGATGTATTTGATTACCGTACCAACCGGTCGGTGAATACCAAGGGAGTCTTTACTCTTTTGAAGATGGACACTGAAATAGGTGGCCTCTTTCTGAGATTGAAGAATCTCATGGTATCCAAGCTCCATCTTGATTGGGATATAGTTTTTTTAGAACAGTACTCCAAGGAGCGGATGGTCCAGAGAGGACTAAGGTGGAATGTGTACCCCCAACAAGGTGATTTGGAGTTAGAGCCCTGGTTTAGATACTTTAACGAGGCAGGGATTTCGCTCCTGAAGTTTTTGATAGATAAAAAACGAGCAAGAATGGTGGCTATAGACAAGGAGATCAAGGGAATTAAAGACAAACTGATTTCCTAACTGTCTACTTCGGAATATGCCTCTCATTCCACAGCTCTGAGAAACCATTTAGAGAAGGAAGAAAAAGACCAAAAGATTAAAAAGCAAAAAAAGTATACCAGAGATGTCAATGATTACAAAAATGGATGCGTTTTTGCTTGGCAAAATAAAGATGCTGTTCCAGATAGGGGTAGATGTGAAATGGACACATCAGAACAGCAGATCCATCAATCTCAACAACCTCCCCACCCTACAGAAAGAGGAAAAACAATGAACTATAAAGCCACTAACAACCACCAACTCATTCCTCCCAGTACTCCCAGGCCCTACATGAAAGGCCCCCCCCCATCCCAGAGGAAGAGGACGGGGTGGGAGAGGCAGGGGAAGAGGACAGAGAGATCAGTCTTCCAGTTATGACCAATATAGGTCCACACCAAGGAGAGAAAACCATCATGATAGATATAATGAGCAGTATGAACATTATTACTCACAAGGAACACCTATTCATACGTACAACTGATACTTACCATTAGAGGAAGAAAGACCGCGAGACAATTATAATTCCCACCATTCATATAGAGAGATTGATTCTAATTACTACAATAGGTCACCTTTTAATTACAACCAGCAGCAACCAGGATCATCCAATTCAAGGGATTTTCCCAACGAACCAGAAAGATACAAACGAGCCATAGACACAAACGCGGGACTAGAGGGGGGAGGTGTACCCGAAAAAAGAAAACGAGTTTAACAGATAGTGGGATCTTTAATCTTAGTAAAGCCAACCTCTCAGAAACAGAACTTTTAGTTTTAGAAAAGGGCCTGAAGTTTGCTCCCCCCAAAAAAACTAAATAAATTCAGCACTTTTATAGACATACACCACCGGGGCGGCACAGTGGTGTGGTGGTAGCACTCTCGCCTAGCAGTAAGAAGGGTCGCTGGTTCGAATCCCAACCACGACACTACCTGCCTGGAGTTTGCATGTTCTCCCTGTGCCTGCGTGGGTTTCCTCCGGGTACTCCGGTTTCCTCCCACACTCCAAAGACATGCTAGTAGGTTAATTGAATCCTAAATTGTCCCTAGTATGTATGAATGTGAGTTAGGGACCTTAGATTGTAAGCTCCTTGAGGGTAGGGACTGATGTGAATGTACAATGTATATGTAAAGCGCTGCGTAAAATTGACGGCGCTATATAAGTACCTGAAATAAATAAAAATAAAATAAAATAAAATATGTGCGGAAACTTAATGTACAGAGGCACATAATTTCAAATCCAATTAGACCAAAAATTGAAGTGAGCTTACACATAGTCCATTCAGGACTCTCAAACCCCTCACTTTTTAACCCACCCGGTTCCACTGCCCCCTCCATCAAGGTCTTTCGCGACCTGGTTTTACACAATTTAGAAAAATTGCCCATTAAAAAGACTTTTAGTGATCCTAATATAAAAATCGGACTCAAACAATTGTGAGCACAAGGATCTAATTATCCGACCCGCCGACAAGGGGGGAGGGATAGTCATTTTGGATAAAAATGACTATCACCTAGAAATGACTAGGATCCTAAGCGATACGGAAAACTAAGCAAGGATTTATGCTAATCCCACAACCTCTTATAAGAAATTACTCACTGATTTGGTAGACACCGGTTTTCAATTAGGGATCTTAGATAAAAAAGAAAAAAGTTTTTTAGTCCCAGTTGCCCCTAGGATCCCTGTAATTTATTATTTACCTAAAGTACATAAAAGTGTCACTCAACCACCGGGCCGCCCCATTATCAGCGACATTGATTCCGTTACTTCCCGCATAGGGAAATATATAGATTTCTTCCTCCAACCCATTGTACAATCTGTGCCTTCATATTTAAGGGATACTAAGGATACTATCGCTAAGTTGAATAACGTTACCTACAGCAGTGATTTACTCCTAGTTACAGCTGACGTCACGTCGCTATATACTTGTATACCCCACAATCTAGGATTGGCGGCAGTTGAACTCTTCCTATTGAGAGATGAGTCCATCCCAAGAACCCAGCAAAGATTCATTATGGATTTACTGAGGTTCGCTACCAAACATAACTATTTTTGGTACAATGGTGACTTCTTTATCCAACAGAAGGGAGTGGCCATGGGCGCTAAGTTTGCCCCGAGTTTGGCCAATATTTTTATGGCCCGATGGGAGGAGGATGTCGTCTATGTCCTGGACCCCCCGGAGTTGGTCCTTTGGGCTAGGTACATAGACGACATCCTCCTCCTATGGCAAGGAAGTGTGCATTCCTTACAGGTTTTCTTAGCTACATTGAATGACAATGATATTGGAATTGAGTTGAAGTATGAGGTCAGCGCTTCTGCTATCCACTTTCTTGATTTGGAGATAGTTGCAGTTGATGACCATTAGGAAACAAAAACGTTCTTTAAACCAACTGACCGGAATGGTTACATTCCGGTCGATAGTTGCCATCATGCTACCTGGCTGAAATCTGTACCACGCAGCCAGTTCACCAGGATTAGGCGCAATTGTAGCAACCTCTCTGACTATTTTTATCAGACACAGATTCTGAGATCCAGATTCATCGATATAGGCTACGACCCAATAGAAATGGATGAGGAAATTAGAAAAGTTTCCTCAATCAACAGAGATTCATTGTTGGTTGGGCAATCCAAACGGGCAAAGGACAACAAACATAAGTGGTCTCTCTTGACAAGTTTCTCTGTACAACACAAGCAGATCAAACAAATCATATCTAGACATTGGAGGGTTCTAAAAAATGACCCAATATTGGGCCCTCTACTCCCAGAACGGAGTGGTATTATCTATAGAGGAGCCCCATCTATAAAAAGTCAGATTGCTCCTAACACTATAGACCCCCCCGTTGTGCGTCCTTTTTTTCACAACATGAAAGGGTTTTTCCCTTGCCGTCGTCGTAACGTCTGTCTACATAACGTTTGTGGATGTAAGAGAACCGAGACGTTTGTTTCCACCTCTACAGGAAAGGAATACCAAATTAAACATTTTTTGACGTGCGAAACACGATATGTGGTCTACTTGATCACATGTCCATGCGGAAAACAGTACGTGGGCCGCACTATACGTACTTTCTCTGTCAGAGCAAATGAACGTATAGCTAACATAAAAAAAGGCCTCACAAACCACAGTGTCCCCAAACACTTTCTGCGGTGCCATAATCAGAATCCAATTGGGACTCAGTTCCAAGTTATTGATAAATTTATTCCACACTGGAGGGGTGAATCCCTTAAGAGGGGCGTGTTCAAATTGGAGACATTTTGGATCCACCAATTAAAATGTTATTTACCATTTGGTCTCAATATTGATTGGGACATAAATACATTTATTAACTGGTCATAAATGTAGAGGTATGTTTTATTTTTTTCCTGTTCTTGGTTTATAAGTTCACATAATTTTTGAGGTCATGAAGACCAACAGGTTACATTGGAGATTATCCCACATACATATTTGGTGATCAATTGAGATTATTTATATGTATTTGGGACCTAAGGGGTTCACATCTCAGTTTACTCCCTCATAATAAGTATATTGCACACGTTAGTGGATCCCCTTAGATGGGTAGTATCTCTGTAAGCGTGTTTAATATTTCAACTTCGTTAGTAATTAGTTTGATATTCACACTCTCCATGAGGTTGGCTCTATAAATAACTAGTGTTGGATAGAAATCAGCGTTTTCCCTCCATTCAATGTTTTGTATTATCGATTAGTATACCTTGTTTATGGTTTTTGTTATATTTAATATTAGTTTTGGGAATGCATGTAAGTCGAGCATTGTTTGTGCCATGTGAGACGCCCATTAGATCCCATGAATATCGACTCACTGTTTTCGGCGGTCTGACACATCCGGTTATGTGACTGCAACTGCGTTTTTTCCTGCATTTGTAATTCTTTCTAATTTTTAGTCCTCTATTCGGATAGAGGCGTGGACCGCATATGCATTCCACATACCTCGGTCATTCTTCTCTGCTGAGATTAACGTCACGGTTAGGCTCATTTACGTCTTATTTTAATTTTGTTTTGTTTACTTTCAAATTTAACTTTATTCTCATTCACTGGTACAGTTGGATAGAGGCGTGGACCACATATGCGCTCCACACACCCCGGACATTTAGGTTATTTCCAGGACGTGCCTGAATCGACGTCAGTTGGATGGAAGCGTGGACCGCATAAGCGTTCCACACACCCCGGATATTTTCGTTTATTTCCGGGACGTGCCTGAATTGACGTCACGCGCAGACTGCACGAGCCCTGATAGGCTGTTCGTTCCCGGTGGAACTTATCAGCCATTGGCCCTCCAGTCTCGGCGGTCATGTGATTTATGATGATTCCCAATGAATGGCCCTGGCTGGTCAAAGGCAGATCATCTGATACTGATGTAAGGGCGAGCGCGACGTGAAAGCTTTTTAGTACCATTTAATTGGCTCAGCTAAATCGAGGCTTGTTTTTTCATACCATACTTGTTTACTAGGATTGGAAGATTACACCACTGATGTCATCTTCCCGGGACCCGGAAGTGGCGCCTCACATGGCGCAGACAGGTGCTGGTATTTTTTAAATTATATTTTAGTATATATATATGGACATCTTTGTGGCAGACAGACATATACCCCAGTTGAAGTCCTCGCGGATGAAACACATCGGGTTTGATATGCCTGTCTTGCCACTATTGAATTAAGCGCTTATTTTACTTATTTTTATGCATTTGGTACCTGGTCTCTGTTGTTGTCTATGAGCCAGTGTGCTTCTTTTATCGCAAAACTTTTATTAAAGTTTTTTGAAAGCAGTCTCACACTATGCAGAGATTTTTTCTCTAACTCTTCCATCCGAGGATCTGCATGAAGAACCGAGTACCGAATCGAGGTATAATTTTATACCGTGAATCTCGGCAACTAGTGGGATCATAGGAGGCCGTCCTTCGAGGTACTTCATCTCCTTCCATCTCCACCTGCTGATGACACAGCATTACATCCGGTCTGCTCTACCATAAGCCTGCTTGACTCCTAAGCCGCTGGCTGGTGAGGCCACCATCTCTAGTAAGAGTATTTTTCACCTATCCCTATTCACATGTTTGACTATCAGATTATACGTGGATCATCTTGGGATTTCAGTGGAAGCCTTATTGGTCAAGTCTTCAGATATATATCTTGAGGACTTTGTTTGGATTTTTACTTTATTTTTATTATGATTTTAAGTTGCGGTAACAACATTATTGGCATGAATGTTGTTTCACTTCCATTTCTATAGAGTTACACATATTGATTTTTGATTTAGGCACTAGAATGTCCCCTGTCAAGGGTCGGTAAATACACACACAGACTTGTCTATGAATACACTGTATGTGTACCTACATTTTTGGTGTTTTACACACTTGATTTTATTTATGTTATATTGTTTTCTTCTTATGTTCAAATAAGACACCTAATAGATACGATCCCACAGAGATATCATCTTGGGGGTTGACATATTTGTTTTTTACTGTTTATTGTTTTGTGTTTTATCAGGCCTTTGTTTAGGCAGAAATACACACTTTATAGATGTGACCTACATGGGTGATCACTCCACGGATACACATAGTTTATAATATAGTTAATGTTTACACACAGGATCAGTGAAAGTCCTGTTTCACTAAACACCTTATTGTGCTAAATCTGACCCCCAGATTGCCATTTTGGTGGGTCTTGCTCAATAAAGAACAAGTTTTTTTAGCGCCACACTTTATTTTTATTTATACACTTGCAATTCGTCTGATTGTTGTGTTGGCTGCTTCTCACATTTTTGGACTGGCGCAGTATTATTTTAATTTTCTTACTTGTTGATTGGGACATGATTTCTTTCATTAACTGCTTCAGCCCCAGAAGATTTTATCCCCTTCCTGCCCAGAGCACATTTTGCGATTCGGCACTGCTTCGTTTTAACTGACAATTGCGTGGTCGTGCGACGTCACACCCAAACAAAATTGACATCCATTTTTTCCCACAAATAGAGCTTTATTTTGGTGGTATTTGATCATCTCTGCGGTTTTTATTTTTTGCTCTATAAACAAAAAAAGAGCGTCAATTTTGAAAAATTTTCCTCAGTTTAGGCCGATATGTATTCTACATATTTTTGGTAAAAAAAAAAAATCACAATAAGCGTATATTGATTGGTTTGTGCAAAAGCGTCTACAAAATAGGGGATAGTTTTATGGCATTTTTATTATTAATTTTTTTTATTAGTAATGGCGGCGATCAGCGATTTTTATCAGGACTGCGACATTATGGCGGACACATCGGACATTTTTTACACTATTTTGGGACCATTGTCATTGATACAGCAATCCGTGCTATAAAAATGCATTGATTACTGTGTAAATGACACTGGCAGTGAATGGGTTAACCACTAGGTGGTGATGAAGGGGTTAAGTGTGTCCTAGGGAGTGATTTCAACACACACAACAGTGATCACTGCTCTCGATGACAGAGAGGAGTGATCTCTGTCCTGTCACTAGGCAGAACAGGGAAATGCTTTGTTTACAAATTTTTGCGCAATAATTTTTCAATAATATTCAAACTGAAAACCATTGCTTTCTTTTGGAACCAAGAATTTTTATGGTAGACAGACCATGTCTCTGCTGTTGTTTTTAATTAGAGTTAGAGTTTAATTAGAGTTATATGGAATGTTAAGCCAGCAATACACTTGAACAACGTAAGTGTAAGAAATATGGAGACTAAATTAAAATTGTTACACCTATATATATGCTTGAATGTTGATTTTTGTTTCTGTTTTTTTCTATATACCTTTTTAGAATAGAAATGTCTCTAGCTTACACCCACCTTTGAGGAAGGAGGTACATATACTCCGAAACGCGTCGGGTGCAAGAGTACTTCTCAATTGTGTACATTCATTCATACTGTAATGCATTCCATACAGTTTTTGTTACACCATTGCTGTGTTTCTAACGTTAAAATGTAATAAATTACATTTGTATTAATATATCTTAAAATTCTTTTTATGTGCCTCAAAAGTCCACCATTAGGGGGTTCTTCCTACTGTTTAGCTTCACTACTGGATGTGGCACAAAAAAAACACAGTAAGCTGCCGTTCTACAACAAAATTTCTAATGCCGCGTACACACGAGCGGACTTTCTATCCTACTTGGTCCGGCACACTTTCCGACGGACTTTGTCCGCCAGGTGCGCCGGACTTTAAAACGAACGGACTTGCCCACACACGCCGGGATTTTCCGGCGGGCTAAGTCCGCCCGTCTTTCCGACGGACTTTCGCCGGAGTTCCGGCGGACTTTCAGAATGAACGGACTTGCCCACACACGGACAAGTCCGTTCATTTTGAACGTGACTCAGGTGCGACGGGACTAGAAAAGGATGTCAATCTTGCCGCTTTTATCGGCGAGATTGACACCTTGCTAGCCCCGTCGCGGGGCATACCAGGCCCTTAGGTCTGGTATGGATTATAAAGGGGAACCCCGCTACGCCGAAAAAACGGCGTGGGGTCCCCCTAAAATCCATACCAGACCCCGATCCGAGCACGCAGCCTGGCCGGTCAGGAAAGGGGGTGGGGACGAGCGAGCGCCCCCCCCCCCTCCTGAACCGTACCAGGCCGCATGCCCTCAACATGGGGGGTGGGTGCTTCGGGGGAGGGGGGCGCCCTGCGCCCCCCCCCCCCCAAAGCACCTTGTCCCCATGTTGATGAGGACAAGGGCCTCTTCCCGACAACCCTGGCCGTTGGTTGTCGGGGTCTGCGGGCGGGGGCTTATCGGAATCTGGGAGCCCCCTTTAATAAGGGGGCCCCCAGATCCCGGCCCCCCACCCTATGTAAATGAGTATATGGGGTACATGGTACCCCTACCCATTTACCTAGGAAAAAAGTGTAAGTAATAAAACACACTACACAGGTTTTTAAAATATTTTATTAAACAGCTCCGGGGGGGGGGATCTTCCTCCGGCTTCGGGGGTCTTCTTCCGGCTTCGGGGGTCCCTCCGCTTCATCTTCTCCCGGCGTCCGGTTGGTTCTTCTCCGCTCTCCGGCCTCTTCTCCCGGTGTCGCAGGTCTTCGGCCGGCCCCTCCGCTCTCTTCATGTAGCTCTATTGCGAGCGGAGGTCCGGACTTCTGGGCTTCTTGGCTTCTTGGCTTCTCTTCTCTTCTCTTCCCCCAGATGTTGACACGACGCTCTCTCCGGCTGGACTGGTCTCTGAGGGCTGCGTTGTGACTTATATAGGCGGAGACCCCGCCCCCATATGATGTCACAGTCCCTGGGCATGCTGGGACTGTGACGTTTTAGGGGGCGTGGTCGACCTGCGACACCGGGAGAAGAGGCCGGAGAGCGGAGAAGAACCAACCGGACGCCGGGAGAAGATGAAGCGGAGGGACCCCCGAAGCCGGAAGAAGACCCCCGAAGCCGGAGGAAGATCCCCCCCCCGGAGCTGTTTAATAAAATATTTTAAAAA
The DNA here is from genome assembly GCF_042186555.1 of Aquarana catesbeiana. Lineage (NCBI taxonomy): Eukaryota > Metazoa > Chordata > Amphibia > Anura > Ranidae > Aquarana > Aquarana catesbeiana. The sequence goes on from NC_133330.1 coordinate 132,756,285, forward strand.
CCTGTGTAGTGTGTTTTATTACTTACACTTTTTTCCTAGGTAAATGGGTAGGGGTACCATGTACCCCATACTCATTTACATAGGGTGGGGGGCCGGGATCTGGGGGCCCCCTTATTAAAGGGGGCTCCCAGATTCCGATAAGCCCCCGCCCGCAGACCCCGACAACCAACGGCCAGGGTTGTCGGGAAGAGGCCCTTGTCCTCATCAACATGGGGACAAGGTGCTTTGGGGGGGGGGGGCGCAGGGCGCCCCCCTCCCCCAAAGCACCCACCCCCCATGTTGAGGGCATGCGGCCTGGTACGGTTCAGGAGGGGGGGGGGGCGCTCGCTCGTCCCCACCCCCTTTCCTGACCGGCCAGGCTGCGTGCTCGGATCGGGGTCTGGTATGGATTTTAGGGGGACCCCACGCCGTTTTTTCGGCGTAGCGGGGTTCCCCTTTATAATCCATACCAGACCTAAGGGCCTGGTATGCCCCGCGCTCGCCGCAATAGGAAGATTTGTTTTTCCTATTGCAGCGAGCGCGAGATGCAATACCATCCCCTCGTGTCGTATTTGGTCTGTCGGACCAGCCTACACACGAGCGGGCTTTCCGTCGGACCAGCACACACACGAGCGGACTTTCCGCCCGAAACTGAGTCCGACGGAAAGATTTAAAACATGTTTGAAATCTAGGTCCGGCGGGCTTTTGGGAAGAAGTCCGCCGGAAAAGTCCGCCGCCGCCCACACACGGGCGGATTGTCCGGCACACTCTGGTCCGCCGGACCAAGTATGCCGGAAAGTCCGACCGTGTGTACGCGGCATTAGATTACATATTTCAGAGTTTAACCCCTTCCTCAGATAACACGCTCAGTATCCAGCATAGAACAGGTCACGAGGCGGGACAACCAATTGATCCACCACCAATCATCCAATACCTGGATATCTATGTTAAATATTAATGTTAATTCACTATCATACAAGGGATTAAACACATTGTTTATCAAATGAATAGTAACAATATTTAACAATTCTAAAAAGAAAAAAAAAAAAAAGTGTGTGTATGTGTGTGTGTATATATATATATATATATATATATATATATATATCTATCCCGAGTATGAAAGGGGTTAAAGCCATTTAGGACATTCAATTTCCGAACACAAAGGCAGCTACCAAACCCTCCAATCAGATGAACAAGAAACCCATACGAATAATTCTTCCCCCAAAGTACGAGACGAGGCTCTGTACGGAGGGTCAAACAGGAATCAGACTCCTTTATTAGAACCAGAATACAGTCTTATATACAGTAGAAGAGGAGGTCCCCCCTCCTGCTCATATTACTCTAACAATACAACTGTAACCAGAAACAGAATTAACATGAACTAATTAACTAATCCCTTAAAGCAGCAAATGTGACTCTGTGCCCTCCTGAGCATTGTATGATTAATCTGGATTTCACTAGAGGTCAGACTTGTTGTCACCGAGCCTCACACATTAGTATAAACACAGGACACCTTCTCACAATAGCAGGAGCTAATTACAGTTAACAATACAAACAGTGATCCCCCCCCCTTAGCCTAGTAGGCAACAAACTATAGTAGGAGTAGACTGTCCGGCTCCTACCCAGTTCTAGAGGCCAATGTGATCAGCTCTCTCAACTAACATGTTGAGTTCAGAATTAAACAAACCAAGAATAATCTTTACATATATCCTGGGAGATATTGTGGATAAATATTACCGTCCCATTTTAAGTAATGCAAGATACATTTTCTCTGTCACCCTCTGCCCAAAAGTGACTCCCGTCACATGGCTCCCTCCATGTGGAACACTCTGGCAGACCCGGCTTGATCCTTCTTGGGTCAACTTGGGGATGTCTGGAACTAGGAGGCTGGACTGACGTCTGTTTGCCGGGACAACCCATCAGCATTGCCATTTTGCTTACCGCGTCGGTAGCTGATGGTGAAATTGTAAGGTTGCAGGGTTAAGCTCCAGCGCAGCAACCTGTCATTGTCTCCTGAGACCCCGGTTAAGCCAGACCAATGGGTTGTGGTCGGTGACTAATGAAAATTCCTGTCCATACATATAAGGGTTTAACTTTTTAAGGGCCCAGACCAGGGCCAAGCACTCCTTCTCCACTGCCGCATAGCTCACTTCCCGGGGTAATAGCTTTCTGCTCAGGTATGCGACGGGGTGTTCTCCATCCTCCCCGATTTGGCTCACCACAGCCCCCAGTCCAAACATGGAAGCGTCTGTGTGGACAAGGAAACGTTTGTTAGGTACTGGGGCAGCCAAGACAGGGGCATTTACAAGTGCTTGCTTGAGGGCTAGAAACGCAGCTTTACAAGCTGGAGACCACAGGACCTGCCTAGGTAAGTTCTTTTTCGTCAGGTCAGTCAGGGGCTTGACGATAGCACTATAATCAGGGACAAAACATCGGTAGTACCCTGTAGTCCCCAAGAAGGCTAATACCTGGGTCTTAGTACGGGGTGGAGGCCAGTTAGCTACTGCCTCTACCTTAGCTGGCTCTGGTCTCTGGTTCCCACACCATATTCGGTGTCCCAGGTACTGCACCTCCGCCATACCTAGATGGCACTTGTCTTGTTTCAAGGTCAGGCCTGTGGCCTGAATCTTGTCCAGAACCACCCCTACATGAACCAGGTGCTCCTCCCAAGACCTACTGTAGATCGCAATGTCATCCAGGTATGCACATGCAAAATCCTGAAAGCCATCGAGGAGCCTAACCACCATACGTTGGAAGGTACCTGGGGCATTTTTCATCCCGAATGGCTTGACCTTAGACTGGTACAGGCCAAACAGGGTAACAAATGCCGACTTGGAGATAGCATCCTCGGCCAGGGGAATCTGCAAAAAGCCCTTACACAGGTCTATTGTAGTTAAATAATGTCCCCTGGCTATACGATCTAGTAAATTGTCTACCCTGGGAATTGGGTAGGCGTCAGTGGTGGTCTTCTCATTGAGTCGCCTGTAGTCACGCAGAACCGGGTAGTTCCGTCATTCTTAGGCACCAGGACTACAGGCGAGGCCCAAGAGCTGTCAGAGGGCTCAATGACTCCTAACTGAATCATTCCCTGTATCTCCTTCCACATTCCTTCTCGGACTGCTTCAGGGATACGGTAGTAGGGGCTGTCGAAGGGGCACTTGTTCAGGGGTCTCTACCTTATCCACAGCCAGGGTCGTGTAGCCCGGTTTTTGGGAGAAATTCACCTGTTTCTCCCACAGAAGCCACTTAGCCTGTTCCTTCTTTGTGGGGCTTAACTGGTCCCCTAGCTGTACGAGGCTAATGAGGTTAGTCTGGGGGTCTCTCTCTAGTAAGTCAGGGAGGGGTAAACTTTTGGAGTCGTCCGCAGCAGAGGCACATACTGCAGCAACATCCTCCTGCCGTTCCTGATACTCCTTCATCCTGTTCACATGAAAGGTTCGCTGGATTATTTCATCTGCACAGCTGGCAATAACATACTGTAGGTAGTATCACATACCTGGGTTACTACTTTATATGGGCCCTGCCAAAATGCCTGCATCTTGTTGGTCTTCACGGGCTTGAGCACTAAGACCTTCTGCCCAACCTGGAAGATAAGCTGTCGGGCCTCCCGATCATACCATCTCTTCTGTCTCCCCTGGGCCGCCTGGAGATTCTCCCTTACCATCAGAGACAGTTGCTCCATGCGGTCCCTGAGTTCCAGAACATAGGGCACTATGGGGGTCCTCTCCTGCTCTGTCTCTCCCTCCCAGTGTCCTCTAATGAGATTGAGGGGTCCGTGGACTCTTCTCCCATAGAATAACTCAAAGGGAGAGAACCCAGTAGATTCCTGGGGTATCTTTCAAATAACAGGTGAGGCAGGAATCTCTCCCAGTCTCTGCAAGCGTCCGAAAAGGTCCTCAGCATTTGCTTGAGGGTCCTGTTAAAGCGCTCGCAGAGACCATTAGTCTGGGGGTGGTAAGGTGAGCTCAGCAAGCAGTGGCGGCCCGTCCATAGGGGGCGCTCGGGCGCCGCCCCCCCCCCCCCCTCCAGGCAGCAAAAAAAAAAAAATCAAAAAAAAAATTTTTTTTTTATTACTGGCCCTTTAAAAAAAAAAGGAAAAAAAAAGGTCCTTAAGTGCTCTGTGTTTGGACGCCGGACAAAGTGCACTTATAGGAAGCGCCACGTCTTTGCAATCACGAGATTGCAGACATGGTGCTGCATTTGCGGGCGTTTAGCCCGCCTTGTGGTGTTTTCTGAAGCGCCAAGTAGCTTCCGCCCGGCCATAGTAATAGATACTACAGGCGCCGGGCGGAAGCTACTCGGCACTTCATATTTGATTGACATCTGCCCTGAGTCAGATGTCACTTCCTGCCTCTCTCTCTCATTGCGCCTGAGAGAGGAAACGGGAAGAATGCTGGTGCCAGTGTGAGGAGGAGGACACCGCAGGAGACCTAAGGTAAGTACCACTGGAACTCTGATGGGGACACCTGCTGTGGGGGGCTCTGATGGAGACACCCTGCTGTGGGGGGGCTCTGATGGGGGACACCTGCTGTGGGGGGGCTCTGATGGGGGACACCTGCTGGGGGGGGCTCTGATGGGGGACACCTGCTGTGGGGGGCTCTGATGGGGGACACCTGCTGTGGGGGGGCTCTGATGGGCGACTCCTGTTTTGGGTGGGCTCTGATGGGGGACACCTGCTGTGGGGGGCTCTGATGGGGGACACCTGCTGTGGTGGGCTCTGATGGGGGACACCTGCTGTGGGGGACTCTGATGGGGGACACCTGCTGTGGGGGGACTCTGATGGGGATCACCTGCTGTGGGGGGACTCTGAGACACCTGCCTCGGGGGACACCTGCTGTGGGGGGCTCTGATGGGGAACACCTGCTGTAGGGGGCTCTGATGGGGGACACCTGCTGTGGGGGGCTCTGATGGGGGACACCTGCTGTGGGTGGACTCTGATGGGGGACACCTGCTGTGGGGGGACTCTGATGGAGACACCCTGCTGTGGGGGACACCTGCTGTGGGGGGCTCTGATAGGGGACACCTGCTGTGGGGGGCTCTGATAGGGGACACCTGCTGTGGGGGGCTCTGATAGGGGACACCTGCTGTGGGGGGCTCTGATAGGGGACACCTGCTGTGGGGGGGCTCTGATGGGGACACCTGCTGTGGGGGGGCTCTGATGGGGACACCTGCTGTGGGGGGGCTCTGATGGGGACACCTGCTGTGGGGGGGCTCTGATGGGGACACCTGCTGTGGGGGGCTCTGATGGGGACACCTGCTGTGGGGGGGCTCTGATGGGGGACACCTGCTGTGGGGGCTCTGATGGGCGACTCCTGTTTTGGGGGGACTCTGATGAGGACACCTGCTGTGGGGGGACTCTGAGACACCTGCTGTGGGGGACACCTGCTGTGGGGGGCTCTGATGGGGACACCTGCTGTGGGGGACTCTGATGGGGGACATCTGCTGTGGGGGGACTCTGATGGGGGACACCTGCTGTGGGGGGACTCTGATGGGGGACACCTGCTGTGGGGGGACTCTGATTGAGACACCTGCTGTGGGGGACACCTGCTGTGGGGGGCTCTGATGGGGAACACCTGCTGTGGGGGGACTCTAATGGGGACACCTGCTGTGGGGGGACTCTAATGGGGACACCTGCTGTGGGGGGACTCTGATGGAGACACCCTGCTGTGGGGGACACCTGCTGTGGGGGACACCTGCTGTGGGGGGCTCTGATAGGGGACACCTGCTGTGGGGGGCTCTGATAGGGGACACCTGCTGTGGGGGGCTCTGATGGGGACACCTGCTGTGGGGGGGCTCTGATGGGGACACCTGTGGGGGGGCTCTGATGGGGACACCTGTGGGGGGGCTCTGATGGGGACACCTGCTGTGGGGGGGCTCTGATGGGGGACACCTACTGTGGGGGGCTCTGATGGGCGACTCCTGTTTTGGGGGGACTTTGATGGGGACACCTGCTGTGGGGGCTCTGATGGGCGACTCCTGTTTTGGGGGGACTCTGATGGGGACACCTGCTGTGGGGGGACTCTGATTGAGACACCTGCTGTGGGGGACACCTGCTGTGGGGGGCTCTGATGGGGACACCTGCTGTGGGGGGGCTCTGATGGGGGACACCTGCTGTGGGGGACTCTGATGGGGGACACCTGCTGTGGGGGGACTCTGATTGAGACACCTGCTGTGGGGGGCTCTGATGGGGAACACCTGCTGTAGGGGGCTCTGATGGGGGACACCTGCTGTGGGTGGACTCTGATGGGGGACACCTGCTGTGGGGGGACTCTGATGGGGGACACCTGCTGTGGGGGGCTCTGATGGGCGACACCTGCTGTGGGGGGCTTTGATAGGAGACACCTGCTGTGGGGGGCTCTGGTGGGGGACTCTGATGGGGAACACCTGCTGTGGGGGGACTCTAATGGTGACACCTGCTGTGGGGGGACTCTGATGGAGACACCCTGCTGTGGGGGACACCTGCTGTGGGGGCTCTGATAGGGGACACCTGCTGTGGGGGGCTCTGATGGGGACACCTGCTGTGGGGGGGCTCTGATGGGGACACCTGCTGTGGGGGGCTCTGATGGGGACACCTGCTGTGGGGGGGCTCTGATGGGGACACCTGCTGTGGGGGGGCTCTGATGGGGACACCTGCTGTGGGGGGGCTCTGATGGAGGACACCTACTGTGGGGGGCTCTGATGGGCAACTCCTGTTTTGGGGGGACTCTGATGGGGACACCTGCTGTGGGGGGCTCTGATGGGCGACTCCTGTTTTGGGGGGACTCTGATGGGACACCTGCTGTGGGGGGACTCTGATTGAGACACCTGCTGTGGGGGACACCTGCTGTGGGGGGGCTCTGATGGGGGACACCTGCTGTGGGGGGGCTCTGATGGGGGACACCTGCTGTGGGGGGCTCTGATGGGGGACACCTGCTGTGGTGGGCTCTGATGGGGGACACCTGCTGTGGGGGGACTCTGATTGAGACACCTGCTGTGGGGGACACCTGCTGTGGGGGGCTCTGATGGGGAACACCTGCTGTAGGGGGCTCTGATGGGGGACACCTGCTGTGGGGGGCTCTGATGGGGGACACCTGCTGTGGGGGGCTCTGATGGGGGACACCTGCTGTGGGTGGACTCTGATGGTAGACACCTGCTGTGGGGGGACTCTGATGGGGGACACCTGCTGTGGGGGGCTCTGATGGAGGACACCTGCTGTGGGGGGCTCTGATGGACGACACCTGCTGTGGGGGGCTCTGGTGGGGGACTCTGATGGGGAACACCTGCTGTGGGGGGACTCTAATGGGGACACCTGCTGTGGGGGGACTCTGATGGAGACACCCTGCTGTGGGGGACACCTGCTGTGGGGGGGCTCTGATGGGGACACCTGCTGTGGGGGGGGTTCTGATGGGGACACCTGCTGTGGGGGGTTCTGATGGGGACACCTGCTGTGGGGGGGGCTCTGATGGGGACACCTGCTGTGGGGGGGCTCTGATGGGGACACCTGCTGTGGGGGGCTCTGATGGGCGACTCCTGTTTTGGGGGGACTCTGATGGGGACACCTGCTGTGGGGGGACTCTGATGGGGGACACCTGCTGTGGGGGGCTCTGATGGGGGACACCTGCTGTGGGGGGCTCTGATGGGGGACACCTGCTGTGGGGGGCTTTGATAGGAGACACCTGCTGTGGGGGGCTCTGGTGGGGGTCTCTGATGGGGAACACCTGCTGTGGGGGGACTTTGATGGGGACACCTGCTGTGGGGGGACTCTAATGGGGACACCTGCTGTGGGGGGACTCTGATGGAGACACCCTGCTGTGGGGGACACCTGCTGTGGGGGGCTCTGATAGGGGACACCTGCTGTGGGGGGGCTCTGATGGGGACACCTGCTGTGGGGGGGCTCTGATGGGGACACCTGCTGTGGGGGGGCTCTGATGGGGACACCTGCTGTGGGGGGGCTCTGATGGGGACACCTGCTTTGGGGGGGCTTTGATGGGGGACACCTACTGTGGGGGGCTCTGATGGGCGACTCCTGTTTTGGGGGGACTCTGATGGGGACACCTGCTGTGGGGGGCTCTGATGGGCGACTCCTGTTTTGGGGGGACTCTGATGGGGACACCTGCTGTGGGGGACACCTGCTGTGGGGGGCTCTGATGGGGACACCTGCTGTGGGGGGCTCTGATGGGGACACCTGCTGTGGGGGGCTCTGATGGGGACACCTGCTGTGGGGGGGCTCTGATGGGGACACCTGCTGTGGGGGGGCTCTGATGGGGACACCTGCTGTGGAGGGGCTCTGATGGGGACACCTGCTGTGGGGGGCTCTGATGGGCGACTCCTGTTTTGGGGGGACTCTGATGGGGACACCTGCTGTGGGGGACTCTGATGGGGACACCTGCTGTGGGGGGACTCTGAGACACCTGCTGTGGGGGACACCTGCTGTAGGGGGCTCTGATGGGGAACACCTGCTGTGGGGGGCTCTGATGGGGGACACCTGCTGTGGGGGGCTCTGATGGGGGACACCTGCTGTGGGGGGCTCTGATGGGGGACACCTGCTGTGGGGGGCTCTGATGGGGGGACACCTGCTGTGGGGGTACTCTGATGGGGGACACCTGCTGTGGGGTACTCTGATGGGGACACCTGCCGTGGGGGGCTTTGATAGGAGACACCTGCTGTGGGGGGCTCTGATGGGGGACACCTGCTGTGGGGGGACTCTGATGGGGACACCTGCTGTGGGGGGACTCTGATGGAGACACCCTGCTTTGGGGGACACCTGCTGTTGGGGGCTCTAAAGGGGACACCTGCTGTTGGGGGCTCTGATGAGGGACACCTGCTGTGGGGGACTCTGATGGGGGACACCTGCTGTGGGGGACACATGCTGTGGGGGGGCTCTGATGGGGACACATGCTGTGGGGGACACTGATGGCAACTCTGATGTAAGGGGACAGAGGCTGTATTTGGGGGAGGCAGAGGCTGCATTTTGGGGGGCAGAGGCTGCATTTGGGGGGGACAGAGGCTGCATTTGGGGGGGACAGAGGCTGCATTTGGGGGGGACAGAGGCTGCATTTGGGGGGACAGAGGCTGCATTTGGGGGGGACAGAGGCTGCATTTTGGGGGGACAGAGGCTGCATTTTGGGGGGCAGAGGCTGTATTTGGGGGGACAGAGGCTGCATTTGGGGGGGCAGAGGCTGTATTTGGGGGGGACAGGCTGCATTTGGGGGAACAGAGGCGGCATTTAATGGGACACAGGCATGCTGCATTTGGGGGGGACAGAGGCTGCATTTGGGGGGGGGCAGAGGCATGCTGCATTTGGGGGGACAGAGGCTGCATTTGGGGGGACAGAGGCTGCATTTGGGGGAACAGAGGCTGCATTTAATGGGACACAGGCATGCTGCATTTGGGGGGACAGGGCTGCATTTAATGGGACACAGGCATGCTGCATTTGGGGGGGACAGAGGCTGCATTTTGGAGAACAGAGGCTGCATTTAATGGGACACAGGCATGATGCATGTAAAGGGACACAGGCATGCTGCATTTGGGGGGGGACAGAGGCTGCATTTGGGGAGACAGAGGCTGCATTTTATGTGATAGAGGCTGCATTTGGGGGGGGCAGAGGCTGCATTTGGGGAGACAGAGGCTGCATTTGGGGAGACAGAGGCTGCATTTGGGGAGACAGAGGCTGCATTTGGGGGGACAGAGGCTGCATTTGGGGGGACAGAGGCTGCATTTGATGTGACACAGGCTGCATGTAAGGACGGACTGCTGGGGACACCTGATGGCATCTGGTTGTAGGCGACGTGGCTAGTGACACACTCGGGGCTCCCACTGATTCTGCATTATGGTGAGTTGAATGATTTCATTTTATATTACAATGTAATAATAGAAATAATGCGCTTCAATCATCCTGACACCATAACAACCATGGTGCCGGGATGATTGAAGCACTAACACCAGGTGTTTGGAGTATCTTTATCTGCTGATTGTTAAACTTTCTAGAATACACATTTCTATTGTTGTGTAGGATCTAGGCCTGCTGTCCCTCTCTCCCTCTCCCTCCATCCCTCGTTCATCTCAGATGCTAACCACACCACCTTAGAGCCACGCCCACTATTTCGCTGAAACCACACCCATTTTCACCAAGTGGGAGGGGTCAAAAAGGAAGGGCGGGGTCTGGCGCCCCCCCATCCTAAAACTTCACCAGCCGCCACTGTCAGCAAGGGCTTAATATTGCTCACCTTCCATAACTGCTGGCTGAGCAAAGCGGTAAACTGGGTTCCCTGGTCAGAGAGAATCTCCTTAGGGAACCCCACTCTAGTAAATATCTTAACCAGGGCATCAGCTACTGTCTCTGCTTCAATGTTGGACATAGCTACTGCCTCTGGGGTAACGGGTGGCGTAGTCCACCACGGTGAGAATATACTTCTTCCCGGATGGACTAGGCCTGGCCAAGGGACCCACAATGTCAACGGCTATGCGGTAAAAGGTCTCCCCAATAATAGGCATGGACATAAGTCTGGCCTTAGGGTGGTCCCCCCCCGCTTACCTACCCGTTGACATGTGTCACACGTTTTGCAGTACTGTGGCACATCCTGGTTAAAATTGGGCCAGAAGAAATTCTGTGTAATTCTATAGGCTGTGCGACGGGACCCTAGATGTCCTGCTAGTGGTACATCATGCCCGATTTGCAGAATCTCCAGCTGGTATTTCTTAGGTACCACCAGCTGTCATTTCTGTGAAGGGGCTTTACTTCTCAGGGATGGCTTAGGGATCCTATACAGTCTATCCCCCACCCATTCATAAAGCTCCCCATCTATTCCCCTTTCCTGAGTATCTGCCTTAGCCCTTTACACAAGTAAGGCCGGGTCCTCCCAGGTTTCCCTCCCAAATGCCTCTGGGGTATCCAAGCCTAGGGGAGCCTGATCTAAGGTACATGACGGGAAAGATAGTCTTACCTGGGTCTCAGCAGCAAGCGGGCCGGTTCCAACAGCATGGGTCTGGGCACAGGTAGTCACTGGGTTGGCTTCAGCGGGGCTCATCAGGGTGTAAGCAGAAACAAGGGGGGCCAAATCATTCCCCAGTAGTACATCCCCTGGCAAATCCTTCATCACCCCCACATTCACCTGTTCTGAACCAACTACCCAATCCAGGTGAACACGGGCAACAGGCAGCCGGAACACGGTGCCTCCTGCTACCCTTACGTCTACATGTCTCCAGTGTGTTGGCTCTCTGGGATGAGGTTCTTCTGTAGTAGGGTCATGGTGGCGCCAGTATCACGTAGGCCATTGGCTACCTTTCCATTAACCTGGACAGTCTGCCTGTGTTGCTGCCTGTTGTCCTGGTTAGCTGCTTGTATTGGATCCGCCTCGTGCAGGATGCCCCAATGTTCTTCCTCTTCAATGCAGTGAGCCGCAGGCATGGATGTGCAGGGATTCCCCCCTGCAGGCTTTCTCCACGCCTGGGACTGCCTGGATTTTTGTGCCCTAGCTGTTTACACCCAAAACAGCTGATGGGTTGTGAGTAGTCCTGGGAGTTGAACCTGGGCTGCTGAGAATAAGTGGCTGCTGGAGGTGGTGCTGTAGGGCAGTACGACTGTGGTTGGTAGGCGCCAGCTGGAGGGGGAGCCGCTGTTCGATAATCCACCTGAGCTGTTGTCTTGACCACAGGGTTATCCAGTTTGCGGGCGTCTGTGTATTCACCTGCCCAGCGAGCTACTTCAGGCAAGGTTTTCGGTCCCGGACCCACTCTCTGACTTCTGGGGACAGCTTGTCAAAGAAGTGCTCCAGCAGGAACAGCTGTAGCACCTCTTCCCGGGATACTGCTTGGCATCCAGCAACCCAGTGGGATGCTGTGCGGTGCAGGCGGCATGTCCACTTGGTATATGAGTCTCCAGTCTGCTTGCTCGTCTCTCGGAACCTCCTCCGGTATGCCTCCGGTATGACGGCATACCCGGCCAAAAGTGCTTCTTTTACCAGCCCATAGTTCATAATCTCCTCATCTGGGATGGCCCTGAACACTTCACTGGCCTGGCCGGACAATTTCCCAGACAAAATGGTAACCCGTTCCTCTGTGGACACCTGGTGTAGGGCACATTGCTGTTCAAAATCGGCAAGGTACCCATCAATCGCCCCATCAGTTTCGAGGAAATTTTTAAAAGCAGCAAAATGTACCTTTCTCCTTTCAGTTGGTGCTGCTGTGACTCCTGCTGCTGCAGCACCTCTTTGCTGTAGCCAATTTGCCTCCACAGCCACTATAACTCGGTCTATGATCTCCGCTGTAGAGCTAGGGCCATAATGTGCCAGTCTTATGTTAACAGCCCGATCAAAACTTGCCTCTTCGGGTGTCCTGTCTGTTACGCTGGGCCTTTCAGTTATGTTGGGTCTTTCGGCTCTATCCATTTTGACTAGTTCTGCGATAATGTCCCTCTTTTTACGGTTGTTGGCCGGTCGGGCCGGTTCTCCAGTAGGTCCTTGAGGGTAGAGCTCTTTAGCCATTCATACTGTGCTTCCATTGGCCTGTGTCCTCTTGTAGCTGTCCTTCTGGGCTGTGGGAATCATCCCGCTGCTTGCCACCAATTGTAACAACACCCAGAGTATGAAAGGGGTTAAAGCCATTTAGGACATTCCATTTCTGAACACAAAGGCACCTACCGAACCTTCCAATCAGCCGAACTAGAAACCCGTTACGAATAATTCTCCCCCCCCCCAAGTACGAGACAAGGCTCTGTACGGAGGGTCAAACAGGAATCAGACTCCTTTATTAGAACCAGAATACAGTCTTATATACAGTAGAAGAGGAGGTCCCCCCTCCTGCTCATATTACTCTAACAATACAACTGTAACCAGAAACAGAATTAACGTGAACTAATTAACTAATCCCTTAAAGCAGCCGATGTGACTCTGTACCCTCCTGAGCATTGTATGATTAATCAGGATTTCATTGCAGGTCAGACTTGTTGTCACCGAGCTTCACACATTAGCATATACACAGGACACCTTCTCACAATAGCAGGAGCTAATTACAATTAACAATACAAACAGTGATCTCCCCCCCCTCCTCAGCCTAGTAGGCAACAAACTATAGTAGGAGTAGACTGTCCAGCTCCTACCCAGTTCTAGAGGCCAATGTGATCAGCTCTCTTGACTAACATGTTGAGTTCAGAATCAAACAAACCAAGAATAATCTGTACATATATCCTGGGAGATATTGTGGATAAATAATACTGTTACTGTCCCATTTTAAGTAATCCAAGATATATTTTCTCAGTTACCCTATGCCCAAAAGTGACTCCCATCACAATATATATATATATATATATATATATATATATATATATATATATATATATATATATACATACACAGTATCTCACAAAAGTGAGTACACCCCTCACATTTTTGTAAATTTTTTATTATATCTTTTCACTTGACAAAATATGCTGCACTTAAGGTTCCTAAGAGCACAGTGGCCTCCATAATCCTTAAATGGAAGATGTTTAGGACAACCAGAACCCTTCCTAGAGCTGGCCATCTGGCTAAACTGCGCTATCGGGGGAGAAGAGCCTTGGTGAGAGAGGTAAAGAAAAGAACCCAAAGATCACTGTGGCTGAGCTCCAGAGATGCAGTCGGGAGATGGGAGAAAGTTGTAGAAAGTCAACCATCACTGCAGCCCTCCACCATTCGGGGCTCTATGGCAGAGTGGCCTGACGGAAGCCTCTCCTTAGTGCAAGACACCTGAAGGACTCCAAGATGGTGAGAAATAAGATTCTCTGGTCTGATGAGACCAAGATAGAACTTTTTGGCCTTAATTCTAAGCGGTGTGTGTGGAGAAAACCAGGCACTGCTCATCACCTGTCCAATACAGTCCCAACAGTGAAGCATGGTGATGGCAGCATCATGCTGTGGGGGTGTTTTTCAGCTGCAGGGACAGGTCGACTGGTTGCAATCGAGGGAAAGATGAATGCGGCCAAGTACAGGGATATCCTGGATGAAAACCTATGCTCAGGACCTCAGACTGGGCCAAAGGTTTACCTTCCAACGAGACAATGACCCTAAGCACACAGCTAAAATAACGAAGGAGTGGCATCACAACAACTCCGTGACTGTTCTTGAATGGCCCAGCCAGAGCCCTGACTTAAACCCAATTGAGCATCTCTGGAGAGACCTAAAAAAGACTGTCCACCAACGTTTACCATCCAACCTGACAGAACTAGAGAGGATCTGCAAGGAGGAATGGCAGAGGATCCCCAAATCCAGGTGTGAAAAACTTGTTGCATCTTTCCCAAAAAGACTCATGGCTGTATTAGATCAAAAGGGTGCTTCTACTAATTACTGAGCAAAGGGTCTGAATACTTAGGACCATGTGATATTTCAGTTTTTCTTTTTTAATAAATCTGCAAAAATGTCAACAATTCTGTGTTTTTCTGTCAATATGGGGTGCTGTGTGTACATTAATGGGGAAAAAATGAACCTAAATGATTTTAGCAAATGGCTGCAATATAACAAAACCTGAAAAATTTAAGGGGGGGTCTGAATACTTTCCGTCCCCACGCCCCCACTGTAATATATATATATATATATATATATATGTATGAGTGTGTGTGTGTGTGTGTGTGTATATATATGTGTGTGTATATATATATATATATATATATATATATATATATATATACACACACAAATCTATTAACAAATCTATTCAATATTGAAAAAAGTGATTGGACAAATATACACAAACACAACTCGTAAACCACCAGCAATGTTTTAAAAAAATATGATACAGTCCTCAAAAACAGAAACAGATGCAAACAGGGGACCAGCAGGTTGAAGATAACTTATAAATTATGAATCAATAAGGGTATAGGTGTCAAACTCCTCCCATGGAACATACTAATTTTCGCCCCATCTCCACATTTTACCCTTCACAATCCAAGGGACCATACATTGATACATTTTATCAAGTAGTCTATAGGGATCTGATACAGATGTGCAATCACACCCTACACCAAACCTTACCCAGGCCAAACGCCAGGCATTATGCTCAGTGGAGAACGATTCGAGTGTCACTATCAAACAAGCTGACAAGGGAGGCAGCTTGGTTGGACAAAACCGTAAGGACTATTTAGATGAGTTCTTTAGGCTACTTGCTGATACCGATACCTACAAGATACTGCCTAGAGATCTCCTTCCTGAATTCCAACTTGACCTGAGAGACTTAGTTGATGAGGCCACAAAGGATGGTGTACGAACGAAGAGGGAATGACTTTTCCTTCTACCGACACTATGTAGTACTCCCTACTTCTATCATTTGCCGAAAATGCACAAATCTTTATTGAATCCCCCAGGAAGACCTATCGTGGCTGGCACTAACAGTTTTTTTTACTTCCAGATTGTCCCAATACATTGATCTTTTTTTGCAGCCGATTGTTCATCAATTACCTTCATACATTAGGGACTTTGGACACATTATTGAAATTTTACATAAGTATAGGTGGAAGAATCAGTACCTGTGGGCGTCTCTTGACCTGTGCTCCTTGTACACCTCCGTTCCACATGAAGTTGGAATAAGGGCACTTAGTCACTTCCTATGTACTGAGCCACCAATGAACTCACGACAGGCTGAATTCCTAGTACCAAATTTTGCTTAGAGCATAATTATTTTGTTTTCCAGGATACATTTTATCTTTAAACCAGGGGCACAGCAATGGGAGCCAGCTTCGCTCCGTGTTATGCCAATGTAACAATGGGGTTGTGGGAACAACTTTTTGTTTAGCGTAATCCCTTCTGAGAGCACATTGTCTTCTATGGTTGATATATTGACAATCTGCTTCTGATTTGGGATGGTACTAAAGATCTTTTTCTGTCCTTTGTGGAGCATTGCAACGCAAATGATCTGGGTCTCAGCTTCACACATGTTGTCCAGCCCAATCTCGGTGTGACAAACGACCGATATTAGAGGATATTTCGACAGTCGTGTTGGTATTTTCCAATGTAAAAAGAGGGGGTGTCTAACCTGCCAGTCCATCCCCCATGGCCACCCTTCCATTACAGATAGGGCAGGTAAAGATTATGTCATTAGACAGTTTATCACTTGTTCAACTCAGTTTGTAGTCTATGAGCTCAAATGTTCATGTAATCTGTTATATGTAGGCCGGACCATACACACGTTGTGCACTAGGGTAGGCAAAGATTGCAGATTTATACAGAAAGGCCTGGTCCAACATAGTGTGCCAAGACATTTCTCTCAACATCATGCGAGAAATTTCAAGGCCATAACAGTTCTAGCGATTGAACATATTCCCAAGGGGTCCCTTACAGATAACGGGAGATTCTCATTATTATGCAAAAGGGAAACCATGTGGATTTACAATTTAATTCTCTCTCACCCCATGAGTTAAATGAGGAGTTGGACACCCATACCCTCATTGATTCATAATTTAAGTTATTATCAACCTGCTGGTCCCCTCCAGGCGTCTGTTTCTGAGGATTGTATCATATTTTTTTTAAAACATTGCTGGTGGTTTGAGTTGTGTTTGTGTATATGTGTCCAAACACTTTTTTTAATATTGAGTATAAAATCCCTGTTCTATGCTGGATCTCAAGCGTGTTATCTGAGGAAGGGGCTGTGAAACCCCGAAACATGTAATCTTATACCGTTCAAGCTCTGGCACCTGCTGTGATACTCTTCACATCCCCTGCTGTGATCCATCAGGCTTTGCCAATGTCTGCCTGCGGTTGGAGCATGTGACTTGGCCAGGAGGAGTCCTGTGGTGTCCAGACACCTTGCAGCTCAGCCTCGTTCCTGCTGCCCCTCCAGCATCCATCTCTGGTCTCACCGGCCGATGCAGCGGCTCTGCCATCTTCCACTCTGGTCATACAGTGGTCGTGCTTCCTGCATCTGTGCCCAGCCTTTCCCCCTCCCTGATGTAGCCCAGCTTTGGTTATGGTCACCGCTCCCAGCTGTTGGAAAGTGTAATCAGGCTTCCCATTTTTGGTCTGCAGCCCCCTCTGTCCACAGCCCTCACAGAAGCGGGAAAGACATTTCTCCACCACCTTTGGCTCCATTGCTGGCACTGTCACAGTGAGTTTGGCCATTCTGATGATTTTTCCCATTTGTACTGTGTATTGGTTACATGTTTTCTCAGCAATAAACTGTTTTAAATTTCACATGGATTCCATCTCCAATTGATTCCTTGACACGTCCTGGATCTGCGCTTCACAATTCTGTTGTTTTTATAAATTACACATATAATTTCCTGACAACTTATCACACTTGTGAAGGGCCTGGAGCACCAGAACAATGGAAACGCCCACAAAATGACCCCATTTTGGAAAGAAAACAACCCAACATATATTCTAAGAGACATAATGAGTCTTTTGAACATGTCATTTTTTTCCACAAGTTTTTGGAAAATGTGGAAAGAAAATGAAAACGCATTTTTCTACGCATTTTTTACACATTTTATGGCACTGACGGGTGCTGATGAGGATCCACTGATAGGGTGGCACTGAGGAGCACTTACTGATAGGCACTGTATTGGCACTAATGGGCACTTTAGTGGCACTGTAGAGCACAGATGTGGCACTGATGGGGCACATATGTGCACTGATGTGCCACTGTAGGGCACTAATGTGGCACTGTATAGATCTGATGTCACACTGTAGAGTACTGATAGGGCACAGATGTGCACTGTAGAGCACTGATGGGGCACAGATAAGGCACTGTAGAGCACTGCTGGGTACTGATGTGGCACTACTGGGGCACAGATTTCCACTCAAGCAGCCTCACACTGCAGCTTCTCCCTCCTCTGCTCTCACAATCTGTGTGAGCAGAGGAGAGAACCAGACATGACGCTGGTTTGTTTAGTGATCGCCCCATCATTGGATGTAGCGATCACATGGTAAAGGGCCGCTGGGATTGGCCCTTTACCCAGTCCGTGAAGTGCCAGGTGCCGAGAACCCGGCGAGCATGAACACTGCTGTGTGCGCGATCCTGGGAGGACGTCATTGTACGTCCTCCCAGAATTATCCAACTGCGCTGAGGACGCTGGGTGTACTGGCCACCTGCCAGGTATCTGGGCAAGCATCAGACCATTTGCATGAGTACAAGTAGTTGTGCAAATGCTTGGTATTGACACCTATACTAGTATCGATATTGGTGCAACCCTGGTAGAGTTTCTTGGACCAACCATTACACTTGCACCTGTGCAAGTGCCATAATAGGACTTTTTGCACACTGAAACTGAACTTTAGTGCACACAAAAATGGCCAAAATAATCTCTGTGGCAGAGTAGTAAACATACTAGCAAAAATACCAATTCTGTGGCCTGTGCAAGCAGAGTTATGCAGGCAAGCGTGCTGGTGCTGGAGCGGATCCCCCTTTTTCAAAGTGGCTTGGAAATGGTGGCAGGAGGGAAACAGGTGCACGGTTTTATGGAGGCCGAGCACCGTGAGTGATGACATCACGAAAATGGGCTCTACACATGCTGGGGCATGCGAGGACCCGTATGCGCACTGGTGATGGCCGAATATCATTTGCTCACCTTCAGCATTGCACATGTGCAGTGCAAAATCAGAATGTTTTCTTTTTTTTTTTTTTACAGACAGCCTCCATCTGTAACAGACATTTATGGACAGGCCGTAAATAGGTTAAAATTTACAGACTGTCTGGTAAATTAATGGACGGTTGGTAACCATGATGGGAGCCCATAGCCTTAAAATACCCTGGGAATCTGGCATACACCTAATCTGGTTTACACCTGAATGGCCTGGCGATGGGGGAAGGAGGGGGGGCGAACCTCCGAGTGGTCACGCCGTGGCATGAGCTCCCGAAAGTAAGGACCGTTACCTGTCAAAAACAGGTACCTACTCCCCCTCAACCCTGAAAGGTGCCAAATGTGGCACCAGAGGGGGGGTCCAATAAGTGCAGCTTCCACTTTTGGGTGGAACTCCGCTTTAACAACCGATGAGTTATTAGCTGACATTGGGTTTCCCTGCTTTCCCTCCCCTCCTGAACCATACCAGGCCACATGCCCTCAACATATGGGGCTCATCCCCACAACCATGCCAGGTGGTTGTGGGGGGCTTATCGTATTCTGGATGCCCCAGATCCCGGCCCCCCCCCCCATGTGAATGAGTATCGGGTACATAGTACCCCTACCCATTCATCAAAAAAGGGTCAAAAAGTAGCAAACACAAGAGACAAGTTTTTGGCAATTCCTTTGTTTAAAAAAATGTAAAAATAGTTTCCCTCAAAGTAAATCCATCATCAATCCCGCCAACCCAAAGAAAAAAAAATTGCTCCCGCTTCCTGGGAGGCCTCCCACCGAATGCCTGCTCTGCACTTTGACATTTCTGATATAGATAAGGGGCAGGGCCACCTGGCCACGTCACCCTGTGACCCCACCTCCTTCTGACGCCACATGCCCAGCGCGCACCAGTCCGCGACATCAGAAAGAGGCAGTGCCACCGGAAGACGTGGGCAGGTGGCCCCTCTCCTGTATATAAGAAATATCAACGCACAGAGCAAGCAGTCGGCGGGAGGCCTCCCAGGTGGGAATGTTTTTAAATTTTTTGTTAAAAACGTGTCTCTTGTGTTTATTATTTCTTGACACTTTTTGGTGAATGGGTAGGGGTACTATGTACCCGATACCAACTCACATAGGGGAAGGCCACGATCTGGGGGGCCCCTTGTTAAAGGGGGCTTCCAGATTCCGATAAGTCCCCCAACCACCTGCCACGATTGTTGGGATGAGGCCCTTGTCCCCATCAACATGGGGGGGGTGTCGTAATGTAGTAGTGGGTAGATGATAATTAAATTATTAGTATGATGCAAATCATTTCCAGCAGCAACCAGATTCTTCCAGAGAGATGCATTTTATTAAAACTTGAGAATCAATCCAACAGAGGTACAGACAAAATGGGTGACAGGCTATTCGTGTAGCATTCAGACACCTTCAGAGAACCCAGTTTCTCCTGTCACTTTTTAGCCAGCCCGACCCTTCACTTTTATACACCTTTTTTACCACAAGGACAAGCAATTTTATTGGCCAGTCCTATTTGGCATTTGAGCTGTTTTTATCCTTCTAATTGACAGATAATGATCCCTAGCCATAAACAGCTGTAGTCACAAACTGCCCTAAATTGCATTCTCCTAATACTAATTATGTAGACCCTGATGGGCTGAGGTGGTCTTTTATTAACATAGAACAGAGTCATTATCTGTCCCTTTAATATGTAGAGTAAACCTGGTTTGGTCAGTATCCGCTTTAATCAACAAGTACCCTATGAAATGCCTAATTAGATAAACAGATACCAATGTTTGTATGTGAACACATCACAATGCATGTATACATATAATACAATACATACACGTGTGTATGTGTATATATATATATATATATATATATATATATATATATATATATATATATATATATACACAGTGGGGACGGAAAGTATTCAGACCTCCTTAAATGTTTCACTCTTTGTTATATTGCAGCCATTTGCTAAAGAGGATATAGGGGTGAGGCGCGAAGGCAGTTGCTGTCACTTGCCTGTCCGTGCATGCACACCTAAAGGTTGGAAGTTGTGACTATCTCGGCACTTGTTAGTAACTCGCAATTGAGAGGAAATATATAAAAAGTATACATTTTAATAATTACAATACACATTTACAGAATAATATATACATACAATGCTAAAACAGATTGTATACACCGCACTGAACACAATAACTGACGGGTAAACCCGTAAAGTTTCTTGTAGAGGGGGGTATATAGGATTTTTTCTCAACCGGTTTCGCGGTTAAAACCGCTTCTTCATGAGGGATAGATCTATAAAACAATTAATAGACTTTAATTTTAAACAAAAATAGAGAAAATACAGCAAAGTGGAATAATCAGCATAATACAAACATAGTAACAAAATAGAAGACTGGCTCACCCACTCAGACAGATTCAATGGAATAATAGCAGGACCCCACACAAATCCCCCCACGGCGGACACGGGGGACTGTGGACAATTTCTGGTAGAATAAATAATAAACCATAAACATATGGAAACTGGAGTGTTAGAGTGGTGCACACCCGGGTGAGATGAATTGGAAGTCTAGGCGGGGAAGGTAGAGTGATAAGGAAGAACATAGAACTAAAGAGGAGGAACAAGGGGTAGAAGTGAGGCAGGAGAAGAGTGTGAGGGGGAGGGGGAACAAGGGGGGGGAAGTGGAGGAAAAGGGGGGAGGGAGAAGAAGGAACTAAGGAGGGGGAAAGGGAAGGGGGGAAAAAGGGGGAATAGGGGAGGAAAAGGGGGAAGGGGGGGAGGAAAAGGGGGAAGGGGGGGAGGGTAAGGGGGTGCAGGAAAGGAAGAGGGGTTGAGAAGGGGGGGAGGAGAAAAGGAGGGGGAAAGGGAGGAAGGAATGGGGAAAGGGAGAAGAGGCAAACGAGGGGAAGGGGGGAGGGGAAGAGAGAAAGGAAGAAAGAGGTGCCACAGAATCCCCCAAGACATCCAGTGGTCTAAAGCATACAACCTTAGATCAGATAGACAGAAAAGTGAACACTCACCAGGTAATTGGCTAATCAGTAATAATGCATGGGCTGCTTGTATCAAGGTATCATATGTAGCATTAGTAAAAGATTCAAGGATAGTCCCGAAAGCAAGAGATGAACAATCAGGGTTTGGGATTGCAGCCAGGCCGCACCAGGTACGACCAGTAGGACCCCTAAGTAGCAACCTAGTCTGTAATATGAAAAAATATATATAGATGGGATCAAGCTTCTGGAGGTCAGCAGCCAGGGGGAGTGGATAGAAGAGAAAGGCAAGAAAAGACACATAGAGGGAAAATAGCCAGGAAATAGGGAAAGACACATCCCTGTGATAATGACAGGGACATGAGAGCACCAGGGGAAGGAAGAGCACATAAGGTAGTGCAGAACAGGCACATCCCTGCATAGCTTGCAGGGACATGCTGACTCACAAGAGGAAAAGAAGTGCAGGAGATGGTAGAGGCTCATCCCTGCACCACGCACAGAAAACATACTGAAACACGGGAGAAAGGGGTACAAGGAAAGGCAGTAGTGACAGGAAAAGGCAGCTTCCACACCCATCACACAAGCATACCGACCTTCAGAAGGGGGATGATCCAATGAAGCAGCCCAGCATAAAGGCGTCCATTCAGGCTCAGAAAGCGGTCCCAAATTGGGGCCGCTACAAGAGCTCCCCAACACAGAAGTCAGAGCACGCCACCGTAGGTGGCGTCTGACGTAACCGGATCTGTTTACCCGCACTTCGCAGGTGCACGGATGCCGTGCTACTGCGCAAGCGCGCGCTGATGTCAAAAGGATTGGTGAGATCCAAGACTATACAGTGCAAGCAGGAAAACCTGCCAGGGTAAACACATGTCCGCCGGGGGGAGAGAGGGCAACATACCAGAACCACTGAGAAAGGGGGGGAAGGAGGGAGGGGGGGAGGGGAGTGAGTCCTCTGAACAGCAATGAGTAGAAAAATTGTTTAATAAACATAACGAAAAACTACACAATTGTTGATATATAAATCTCTGGGAATATAACACCAGGAATGTCACCAGTCCTAACATACAAGCGGATCGTTAACATAGGTGAAGTGCCATTGGGAAGATGCATTTGAACTAATGAGGAGGGGGAAAAGGGGGGAGGGGAGGAGAAGGGGAAAAAGGGGGAAAAAGAGGGAGAAAAGGGGGAGGGGGAGAAGGGGGAGAAGGGGGAAGGCCAGGACTAAAGGGGAAGGGGGGGAATTGACCACAGAATCACAAGAAAGGTTTATAAGACTGCACCGCAGTCTGCAAAGGTTCGTGGGACAAAGAGTTCTCCGTTTGGTAAAACGAACCGTTTCCCCTCACGAACCCAGGGACAGCGGGGGCAATCCCCACATCTGAATGTGCCCTTAGGTCCTATCCTAGGGAGTTTTTCAAATGTGTAATGGCTGGAAGTAAGTTGGTCCCGCAGGAAACATGCCCCGCGGAACACCAACTCCAGGGCAGACCGCACATGTTTGCCTAGGATATGATGTTCAGCCAGAAAGTGCCAATTGTTAGATAGAATGTTTCGAAGTACATTATGGTGTGCTGAATATGTAGTAATGAACCTCACGGGGTCATTGGAAGAGGAGGGTTTTTTACGATTAAATAATAGAGAGTTGCGAGGGCGTGACAAGGGGGGGGGGGGGGAAAGGGGGGGAGTGGAGGAAAAGGGGGGGGAAGGGAGAGGAAGGAACATCTTCCTTTCCTGCCCCCCTTACCCTTCCCCCCTTCCCCCTTTTCCTCCCCCTTTTTCCCCCTTCCTGTCCCCTTTCCCTTTCCCCCTCCTTAGTTCCTTCTTCTCCCTTTCCTCCCCCCTTTTCTCCCCCCTTTTCCTCCACCAAAGTTTATTGTGGCTGAGCTCCAGAGATGCAGTCGGGAGATGGGAGAAAGTTGTAAAAAGTCGACCATCACTGCAGCCCTCCACCAGTCGGGGCTTATTGGCTGAGTGGCCCGACGGAAGCCTCTCCTCAATGCAAGACACATGAAAGCCCACATGGAGTTTGCTAAAAACACCTGAAGGACTCCAGGATGGTGAGAAATAAGATTCTCTGGTCTGATGAGACCAAGATAGAACTTTTTGGCCTTAATTCTAAGCGGTATGTGTGGAGAAAACCAGGCACTGCTCATCACCTGTCCAATACAGTCCCAACAGTGAACAATGGTGGTGGCAGCATCCTGTTGCGGGGGTGTTTTTCAGCTGCAGGGACAGGACGACTGGTTGCAATTGAGGGAAAGATGAATGTGGCCAAGTACAGGGATATCCTGGACGAAAACCTTCTCCAGAGTGCTCAGGACCTCAGACTGGCCTGAAGTTTTACCTTCCAACAAGACAATGGCCCTAAGCACACAGCTAAAATAACGAAGGAGTGGCTTCACAACAACTCCGTGACTGTTCTTGAATGGCCCAGCCAGAGCCCTGACTTAAACCCAATTGAGTATCTCTGGAGAGACCTAAAAATGGCTGTCCACCAACGTTTACCATCCAACCTGACAGAACTGGAGAGGATCTGCAAGGAGGAATGGCAGAGGATCCCCAAATCCAGGTGTGAAAAACTTGTTGCATTGTTGCAAAATTTAAGGGGGTCTGAATACTTTCCGTCCCCACTGTGTGTGTGTGTGTGTGTGTATGTGTATATATATATATATATATATAATATATATATATATATATATATACACATACATACAGAATCTCACAAAAGTGAGTACACCCCTAACATTTTTGGAAATATTTTATTATATCTTTCCATGTGACAACACTGAAGAAATTACACTTTTCTACAATGTAGTGAGTGTACAGCTTGTATAACAGCAGTGGAAATTTTCTGTCCCCTCAAAATAATTCAGCACACAGCCATTAATGTCTAAACCACTGGCGACAAAAGTGAGTATACCCCTAAGTGAAAATGTCCAAATTGGGCCCCATTAGCCATTTTTTCTCTCCGGTGTCATGTGACTCGTTGGTGTTACAAGGTCTGAGGTGCGAATGGGGAGCAGGTGTGTTAAATTTGGTGTTATCACTCTCACTCTTTCATACTGGTCACTGGAAGTTCAACATGACATAAATATGGCCTAGGTTATAAGAAGATTATATAATTGACCCAAGTGGTATGGATGTGTCATTGCCATCATCTCGTATATACTTAAAGAAAACTGCATAAACCTCTATTGGGATTTTTAAGGAAAACCCGACAAGAATTTGACAAAAGAGTTGAAAAACACATGCACAGTATGGGCATTGGCAATCTCTACCTACCAATTGGTAGGCATGTAGCCAGACAACACAACTACAGGATGCCCAATGTTAACTTTACAGTCCTGGATAGACTCCATATACCAATCAGGGGGGGCGACTGGAACAAGGTTCTGCTCCAGAGGGAAATGCGCTGGATCAGATACCTTAGGGCCACCACCCCCCTGGCTTAAATGAAACAGAGAGTTTCAGGCCCTTTTTGGATGGCTTTAATTTGGGTAAAACCAACTAAAGGTCACCTTTTGTCCCCTCTGACCTTGTCCATGTTCATGGGCCTTAATACCCCTATTATCGTTCTGACCTCTCTGCCCCATGGGGTATCCTATGTGAACCCCTGGGTTGCTAACGGGTATCGAGACATGAGATATATTACTTCAAAGGTTTTTAGATATTTGTGTATACATACATATTTATGTGGTTTTTTGGTGTCTCATCACCACTTGATTTGGCCATATGTCCTTTAGGCCAATTCCAAGTGGAGTTTTGAGAAATACCACTGTTTTCTACTTGATATATTTATCTCACTTTTTCATTATTGTACTTCTCCATGACCATTAGGGCCGCTAAGTAGTAGTTTGTTTTTATCTCGCATTTAGATTATCCTCCATGCATTTCTAGGGTTTCCGGTGTAGGGGTGGGATGGCTTTTCCGCGTTGGTTTCCCCAGTTGGGAAGGGTACTCGCCCTATTTGTCCTATCCCTACCCGACACAGGGGGGCCATGGTGTCCCATCTGTACATTGCGGCAATTTTACCCCAATGCTTGAAATGATGTTTCAAGTGGGGGCAACCTGTGTCGGTGGTTATTAGTCCTCGGTTATCCACTCTCCACTCCGGATGCCCTGAGTGGTTCAGGGGGCTAGCCCCCTTAGGTGTTATAGGCCCCAGGATGAAAACCCCCCTCCTTGGCTTTTTCCACCAGCCACCTTCTCTAGGCTGTAACGCTGACTAGGATATATTATCCTGTCAAACAGTCAATTGGGCCTACTTTTTTCCATGAGGGGAGGGGGGTGCTTCCCCCTTGGATGGCGACACTGCGTCTACTACGCCTAAGGCATTTGTAATGACTCTGAGTCACCCCATTCCAGCATTTCCATCTATGGGCGTAGCCCTTTTCCATCATAGCGGCCGGCCATCATGTCTGATGTGCGTCTCCGTGACGCTCGCCACTGCGGCGCGCATGCGCTGTGTCAGCGGCGGTGGCCAGTGTTATGGAACGCACTGCGTCATCACGATGGATTGCCCTGTTGGCGGTGGTTTTGGGTTGTGCTGCATCATTGGCTGACGCAGCAGCCCATCCCCGCCCACACCATTTAAAAGGATGCCAGGGACAGCAAATGGCATCACTCCTTCCCTCGGTCACCAGCCAAGGGCTATCAGGGTATGGAGACTGCTCCGGGTTGATTGGATTTATACTCCCTGCTACAAGTAAGTGCACCTACTTGGGATCTATATACCCAATACCAGAATAGGAGAAGGGGGTTCTATTACCTCCTTTTCCTTATCAATGTTTTTTGTTTTTGTTTTTATTTCCCTCTTTTTCACCCTGTTATACAGCTATCAAATACTTGATGCTGTGAATGCCAATTTTTGGATTATAATTTCAGATCCAGCCGTCTTGTAGAGGATATAGGACATTGCTAACCCATGGGGAATTAGGACCTCTCACCTTCACACTGGAAATACCATTTACCCACGAAGTGCATTAGGAGGATATTGTGATACATTTCCCTGAAGAAGACTTTCTTTGAAATAAGCATGTTGAAACGCGTTGGAATTCTACTACTCAATGCCACGGTTTCCTGTCTGTGGTGATTGTATCGTGTAGTATGATGTATCACTTTCTTCCAATTTTTCCCTTTTTCTTAATGCAATGCACTTTTTAAAATAATTTTGCAATGTGATATCATGATCAAATCCTGTCCATTTATTTAAATTGTATTTATGTAATTAAATTTAAATCTGTAATAAACATATTTTTACTTAAGTTTATAGTTTTCATTGCCTTAAAAATCCCAATAGAGGTTTATGCAGTTTTCTTTAAGGTTATAAGATGATTGCCAAGACCCTGACACTGAGCTGCAGCACGGTGGACAAGATCATACAGTGGCTTAATAGGACAGGTTCCACTCAGAATAGGCCTTGCCATGGTCGACCAAAGAAGTTGAGTACATAGCGTCATATCAAGAGGTTGTCTTTGGGAAATAGATGTATGAGTGCTGCCAGCATTGCTGCAGAGGTCGAAGGAGTGGGGGGTCAGCCTGCCAGTGCTCAGACCATGCGCCGCACAGTGGATCAAATTGGTCTGAATGTCTGTTGTCCCAGAAGGAAGCCTCTTCTAAAGATGATACACAAGAAAGCCCACAAACAGTTTGCTTGAAGACAAGCAGACTAAGGACATGGATTACTGGAACCATGTCCTGTGGTCTGATGAGACCAAGATGAACTTATTTGGTTCAGATGGTGTCAAGTGTGTGTGTCGGTCATCAGGTGCCCATGCTAGTGCACCCCTATCTGGCCAACTGACCAGAGTTAAGTGCCGGAACTTGTGGCATTGGGCTCCGGGACTGTGGCGTCACTAGGATTGGGGTCACCTGGTGCGGTAAAAATTGTGTCACACACCCCCTATTTTTGGGCCAGAGGCCCAGCGTTGGAGCTTGTTGTGGCAGTCAATAAGGCCTAGAGGATAGCAGGTTAGGCACTTCCTTAGTCCCTAGAAACAGTAATGGATAATGGCCAACAGGCCCTCTTACCAGACCCAGCAAAACCGCAGCAGTGATCCCTCTGGCTGAATGTTCGTGTACAGGGGTACAGTGTGGCACCCTCTCTGGTGGTTGGGTACAGCGTGACTCCCTCTCTGGTGGTGTGGCTACAGCTTGGCTCCCTCTCTGGTGGTGCGGGTATAGCATGGCTCTCTCTGGTGGTGCGGATACAGGGGTACAGCGTGGCTCCCTCTCTGGTGGTGCGGGTACAGAGATACTGCGTGGCTCCCTCTCTGGTGTGGGTACAGCATGGCTCCCTTGCTGATTGTGTGGGTACAGGGGTACAGTGTGGCTCCCTGTCTGGTTGTGCAGGTACAGGAGTACAGCCTGGCTCCCTCTCTGGTGGTGCGGGTACAGTGTGGCTCCCTCTCTTGTGGTGCATGTACAGGGGTAAAGTGTGGCTCCCTCTCTGGTGGTGCGGGTACAGCGTGACTCCCTCTTTGGTGGTGCAGGTACAGAGTGTCTCTCTCTCTAGTGGTGGGATATAGGGGTACAGCATGGCTCCCTCTCTGGTGGTGCGGGTACAGCGTGGCTCCCTCTCTGGTGGTGAGTATACAGGGGTACAGTGTGGCTCCCTCTCTGGTGGTGCGGGTACAGCCTAGCTCCTTGGGTGATGCGGCTACAGCGTGGCTCCCTCTCTGGTGGTGCGGATAAAACATGGCTCCCTCTCTGGTGGTTTCAGGTACAGCATGGCTCCATCTCTGGGGGTGCCGGTACAGCATGGCTCCCTCTCTGGTGGTGTGGGTACAGGGGTACAGCGTGGCTTCCTCTCTGGTGGTGTGGTTTACAGTGTAGCTCCCTCTCTGGTGATGTGGGTACATCGTGGCTCCCTCTCTGGTGGTGTGTGTACAGGGATACAGCGTGGCTCCCTCTCTGGTGGTGTGGGTACAGGGATACAGCGTGGCTCCCTCTCTGATGTGGGTACAGCATGGCTCCCTTGCTGATGGTGTGGGTACAGGGGTACAGCGTGGCTCCCTGTCTGGTTGTGCAGGTACAGGGGTACAGCCTGGCACCCTCTCTGGTGTTGCAGGTACAGCGTGGCTCCCTCTCTGGTGGTGCGGGTACAGCGTAGCTCCCTCTCTGGTGATGCGGGTACAGCAGGGCTCCCGCTCTGGTGGTGTGTTTACAGGGGTACACCATGGCTCCCTTTCTGGTGGTGTGGGTACAGGGGTACAGTGTGGCTACCTTTCTGGTGGTGTGGGTACAGGGGTAAAGCATGGCTCCCTCTCTGGTGGTGCGGGCACAGCATGGCTCCCTCTCTGATGGTGCCGGTACAGCGTGGCTCCCTCTCTGGTGGTGTGGGTACAGCGTGGCTTCCCCTCT
Source organism: Aquarana catesbeiana (assembly GCF_042186555.1). Taxonomy (NCBI): domain Eukaryota; kingdom Metazoa; phylum Chordata; class Amphibia; order Anura; family Ranidae; genus Aquarana; species Aquarana catesbeiana. The sequence continues at coordinate 132,785,119 of NC_133330.1, forward strand.
GGTGGTGCGGGTACAGCGTAGCTCCCTCTCTGGTGATGCGGGTACAGCAGGGCTCCTGCTCTGGTGGTGTGTTTACAGGGGTACACCATGGCTCCCTCTCTGGTGGTGCTGGTACAGGGGTACAGTGTGGCTACCTTTCTGGTGGTGTGGGTACAGGGGTAAAGCATGGCTCCCTCTCTGGTGGTGCGGGCACAGCATGGCTCCCTCTCTGATGGTGCCGGTACAGCGTGGCTCCCTCTCTGGTGGTGTGGGTACAGCGTGGCTTCCCCTCTGGTAATGGGGGTACAGCGTGGCTCCCTCTCTGGTGTGTGTGTGCAGGGGTACAGTGTGGCTCCCTTTCTGGTGGTGCAGGTACAGTGTGGCTCCTGCTCTGGTGGTGCTGGTACAGGGGTACAGTGTGGCTACCTCCCTGGTGGTGTGGGTACAGGGGTACAGCGTGGCTCCCTCTCTGGTGGTGTGTGTGTACAGGGGTACAGTGTGGCTCCCTTTCTGGTGGTGCGGGTACAGTGTGGCTCCCGCTCTGGTGGTGCTGGTACAGGGGTACAGTGTGGCTACCTCTCTGGTGGTGCTGGTACATGGGTACAGTGTGGCTACCTCCCTGGTGGTGTGGGTACAGGGGTACAGCATGGCTCCCTCTCTGGTGGTGCGGATAAAACATGGCTCCCTCTCTGGTGGTTTCAGGTACAGCATGGCTCCATCTCTGGGGGTGCCGGTACAGCATGGCTCCCTCTCTGGTGGTGTGGGTACAGGGGTACAGCGTGGCTTCCTCTCTGGTGGTGTGGTTTACAGTGTAGCTCCCTCTCTGGTGATGTGGGTACATCGTGGCTCCCTCTCTGGTGGTGTGTGTACAGGGATACAGCGTGGCTCCCTCTCTGGTGGTGTGGGTACAGGGATACAGCGTGGCTCCCTCTCTGATGTGGGTACAGCATGGCTCCCTTGCTGATGGTGTGGGTACAGGGGTACAGCGTGGCTCCCTGTCTGGTTGTGCAGGTACAGGGGTACAGCCTGGCACCCTCTCTGGTGTTGCAGGTACAGCGTGGCTCCCTCTCTGGTGGTGCGGGTACAGCGTAGCTCCCTCTCTGGTGATGCGGGTACAGCAGGGCTCCCGCTCTGGTGGTGTGTGTACAGGGATACAGCGTGGCTCCCTCTCTGGTGGTGTGGGTACAGGGATACAGCGTGGCTCCCTCTCTGATGTGGGTACAGCATGGCTCCCTTGCTGATGGTGTGGGTACAGGGGTACAGCGTGGCTCCCTCTCTGGTGGTGTGTGTGTACAGGGGTACAGTGTGGCTCCCTTTCTGGTGGTGCGGGTACAGTGTGGCTCCCGCTCTGGTGGTGCTGGTACAGGGGTACAGTGTGGCTACCTCTCTGGTGGTGCTGGTACATGGGTACAGTGTGGCTACCTCCCTGGTGGTGTGGGTACAGGGGTACAGCATGGCTCCCTCTCTGGTGGTGCGGATAAAACATGGCTCCCTCTCTGGTGGTTTCAGGTACAGCATGGCTCCATCTCTGGGGGTGCCGGTACAGCATGGCTCCCTCTCTGGTGGTGTGGGTACAGGGGTACAGCGTGGCTTCCTCTCTGGTGGTGTGGTTTACAGTGTAGCTCCCTCTCTGGTGATGTGGGTACATCGTGGCTCCCTCTCTGGTGGTGTGTGTACAGGGATACAGCGTGGCTCCCTCTCTGGTGGTGTGGGTACAGGGATACAGCGTGGCTCCCTCTCTGATGTGGGTACAGCATGGCTCCCTTGCTGATGGTGTGGGTACAGGGGTACAGCGTGGCTCCCTGTCTGGTTGTGCAGGTACAGGGGTACAGCCTGGCACCCTCTCTGGTGTTGCAGGTACAGCGTGGCTCCCTCTCTGGTGGTGCGGGTACAGCGTAGCTCCCTCTCTGGTGATGCGGGTACAGCAGGGCTCCCGCTCTGGTGGTGTGTTTACAGGGGTACACCATGGCTCCCTTTCTGGTGGTGTGGGTACAGGGGTACAGTGTGGCTACCTTTCTGGTGGTGTGGGTACAGGGGTAAAGCATGGCTCCCTCTCTGGTGGTGCGGGCACAGCATGGCTCCCTCTCTGATGGTGCCGGTACAGCGTGGCTCCCTCTCTGGTGGTGTGGGTACAGCGTGGCTTCCCCTCTGGTGGTGCGGGTACAGCGTAGCTCCCTCTCTGGTGATGCGGGTACAGCAGGGCTCCTGCTCTGGTGGTGTGTTTACAGGGGTACACCATGGCTCCCTCTCTGGTGGTGCTGGTACAGGGGTACAGTGTGGCTACCTTTCTGGTGGTGTGGGTACAGGGGTAAAGCATGGCTCCCTCTCTGGTGGTGCGGGCACAGCATGGCTCCCTCTCTGGTGGTGTGGGTACAGCGTGGCTCCCTCTCTGGTGGTGTGGGTACAGCGTGGCTTCCCTTCTGGTGGCGTGGGTACAGCGTGGCTTCCCCTCTGGTAAGGGGGGTACAGCGTGGCTCCCTCTCTGGTGTGTGTGTACAGGGGTACAGTGTGGCTCCCTTTCTGGTGGTGCAGGTACAGTGTGGCTCCTGCTTTGGTGGTGCTGGTACAGGGGTACAGTGTGGCTACCTCCCTGGTGGTGTGGGTACAGGGGTACTGCGTGGCTCCCTCTCTGGTGGTGTGTGTGTACAGGGGTACAGTGTGGCTCCCTTTCTGGTGGTGCGGGTACAGTGTGGCTCCCGCTCTGGTGGTGCTGGTACATGGGTACAGTGTGGCTACCTCCCTGGTGGTGTGGGTACAGGGGTACAGCGTGGCTCCCTCTCTGGTGGTGCGGATAAAACATGGCTCCCTCTCTGGTGGTTTCAGGTACAGCATGGCTCCATCTCTGGGGGTGCTGGTACAGCATGGCTCCCTCTCTGGTGGTGTGGGTACAGGGGTACAGCGTGGCTTCCTCTCTGGTGGTGTGGTTTACAGCGTGGCTCCCTCTCTGGTGGTGCAGGTACAGTGTAGCTCCCTCTGGTGATGTGGGTACATCGTGGCTCCCTCTCTGGTGGTGTGTGTACAGGGGTACAGTGTGGCTCCCGCTCTGGTGGTGCTGGTACAGGGGTACAGTTTGGCTACCCCTCTGGTGGTGTGGGTACAGTGTTGCTACCTCTCTGGTGGTGTGGGTACAGGGGTACAGCATGGATCCCTCTCTGGTGGTGCCGGTAAAGCGTGGCTCCCTCTCTGGTGGTGTGGGTACAGGGGTACAGCGTGGCTTCCTCTCTGGTGGTGTGGGTACAGGGGTACAGCGTGGCTTCCTCTCTGGTGGTGTGGGTACAGGGGTACAGCGTTGCTTCCTCTCTGGTGGTGCGGGTACAGCATGGCTCCCTCTCTGGTGGTGCTGGTACAGGGGTACAGTGTGGCTACCTTTCTGGTGGTGTGGGTACAGGGGAACAGTGTTGCTCCCTCTCTGGTGGTGTGGGTACAGGGGTACAGCGTGGCTTCCTCTCTGGTGGTGCGGGTACAGCGTGGCTCCCTCTCTGGTGGTGCTGGTACAGGGGTACAGTGTGGCCACCTTTCTGGTGGTGTGGGTACTGGGGTACAGCGTTGCTCCCTCGCTGGTGGGGCGGGTACAGCACAGCTCCCTCTCTGGTGGGGCGGGTACAGCACGGCTCCCTCTCTGGTGGTGTGGGTACAGCGTGGCTCTCTCTCACTTCCCCCTGCACAGTCCTCTTTTTTCTTCTCCTGTAGCACTCAATTCCTCTGCTTTTTTACGGGTTCCAGGTTCTCTCTCCCCCCTGCAGAGTGCAGGCATGCTGGGGGCTATAGCCTGCTGTGTGTGGACACCCCGGGACCGCCAATCTTCCAGGACTACATTTCCCATGATGCCCCCCTAGGGTTGCCACATCATCCCTTTAATCCAGGACACACATTAATTACGCAGGTTTGGAGACTGGGCCGCAGGGCAGTATTCCAACATAACGACTCCAAACACACTTCCAAGATGACCACTGCCTTGCTAAAGAAGCTGAGGGTAAAGGTGGTGGACTGGCCAAGCATGTCTCCAGACCTAAACCCTATTGAGCATCTGTGGGCCACCCTCAAGGTGGCCCACAGATGCTCAAGGTGGAGGAGCGCAAGGTCTCCAACATCCACCAGATCCGTGATGTCGTCATGGAGGAGTGGAAGAGGACTCCAGTGGCAACCTGTGAAGCTCTGGTGAACTCCATGCCCAAGAGGGTAAAGGCAGTGCTGGAAAATAAAGCTGGCCACACACAATATTGACACTTTGGGCCCAATTTGAACATTTTCACATAGGGGTGTACTCACTTTTGTTAAGTGGAAGTGGGGAATAATACTGCGCTAACCGAGTGTGTAGAAAAAAGCAGCTACATGGAATGTGACAAAATTCAAATGGAAATGTAGAGCTAAAGTGATAGCAAACAATATATGGTGATCAACCAAAGTGGAAAGCCAGACACTCTCATCAGAGGGAATATGGAAAGAAAAGATGCCTGCATATGGTGTAGGTCAAAAAGGGTGGATTTATTGAAAGACCAACATTAATCCATAAAATATAAAATTGTGATCACAGAGTAAAAGCAATGTGGGGAGCTGAAAAGCCAAGTCCGATGCGTTTCGTCCCAGTGGACTTCAACTGGGGCATACATCGGCTCCCCCGCATTGCACCTATTTATAGAGTACAAGTATATTGAGAAACCAATCATGGAGGCATGACATGGCGTGCGGCGTCCACCAGGAAGTGATGCAGCCAGCATGAGTTGCACACCTTAATCTGGAAGTCAGTGAGCGGAGCAGCGCCGGTCACATGGCAGCATGCATGATGTCACGAGGGCGTGACTTAGCGCACGGGGTCAACAAGGAAATGATGTGGCTGGCATGAGTCACACGTCTAAATCTGAAAGCCTGCGAGCAGAGCAGCGCCGGTTACATGGCAGCATGCGTGATGTCCAAACCTCATTGTGGCTAGAGCGAAATCGCGTCACCAATGTAGTGACCGAATATGCCTCAAACCTCAAGGAGAAAAAATACCAAGCCTCGTTTTGGAAGCAGGGCGGAAGTGACTACATAGAAACACAATATACTGAATGTCACCCTAAGTAGGGAATACACATATATATATGTACATTTAGGAGAAAATAGTATATTGAAGGCCACACACACGGACATCTAGCATGTAAGGAAGCCTACACCTATACATGAATAGAATAAATAAACCAAGAATAGAACAGATGAATTGTATAAATTGGCATATAATAAATGGACCTAACCAAACATGATACAGTCAAATTATGGCATAAAAAATAAGCTTGATTAACCGCTTGCCCACCAGCGCACGCCAATTTACATTGGCAGAATGGCACTGGTGGGCAAAAGGGCATATAGGTACGTCCCCTTTAAGAAGAGGTGCGGCTGGCATGGCGCGTGCACGCCACGTTCTCCGTGACCGCGGGTCCTGTGGATTTGATGTCCGCAGGGTGCCCGCGATAATGTCACGGAGAGGAAGAACGGGGAAATGCTTTTGTAAACAAAGCATTTCCCCGTTCTGCCTTGTGACAGGACAGCGATCAATCCTCTCTCTCATTGAGAGCAGTGATCACTGTCGTGTGTCCCTCCCCCCACAGTTAGAATCACTCTCTAGGACACACTTAACCCCTTCATCGCCCCCTAGTGGTTAAACCCTTCACTGCCAGTGTCATTTACACAGTAATCAATGCATTTGTATAGCACTGATTGCTGTATAAATGACAATGTTCAGAGTGTCAAAAATGTCCGATGTGTCCGCCATAATGTCACAGTCCCGATAAAAACCGCAGCGCAATTTGTCCCTGTACTGATCGTGCCCCTCTATATATGACACCCGCATGTTCTGGAAAAGCCGGACCTAGGTACCTATCACTCTGAAGGATCCTCCAGTGTTTATTGATGATCTCTGCTAATCGGTCTTAACCACTTGCTTACTGGGCACTTAAACCCCCCTCCTGTCCAGACCAATTTTCAGCTTTCAGTGCTCTCACTCTTTGAATGACAATTACTCAGTCATGCAACACTGTACCCAAATGATTTTTTGTCCTTTTATCATACAAATAGAGCTTTCATTTGGTGGTATTTGATCACCTCTGGGTTTTTTATTTTTTGCGCTATAAACGAAAAAGAACAAACATTTTGGAAAAAAAAACAATTTTTTCTTGGTTTCTGTGATAAAATTTTGCAAATTAGCAATTTTTCTTCATAAATGTTGGCCACAATTTATACCGCTACATATGTTTGGTAGAAATAACCCAAAAAAGTGGATATTATGTGATGTGTGTGAAAGTTATAGTCTACAAGCTATGGTGGAAATCATAAAAAATGTATCACATCTGATGTACTGGCGGCCTATCATTTCCTGAGACCCTAACAAGCCAGGAAAGTATAAATGCCCCCCAAATGACCCCTTTTTCGAAAGTAGACATTCCAAGGTATTTAGTAAGAGGCATGGTGAGTTATTTGAAGTTGTCATTTTTTCCCACAATTCTTTGCAAAATTAAGATTTTATTTTTTTATTTTTTTTAACAAAATTGTCATTGTAATAGCTTATTTCTCTCACATGGAATGTGCATACAACAAATGGCACCCCAAAATACATTTTGCTACTCCTCCTGAGCATTACGATACCACATGTGTGGGACTTTTTCACTATCTGGCCACATACAAAGGCCCAACATGCAAGAAGCACCATCAGGTGTTCAAGGAGCATAAATTACACATCTAACTTGTTGACTACCTATTACACTTTTGAAGGCCCTAGAGCACCAGGACAATGGAAACTCCCACAAAATGACCCAATTTTTGAGAGCTAACACCCCAACTGAGGCATAATGAGTCTTTTGAATGGTTCATTTTTTTCCAGACGTTTTTGGAAAATGTGGGGAAAAAAATGAAAATGCATTTTTTTTACACAAAGTTGTTGTTTATAAGATATTTCCAACACATAGCATTTACAAAGCAAAAGTAACACCCCAAAATACATTCTGCCACTCCTCCTGAGTATAACAATACCACATGTGTGAGATTTTTACACAGCCTGGCCACATACAGAGGCCCAACATTGAAGTAGCACCTTCAGGCGTTCTAGGAGCATAAATTACACCTCATTTCTCAACCACCTATTACATTTTTGAAGGCCCTGGAGCACCAGGACAATGAAAATGCCCACAAAATGACCCCATTTTGGAAAGCTAACACCCCAACGTATAATCTATGAGGCATAATGAGTCTTTTGAACGGTTCATTTTTTTCCAGAAGTTTTTGGAAAATGTGGAAAAAAAAAAGAAAACGCATTTTTTTTTACACAAAATTGTCCATTTATAAGATATTTCCAACACATAGCATTTACATAGCAAAAATGAAACCCCAAAATACATTCTGCCACTCCTTCTGAGTATGGCGATACCAAATGTGTGAGACTTTTACACAGCCTGGCCACATACAGAGATCCAACATGCAAGGAACACCGTCGGGTGTTCCAGGGACAGGCACATAGCATGCACATACCAAGAATTACACCCCAAAATACATTATGCTGAGCAAAGGGTAAACAAAAGATTACCTGTGGTTTTAGTAGCGCAGTTGTCTAGAGGGTCCAGGCAGCAGGCAGGAACTTGGTCAGGAATGGCGAACACAATTGTCCAGGCAGCAGGCAGGGATACTGTCCATATACAGTCCAGGGTCAGTGCAGGCAGAGATATTGTCAGCAGTGCCAAAAATATTGGTCCTGGTAGTAGGCAGGAACATGGTCCATGTGTTGTGGTCAGTGTGACAGGCAGAAGCATGATGGAAGTAAGTCCTACAGGCAGCAGGCAGGAGTAGGCCTCGTTCAGGACAGAATGGGGATAGGGGTAGAGGCTTCTCCCACCCAAATCTCTTTGAAGCCTCCGAGTCTCCAGACCCTAATCTAGTAATGAGAAAACAAAAAAAAAATTGTTTTCTTCATCCAGAAAAACTATTCTGGAGCCCCTCACATATGCGAGACCCCTGTGTTGAATCCCACTAGTCCAGTTGCAGGGTACAAGATCAGTCCAAGAGGCAGGCAAATAACATGGTCAAACAGTCCAAGGTCAGTTCCAGATCAGGCAGAGGTATGTACAGAATCGTTAGGCAGAAGCATGGTCGTACAGAATCGGCAGGCAGAAGTGTGGTAGAATAACAAGCCAGGGTCAGTTACAGAGCAGGCAGTGGCATAAAGGGTGTGAGGGTAAATGGCAGGAACTGAGGCTTATGTTTACCATACTTACTATACTAATAATTTACTGAAGTATAGTAACGGCGAAAATAGTCACCTATGCAGAGGCCTGATCGGGAAGGACAATAGGAAGACAATAATAAGATGTGTCTCTTCTGACTTCTCTACTGGTACACATCTTACATCTTTTTTGACGTCTTTGGCCTGTTGGTTTGGGTGGGATTTTATTGGGAAAGTGGCGTCTGGAGAGTTGACTAAGAACATCTGACCGGATGTTTTCTGGTGGGCCGGTCGGGAATATAAGGGCAGTATAAATTTCCTTCTGGTAGCCAAGGAAGGGTTGGGGGTTTTGGGTGGAGTTGCGGTAAATGGATATAGGAGTTGTATATGGCCAATTGAAAAAAATAAATTGCTACTTTTTTATACCAAAGGTATGTCCGTCTTGTGGAAAGGTATGGTTCGAGTATTTGGTCTTTGAAGTTGACTCCCCCCCCATAAACAAATTGTATTCATGGATGCATGCTGATTTTTAGATGGGGCCATTCCTTATGGGGATTTCCACATAGGTGTTATTGTGGATCAAAGACAACATGTAGACATCCCTTCTGTCCCTCCACTTCACTGCCAGAATCTCCTTGTTTCGCAGACTTGCCGTCTTTCCTCTTCTCAACTTCATATTGACAAGTCTTTGAGGAAAGCCCTTCCGGTTCTTTCTTACGGTGCCACATGCTGACGTCTTCTTCTGGTGAAGGTTGTGGAACAGAGGAATACTTGTGTAGAAGTTGTCTACATACAAGTGGTATCCTATGTCGAGTAGGGGTATATGAGGTCCCAAACAACTTTCCAGCTGGGTGTCCTTCCCCTCATACACTATGAAGGCATATGTGTACCCTGTGGCTCGGTCAGATAATTTGTACACCTTCACCCCATAGTGGGCCCTTTTGCTGGGGATAAATTGCCACTAAATTTAACAAGGGACTCATCCACACATATGTGTTGGTCCGGGGTAAACAACTGGGGGAATATTTCTGAAAAATAATTTAGTATTGGCCAAATTTTGTAAAGCCTGTCATAATTTGGGTCATTTCGGGGAGGGCACTGGGTATTATCACTAAAATGTAGGAACCTCATGATCATGAGATATCTGGTTCTGGGCATTACCGCGGAGAAGATCAGCATGGGGTGGGTTGACCAATAGGAACGCAATTCATTTTTTTTATTGAGTCCCATACAAAATGTGAGGCCCAAAAAAACCTTCAACTCCACCACTGTTAGGTCTCTCCACTCGTAGGGACGGGCATAATAGGATGTTGGATTATTCAAAATAAATTGTGCATACAGGTTGCACTGGGCCACAATTGACGCTAACATGTCCTCATGGGCAGTGAAAGGAGGAACATTAGCTTCTCCTGAATTAGGAGGAAGCCACAAGGGGTTCTGAAGAGCATAGGGAAGGCTGGCATGGGTCCTAACCCTTTGGGGCTGAGGTGACACCCTACTGGTACTTGGCCTTTCTTGCCGAGGTACTGCGGTGCTGGTGGATGGCACTGCGGTGCTGGTGGATGGCACTGCGGTGCTGGTGGATGCCAGTGCCTCCTCACCAGAACGCCTTTGTTTGGCGGGCAGAATATCTTCCTTCTCTGAGTCTGTCAGTGTTCCACTACTGAGGACTGGCTCATAATTTACGTTAGACTCAGAATCCGAATTTGAAAGGGAATCCAAAAAAGAGAGCTCCCCCTTGCTCTTGTCGGCCGTGGAAAGTATTTGGTATGCCTCCTCGGTGAAAAAGCATCTTTTGGACATGGTTGCTGGTGGTGATGAGACTGCACAGGTGTGTGCTAAGCCTGCACTGATGAGCCGGCACTGATGAGCCTGCACAAATGTGTGCTAATAAGCCTGCACTGATGGGGTGGCACAGACGTGTGCTAAGCTTGCACTGATGGGCACTGATGAGCACAGATGTGCACTGATTTTTACTGATTGATGGCACAGATGTGGACTGATGAGGTGGCACAGATGGGCACTGATCGCACAGATGTTCACTGATTGATTGCACAGATGTGCACTAATGAGGCTGCACAGATGGGCACTGATGAGGTGGCACAGATATGCACTGATGAGGTAGCACAGATGGGCACTGATGAAGCAGCACAGATGTGCATGGATTGATTGCACAGATGTGCACCAAAGAGGCGGCACAGATGTGCACTGTTGAGGTGGCACAGATGGGCACTGATGAGGCGACACAGATGGGCACTGTTGAGGTGGCACAGATGTGCACTGATTGCACAGATGTGCACTGATGAGGCAGCACAGATGGGCACTGATGAGGTGGCACAGATGGGCACTGATGAGGTGGCACAGATGGGCACTGATGAGGCGGCACAGATGGGCACTGAAGAGGTGGCACAGACTGGCACAGATGGGCACTGATGGCACAGATGGGCACTGATGGGCACAGATGGGCACTAGTTATAGATGGCACTGATTATAATTGGCACTTGGGCACTGTTTGGGCACTATGTTGTTTTTGTACTTTTTTTACTGTAATGCTCAGGAATCACTCACGATTCAGCACAGATCCTCTCTCTCCTCAGACGTGGTCTCTGTTTGAGGAGGGAGAGGCGGCAATGAGAGATGATCTCATATATTTACATTTGAGATCATCTCTCATTGGCCACGCCGATCGCACAGTAAATGGCCGCTGTGATTGGCCATTTACTGCGATCTGTGATTGGCTGTGTCCAAGGGACCAGGCTAGCACAAATTTTCCCCGATGTGCAATCACGAAAGCGTGCAGGGAGCGAGGAAAGGGGAGGACGTTAATAGACGTACTCCTGGCAATGTAGGTCTACGCTGTAGCGGCCATTCGGCTATAGCGCAGATCTGAAGCAGTTAATTGGATAGAGTAAGTAGTTAAAAAAGACCACTTAAACCTATTATCTGAAACAGGTCTGGGATGATCAATCAACAGAGATCTCCTGTCCATCACGGAGGCCCTGCTGATCTCTACATCTAGATCTGTGCATCTGTAGCCCTTCTCAATAAATTTGCTTTTCAAGATTTGTGACTAAAAAGGGAAATCAGCTGTCTTAGTACAGTTCTGCTGCAGTCGTAGAAATTGACTCCGTGGAACTGACTTAAGCCATTGTGTATGGTGACGACTGTCGACCGGAATGTATTCCTTTCGGTCGGTAGGTTTAAAATACCTTTTGAATTCCAAGTGGTGATCTATCACTGATATCTCAAGATCGAGAAAATGTATGGTGATAAGACTGGCCTTGTAACTCAAGATGATGCCCCTATCGTTATTGTTAAGCGAAGCCATAAAGGCATCTACGGAATCCTGGTCACCCTTCCATAGGAGGAGGTTGTCGTCAATGTACCTAGCCCCAGAGAACAAGCTCTGGTCTCTTCAGGGCATAGACGACATACTCCTCCCACCTTTGCCCCCATGTAGCCATGGGGGCCAAGTTCCCACGGCCATGAACATGTTCGCTCGGCTGGGTGTGAACTTGGCCCCCATGGCTACACCCCTCTTCTGCAAGTAAAATTGGTCTTGGAACCAAAAATAATTATGTTGTGTTGCGAACTTTAGAAGTTCCATAATAAAATTATGTTGGATTAAAGGAAGGGCTGTATTTTTTGATAAATTGTATTCAACTGCGGAAAGACCCAAATCATGGGGGATACAGGTATACAGAGCAGCAAAATCAGCTGTTGCCAAAATCATGCCATCCTGATATTCAATAGATTCTGAAAGCCTAATAGTATCTCGAGTGTTCTTGAAATAAGAGGGGATTTCTCTGACTAGTGGTTGGAGATGGAAGTAAATGGGCAGCACAGTGGTGTAGTGTGTAGCACTATCACCTAGCAGTAAAAACGGTCGCTGGTTCAAATCCCAACCATGACACTACCTGCCTGGAGTTTGCATGTTCTCCCTGTGCCTGCGTGGGTTTCCTCCGGGTAGTTCGGTTTCCTCCCACACTCCAAAGACATGCTGGTAGGTTAATTGGCTTCTGTTCAAAATTGACCCTAGTATATGAATGTGAGTTGGGGACCTAGGATTGTGGGCTCCTTTCGGGTAGGGACCGATGTGAATATACGATAAATGTGTGGAGCGCTGCGTAAATTGATGGCGCTATATGAGTACCTTGAATATATAATAGATGAGCATCTTAATGAGACACAATGTACAGGGATAGGGACAATTGTAGACACGCACCCACACTCACTCAGGTTGAACTGGATGGACTGGTGTCTTTATTCAACCTTACTAACTATATAACTATATAAGTCCATGTAACGTCCTATTCTGGATGTGACCGAGTCAATCCCACTGACTATGGGATGTCCAGGGGGATTGACTGGGTCTTTATATACCTTTGGGAGGTAATACATTACGGGAATACGAGGGGCCAAAGGTACCAAAAAGTTTTTTTCTTTTTTTATCCAAAACGCCCAAAGATGAACCCTCATTAATAAGGTCATGTATGTACTATGGTCTCCAAGGATCTTGTTCATCTCCTTGACATAATCCTCTTTGTCTAGTATCACGATCCCCCCGCCTTTATCTGCAGGGCAGATAGTCAGATTTTTTCATTCACATAGTTATTTCAATCCAGCCTTGATGGCTGGATTGGTGTGAGCTCTTTTATTGGGTAATTTTTCCAGATCGTGTAGAACCAATTTCCGAAAAACATTGATGGAAGGTGCCATGGTCCCAGGAGGGATGAACAAGGAGAGATTGGACAAGCCCGAATGCACATTGTCATCTCGAGCCATCACTATGGATAAAATTTATTCATATGAAAATAGAAGCAAATAAAAGTAAATAAAAACAATTAAATAATGCCAATACTACGTATCAATTCAAACAGGTTACAAAATATAAAAAACATGGAAATTTAGAATTAAAAATGGGTTAAAAGTATCATGAGCCCATATTGAGGCGGTGTTTAGAATTGGCTGACGCGTTTCGAGGATAACCTCTTCATCAGAGCTTTTTGAGAACCAGGGAGCAGTTTCTATGGGCCAGTAGGCCAAAATATGTACATCAACATAATAGCTAGTTGGAAAAGATGGCCTGAAATAGGAAATGCAATTTTCTGTGTTCCATACCAGTCCACGTACAAGCGTTCTAGGTGGAACAGAGATCAGAAAAGATATATATATGTGTATAAACATATATAGATATGTGTGCATATATATATATACACACATACACAAGCACACATGTATGTACAGACAATATAAATATAATATATATATATATATATATATATATATATATATATATATATGTATCAAGAGACAGAATTCCAGCTAAAAATACAGTATGGAGCACATGGCAAGAGAATGCAACACAAGAAACACATGGTGAGTAAAAATGCATGGTGAGTAAAAATGCATAAATCAATAAGTGGATATAAATACATAGATCAATAGATGAATATGATAGACGGGAAACACATATGTGTACAGAGAATTGGTAAAAGGTACAATATCTATCGGAATTTGATAGGGGATTCGGTGTCCAAAAATAACATAGATGAGTGGTCAATGATAGACCTTGAAGTAACAACAAGAAATAAATAAAAAAAAAAAAAAATATATGTGTGTATATATATATATATATATATATATATATATATATATATATATATATATATATATATATATATACAGATATATATATATAGGAAGGCCGGTTTACCGGCCTGAAATTATGGGAGGAGCCCGGAGGGTATATAGCCAGACCATCCACAATGGTCTGTGTCAGTTCCAGTGCGCGGTAGCTCACATCACAGGGCTGACTCTTCCCAGCTCACCTCATGTTCGGCAGTCTGTGCATTCAATCGCAGGTGCACTCCGGCTTTTCATTCGTGGTCTTCGTCGGCGGTTCCCACTCACGGTCGCAGGTAGTATCCAAACTTTCGTGTCATGTGCAAAATCTTGCGGTTTATTATGCTTCTTATCCTGCACCCCTTTTGTGAAAAAACCTGCCCCGGAGTTGTTGTCGCTCATGTCCCGACATCATTCGGCACAGGCATAGTACATTCGTAAAGTTCCTTCTGACAAATATACGATTCATTCGTAGACCCAAGCCTCCAGTCACTGTCGGTCGTTCTCAATATCACTCGCAATAGGCTTCACTGGTCAAAAAATTCATGCTCCATGGGGTTGCCATCTCATTCATTAGGAGATCAGCATATATCGTTTGTATAGGTTTCTGTGGCTGATTGAGGTGTGGTTGAGCCCACCTGGTGCCTTCTCTGCACTTGATTAGCCTGGGGGGATGGGTGGTTGATAGGTGTTCAGTTTCACAGCAAGGGATGGCATACACTCTACAACCAATTTGTATCAGATACTCCTTACTACCGATTTATATCGGATTAATTTAATATGTTTTACAAACTGATTCATATCAGATGCATTGCAGAGGCCGACTCTACCAACTCACTGCATGTCCTTCGAGATTGGTCGTAGGTTTTTATCAATTATCCCACACTCACTGTCGCAGGTAGTGCTTTCCTGCTACCGAACCGTTACTTTATGTTCCCCTTCGTAAACCACCTACAACTTCGTAGGTCTTACTCGGTTATTCGCACACATCCGTACTTACTGCCTTTCTCCGTTCCTCATTCGAGCCCCTTACGTCCACAACCAATCTGAATCTAGTCGCATAATCGGCGCAAAGATTCGGATCCTCTGCAAAACGAACTCCACCAACCGATCCGAGTCCAGTCGCAGCACCGGCTTAAAGATTCGGATCCTTGGCAATACAAACATCACCAACCGATCCAAGTCCAGTCGCAACACCGGCTCAATGATTCGGATCCTCAGCATACACAAGCACTCACCAACAGTGTGCTTCTTTCATCCCACCGATCCGAGTCCAGTCGCAAAACAGCGGCTCTGCGATTCAGATCTTCAGCATACAAGCACTCACCAACAGTGTGTTTCTTTCATCCCACCGATCCGAGTCTAGTTGCAAACAGCGGCTCTGCGATTCGGATCTTCAGCATACAAGCACTCACCAGCAGTGTGCTTCTTTCATCCGACCGATCCGAGTCCAGTCGCAAAAGCGACTCAATGCTTCAAAACTTTAGCATACACAAGCACTCACCAACAAGTGTGCTTCTTTCATCCCACCGATCCAAGTCCAGTCGCAAACAGCGGCTCTGCGATTCGGATCTTCAGCATACAAGCACTCACCAACAGTGTGCTTCTTTCATCCCACCGATCCGAGTCCAGTCGCAAACAGCGGCTCTGCGATTCGGATCTTCAGCATACAAACACTCACCAGCAGTGTGCTTCTTTCATCCGACCGATCTGAGTCCAGTCGCAAAGCGACTCAATGCTTCAAATCTTTAGCATACACAAGCACTCACCAGCAGTGTGCTTCTTTCATTCGACCGATCTGAGTCCAGTCGCAAAAGCGACTCAATGCTTCAAATCTTTAGCATACACAAGCACTCACCAGCAGTGTGCTTCTTTCATCCCACCGATTCGAGTCCAGTCGCAAACAGCGGCTCTGCGATTCGGATCTTCAGCATACAAGCACTCACCAGCAGTGTGCTTCTTTCATCCGACCGATCTGAGTCCAGTCGCAAAAGCGACTCAATGCTTCAAAACTTTAGCATACACAAGCACTCACCAACAAGTGTGCTTCTTTCATCCCACCGATCCAAGTCCAGTCGCAAACAGCGGCTCTGCGATTCGGATCTTCAGCATACAAGCACTCACCAACAGTGTGCTTCTTTCATCCCACCGATCCGAGTCCAGTCGCAAACAGCGGCTCTGCGATTCGGATCTTCAGCATACAAACACTCACCAGCAGTGTGCTTCTTTCATTCAAACCAATCCCAGCCCAGTCGCATACCGGCTCAGTGATCCAAGACCCCCGGCACAGCAAAAAACCCCACCGCACATTCCAAAAAAAAAAAAAAAAAAAAAAACTCTTTTACTTTGTAAATCACCGCAAACATTTACGAAATGGCTTCATACAGCCATTCATCTTTCGTAGCAACACGGCTACTCATCGATTTCTCCAACCCTTCCCCCTTTCAGGTCAGTAGAGTTCTTCAGTTGATCCATCCTGCAACAGGTGTGGACAGTATCTTCCTCAGCTTCCCGGTCGACCCAAGTCTCGACCTCAAAAAACTAAAACTCCACTACTAGGACTTCAAGGCAGCGGAAACCATGTCGCAGGCCAGCAGCGAGGACCTCGCCTCCACCCCGTCGTCACCTGGGGCAGACTCAGCAAACGACGACTTACAGTCTCTCAGAGCTTGGACCATCCCCAAGCTTACAGCTGAACTACGGCGCAGGGGAAAACCTTTCCCTGCGACTGCTAGGAAAGCTGAGCTTTTCAGCTTGCTATTTCCTCCGCCAGCGGCAGCCCAATCGGGCACCCAGGCATCACTACAGTCAATCTCATCAGCAATCACTCAGCTGCACTCCTTGGTGACCACACTATCGGCAGCAGTCACTGATGTCCAGACAAGAGTGGGAACCCTGGAGGTACATCAAGCTGCACCCTCACCATCTACAGTAACCACCGCCACCCCCATGCCTCTCCTTACAGGTACGCCCGACATCTATACCTACGTCCTCCCCGCACATCTCGTCCCAGCAGACATCAGGAAGGACATCATGGATGGGAAGGACATTAACTTGGCATCCCTCCTCATCACAGTACACGACCCAGCCGAAAACAAGTCCTATGCGTGGGGAGACGTTTCCGTCGTCCTAAAGGCCAAAGACCATAGGCTTACCCGCAAACTCAATATTGCGGAGTTCGTACTAGCATTTGGCATGTTCAGAGACGTGCTATGCACGGTCAACCCCAACAGGAGAGAGGAGCTGGACCTATACCTACACGCAATAGTAGATCTAGGTTATAAATATGGGGGATGCTCCTTTTATGACTATCACAGGACATTTTCAGCAAAAGCAGCAGCTAGACTTTCCCAGTTTCAAGTAAAAACCAACTGGAGTACCATCGATACAGAGCTGTTCTGTCGCCATTTCGCTGGCCTACGTTCCCCACTCTGTACCAACTGCCAGTCGTCCACCCATACGGCCAACTGGTGCTCAGAGTCAGGTGGCAGACGCCCCCCCAACCCTCCCTTCTTTCCCAGCGTCACTCGTCACTCAACGGCATTTACTCAGCCGGCTCAGGCAGACAGATTAGGACGACCCATCCAGGCACTAGGGGGAGCAACCATATGCAATAACTTCAACTTTGGGGGTTGTAACTTCCCCCACTGCAAACTACTTCATGTCTGTCTCACATGCCACAAAGCTCACCCCAGGTACGCTTGCGCTATGAAACAGCCTAAACCCGAATGACTAAGCCAAGTGCACGTCGGATGGCTCGCGTTTTACCTCGCGTCACACCCAACACCTTCACTGGCAGCCTTTCTCATCCGGGGATTCACGACAGGCTTTCACACCGGACTTATCACACTCCCAAACACAACTCACGAATGCAAAAACCTGCTGTCAGCCGCTACCGACGAGGAAACCATCACCACCCTGCTGCAAACAGAACTAGACCGGGGATACATAATCGGCCCCTTTACACAATCACCTTTTTCTGTATGGAGAGTCAGCCCTATCGGCCTTGTGAAGGGCAAGTTTTCAAATAAACTTCGTTTAGTTTATGATTTGTCCGCGCCTCATTGTTCCCATATACCCAGTTTAAATTCCCTAATACCTTCAGAAGAGTTTACACTTAAATATTCAACGGTAGACTCAGCTATTCAATCCATCATTCTCGCAGGAGCAGGCGCCTGGTTGTCTAAAGCAGACATCTCGGACGCATTCAAATTGTTGCCAATTGATCCGTGCCTATGGCGGTGGCACGGAATCAAATGGAAAGGTCTATACTATTTCGCCACCAAGTTAACGTTCGGCTCCAAAAGCAGCCCGTGGCTATTCGACACTTTCGCTCAGTCTCTTTCCTGGATTCTCTCACAACATGCGTCCTGTCAGAAAGTGATCCACTACTTAGACGACTTCCTACTCATAGAGAAACCCAACGAGCCCCCAGTTGATCTAAACAGCCTCAGAACAATCTTTCATAATCTTAACGTACCTTTAGCGGATAAGAAGGTAGAAGGCCCGGCACAGATCGTCACCTTCTTGGGTATCATACTCAACACTCACACCATGCAAGCTAGTCTGCCTCCCGACAAATTGACCCGCATCAGGACAGTCATCCACACATTTACTAATACGCAAGGCTGCACAAAAAAGCAACTGCAATCCCTCCTTGGCATGCTGAACTTTGCCATAAGGATCATCCCTCAAGGGCGATCCTTCGTCTCACGTCTCCTGGTGTTCCTTTCCCAGGTACAAGACCCCGACCTAATATTTAAACTAGACAAGGCAGCCGTAGCTGACCTAGCCAGGTGGGACGATTTTCTAATAAACTGGAACGGCATTTCGATGTTTATCCCATCAGCGTCTCCCACTTCACCCCAAATAATCACGGACGCCGCAGCCTCCACAGGTTTTGCAGCTATTTTTTGGCCACCACTGGTTCGCAGCACCATGGCCGCCAGAAATACTCTCGATCCCCGGGTTCAGTCAATCCTCCTCGATGTTCGAGATTTACCCCATTGTTGCAGCAGCCCACGTCTGGGGCAACAACTGGGTAGGACAAACAGTGACATTTTCCACAGATAATCTAGCCACAGCCTCTATTATAAACAAAGGTCGCTCCAAGTCCTTGGCCATCATGTCCTTCCTACGCAGGCTGGTGCAACTCTCACTACAGCACCAATTTAATGTCCTCTGCGTTCATATCCCCGGTAAATGCAACACTTCGGCCGACGCGCTATCTCGCTTTAACTACACAACCTTCTTTTCGCAGGAACCTGGAGCCGACCCGACCATGTCTGCTATCCCACATTGGTCACAGCTAACCCTGGATTGAAGCGACATCTTCATGACGCCACTAGTCTGATTAACCAGTCACTATCTCACAATACCCTGAAAGGCTACCATGCTGCCTGGAAAAGCTATCACAGGTTTCTAGAGGCTAACCCCGGGGCTATACCAGGAGATCTCCATCATATCCTGGCCTTCATTTCATACTGCCACACTCAGCTGAAGTTATCCTACAACACTATTAGACTCTACCTAGCTGGCATCCAGCATTTCACCTCTTTTCTAGATCCTAACAAACCATCTTTGTTCGCTACCCATGCGGTCAAGGCCATCCTCCGAGGCATCCACAAGCAGAAACCCCAAGTTAGCGGTAAACGCTTACCAGTCACCAGTGCCATGTTTCGAGACATGTCCACCATACTCTCACGCTCACCTTTCGGTTTTTGCCCAGCTTGGTCATCCAAGCTGCCATCTACCTGGCATTTTATGGCTTTCTACGACCCAGCGAATTCACAGTCAGCAGCACCAGTCATAGGGCCTTACGCAGACGCCACCTCACGCGTCACCACAGCCACTTCACGATACACCTCGAGGTATCCAAAACACAACAGTCCGGTCCAGGGGTTGACATCAAGCTCTTCAGAACGCACAACGCCTGGTACCCCGTAGCCATCCTAGATAGTCTATTAGCCCATTTACTTGATCCCTCGCAGGACAGCCCATTGCTGCCGTTCCCGATCAGCCCGCTTAGTACCAACCAGTTCACTACTCACGTCAGGATCCTTCTGCGCAACTTAGGCCTTGACCCCAACCGTTATTCTGGACATTCTTTCCGTATTGGAGCAGCATCAGCAGCCTCACGAAACGGAGTCCCGGACCACGTGATCAGGAAAATGGGAAGGTGGAAATCCACCTGCTTTGCTCGCTATATTCCCAATCCACAAGTAGAAATGTCACGAGCCTTTTGCAAGCTCGCTCTGTAAGAAGACCATAAACTTAAATAAAACATTACCTCCCTAAACCAAGTCGTTTTGCGCCCTTCTCTGGCATACCGCCCAGCAGATCTGGGTTTACCATACAGCAGGCCAGGGCACACTTCAGGTCTATTTATGTTGTTAGTCTTGTGACGTGTTTATGTGTTTCATATCTATCAGGACGGAGGGCTCCGACCATAAATAGGAAGGCCGGTTTACCGGCCTGAAATTATGGGAGGAGCCCGGAGGGTATATAGCCAGACCATCCACAATGGTCTGTGTCAGTTCCAGTGCGCGGTACCCACCCACCCATTCCCCTTCTCAAGGCACTTCTCTTCAAACAATTTCTCTACAGAAATATCCATTACTTTCTTAAGGTATGCGCCCTTCTCTGGCATACCGCCCAGCAGATCTGGGTTTACCATACAGCAGGCCAGGGCACACTTCAGGTCTATTTATGTTGTTAGTCTTGTGACGTGTTTATGTGTTTCATATCTATCAGGACGGAGGGCTCCGACCATAAATATATATATATATATATATATATATATATATATATACATATACATATACAGATATATATATAAATAAGGGTGTTGTTTTTTTTTTTTTTAAATTGTTATTTTAATTTAAACGACATATATGTTGGTAAGTGAAAAAGGTAAGTAGGGAGATAACGAACTGGTAACTTTTCATGTAAAAATACACCTACCTATGTGATAGTTGATGGTGTGTGTGTTCTCCTTTAAATTTGTAGAGAAGGGATTGTAGGGTGGTGTGGACCTGAAGGAGGGGGGAGGGAGAGAGGAAGCACTGTATTACAGCAAACCAGAATAGTGACCTGGGGGGGATCCCTCAGGACACTGACAAGCAGTCACATCATGGCATATAGCTGAATGAATAGAGAGGCTGTGTACCTGTCATGGGCTGGATGAAAGAGATTTTTTTGGCCTGTCTGTGTCCTCCTGGGAGAGTGCTGTCCTGTATTGTAGAGGATGGAGGGGGGTGAAGATCTCTTGAGAGGTTACTGCAGCCAAGTATGTCCGCAGCTGTCTCTCTGCCTCAGATAGAGGAGGATAGCAGAGCGAGGATGGTTTTCTGTGGATTATAAGCCGGTTGTGGGGGCGGACCTGAGCATGGGCTGCAAGTGGATTGGATGAATGGGAAACTAGGGAGATGTGGCCGGCAGTGGAACACACGCCGTCAGGCGGGTGGGCGTGGTTATGTGCTCCAAGGGCGGTCACATGATCTAACTCCTGTCAGTGCCCAGGGATGAAAGGAGCTCCAGGCAGAGTCCTTGGCAGTGGATGAGCCGGTCTGGTGTGTGTCATGTGGAACAAAGGAAGGCACACACACACACAGGCGACTCATGTCTACAGGAGCATCGGGATGGGGGGGAGGGGAGGGGGGAATGTGTTTAATGGAAGCTCTAGGAGCAGTGAGAGAGTAAGAATGAAATTAGTGATGAAATAGGCATGGAATGAAAACACTCACTCTGAAAAGGTACTTCGCTCTCCAGGAATCACCCTCTGAAGTATCATCCTCATTTACAAGCACTCAATCTGACAACACACCGTATGCGGATAATGCACTTGAAAATCTAGAGAGTCTATATCAAGAGGGAGCCTGCGAGGACTACGAAATAGAACCAGGACTCCTAGCCCTCATGGAAAAACAGATTGTACACACCGAGTTCAAACCTAAGTCTTCTTTTCACCCTCACTGGGCAAAAGGAAAATACATTCCAATCTTCTACGAGATAGTGCTGGATGAAATTAAAAGGATCTGCCAGAACGACCATACCAACGGCAAATACACTAAAGTTAGGAACAAGACTATGAAGTCCCTAAAGAAACCATTAAGAATTTTCAAGACCGTGAAGACATCATCATTAGCCAAGCTGACAAAGGCGGCGGTCTAGTAATTCAAAACAGAGACGACTATATGGCTGAGGCATAAGATTACTTGGAGACACCGAGACATATGAGAAACTCCCTGTTGATCCTTTACCATCTTTCTCCATCTCTCTGGAAATTCTACTAAAACAAGCTAAGGAGAATGGAGTCATTACAAAAAGTGAATTCCTTTTTTTAAACAAACAACACCTACCCCTCCTCACTTCTACCATATCCCTAAGATTCACAAGAACCAGACAAATCCACCAGGCAGACCCATCATTGCTGGAATTCACAGTCTAACTAGTAATCTAGCCTGCTAAATTGACCACTTCTTACAAGATCTAGTATTACAACTCCCATCTTACGTGAAAGATTCTGGTCATATGCTCGATATCCTCTCATCTTTTTCCTGGCAACCGCAATACAAATGGCTCTCTCTTGACGTTTCGTCTCTATATACTTCCATAGAACACAAATACGGTTTAGAAGCAGTGGAGTACTTTCTATCGAAAAGTGATACACACCCCTTACAGATTAAATTTCTCCTCGACTCCATAAAATTCTGTCTCACCCACAACTATTTCTCTTTCGTGGGTGAGTTCTTTCGACAAACCAAAGGGACAGCTATGGGAGCAAAATTTGCTCCCAGCTACGCCAACCTATTTATGGGCCTATGGGAAGACAAGTCCATCTGGGCCAACAACCCCTTCAAGGACCAGCTTGCACTTTACACTAGATACATCGATGACATTCTGATTATCTGGAACGGATCGCATACAGATCTCAATAAATGTCTTGACTACTGTAACTCCAATCCCTTTGGCATCAACTTTACCCACGTAACTGATGATACATCACTTGTTTTCTTGGACCTCGATCTCAAAATTAATGAAGAAGGAATGATTCTATCCAAAACCCATTTCAAACCTAGTGCAGGGAATTCCTACCTTCATGCCAAAAGCCACCACCATCCCAAATGGATCCGCAACATCCCCTTTGGGCAATTTTGTAGGCTGAAGAAAAACCTGCACCAAAAGAAGCGACTACGAAAGCAAGGGTCCATCCTAAAAAATAATTTTTTTGAGAAAGGCTATGAAGAACACCTGATTGAACAAGCCTTCTCAAAATACTGGACACTATATGATGAACACCCCTCAGCTACCATGGTAACAGCCCTCAAAAAAACAGAGAGGAAAAAGCAGACAATGAAGAATTCCATCAGATTTAGCACACAATACAACACCAAAGCTTTCGACATACAGAGAGTCATCCAGAAAAACTGGAACATTCTTAAGCAAGATCCCATCCTCAATCCAGTCTTACCATCCAAACCTGAAGTTGTATTCCGGAAAGCAAAAGACCTTAGAGGTCTAATAGCACCAAGCAGAGTACGCAAACCTCCGAACCAAACCAAGACACCTACAGGCCGTTGGACATCCCTGTTTGACCAAAAGGGTCATTACAAATGTGGAATTAGAAACTGTGGAGCTTGCCCTTTCATGGCACATAGAAAAAAAGAAGTCACTGGAACAGACGGCAGGAAATATAAGATTGGCCAATTCATTAATTGCGGCACTTCCTATGTGATTTACGGCCTAATTTGCCCATGCGGGTTACTGTATGTCGGACGCACAACACGTCCTTTGAGGACAAGGTTTAGCAAGCACAAATGCAGCATCATCAACAGCAATATGCACCATCATCAACAGCAATACGCACCATCAGTCCACAAAAAAAAAAGAAAAACCAAAATTACTCAGTACCCAGGCACTTCAGAGAGCACCACAATGGAAACCCAATAGGTGTTAAAGTGTTTGGTATTGAAGCCATCAAAAAAGACGATGATACTGGGAGGAGATTCAAAAAACTCTGCAGACAAGAATCTTTCTGGATCTTCTCTCTCGGGTCAATGACTCCTGATGGATTAAACGAAGACCTGGAAATCCATGGAATCATCTAGGCACAAACCAACATCAGCACCCATCATCACCATTCCCCGCCCTGAGCACCTCCCACCTACCCCCGTCCCATTTCTGCTTATCCCATCCTCTCCCAACTTGTCATTTCCATCAGTTTCTATTTTATTTCCATTTCTATTCATTTATTGCATATATATTTTTTTATCACTTATTTATTATATATTATTAATTTCTATCTATTTTCTTCACATTTTCTTCATATCATAATAATTTCTTTTCTTTATCCTTATTATTCTTAGTAATAATTAATTCCCATCAACACTATTAATTTATTATTTTATTATAATTTTTTTCTGTATATTTTTTTCTATATTTCTTTATATATATATATATATATATATATATATATATATAATTATTATTATTATTTAGTATATTTTCTTTTTTTACGATTTTTCACTATTATTATTTTTATTACTATTTTTATTTTTTTTTTGCATTAATTTCATTATTTTCATCATTCATTTCCTTTTTCCCTGTTTCTTTTCCATGCCTATTTCATCACTAATTTTATTCTTACTCTCTCACTGCTCCTAGAGCTTCCGTTACACACATTCCCCCCTCCCCCCCATCCCGATGCTCCTGTAGACATGAGTTGCCTGTGTGTGTGTGCCTTCCTTTGTTCCACATGACACAC
Organism: Aquarana catesbeiana; assembly: GCF_042186555.1. Taxonomy (NCBI): domain Eukaryota; kingdom Metazoa; phylum Chordata; class Amphibia; order Anura; family Ranidae; genus Aquarana; species Aquarana catesbeiana. Next base: position 132,809,673 of record NC_133330.1, read on the forward strand.
ACCAGACCGGCTCATCCACTGCCAAGGACTCTGCCTGGAGCTCCTTTCATCTCCGGGCACTGACAGGAGTTAGATCATGTGACCGCCCTTGGAGCGCATAACCACGCCCGCCCACCTGACGGTGTGCGTTCCACTGCCGGCCACACCTCCCTAGTTTCCCATTCATCCCATCCACTTGCAGCCCATGCTCAGGTCCACCCCCACAACCGCCTTATAATTCACAGGAAACCATCCTCGCTCTGATATCCTCCACTATCTGAGGCAGAGAGACAGCTGCGGACATACTTGGCTGCAGTAACCTCTCAAGAGATCTTCACCCCCCTCCATCCTCTACAATACAGGACAGCACTCTCCCAGGAGGACACAGACAGGCCAAAAAAATCTCTCTTTCATCCAGCCCATGACAGGTACACAGCCTCTCTATTCATTCAGCTATATGCCATGATGTGACTGCTTGTCAGTGTCCTGAGGGATCCCCCCCAGGTCACTATTCTGGTTTGCTGTAATACAGTGCTTCCTCTCTCCCTCCCCCTCCTTCAGGTCCACACCACCCTACAATCCCTTTTCTACAAATTTAAAGGAGAACACACACACCATCAACTATCACATAGGTAGGTGTATTTTTACATGACAAGTTACCAGTTCGTCATCTCCCTACTTACCTTTTTCACTTACCAACATATATGTCGTTTAAATTAAAATAACAATTAAAAAAAAAAAAAAACAACACCCTTAGGTCATACATATGTACTTATTTATATATATATATATATATATATATATATATATATATATATATATATATATATATATATATATATATATTATTTCTTTCTTGTTGTTACTTCAAGGTCTATCATTGACCACTCATCTATGTTATTTTTGGACACCGAATTCCCTATCAAATTCCGATAGATATTGTACTTTTTACCAATTCTCTGTACACATATGTGTTTCCCGTCTATCATATTCATCTATTGATCTATGTATTTATATCCACTTATTGATTTATGCATTTTTACTCACCATGCATTTTTACTCACCATGCGTTTCTTGTGTTGCATTCTCTTGCCATGTGCTCCATACTGTATTTTTAGCTGGAATTCGCTTTATACATATATATATATATTTTTTTTTATATATATATATATTGTCTGTACATACGTGTGTGCTTGTGTATGTGTGTGTGTATATATATGCACACATATCTATATATGTTTATATATATATATCTATATATATATATATATATATATATATATAGATATATATATATATATATAGATATATCTATATCTATATAGATATATCTATATATATATATATATATCTTTTCTGATCTCTGTTCCACCTAGAATGCTTGTACGTGGACTGGTATGGAACACAGAAAATCGCATTTCCCATTTCAGGCCATCTTTTCCGACTAGCCATTATGTTGATGTACATATTTTGGCCTACTGGCCCATAGAGACTGTGCCCTGGTTCTCAAAAGACTCTGATGAAGAGGTTATCCTCGAAACGCGTCAGCCAATTCTAAACACCTGCCTCAATATGTGCTCATGATACTTTTAACCCATTTTTAATTCTAAATTTCCATGTTCTTTATATTTTGTAACCTGTTTGTATTGATACATAGTATTGGCATTATTTAATTGTTTTTATTTATTTTTATTTGCTTCTATTTTCATATGAATACATTTTATACGTTTTGATGTGAGCAACTGATCACGCGCCCTTCATCCATCACTCTCCATTTAGCCATACCTGACCACCCCGGGGTCAATTTCTGGGCAGCGGGACATGCAACAAAATCTCTTTTAGCTTTGCTATAGTTCACAATACTACTTTTTTGAAACCCAGACAGATCCTCACAAGCGCAGGAGTAATCTTTCCTTGTCCACAAGTCACTATGGATGATCTAGGGGGTTGTGTGAGAAAATCTCTGGATACTGAGTTTACGAGTGAATTTTTGCACGTCAATGAACGTGGAAAATTTGTTGAGTTGTTTGGGGGGGAACATACTTAAGTCCCTTATCTAATGCTAATTTTTCTGCATCAGTAAGGGTTACTGTACTTAGATTGAAAATACCTGTGCTGTTAAGTTCTTTTTCTTTTTTGCCTTGGATACGCCACCCCCTCGGGAGCCTTGTTTCATTCTGCGCTTCTTTGGTAATCCTGTGTGGGCGTGGGAAAACCTGGATAGTAGGATGGGTCAGGATGGTTTTGATTATAGTTGTATGGAGATCTAGTGCAAAGATCTTCTTCTCTGTTCCCAAAGAAATATGAATCATGGTAAACGTCCCATGGGCCCTCTTCCCGAAGGGGTAGAAACCGATTATGTGTGCGGATCAGTGTTCTTTGGAAATAGTAATTTCCTTTGTTATAATCAAGTCGGTTATTATGCCACCCTCGTGGCGATCCTCTATATCCCTCATTGTAATGAGGGTTGACTGAATTGAGGTTGGCCTCTGCCTCTATTGCTAGGGCCTCTACCTCTGTTATTAGAGAAATGCCTCCCTTGGTAGGAATTATTTGGAGTGTGGGAATTGGAACGTCTGTTCTTAGGACCTTGTGTAGTGACATGACCCCCAGGCAGTCTGGATGTTGCAGGCTGAGTGGGTTCATAAATGAGTCTCCTATCTGTGTTTCATACCACAGGATCTGGAACCTCCATTGAGGAAGTCTCCCCTTCTGAGGCTGTGTGCAGACTGTCCCTTTTCTGCCAACTAAACACTGAATTCATCTTATAATCGTTCACATCTTGGTTATATTTCTTTTGTTTCTTGTTTCTCTGGTCTCTTTCCTGTTTCTCCAAGTAATTTTTCTAATTCGTAGAAATTCGCACTTACTTTTGTTGCCAGCGGTTTAGACATTAATGGCTGTGTGTTGAATTATTTTGATGAGACAGCAAATTTACACTGGTATACAAGCTGTACACTCACTACTTTACATTGTAGCAAAGTGTCATTTCTTCAGTTCTGTCACATGAAAAGATATAACAAAACAAGACGACCTCCACCTACCCAAATTCTAAATAGTAAGGGCCGGGACCCCTTGGCGCAAAGCCGCGGAAACCGCTCCTATCCTGAATGAATGGCCAGAGTATGCTTAGGGTCCATACCCCTATTGGCCAAAAGGAGATGGCAATGAAGTATGCATTGAGCTGCGGAGAGGGGAGCACAAAGGAAAAGGCAACAGAAGACCATCCCTGGGTTTATCAGACGTAACACTGATGAGCTGGTCTAACACCAAAGTCGGGCACCACACCTTGCTGGTCTCCAAGAACCTGAAGTCAGTGCCGCCTCCCACTTGCTGCATCTTGTGAGCATGCAGATGTAACCAGAAGAGGCTGGGGGGCCTAACCAGTTGATTGGCCAAAAGTATGCAAGACCCTGGGCCAGAAAGCGTAACTGCCTTGCCTCAACCATAAAGGCCAGATATACCGCTGAGCCCCAAGCTGGGTACCAACCCAGAAGGAGACCTCGAGAGCATGACAGACATCATGGAAAATATGACCCGTGATGGGAAGTCTGCTGGGCACAGCAGGAGGGCTACTCCTCAGGATCCCTTTGAGGATGGCTTTAATAGGGTGCGCAGAAAATAAAGTCCCATCGGGGTCTTCCAAAACAGAAATGCTGAGTCCCAGCCAGATACGACCTGACAGTGCCGTGGGCCAATTTAAGTTGGGAGTGGCAGAAACAGAAAAACTAAGAGGTACTGGAAGTTGTAACTAGGAAATCTCGACCGGAAAGCCTGGAAAACATTCCAAACAGTGACATGAGCCTTCCTGGCATTCAAAAATAAAGATCTAATTGAACAAGGCTGCTGCGTCAGCCCAATGGGAACCTAATTGCTGGAACCGAAGAGAAGGCTTGGCGCAGGCATCTGCGTCTGAGACCTGAGCCTACTGGTACCGGCCTAGGCCCAAGGGGGTTCCGGAATACACTAACCACTGAGCCAGTAGAAGCTGCAGGAGCTGCATTGGCCGAATTCCAACAGTTCCACTTTATTACGCAACTCCTGGCAGGATGTAGCTAGGAAATTAAGGGTAGTGTAGATTTAGGACAGGGAAGAAACCACAGTCCGCAGGGTAACTTGCTCCGCACTTGCGTCCGACACACAAGGGAACAGCAACCTAAAAACTGGGCTTCTCGAGCTGAAGCCGAGTAAGCAAACCCCCTGCATTGTAATTCTGCCATCAGATCAAAGAGTTGCGGCTAGCTATGTGTGAACAATGAGGCCAGTTTCTGAAAGAGGGTGAGCTACCGTGCTCCGACCCCCCCTAGCCAGAGAAGGAGGGCTAGAAGCGAAGTCCCCAAGATCCGCTGTTCGAAGCATGACCTGCATAAACCAAAAGAAAATAAACTAGACATAACCAAGAATGTAACAATCGCCCCCAAGACTTACCTGCGACCAAACGCCCCCCCCCCCCGGAAAACCCACCGTTAGAACGGGACTGATGTATGCCAGTCTTGTGTGATTACCAAGCCGAATACCTGAGGTGAAATAGGCAAACTAACATAAGCTCAGGCCTAGAAACCTGAAAATGTGTCCGGGTACTGAAGGCAGGGGGTTTGCTTACTATATTAGTGTATACTATACTAGTGTAGATTTAGGACAGGGAAGAAACCACAGTCAGCAGGGTAACTTGCTCCGCACTTGCGTCTGACACACAAGGGAACAGCAACCTAAAAACTGGGCTTCCCGAGCTGAAGCCGAGTAAGCAAACCCCCTGCATTGTAATTCTGCCATCAGATGAAAGAGATGGGGCTAGCTATGTGTGAACAATGAGGCCAGTTTCTGAAAGAGGGTGAGCTACCGTGCTCCGACCCCCCCTAGCCAGAGAAGGAGGGCTAGAAGCGAAGTCCCCAAGATCCGCTGTTCGAAGCATGACCTGCATAAACCAAAAGAAAAATAAACTAGACATAACCAAGAATGTAAAAATCGCCCCTGAGACCAACCGCCCCCCCGGAAAACACACCGTTAGAACGGGACTGATGTATGCCAGTCTTGTGCGATTACCAGGCCGAGTACCTGAGGTGAAATAGGCAAACTAACATAAGCTCAGGCCTAGAAACCTGAAAACGTGTCTGGGTACTGAAGTAAATGGTAACCTGAAATAAATTAAACAGAAATCGAGATGTAATGCAAGCTGCGTGAAGGAACATAACTGAACAAGAAACTCAAACTGCATGAGAAACACAGGTTGCATGAGAACGTGAGTAACATGGGAATGACATGAGTAACACGGGAAAGACGTGAGTAACATGGAACGCGAATTTGCATGACAAACGTAAAACTGCATGAGAAACGTAAAATTGCACGAGAAACGTAAAATTGTATGAGAAACGTAAAATTGCACAAGAAACGTAAAATTGCACGAAAACGTAAAATTGCCTGAAAACGTAAGATTGCACAAGAAACGTAAAATTGCACCAGAAACGTAAGATTGCATGAGAAACGTAAGATTGCATGAGAAACGTAAAATTGTATGAGAAACGTAAAATTGTATGAGAAACGTAAAATTTTATGAGAAAGGTAAAATTGCAAGAGAAACGTAAAATTGCATGAAAAACGTAAGATTGCACGAGAAACATAAAATTGCATGAAAAACGTAAACTGTATGAGAAACGTAAAATTGCACAAGAAACGTAAAATTGCACGAGAAACGTAAACTGTATGAGAAAGTTAAATTTGCATGAGAAACGTAAATTTGCATGAGAAACGTAAACTGTATGACAAACGTAACTTGTACGAGAAACATAAGTTAGCATGAGAAACGTAAGCTGTGTAAGAACAGATGAGGAGACTTGCCACTGAACAAGCCGATTAAAAACGATCACCTCAATCTGTTAAACCCAAAGACGTGATGGGTAACCTGCAGTGGGAGAACGTAGACAGCCCTACTGTGTGAAACGACCAGAGAACATAAACAGCCAACCAGCCCATGAAATAACAACACCCCTTGGTATCTAACAAATATGAGGATGTGGGTGCAGAAAAGACAAGACTAATAGCACATGAACGTGAACCTAATGACACGGGAAAAAAACGTGAGAAACATGGGAAAACGTGAGAAACAAGGAAAGACATAACATGGAAAGACCAGAGTAACAGGGGAAAAACGTGAGTAACCTGGGAAACGTGAGAAACATAACTTACATGAGAAACCTAAATTGCATGAGAAACATAAATTGCATGAGAAACGTAATTTGCATGAGAAATGTAAAATAGCAAGAGACACGTAAAATCGCATGAGAAACGTAAATAGCATGAGAAAAATGTGAGGAGACTTGCCACTGAACAAGCCAATTGAAAACGATCACCTCAATTTGTAAAACCCATAGACGTGATGGGTAACCTGCAGTGGGAGCACGTAGACAGCCCAGCTGTGTGAAAATGACCAGAGAACATAAAACAGACAACCAGCCTATGAAAAAACAACACCCCTTGGTACCTGACATGTATGAGGTTGTGGGTGCAGAAATGACAAGACCAAAGGCATGAACGTGAACCTAATGACAACACCATCCATATGTATGCAGTAAGCGAGCCCGAGCAACCTGCAACGCCAAGACAGGAAATTAAAAACAAACACTCAGGGCTGAGGTACCCACAGACCGTGGTGGGTAGTAGTGAAGGTGTGATGGTGAACGTGCATATGTGACGTATGGTATACGGGCGAGAAGATTGTGGGACAACAGTTAAAAATGAAACCTCAGCCCGTATGGATCTGTAGAGATGACAGATCCTAGATGTCAACACTAGGTAACAGAAATGCAGTGAACGAAAGGCTATGACAGGAAAAGGCTACGTCTTGAAATACTATGACAAGAACGCCACAAAATGAAATGCCACAAAATGAAATGGTACACAGGAAATGCTACACAGGAAATGCTACGAACGATCAAAATGCTACGAATACTGGGAATAATCTCGAGGTCTGAAAAGCAAAACGTATGCAAAACGTGCCTGAAAACAACCATACCTTGTAGATGACAGGGTAAGGAGACTGACTAAAGCAAATACTCTGTACTATGAGCCGACAAAGGCCGCGCTGGGAGACGGTCAGAAAGAATGTGGTGTAGCCGAAATGAAATAAATTATTGTGTATGCGCTAGAAAAAGCTAATACGTGGAAAAAATAGATAAACAACAATAATTAAAATCAAAATAAACAAATGAATATAATGTGCTAAAATCTATACATCGCGGTAATAATATATTCAATAATCAGTGCCAATACCTGTGAAAAAAGTGACCAAAGCACATATATAAATATATAAATCAACATGCAACGTGCAAAAGTGTAAAAAATCCAGGTGATAATTGTATAATAATAATAATAATATATAAAAATATAAAGTGCAAAAATTGGTGTCCAAAAAAATATAGGCATTCCTCATGCTCTTCCTATATGGTGTGCAAACAACGGCATGCTTCAGTGCCCTCCAATGATCCCCAATTGCTCATGCGCTCATCTCTGAGCGTGTGACACAGTGGTTAAACAGTGTCTGAACACGCATTAGAGCCACCCCTGGGCTCATATAGGGTCTGTTGGCAGTGGTCTGCACCTCATTCAGATAAGCATCAATGGCATCATATATAAGAAAGAAGGAGACTCCATAGCATAATAACGTCAGGAATTTAATAAAAGCATAAAACCAGTTCCCTCCAGGAGGGTACTCACAATGTGTGGGTGCGTAAGTGCACCATCCTTTCCAGAGTGTGGTAGACAGGAATAGCTCCGTCCTGCCCCTCCCCTACGCGTCTTCGGCACAGGGATCACGTGCCTTCATCTGGGGGCATACACAATAATTTATTTCATTTTGTCACATGCACGGTATGAAACGTGGTTAGTGTGTGCAGCTGATTTATGTATTGGTATTTACTTTATAGGCATTAGTCCATCTGTGGCTCACAAGATTTTTGTGAAATAAATGTGGTGTAGCCGTCAGCTCAGTGTGGACAGTGTGTGTGACTGCAAGCACTCAGCAGACACTGGCTAACACATTATAACACGGGGGAGGGGACAGGCCGTACTGAGGAAGCTGCTCCTACATATGCTTGCAAAACAGTGCTCCGCTAACATGACACTGCACGCAGGAGGTAAGCGATGTGTGTGCGGTGTGCCTGGTGTCAGCTGATCGCCTCCATCCCTCCCCCGAACACACCTGGTGCTGTGCCTGTAGTGTAACCGGGGGAAAACACACACCCCGACCAACCCCCCTGCACCATACGATATGGTAATGCAGGGAAACCCCCCCCCCTTACCTATACCCCTAGTGCCTACACCAGATACGAGGGCCAGTACTGAGCCTGAAAACTATGCCAGTTTATAGTACTGGGACTGTAGCATGTACAACAACTGTTTGGCCTTATTGCAGATGCTGGGACTCCAGAGGAAGATGAGCAATATGAAAATTTAATTAACGAGACAAACTGCATTTACCGTCTGGTTGATAAAACCTGGCACATAAAACCAACTAGCTTTCTTGCTAAAGGTAGCCTCAGCAGCGCAGTCGGCTGCAAGATTCTCATCGATTCTCTCTTGTGTATGCACTTGTGTATGCACTCAATGCTTACCCTTTACTTACTCAAAGGCTTACCCCTGAGCCGACATGCCCCCTGCAAACAGGCTGCCCCCCCAGCTCAGGCCAGTACCTGAGCAGGACGGGTGGCATCCGATGTGGGTCCTCCGTTGATGCCACCTGCCCACACCTACCGGAACCGCGACCACCGGGAGAGAGAACCGATGAGAATCTTGCAGCCGAATGCGCTGCTGCCCTGCTGCCCTGCTAGCCGAGACTAGAAGTGATGAATGAACGAATGAATGATTTGTATAGCGCTGCAAATGCGAACTGAATCGCCTCAAGGCGCTAGATCCGTCCTATGTTGTCCAGCTTCTTAGAAGAGGTAGGTCTTGAGTTTATTTCTGAAGGTCTGATGGTTTTCTTCCATGCAAATGTGAGTAGGTAGAGCGTTCCATAGCCATGGTCCTTGGCCTGCAAATCTTCATTCTCCCTTTGTTTTGTAGCGGGTTTTTGGAATAAGCAGGAGGTTATGGTTAGAAGATCGAAGACTGCGATTGGGTGTGTAGCGTTTTATTTTCTCGCATAGGTATTGAGGAGCGTTTCCTTGTATACATTTGTGGGTGAGGCAGAGGGTCTTTAAAGTGATACGATTCTTTATGGTTAGCCAATGTAGGCTCCTCAGGGAAGGGGAGATGGATTCCCAGGGTTTTTTTTTCCGGTTAACAGTCTTGCCGCCATGTTTTGGATGAGTTGTAAGTGATATGATGTGACGTAACCTGCCCTAACCCGGAAATGACATGTCGACTCATACAAGAGCCTACGACCACAAGGGAGGAGGCAAAGGAGGGCAGGCTTTATGCAGCCTGACTCCTCCTACAAATACAGGCTGACCTGCGGTCAGCCTTACACTTATCCCTCTTAAATAATGTATCCAATTCAACTGTATGTGGTGGTGTTTGCTTGAATAAAGGAGAAATTATAGAGTCCCAATTGCCAAGTTGGTTTGCTCAATGTCAATAGATACTTGATTCATCTAGATATTGGGTCAAATGTTTTCCTCCAATCGTTAACTGTCCATCTGTGAGGCTCACACACCAGCCTGTGATAGGTGTCTGGCACTGAACTTGTCTCTGCCAAGTGAACAATGGAACCCCCCAATGCACGGACCCTCGAGTCTTCTCAATGAATTATCCTCTTCCAGGCCGGTTCATATTTTTGCAATCGAACCAGGCAGTTCCCAGAGTGTGAGCCCAGCCAAAGAACAGGAACAAAGCCAGGCCTGGCTATGTCTGGTAGAGCAGTTGGGATCCATGGTTTTCCACATTTGGTTGTCCTTGATGACTAGTCTGCTTTGTGGTAGCAGTTGTTTCAGTAAATTAGTGCCATTCTTCACCTCCACCTCACCAAGAACGACCATCTTCTATATGGGTGAGAGTGTTGCTGACCATGCAGGGATGTCGACGGTCAGGCCTGGTTCACACCTATGCATTTTTTAGCGCGTTTTCAGTTTTGCAGAAACACACTACAGTCCATTTAACATGGTTTTCTATGGAGTTCACATCTGTGCATTTTATGGAAAGGGCCAGGGTTTTTTTTTCCTGGTTTTTGGTTCCATAGGCTTCAATGGTTTAAAGCTGTGTATTGAAAAAAACACAAAATGCACCTGCAATATGCAAACTGCAACCTGCACAAGTGTGAATCAGGCCTCAGAGGTATTTCCTGCTTTTTCGATGCAATCTTTATTGCAAAGAGTATCCAGGCTCCTTACTTTAGCAAGGGCAAAGTTCTTACAAATAAACACCACTGTCTTTGATAAGACTGAATAATAAAGTTGAGTTCATTATCCTTGGCCATTCTCCTTGTTTGATTTCTTGAAGGCCTAGGCTCAGGTGTTTGCTCAGCAGGTTTCCTATAATACCACATACCATAGACTTGGATACATTATTGGTTTTAGGTGTTTTATTCAGTGGACTCACCGAGATTTGAATGTTCTGCAAATCTGCAGCAATGGTGTGAATGTTCTGAATGTCTATTTTCATTTCAGCTGGAGTGGTTAAATCCACTCTTCCCCCTTCAAGCAGTATCTGCTGTAATCCACCCACAAAATGTTGTTCTCTTATATTTAGACTCTCTATATCAACCTTATTCCAAATTGAACTACTCAAACTGAGTCCTGATATTATATCAGTACCCAGATCCCTCTTTGAAACTTTCCTAAAATTGAGCCCTTGCGTAGCATCCCAAAATATGTTTAGATGTGTTGTGGAAATTTTTATTAATGTATGTTGTCAGATGTCCCCCAGTGTCAGTTTTGCTGTAATACACTCATGTGAGGGTATTCGCACATACAGACACTGGTGGAAGACCATTGGATGCGGAAACCTTCCCTTGGACACGGTGGATCTGTTTGCTCTTTTTAAGGATATTTGTTTATGCCTCACCAGGGAACTGGCCACTCCATGGCGATCACATTCAAACTCCTATGTAAGCAGGTTTGCGTCTATGGGAACTATAGTAAAACCATACAAAATGATGGCCCACTGGGCCATAATGTAGTATGGCTTGCATCATTGGTAGCAGTGGGAATGTGCACACGGTTGTGTTTGAAACCATGTGCTTGCGGCCTACCTCCCAGCTCACCCCCCACTTTCTGTTTCAGCGGGCCGGCGTGCCCTTCCTAGCCCTGAACACGAACTCCTTCGCTATCGGACCACACCGCAGAGGCACCAGGTGACACAGAGAGCCAGGATAACCACGGCTCAGGCCTAGCCCCGGCGTCCATCTTGATCCACCCAGACGCGGCTGCAGTACCGGTAAGTAGTGGCCTAGGTCCCCTAGCGCCCTCTCATTCTTGTCCCTACAGCCCCCCATCTCTCCTCTCCTTCTCCCTCTTCTTCTCTGGACTATGCCTGGTCAGGTAAGCACTTCGGGGCATCACCCTTTAGCAGTTGATCCAGGGTCCTCTGGTCCGACTGCCTCACGGGGGGTCAGGAAGGAATTTTTTCCCTCTACTCTAGCAATTGGCCAGCACAGCTAGGGGTTTTTTGCCTTCCACTGGATCAATGGTAGGGCGGTTAGGTCAGCGGCCCCCCTCCATCACCACCACCAGCACTATTCGCACCATCATCAGCACCTCAGCACACCACCGCTGTTATCAGCGGCATCCTTCAGGACCATCATCTTCTCAGCAACATCATCGGCGCTACATCAGTATCATCATCGTATTCATCCTATCACCATCAACTTTTTTTCTCGCCATGTGCAACCTCAAATACTCAGCGGACGCTCTCCACAGGTTAAGAAATACCACCTCAACATTACCAACCTCCATTTAAAAAATACTACGAAAAGAACAATTACTAAGGACCAACCTACAATCAACCATCAAACACAGGAAGACACCAATTCAACCACAACAATTAGCATGCGCCCTGATCAACACCAGATCTGCAGTCAAGCACAGACTGGAAGTCCACGGCTTCATCACCCAAAACAACATAGATTGCCTCTTCATCACGGAAAGCTGGCTAACACCTGACTGCGACGCCATCCTAACTGAATTGGTACCTGAGAACTACAGTATCCTAACTGAGCATAGAATAGGAAAAAAAGGAGGAGGCCTAGCAGTGATCTTCAAATCTCACCTTGTATTCACCAAACCAACTTTACAGAACTCAGTGCCTTTCATGGAGACACTCACTCTACATCTTCAAACAACACCCCAAGACACCATTCACATACTACTATGCTACAGACCACCAGGACCGAAGACTAATCTCCTTACACCCCTCACTGAATTCATTTCAATCCACACCCTGAAAACCAAAAACTTTCTGGTACTTGGGGACTTTAACCTCTGGGCAAACTCTACCCAAGACCCCATCGCTACCGCCTGCATTAACCAACTGGAGGAACTAGGTCTTCAGCAACTGATAAATGCTCCCACGCATGGTTCAGGACACACTCTGGACCTCATCTTCAAACAAAATATGGACATCAACATATTTGACAACTTACCGCTACCATGGATGGACCACCACGCTATCAAATTTAAAATCATAATCAACACCACCCTCCAAAAACAGAAACACGCAATAACAACACACTGGACAAGATCTCAAAAGAAACTTTTCTTTTCTTTTTAGATGGTTTGTATTGTGCCTTAAATTCCCTTGTAGGGAAATATGTATCTTGTTCTTTTTTGTATTACTATAAAATAAAATAAAGAATATAAAAAAAAAGAAACTACACTCCGAACTCTTCAAAACCATATTATCAAACAAAATAGCAATGTTAAATTTAAACCACTCAACGGAACAAACACTCAACTCCTTAAACAAGGCATTACTACAAACAGCAGACTCAGTGGCTCCAAAACGTAGAACACTCATCCGCAAAAAAAACTTGGGATGGTTTAATGGCACTCTCACTCTACACAAGCAAGAACGCAGAAGAGCTGAAAGAGCCTGGAGAAGAAATCCCACTAAGGAAAACCGCACAAACTACAAAGCACTCACTGAGAAATACCACAAAGCAATCTTCAAAGCTTAAAAAGAACATTTCTTGAACACCATCTCAACTGCCTTAAACCGCCCTCGGGAACTTTTTAAAATAGTTGCTCAGACCATGAACCCTACCTGCTTAGAACCCCCAGCAAACGAAACTCAAGAATTCTGCAATGAGTTATCAGATTCAGAAAACAATTCAACAGAAAAAAACAGCCAACCTCATTCAACTATGAAAAAGAGGGGGGAAGGTTGGGACTTTGAATGAGGTGCGCATGATGCAGCCCAATCACACTCACAGAGGTGCAAACATATGTATGTTTATTAAGGACCAATGATCAACATGGCATAAAAACGCATTGCATACATTAAACATAAAAAATTGTATGTATATACAACCATAGGACATGGGTAGGTACAATTATGCACCTTAATCCCCCAAGCAAGATAAAAGTCATGTGAAGTAAAAAACATCTGAAAATTGGTCAATGTGTGTTGGATGCATCGAAGGTAGGCCTGACGCTGCGTTTCATGGACTTCAATCCACTCTTCAGGAGCCAGATGCATCTAAATTCTATAAAGAATGTATGAAAAGCAATATAGTTTCAGGGTCTAACAAGATCAGCAGAAAAGGGGGAAATTTGGGCATAATGGGCCATGCCAAAAAGGGTTACTCACATGATAGCCAAAACTGGGACCGTGCGACAAAACAAAGCCAGGGGTGAGCCATGGAGCCTGGCCCGAGAGCTGAGAGGGGGACCTCAACGAGGAACACCAGACCGCACACACCAACACCCTGCAGTGGAGGGGACTTCTATAATGTAGGAAATATATAAAATGTATCTATGATGATACAAGTAACAAAAAACGAGATGATATAAGCTGCAGATATCACCAAGGTGATTAAAAAAAGCACCTGGAAGATTACCTTGAAAAATGACTGATGTTTGAAGCCACATAGATGGGAGAGGATCAGGGTTGCATAGATTGTATCAGTACCATCTCTGAATACCATTAAGCAGGGAGTGAGATGCAGCCCCAGCATTGAAAGGATTGTCCCTATCCCTGTGCATTGTGTCTCTTTAAGATGCTCATGTTTGTTTAAGGTGCCCATATAGCGCCATCGGTTTGCGCAGGGCTCTGCACATGCATTGCACACTCAGGTCGGTCCCTGCCCTCAGGGAGCCCGCAGTCTGGGGTCCCCAACTCACATTCATGTACTAGGGCCAATTTTGAACGGAGGCCAATTAGCCTACCAGCATGTCTTTGCAGTGTGGGAGGAAGCCAGAGTGCCCGAAGGGAGGCCCACACAGGCACAGGGAGAACATGCAAGCTCCAGGCAGGTGGTGTCATGACTGGGATTCGAACCGCTAGGCGAGAGTGCTAACCGCTACACCACTGTGCCACCCAATATTGTATACTTTAATATGCCTATATTTTAGTATGGGCCCTAATTGATATAGCCTAAAGTGTTTGTCTAGGGATAAGTGTTAATATTGGTGTCTCAATTGTATAGTCAGTTTTTGTAGGGAGAAATCCTGGTTTGTGTTGATTTTCATTTGTTAATGTCGGCCATTTTTCTGTAGTTGGGATTTCATTCACCATTTTGCCGTGGACTGATTTTTGATTGCTGCAACTGCCTTTTTGCTTCTGCTGATTTTAGTCTTGAGCGAAATATAGTCTGTTTTTGTACTGAATTCCATTTCCAGTAGAATCATTTAGGTTTTTATTCCAGTTGTTTTGGAGAAGTTTATGTTTCTAGTGAAGAAATCTCGATTTTGGCGGGATCAACAACTAAATTTCATGTGTTAATGGCGCCATTTTGTTGTGGCCTGGCTTTCATCTGCCATTTTCCATTCTTGTAGTCCCCATGTGGCCATGACTTGATTTTCTTTTGTCCCGACTGCCATTTTGTGTCCACTGTGTTTGGGTGGAATTTCTATATTGGTTTGTAGAGGCACAGTTTAAGGTACCGTTTCCTTTTAAGTGAATTCAATCTTTTCAGTTTTTGTATTTTTAAAACAGTGTGTGTGGTGTTTTTGTTTTTGATTGTTTGTGGCCTGCAGTGGAAGGGAAAGGCTTTGGTTGACCTCCTTCACCTGTCTTTTTGCAGGAGTTTGAGTTTTTGGCTTTTGTTGCGCCATATATTTTTTTTTGATGGACATGGTATGAGACTGGGCTTCCCCTCCCCCTCCCTATTCCTATTCATTTATATTATGTGATATACAACAGGAAGTTGGTAGGAGGAGCTTGGGTTTTTTTTTTTTTTTACTTGTGCTTAGAAGGACAATGGAAAACACTTTGGTTTTCGAAAGAGTGTTTTAAATTTAATTCCAGTTGTTTTTGTGAAGGTTTATACTGTAATACAGTTTTGGGTAGAGAGCAAACAGGAGGCATCCAAGTTATTGTTGTAATATCGAGGTACAGATAGAAGCCATAAGATTGTTTTGAATAGCAGAGGATTTCATGGTGTTTTGCAGTTGTCGGACAAACACGTTTAGAAAGCGGTATATCGTGAGACCGGTCGGGCCGTGTAAAATAATCGGAAATCCAGTGTGCGATTGTATTAGCATAAACGTGAGGAGTAGTACGCTAGCAGCCCTGCTCAGGCCATGTACAATGATCGGGATGCGGGGGTCGATTATGGTGATAAAAGCGCAAACCATAATCGTTCCGAAAATAAAGCGCAAGGTTCTCTGGACGCAGAGTTTGCCAAAAAAGCGATTTGAATCGTCATAGGCAATGGGTCGTCCATGCACCCCAGTCAGACAGCTGCACAATACATGAAATCTGAGTATGGGGCTAAGGCCATTAGACCCCTTAAAGATTAGCATATATGGTCAGAGGGTACAGTAAGGTGTATTCCTTTGGAAGGAACTTTTGATGTCTGGAGGTACGAGACCCCAGAATAAAAATGCCTTGGAAGTAGTTCAGCTGTGGCTTCAGAAATCTGTAATGATGAATGAATTGATGGATGTGTAGTACACGTTTGTGTGATTAAAAATTTTCAGGCCTGTTTTTGAACTTTATGGCAGGTCCATGCAAAGATTTCAAGCTGCTCTTGTGTTTCTCCTATTGTATATTTTTCTATCGCTAAAAGAGTGAAGGTAGCATTCAATCTGGTTGTTTTTGTTTTTTTCATTTTTAGTTTGGGAACTATGAAATATCTCCCCCACATTTGTATCTAAATGTTTGTCTCATGTTTTAGTCTTCTCATTGTTTGTATGTGGTAACAAGAATATGTTTGAACCTACCGCGACAGCCCTCTTACGTGACTCGGGTGTTGTATTTTAGTAAGAACGTGAAAGTAAGGGTTACAGAGGGTTTAGTTATTGTCGGTTTTGAGGAATGTCAGTGACAATTTACCAATGTACACAAATGTTGTATTGTTTACCATTCTTTGCAGGTTAAATATGAAGGATAGAGTAATAACTTTGTTTATAAGTATCTTTTCAGGTCCAAGGAGTTTCTGAAAGTGTATGTAGACAGAAAGCAGGTGTATGTAGATAGAAAGCAGGAGTATAAGAAGGTATAAGTATCATAGGCTATTTCACTGTTTTCATTGTTTTTTTTTCTGCACCATTCTAAACCCTGCGTATCTTCCTCCAGTTTGTAATAAGGAGGAAAAAAGGGGGGAATGATAGTGGTGAGAATGACAAATTTTCAAACCAATAATATTAACCACTCTAATTCTAGCCAAGTTTGTGACCTAGTAGGAACGACAGGTTCCACGACTTTTTTCCTTTGATGGAATTTGAATCAGCAGTCTGGTGAAGGATGCTCCCATAAGAACCTTTTTTTTTTTTTCAATGGTTCCAGGTATTACACCCCAGATGGTAAGATGCAGTGATGACCATAGTCATTAAGTTCCCACATGTCTGGGTTATTGCCATATGAGGTTTGTTTGGAGGTCAACCAAGACCAGAGTTGTACTTTCCTCTGCAGCTGTCAACACTCTCGGCTGATGGGTTGGGTGCAGTCACTGTAACATGAACTCCAAAAGGTCCACCACAGGGTTCATGAGTCCCTCCTGGACCCTGACACAACCAGTTTACATTCTTTCTAACCAGTTGACTGGGTCATTGTAAAGAAGCTCGAGGGACAAGACCACGCCAGCCACTGCAAGAAGCTGCTCAACTACACCAAATTAAAGTGTATTTTCCAACTAGCTAAGAAAGAGAACAGGACACATGGTGGGGTCTACTCTGAATCTCCACCAAGCTCTAGTGCCTCAGCGATGATGGCGGTAAAAGCTATATGTGATGTTCATATTGGTTTGAGGAGTTTTGACAAACTAGTAAAATCCAAACAGACACTTGTCAATAGAATTTAACGATACATATCTAGAGGATAAAATTAATTATACTTTTAACAATAGCTCTGGTTGCCAGCTCTTGCCAGCTTTGGTATCAGGACAACTAGATAGCCCACAAGTGTGCTTCGACTTTAGTTTGGTATTAATGCGGATCTACAGCTTATAAGGTAATTCCCCTAATGCAAGAGGTTCATGTGTGCTGGTGAAACTTGTCCCAGCATCTTATGTCGCGGCCGATCATGAGGATCTGATGGCGCGAGAGAAGGTAAGAATGGCAGGGACAGCTGGAAGGGAATTGCTTGTACACAGTGGGGGCTTGAGCTTATGGAACGATTGAACTATTTCTCGTCCATTGAGGATGGGATGTTTCATGTAACTGTTGAAGCTACAAGGAAGTTCCCACAGTTCAAGGGGGGTTTCTGGGAATTCATTAGTAAAGATTGTTATACCTGGATTGAGGATACCAGTGAGAAAGTTCAGGCCCTTATGAATAAGGTTAGATCCCTGCAAGGCAGAGCTATAGCTAGTGAAGGTTGGAATCCTTTTAAGGGCTTGGGAAACTTGGGGGATTTTTTATTTTCCATCGGATCATGGTTGAAGGAAGTAGGGGTATATATACTCATGTTGTTTTTATTTCTATTCCTTCTATATGTCATGATGAGGTGCTCCTGTTGCCCGATTGGACGAGTGACTAGAGCCTGAGCAGATGACCAGATCTTCCTCACCGAGATGAGACGCCCCGAAGCCCAGCCCACGTACAAGACACAGAGGATCCCAGACTGACCGGCGATTACTACAGTTCACCATGTCGTATCCCTAAGTCATTCCTCCTGAAGAACAGAGTCTACATGTCAAGCCGTGTTTTCCTTTTTTATGGACTCATATGGACTGTAAGGAATGATTCATTTCCAGATGTAAGAAGAAGATCAAGATTCATAGAGGGACACATGGGAGCATATGACAAAGAGGAGGAGCTGTTGTGGAAATTTTTATTAATGTATGTTGTCAGATGTCCCCCAGTGTCAGTTTTGCTGTAATACGCTTATGTGATGGTATTCGCACATACAGACGCTGGTGGAAGACCATTGGATATGGAAACCTTCCCTTGGATACGGCGGATCTGTTTGCTCTTTTAAGGATGTTTGGTTATCCCTCACCAGGGAACTGGCGTCTCCATGGCGATCGCATTCAAACTCCTAAGTAAGCAGGTCTGCATCTATGGGAACTATAATATAACCATACAAAATTATGGCCCACTGGGCCATAATGTAGTATGGCTCACATCATTGGTAGCAATGGGAATGTGCACACGGTTGTGTTTGAAACCATGTGCTTGCCACATGGTTTTGCACACCACCATCTGCACACGTCACTACTGCATTTCTATTTGAATATATGCATGTATGTCATTGGTTCTTTTGAATGAATACAAGTGTCTGATTGGCTGATTCTGAAGTCAGCAGCCTCTTTTGTTATTGATGTGTTTAGTATAAATAAAAGCAGCTTGGCTACCTGGGTAGGATTATACTGAGCTGGATGTGATACCAGCATCTGTTTGTGTTACTTGGAGAGAAAGGCGCGCTTTCCCGGCATTATATAAGAGAGCTTTTTGTGCTTCTCATTGATTCTGGGCAACTCTCTGGAATGTTAAATAATGTAAAATTCAACAATAATGGAATTGATAAATATGAAACATCGCTATACACCAAAGTTTGAGTCCGCTCAAGAAAAAGTCCATGTTCTGGCCACTGTAAAATTGTAGTCTCTAAAATTTGTTACCATTATATTTAGGATTTTTTTATAGACTCCATCCTTCATATTATGAGGGTACAGGATATAATACCCTCCTTAAATATTTTGACATTCATTTCTAAAGTCATTTACATTTGTGGTCCGTTCTTTGTCTCCTCTAGTACTATATTTTTACTCCAGTGATGATCGCTTCCTTCTGGGTAAGTCCAAACAGTAAATTCCACAAAGTATTTTGGCATCATGATCTCACATCTAATGACTATCCACCCCCGACTATGCCCTTTACAGTATCCCCATGTATCTGGATGCCTTCTGAGTTCTCTAAAACTGTAAGTTCTGTAGTATGATCCAATACGCTTATTTTAGTTCGATCAGATTTCCCCACTGGTAAGCATTTGAATCCCTTAACTTGACACTTTTCCACTCTGATGTTTGTGATGCAAATTAATAGAGTGATTGATGCTGTTATCAACACATATGTTAATAGAAAAGGCTTGTATTTGTCTAGGGGGATGTCTTCATTTTGGTATAGTCTTCTGGCATTCGCATTACTCCTGGGACCTGAAAGACAATCTCAGGGAGAAAGTTAGATCATGCTCTCATCCATCAAATCCGTTTTTCCTTTAAATGCTTTGATCTTTCATGTATGACTCCATCTTGACCTATCCTCTCCCAAGTCTAATAAGTAAACTGAGGGTGAAATTTTGTCTAGGACTGCATAAGGGCCCTTCAGCTTTGTCCTAGGAAATGGGTGAAACCCAGAAAAATCCTGTAACGTTACTCTATCCCCAATTTGATATTCACTAGTGTCACCCATTGCATTTAACCATTGCTGTGAGATTTTATGGGTACATTCATCAGTGGCACACACAGCCTCATGTACTGTAATCACATGATCCTTTAAGATCTCTACCCATGATTCAGATAATGACACCGTTTCTAATGCTGCTGGTACCAAATTTATCAGATGTTCCCACGTTCTCATTGTTCTGCAGAAGAGAGCTGCATGAGGAGCAAAGCCTATGGACCTGCAAACTCTGGATTGAGTGGTTGCCAGAACAAAAGGTAATCTCTCATCCCAATCTGTACCTTGCTCATTGACAACCTTTCTAAGAGCATTTTTAATTGTCCTGTTCATTCGTTCAACCTGTCCTGCAGACTTAGAGTGATAGAAGATGTAAAAATTTTGGATGACACCAAGGAGCTTACATGTCTCTTGCATCACATTACCTACAAAACCTGGCCCATTGTCACCATCTAGAACCTTTGGTATTCCCCACCGACTAAATATTTATTTGACCAAGACTTGCAGTAGTAGTGGCAGTACAGTTTCTGGTAGGGAAAGCTTCAACCCAGTGACTGAAAGAATCCACAACAACCAGCAAATATTTGTTCTGGTGTGCAGCGTTAGGTAATTCACCTGTGTAATCAATTTGTATTCGCTCCCATGGTCCCATGGGTAGCTTGTCCCATCAGTTCTCCTCTCCTCTTCCTATTTGCAGAATCATGCTTGGCACACATCAAACAGGACAAGATATGATCCTGCATGTGTTGTTTATTTTGAGGCCACCGTGCTACATGCTCTAATCTCTCTAAAGCTAAAGGGAGTTTGGGGTGTCCACCAACAGAAGACCCATGAATCCATGTAAGAATGTCTTTCCTCACAATTTTGGGGCAACCCATAAAGATAAACTGTTTTTGTAAGTTTTTAAAAGGCCATCCTTCACTTGCATTTCTTGATCCTCAAATTGTATGGGCCCAGTCCCACACATTTCTTTTAAAATACAAGATCAGGATTCCCCATCCTGATCTTGTATTTTATCCAACTCACATGTCCTTTCTTCAATTCCTTTTGCTGACACACTGCTTAGTAAGACATTTTATTTATTTCCCAAGAAAATAGGAAATGCTAACATAAAAAAACACTAAAGGAAAATATTACAGAGCATATAACAAAAGAACATCAATTATACTTAACGCAAGGCAGTCCTCTAGATATTGTCTCGTCAGCTGGGCTCAAAATGGTAAAATGCTTCAGAAACACCTCCTATGGAACAGTCCATAACGGTCTTAATGCGTTGTGCTTCCCAACATGTGCCGCTTTGCCACTGAGTGACACACCACCATCATTCTTCAGCGACAGCTTCCATGTCACCATTCTTTGTCTTCTTGACAGGGTGCAATACAGACAAGGGGTGTCCATTCACTCACCATTCACCAGCACACACTCAGAGCCACGTATGAACCAGCTTTCATATACAGAACCTTGAGGAGGGCCTTACTCACCCATATTACTAACCTATACCATAACATAAATCAACCCATTACCATAATATACAGAGGGGCAAAAAAGTATTTGGTCAGCCACCAATTGTGCAAGTTCTCCCACTTAAAAAGATGAGAGAGGCCTGTAATTGTCATCATAGGTATACCTCAACTATGAGAGACAAAATGTGGGAACAAATCCAGACAATCACATTGTATGATTTTTGAAAGAATTTATTTGCAAATTTTGGTGGAAAATAAGTATTTGGTCAATATCAAAAGTTCATCTCAATATATCCTTTGTTGGCAATGACAGAGGTCAAACGTTTTCTGTAAGTCTTCACAAAGTTGTCACACACTGTTGCTGGTATGTTGGCCCATTCCTCCATGCAGATCTCCTCTAGAGCAGTGATGTTTTGGGGCTGTCGCTGGGCAACACGGACTTTCAACTCCCTCCAAAGGTTTTCTATGGGGTTGAGATCTGGAGACTGGCTAGGCCACTCCAGGACCTTGAAATGCTTCTTACGAAGCCACTCCTTCATTGCCCGGGCAGTGTGTTTGGGATCATTGTCATGCTGAAAGATCGAGCCACGTTTCATCTTCAATGCCCTTGCTGATGGGAGAAGGTTTGCACTCAAAATCTCACGATATATGGCCCCATTCATTCTTTCATGTACACGGATTAGTCATCCTGTTCCCTTTGCAGAGAAACAGCCCCAAAGCATGATGTTGCCACCCCCATGCTTCACAGTAGGTATGGTGTTCTTTGGTTGCAACTCAGCATTCTCTCTCCTCCAAACACGACGAGTTGTGTTTCTACCAAACAGTTCTACTTTGGTTTCATCTGACCATATGGCATTCTCCCAATCCTCTTCTGGATCATCTAAATGCTCTCTAGCAAACCTCAGATGGGCTCGTACATGTACTGGCTTAAGCAGGGGGACACGTCTGGCACTGCAGGATCTGAGTCCCTGGCGGCGTAGTGTGTTACTGATGGTAGCCTTTGTTACATTGGTCCCAGCTCTCTGCAGGTCATTCACTAGATCACCCCGTGTGGTTCTGGGATTTTTGTTCACCGTTCTTATGATCATTTTGACCCCACGGGGTGAGATCTTGCATGGAGCCCCAGATTGAGGGAGATTATTTATCAGTGGTCTTGTATGTCTTCCATTTACTAATTATTGCTCCCACAGTTGATTTCTTTACACCAAGCTGCTTGCCTATTCCAGATTCAGTCTTTCCAGCCTGGTACAGGTCTACAATTTTGTTTCTGGTGTCCTTCGACAGCTCTTTGGTCTTCATCATAGTGGAGTTTGGAGTGTGACTGTTTGAGGTTGTGGACAGGTGTCTTTAATACTGATAACAAGTTCAAACAGGTGCCAATAATACAGGTAATGAGTGGAGGACAGAGGAGCCTCCTAAAGAAGAAGATACAGTCTGTGAGAGCCAGAAATCTTGCTTGTTTGTAGGTGACCAAATACTTATTTTCCACCATAATTTGCAAATTCTTGGGAGAACTTGCACAGTTAGTGGCTTTTTTGCCCCACTGTATGCATATATATGTGACCCATCAAATTACACATCCCGCTCCCAACCTCCTATAACTCTTTACTGTAGATATGGGTCGGGATTAAGTAGGCTTGCGCAATAGGGGCTTTTCCATTTTTGGCATGCCAAAGGTACTTCAGGACTCTGAATTGGCAGCAAAGCCTCTAACTTGTACGAAGAGACCTTACTGTCAATTCGTCCCTCGACTTGCATAGATAAATGCGAGACCTTCCTATATAAATGTCAAGTCAAACAACACCTGTAAACCTGAAACAATGACAAAACCACAAAATTCCATCCCTGTGCCTGGATTTCAGAGACCATGCCCAGGGTATACCATGCACCTCTGCTATTGTTAGGTTCAAGGAACACCCTAGTATGACTAACGTTACATTGGTATCCTTTAGGACAAATAAAAGCAAACTCATCTTGTCATGAACCTTGGAATACTGGATTGTCATGAAGCTTGGAATACTGAAGTATTTCTCCTTTGATTCTATTACACAGTGGGGGGTCGTCTGCCCTGTCTTAAAGCGGGGGTTCACCCACACCGCCAAAAAAAAAAAATATTAAAAGCCAGCAGCTACAAATACTGCAGCTGCTGACTTTTAATACATGACCACTTACCTGTCCCAGGGTCCAGCGATGTCGGCAGGGAACGTCGAGAACCCGCTCGGTTCTCGGCAGCTGCCGCCGCCATCCTAGGTGAGGGAATCAGGAAGTGAAGCGTTGCGGCTTCACTTCCCGGTTCCCTACTGCGCATGCGCGAGTCGCGCTGCGCGTCCCGAGTGGTCCCCGCTCTCTCCTGGGAGCTGTGTGTTCCCAGGAGACAGCGCGGTGGGGACAGGAAGAGGCATAGACTCCCATGGGAGTCTATGCCGGAAGTAGGTGCAAATACCTGTCTTAGACAGGTATCTGCACCCCCCTCCCCCCTGAAAGGTGCCAAATGTGACACCGGAGGGGGGGAGGGTTCCGAAAAGCGGAAGTTCCATTTTTGTGTGGAACTCCGCTTTAAGGCTAACCCCCTCCAGACGGCTCCATGGTCTGGAAGGAAGGCATTGTTCTGTGTTTGACCATTTGTTTATGTACTTTAATTACCCCCTGGGGCTTCTCTGTGTCATTACACATATCAGTCCTCCTATTCAAGCTATTGGACCACTCTTTGCTGACGCTGTTTCAAGTCCTCATTTGCATGGACAAGAGGACCTGAGTGAAGACTAACGTGTATTTATAATTGACCAATAGGAAAGTGGTTGTTGGGGGCGGGGTGTTCAAACTGCTGTGTATAAAAGTGTGTTGTGTGCATCAATAAAAGTGAGATTCCTGTTTGAACTTACATACAGCCTGCCTGGTGTTTGTTCTGAGCTATCACATATAACTGGATTAGAACGGCACATAGCTGTAGTTCGAATCCCGGAGCATCGGATGACCGAACCATCAGACATTGCGATCTTCAATCTGATTCTATAGCCACAGAGGAGTGTCAGGAGAGTGGAACCGAGCGAGCAGGGGCTAGTTACATTGGTTGGCAGAGGTGGGATTTGCTCTCCAGTTACTGGGACACTCCAAACCACCACAGTGAATGGCCAGCTATGCAGCCTGCAGGAGAGCCACGCTGAAAGACTTACTTGAGCCGTGGAGGGACCAGTGGGACAAAGAACAAGGCCACCCTGATCAGTGAGCTAGCCAAGATGGATCAGAGGGATGGTGATGCGGGACCCCGGTCAGTTGAAGACTTGTTTTAGCAACGAGTTTAAGAGCGGTTGGCATTATATGGTGCTAACCCATCAGAGACCGCCGTACAGAATGCCATTAGAGACATCTAGCTGCAGGATGAGCAACACGAGAGAGAACTGGAGCGGCAACATGAGCAGAGAATGGCGGAAATACGGCAATCGGAGACAACCACTAAAGATACAGTGCCTTTCTGTAAGTTGCCCTTTCAGGCGTTCAAACTATTTAAGGAAGAAGATGAGGAAATTGAAGCGTTCCTGCAGGACTTTGAGAGATTATGCCAGATACATGATGTACTGTCCCAAGATTGGGTTGCCTTACTGGCGAGTAATTTGACTGGCAGAGCAGCCGATGCATATCGGGCCCTGGAGGACGAGGACGCTAAAGATTATGACCGGGTAAAAGAAGCTCTGCTAGCCCGATTTGCCATGACACCCGAAGCCAGTCGGATTAAGTTTAGAGAATCCCGGAAACAAGCCAACATAACATACGTGGAGTGCTCAGATTGTCTGCAGCGGAACCTTAAGGGCTGGTTCCAGGGAAGCCACACTCATACCATAGAGGACATTACCCAGCTAGTACTCTTAGAACAGTTCTTTAACCACACCCCTCTGGTAGCACGGGATTGGATGCAAGATAAGCGACCACAGACTGTACAGCAAGCGGCTACTTTGGCCGATGAATATCTGGACTTTCGAAGGTCAGGTGAAAGCGAGCGCTATCCACTATCTCGGCCCAGTTTACCAGCCTCTAACCCAACTTCAGTACCTCAGTGGTCTGCCTCTAGACCCCCAGCCTGACCCAACCCTCCTAACGGACCTAAGTGCTATACCTGTAACCAAACCGGTCATCTTCAGTAATATTGTCCTACCCGATCCACGAGGTACCGAGAGACACACCAGTGGCTCATTGCTTCCAGAGCGAACCCAACCATCGAGATGTTCAGGAAGAGTGTGGCAAACTTTTTGAGGCTGATCCCGTCCAAGCTGCTGCCGGAGATAATCGGCAGCACCATCGTCAGGCAGTATGGGTTAATGGGCAGCCGGCCCAGGGACTCCGCGATTCCGGGGCTACGATTACCCTCATCCAGCCTCACATTATTCCCCAGTCGGCCCAGACCGGCCAGACTGTTGCAGTCAGGGTAGCAGGGGGCAAGGTGCTATGTTTATCCACCGCCCAAGTCCTCTTGGATTGGGGCTCAGGGGAGCGACAAGTGCGAGTGGGATTACTACGTGAGTTACCCGCAGAAGTACTTTTGGGGAACGATTTGGGGCATTTGACTTCCTCATATGCCCCAGAGGCCGCCATGGCCGTGACCACGCGACGTCAGAGCCAACTTCAAGGCAACTCCACTCCTATGGGGACCTAGGTAAGACCAAATCCTCCTACATTGTCCCGACTTGACAACCCTGTGTCCTGGGATTCTCCCTTCGACATTAGGCAAGGGACTCAGCATGACCCAACATTAGCTGGTTATCGGGACAGGGCGGGCAAGAATCCAGGGGGGTTGGGGGAAGACAGAATAGAGTGGGAGGGGGGGTTTCTTTATCGTTACACTGAGGGAATGGGCACCGGGAAGCGACAGGGTTCCAAAAAACAGCTAGTTGTACCCCAGAAATACAGACAGGAGCTATTGCGGCTGGCTCGCGACATCCCCTTGGCCAGACATTTAGGGATAGCTAAGACCCGGAGTCGGTTGTCTCATGCGTTCTTCTGGCCCAGGTTACATGCTGAGGTGCGAGAATACTGCTGGACCTGTGAGACTTGTCAGAAAGTAGGGAAGACAGGGGATCACCCAAAAGCCTCACTGCAACCCCTGCCGATCATTAGAGAACCCTTTAGCCGCATAGCGGTAGATATTATAGGCCCACTGGCCCGCCCCAGTGCCACTGGGATGAAGTATATTCTTACAGTGGTGGATTACGCCACCCGCTACCCGGAGGCCATTCCCTTATCCAATATCCAGGCTGATACAGTAGCAGATGCCTTACTGCGGGTATTCACTAGGGTAGGGTTTCCCCAGGAGATATTGTCCGATCAGGGTACCCAGTTCACAGCCGAGCTGACGCAGCAGCTCTGGCGTCTCTGTGGGATTAAACCCCTCCAGAGCGCCCCCTACCACCCTCAGACTAACGGGCTGTGTGAGAGATTTAACGGGACCCTGAAGCAGCTGCTTCGGGCCTTCGTGGAGAATAGGAAGGATTGGGAGAAATATCTTCCCCATCTACTGTTCGCCTATAGAGAGGTACCCCAAGAGTCCAAGGGGTTTTCCCCATTTGAGCTGTTGTATGGGCGAAGGGTTAGGGGGCCCTTAGACTTAGTGAGGGCCCAGTGGGAGGGGGTAGAGGATCCAGAAGGCCTTCCCATACTTAGTTATGTCTTGGAACTCAGGGAGCGCCTGCGGGAACTTACCGATCTAGTCCATGAGAATATGCAATCGGCCCAGAGTCAGCATAAGGTTTGGTATGATCGGTCTGCGCGGAATCGCACCTTTTATATCGGACAGAAAGTCCTGGTACTAAAACCCCTGAAGCAAAATAAATGACAGGCCTCCTGGCAGGGCCCCTATCAGGTAGTAAAACAGCTGTGCGATACCACCTACATGGTTGCCAGCTGTGCAGACACAAAAATTAAGAGGACGTTCCACATTAATATGATGAAGGCCTATCATGAGAGCACTGAGGCCGTAGCTGCCATATGCACTCCTGCCACTGGGGACTCTGAATATCTACCGATGCTGGAGCTTCCCGAAATCAGTAACTGTTCCAGGGGTGTGGAAGATATACGGCTAGGAGATTAGGATCCCAAGAACAAGAACAGGCCAGAGAATTACTCCAGGACCGGCAGAAGATGTTCTCGGCACTCCCTGGGTACACTCACATAGCTGTGCACAAGGTAGAGACCCCCGGGCAGAAGCCCCTGAGACAACCAGCCTATAGGAAGGAAACTCTCAGGAGAAACTCAAATATCTTCTTGCAAAATCTTAGCGACAAATGTCCCGGTAGAATTCAAACAATTATGTGGAATGCGTTCCCCTTATGGGACACACTCTTTGCTTGTCTGGATAGGCCTCTCCCACCGGTCTAGCAGTCAGCACGCAGCACGAATCTAAAGTCTCTGCCACAGACTTACTTAGGGGGGTAAATCTGCACAATCCTCTGCCACAGGATGTATCAGATCTTCTGCAATGAACACTCAGTCACAGTGCCTGAACCTTTAAGCCGAACCGGCGACACTATGGTGTATGGTTACTTCTTTTGGATACGTCCTCCAGCCGAGTCACCAGGCCCCTCTATAGACCAGCATGCTGCGTGATCTCTCCAAGACGGATCCTCCCCTGGGATCTCCTCGGCTGTCCAGCTTCATCACACAGGACCGACAGCTCAGGACTATTCCTTGGCTGCGGTAGTAGGCCCCAGACAAGCCTCTGGACCCACCCCTGCGCCGTAGCATCGTGGGCCTCCCAATCGGAGGACCACGAGGTAGCTCCTTAACGCATACCTGTCGGCCAGGAGGGCCAGCAGGTGGCTGTAGAAAAAACCCTAGAACATGGCGTCTATCCCATAAATACCCTCGCCCAGAATGCAACTCGGAGGACCACCTCCACCGAGCTTGCCTCCGAGACAGAGGAGCATCTATACACTTTGACACGTTGCCCTTCCAACACTGACTAATGGTAACAGCGACACCCACCGGTCAGCACGGAAGCACACACAACGTCAGCCAAGATTGGAACAGAGGCGAACTTTTAACCTTCCTAACACACAATTTACTAAATTTACCTAATCTGCGGTAGATTGTAAATCTACCAGCGCTACACATATATATATTTTACTTTATTTTCAGTTTTACCTTTCTGTCCTCTGTGACTACACTGATATGGCCTTGTCAGGGTATCAGTGCCAGTTGTTGGTTATGCGGTGATTGACCTGGGATGGGATTACTGTGGGGTAAGCGCTTTCCTGTGCTATGTCTAGTGGACACTGTGCTCTCCTTCCTCATTTTCTTGTATTTGTTTGTATTTTTGAAAGCATGATTTATATGTATTCCTTATTTTGTTGCTCATACCTTTGTGTCTCTATTTTTAGAATTGTAGAGTGTTTAATGATATTAATCCTTGGCCTGCATATCCCTTGAGAAAGCAACTCAGCGAAACATGTCGGGCTAGCATGCGGTAATATCATCTGAAAAATATATCTGCGCTCTGTGTGACCACCGTAATTGTAAAAACACTGCGATACCTGTGAAATATGTGTTTTTCATATGTTTTTTAACCTTGAATGTACATTAAAAATTATATTTTTACTTATTACTATTCCTTTCTGTGGATCTTTTTGCACCATTAAAATCCCTCGCTCTTCCCTACTGTTACTTAATTTTCTTCAGGGATGTGGTGCCAACCATTTTGGGTGTTTCACCAGTAATCGGAACCAAATTTTTGTAACGTTCTCCACTGTCACTGTGTTACTATTCTTGAAAAGATCAGGCCGGCTTTCCATTTCAAGTCCTGAATCAATTTCAAGTGTAGTTACCACACTTTTATTTACATATTCCTCATTCAGATCTCCAACATTGATTCCTGCCATAGCAACCTCACTTGCAGCAACACTGGCATTTGGCTTTTCTACATGTTATTCCAGAGCCTCTATCTTTGCTAAGCACTGAGCATGTGCGGGGGATAACTCCATTATGGCAGACTGGGCTTCATGTAATTCCTTCCTAAGCAGTATTATAATACGCTCATTCTCTGCCTCTTTGATTCAAAGAGGCAATACAACTTTCTCTTCGTTTACACGTTTCCTCTAATTCATTCATTTTCTGTTCCAATACACATTTCTCAGTCACCAATTGTTCAACGTGATCACAAACATTTGCATCTGCCTTTGTAACCATTGTTAATATATTCTTAGTTGCACTTGTTTTCTCTCAGTATACCATTGCTTTTCTTTTCCTATAGCAATGTCTTTCATTTTCAATAACATGCATACAACATTGGCCATCCTCACTCTCTTGCCTTTCTTTGAAGACGGTTTGATTTATCTCATCATTATGAATATTACATTGTCTCAATAACTCATTAAATTGGTGCGTTAAAGCGTTTTCTGCCACAGTGTTAAAATTAACACAGGCATGTCTCTTAAGAAAATCTTCAAAGACCTCCATTGATATGCTAAGTTCACATTGAATCTTGTTTAATCAGTCTATACAACAGTTGCTTACTAGGGATGAGCCCGATGTTCGAGCCGAAAGTAAGTTTGACTTGAACATTGGGTGTTCACCTGTTCGCCGAATAGCGAACAATTTGGGGTGTTTGCGGCAAATTCGAAAGCTGCGGAGTCTATGGGAGAAATCAAAAGTGCTAATTTTTTAAGGCTTATATGCTTGGTATTGTCATTAAAAGTGTTTGGGGACCTGGGCCCCAGGGGACATGTATCAATGCAAAAAAAAGTTTTAAAAACGGCCGTTTTTTTGGGAGCAGTGATTTTAATAATACTTAAAGTGAAACAATAAAAGTGAAATATTCCTTTAAATTTCGTGCCTGAGGGTGTCTATAGTATGCCTGTAAAGTGGCACCTTTTTCCTGTGTTTAGAACAGTCCCTGCACAAAATGACATTTCTAAAGGAAAAAAGTAATTTAAAACTACTCACGGCTATAATGAATTGTCGGGTCTTGGCACAGATAAAAGTAATTGAAAAAAACGACATGGGGGTCCCCCCAAAAATCCATACCAGGCCCTTTGGGTCTGGTATGAATATTAAGGGAAACCCTGAAACCAAAATTAAAAAAAAAAAATTGTGTGGGGATCCCCCCAAATTCCATACCAGGCCCTTCAGGTCTGGTATGGATATTAAGGGGAACCCTGCACCAATTTTTTTTTTAAATGGCGTAGGGGTCCCCCTCAAAATCCATACCAGACCCTTCAGGTCTGGTATAGATTTTAAGGGGAACCCCGCACCAAAATTTAAAGAAAAAATGGCATGGGGGTCCCCCCAAAAATCCATACCAGACCATAATCCGAGCATGCAACCTGGCAGGCCGCAGGAAAAGAGGGGGGGACGAGAGAGCGCCCCCTCCTGAACCATACGTACCAGGCCACATGCCCTCAACATGGGGAGGGTGCTTTGGGGTAGCCCCCAAAGCACCTTGTCCCCATGTTGATGGGGACAAGGGCCTCATCCCCACAACCCTTGCCCGGTGGTTGTGGGGGTCTGCTGGTGGGGGGCTTATCAGAATCTGGAAGCCCCTTTTAACAAGGGGACCCCCAGATCCCAGCCACCCATGTTTGAAATGGTAACGGGTACATTGTACCCCTACCATTTCACAAAAAAAGTGTCATAATGTTAAAAAAACCACAAGACATATCTTGGGACAGGTCCTTTATTAAAAAATAAAATAAAATGTCCCACGAAGTGCATTCATCTTCTTCTCTCGCTCCGCCGGACCGAAACCCCCCCATATGCCGCCACCGATCCGCCTCCATGGGAGGCACCCGCCGTAATGACCTTCCTCTCAGGTGACAGTTCTTTTATAACTGAGGGCGGGGCTACACGGTGATGTATCCAGGTGACCCTGCCCTCCTCTGATGCATGGGGACTTTCCAATGGCTTCCCCGTGGCGTCAGAGGGGCGGGGCCACCCATTTACTTAAACCGCTTTCAATACTCGTAGAGGGCATTATGAGTGTCGCGTAATGCCATTTGGCCTTTGCAATGCCCCCGCTGTATTCCAGGAGTTTGTAAATGACATTTCCAGAGACCTTGTTGACACTTTTGTTGTCATATACTTGGATGATATACTCATCCACTCTAAGGATATACAGCATCATCGTTGCCATGTACGCACTGTTCTTCAACGTTTAAGGGATCACAGGTTGTATGCCAAACCTTCCAAGTGCTCCTTTGAACTACCTGAAATACCCTTCTTGGGTTACATAATTTCATCCGAAGGATTCCAGATGGATTCCAAGAAGCTCAATGCCATCTTACTATGGCCCAGACCTAACACTTTAAAGGAAATTCAGCGTTTCATTGGGTTCTGTAATTATTATCGGAAGTTTATCAAGAATTTTTCCAAGATTCTGGCTCCCATCACTGCTCTCACTAAGAAAGGGACCAACTGCTCTGTGTGGCCTCCGGAAGCTCTGGAGGCGTTCAATCATTTAAAGTCTGCCTTCTGCTTCACTCCTGTACTTCGCCATCCTCAGCCATCTGCTCAATTTTTCTTGGAGGTTGATGCCTCCGAAGTAGGCGCTGGAGCTGTGTTATGTCAACAGCAATTCATTATGGCGTAATTCATTATACCCTCTTCAGGCTACATCAGTTACCCAAGGGTGATCAGCCCCTCACTCGCCGGCACACTGTCAGGTCTGCCAGGAGATTCCAACCGTCATTCCGTTTTCCTGACCGGTAGTCTTGTTATCCCAGTATCAGGTGGAGGGACGGTTGAGATCCTGCAGCCAGTATAAAGGGACCGCAATAGATGATGCAAACAGCCTAACAAGGAACCACCAGCAAATAACTCATGGTTAGTAGAGGCCGAAGACAGGAACCCGGTGGGTGAAAGGACAATATAAGACAACGGACCAAGGCAGAAGTACACAGGGGTCAACCAGAAGGCAGTGTCGGAAACAGGCAGGGTCGGCAACGAGATCAGCGTAAATCCAAGGGGTAATACAAGAATCAGAGTCAGGAACAAGCAAAGCCAGTAACCAGAAACAAATAGCATCCACCAAACTAGCCCGAACAGGAACCTATACTAGGGCAAGAACAGGAAGGGGAAGTGAAGATTTATAGGGTCACTGATCAGGTGACTACCAACAGCTGGTCCCAGGGTGGAGCCAACATTAAAACTCATGGAGAGAACATAACAAGGATTCTACCAACAAGCAAGTGCAGGCAATAGGAAACCGTATGCGAACACCAGGCCCCAGGATCAAATCCCGGACACGGCGTGACACATACTTGACCAGCTACACAGGCCTAAAACAATTTGCATTTGCAATACAATAAACGTAAACACCTACACATATACCAGCCAAAAATCTCACCAGATTTTGCACGTTCGCTCACTGATGAAATGTTTCATAGAACTTTCAGGACCATTCAAGCAGGGCTTCAGAATTCATGAACCAATTCACGAATCTTGTCCACAATAAGGATGAGCTCCGGTGTGTTCGCACAGTCCACGTGCAGAGCCCGCCAGGAAGTCTGCGCTCTGCTAATCAAGGGCAGTGAGACATTTCCCGATCTCTGCAGCCGCGCGTCGGGAAATGTCTCACTGCCTGTGATTAGCGCAGCGCAGTGCCGACTTCCTGGAGGGCTCTGCACGTGGAGTGTGCGAACACGCCGGAGCTCATCCTTAGTCCACAGTAGAGAAGGCTTCCAGTTCTAGTTGAGGATTCCTTACCTTATAGGGACTCAAGACAAAAATACATTAGGGTTTGGATTCTGTGCAGAAATAAATTCCATACGCCTTCTGGAGTGCCAATTGAAATGTTGAAATAAATATTACTCAGGTGGTTATGGATCCCCTCTATTTATTCCATATACGTATTAACTTGTATATTCCTATAGTTAGCTAGTCTATTGAAACTCTGATAATGTTACTGTTGATAGTACAATGATATAAGGTTAGCTATGAAAACAAACACACTGCTTAGTAAGACAACGTCTTATTTATTTCCCAAGAAAATAGGAAATGTTAACATAAAAAAACTAAAGGAAAATATTACAGAGCATATAACAAAAGAACATCAATGATACTTAACGCAAGACAGTCCTCTAGATATTGTCTCATCAGCTGGGCTCAAAATGGTAAAAGAGAGAGCCAGTGGCACGAGAGCCATCAGGCAATCGAGCCAAGAGCGGAAAGGGCCAATTTCCCTTCTGTGTGCACTTTTAAACTCTAGTCATACACCGCCCAGACCCAACCCCATTGTCAGCCCATCTAGACTTCTGACGAATCAAAGTATTTCTGTCCATCCTTCTGTATTGGCCTCTAGGGGCAGCATTCGTCCTTGTATCATCGCTATGTGACCTGGATCATCTTCAGTTATAGCTAGCCCTTTGATCTTCCGTAACAGGACATTTGAATTCGCATCTCTTCAAGGGGTTTTCCTCCACCCCTTGAAGAGATGCGAATGATTCCTTGTTAAGATTCCTTGTTAAGAACACCCTGCTGGGTCAACTTGCAACTTCCAACTTAGGCCACCTGGCTGTATCAACCAGGAAGTGAAACTCCAGAAATATGATATTAAACCACATTGCCTTCCAACAGAATCAATGTTAATGATTCCACCATCATCTCTTAACAGAAGTTCTGCTACTTCCACATACTGTGCAGAACGAGCTCTACATGAATATGAAAATTGTCTCTGTACCTTGCCATCTTTTACCCAAACACCAGCAAATCCTGCAATTCTACATCTATCTTTATAGTAAGAAGAACCATCAATGTACCAGCACTCACTTTCAAGGTCAAAAGGTTTGGATATGGCAGTAAAAACTCTGTGCTGCAAACTATTTCCTTGCACTTGACATTCATGAGATTCACCTTCAGTCATCAATCCACCAATCGGGACACTAGGTTCCTTTAACATCAAACCCTCAATATGCTCTGACAATAAAGCTGTAGTCCATCTTGCAAGCCTTTTACAATTCACATCTGCTTCTTTCCATTTTCCATTTGCTAACATGACTATAGGTGTGATGACTAGCAATGATTACCTTTTGTGTACCTGTCAAGTTCCTGAATTTGTTTATTGCCCAATAACAACACAGCACCATACGAATACACAAAGGATACTTCTGTTCTACAGATAATAGTAAACATGATGCATAGGCTACAGGTCTTTGTTTTCCAAAATAGTCTTGTGTGATTGCAACAGATAAAGTATTGGGCCTACATGTGGATAGAGTTTGAATTCTTTGTTTGGGTCCGGTGATGCTAATGAAGGGGCGTTTCCTTTAAAGCTTCAATAGCTTGTGTATGCTCTGATTTCCATTCATCTTGTTTTAGCAGATTATACAAACACTCTGTTAAAAAAAAACAAAAAAATTAGTAATGTTCCTAAAAATTAAAAAAATGTTCTTAAAAATTAAAAAAAAAAATTTGGAGAAAATTTTTTTTTTTTACTCACCTCTAAATGCCGGTTGCTAGGTGGTCCCTCGTAGTCTGCCTCCTTTGGTGCCTGGGCTCCTGACGTCACTTCCCACAGCGTAGGAAGGGAGATCACCTCTCCACCCTCCCTCTTGTCAATCATCTGGGACACGTGACCGGTCCCAGATGATTGCGGGGCCAGTGACGGCGCGCCTCGCGCATGCGCAGTGGGTGCCTGGCTGTAAAGCCACACCCAGGCGCCCACAGTTGAAATGCCGGCGCCAACGAGCGGAGGAGGGGGTGAGCGGGGCTTTGATCCCCCGCATCGATGGACCCTGGGACAGGTAAGTGTCCAATTAAAAGTCAGCAGCTGCAGTATTTGTAGCTGCTGACTTTTAATTGTTTTTTTTTAAATGGTTTAATGATACATAATGAGGCACAAACTGTTAGGGGGCTAACGATCTTCTTCTAGGAGCAAGTGAACCTCTTCTCTAGCATATCTGCCTAGAGTGTTCTTTCAAACCCAAATCAGGCCCGGAGACCATTCCAGTGAGAAAATAATGACACAACAGTCAAATGTCTGGAATGTTCTGCTTTTTACTTCCGTAGACAATCACTTATATAATCAAAACGACATCACAAAGAAAGTTCAACCCTTTCATTAATATACAGACATTACGTATACATCAGATGATTAAAAAACACCTAAAAATGAGACATGATTTCTTCATACAGAAACTATCAACAAGGAAAAACCTTCATGCGTCATTTCGGGGAAATCATGTTATTTACAAGGATTTGAAACTAACTTTTGATAGACGTCACATATACATATTATTCTAAGATGGATACATATTCTTATAGCTAAAATGGTGGACAGCAAGCTAAAATATCCTTACAATCCCCTCTTTGATCACACATGTATACATATATATATATATATGTATGATCTCACTTCCTTATCATGGCGATATTCTCAGCTTGCTTCTGATGATACATACTGAGATAAGTTTTATTGGGAGATGAGGGATCTGAAATGCGAGTGGCTCTATTAATAAGGCACATAATAAGCTTGTACACAAGATAAAGGAAAAGGAAAAAGAACACGACAATAATTAAAATTATGGCAATATCCCTTATCCAAGAGAATATCCCTCCAAATCCAAAATCAACATTTCCAAAAGGACTCCAGGTCTGGGCTATGTTGCGAGCCTCTTGTTGCAGCTTGGCCACCTCTTTTCTATGCTGAGCTATCACATCATAATAATCTGGTACCTCTATACTGGTATTGTGTACCCAAGTACAACATTCATAATCCTCAGTCATTTCACATAATCCTGTAAGGGCTGAACTCATGCTCTCAATGGCTAAGTCATGCAATTCTAGTTGTTTTCTAATAGCCCTAGTTTCAACATTACGTTTAGAAATGTCATCAGAATTCTTTTCCATCATCTCATCAATAATTCCTGAATAATTATTTAACCTTTTCATCAAATCTATTCCCCATCCTGTCCAGGAGGGGAACCATGCCCAGGCCATATCCTTCTCAAGGAATAACTCTCTCTTGTTACGATGTTTTAATGGATACCTTGGGTGTATACTAGCTTCAAGCAAATGACTCCCATCACTATCACCTATCACCCCCATTATGGGCACCAGTGAGGCAAGGTAACACCAGCCTTGGACCTCTTGTGGAATCCAGGGATAACAAGTCTTTCCACAACAAACATAAGTGTGGTTACCAAACGAGAAGGGCGTATTCACAGCAGTCTCTTGATCTACTGCTGTAACTGCTGCTAAAACCTGAAACAAATGCTGTACAGGTTTACTACTTTCATCTTCAGAGGCAAGAATCTTTTCAAAATCAGCCCGTACTCTGACCTCATCGTGGTGTGTTTGATATAAAGAACAAAACTTCCCACTAGGGGCATAGCAATTAGAAATGTTCAAAACTGATTGACTACAGATATGAGCATTTCTAGTAGAATTCCCTAAATTAAAACACCAGGTAGGATTATGACTTCTATTGATGATGTGAAAGGAAATGGTGTCATTAGTTCTTCATGCTGACATTCAGAAGGTCAAGGAGAATCTCTTCTCTCAACAGGGGAGTAATATTTAAAGGTATAGCCATTAGGGGTATCCTAACAGTGCTAGGGTGCAGTTTACTACAGATCCAACATTTTTGAAATCCTGATTTCCGAGCATAAGCATATTTAAATTTTAACAAAAGCATTTTATCAGCAAAATTATCTTCAATGTCTCTCTTATTTCTAACTTGTATCACTGTAATGTTCTTCTGTTTAAATGTGTTACCACAAATACTTTTAATCGCACCCAAATCTTCAGGGTGGTAGATACAGTTAGTGATGATCCAAATGGGCGGGAACACTATCAGGGTGATCAGGAACAGGAGGCAGAATGCCTTGCCAGAAGTCTGTGGTGGAATAAGCAAGGTCATCTTCTCTGGCCGGACCTGCTTTTCCAGGAACTTCTCCTTCATCTGCTTGGACTTCTGCTTGAGGGCCTCCTGTATTTAAGATCTCCTTCCTGCTCTTGGGGCTTTAGGCAACCTTTTTCACTCGGCTGGCATGGATCCAGGATTGGCAATTCTCCACCAGGATAGCCGTTCTGGTCACTGCAATCACCGTAGTAGGAGGTCCAAAAGGATATTCCTGTTTCTTGCTTCTATTCAACTGTTGGACCACCACCGTGTCTCCTACTTTAAAAGGGTGGGTAGGTTCCTGTGAAGAAAAAGGAGAGGTGCGAGCAACATTTCTCTCAACTGTATCCAAAGTTTTAATTAGTTTCCTCACATACTCTGACTGTACTAGATCCAAATCCCCCTGCTCTATCATAAGAGGTGCTCTGGCCCAGGGAGTAGGAAAGGGACGGCCCATCAACACTTCAAAAGGAGAGTAGCCTGTAGTTTTGGAGGGAGTACTTCTTATCTCTGCCAAAACCGCTGGGAGAACCCTCTTCCAATGGACAAAGGTTCCTCCTGTGGCCTTCCTTATTTTATCTTTCACGGTCCTATTTACCCTTTCCACTATCCCTGAACTTTGGGGATGATATGGAATGTGAAACTTCCATTCTATTTGGAGTGAATGTACCAAGTCCTGACATACTTTTGAGGTAAATGCAGGACCTCTGTCTGAGTTTATCTGAAGTGGACATCCCCATCGAGGAATAATTTCCTGTGTGAGAATTTTCACTACTGTTTGTGCGTCTTCCTTTGTAGTTACAAAAATTTCAACCCATCTCGAAAACATGTCCAAGACCACCAAAAAATATTCCTGTCTTTTCCCTAACTTGGGCATTTGTGTGAAATCAACTTGTAGGTGGGTGAAAGGTGTACTGGGATATATCAAATGTTCGTGTTTCGCTTTGTTTGGGTTATTTGGGTTGTTCCTAATGCAAGTAATGCACCTGGACACGTAATCCCTTGTCAACAAAGGGAGATCTGAAATGTAAAAATCCTTGCCTAGTAACTCACAAGTTGCCTTCCAGCCTCTGTGACCTATTCCATGATACTGGGCAATAAAAAGTGATGCACTTGCCATTGGAATACATACCTTCCCCTCTTTGCACAAAAGTCCTCTTTTTGGATCTATTTGTGCACCTACTTTTTCCCAATCTCTCATGTCGGCCTCTGAGGCATAATCTTGTAGGTCAGACAGTACATGGTCAAAACAAGATAGTTCAGGCTGTAACATTGGCATTTGGATTTGAGCTGGTTGAGAGATAGCTGCTTTTCTGGCTGCTGAATCAGCTAGAGCATTTCCTCAAGCTACTTCTGTTTGTTGGCCTGTATGTGCTCTGCAATGTATTATGGCAAGAGTTCTGGGCAACTGAATAGCTTTTAACAATGACTCTACCAGAGAGGAATGAGAGATGCTTTTTCCATCAGCTGCAATAAAGCCACGCCTACTCCATATGACGCCAAAATCATACACCACACCATACCCATATTTGGAGTCAGTGTAAATGTTTACATCTTGACCCTCAAACATTTGGCATGCCCTGGTGAGAGTGATCAATTCCGCAGCTTGTGCTGATTGATATGGGATAGGTTTGGCCTCAAGTATAACATCTGGAAGTTGCACAACCGCATATCCTGCATGATATGTGTGATCATTTGGCCTAGAACAAGATCCATCCACATACACATTTTGCACATTTGGCAAAGCAGTAGGGGACAAGTCAGGTCTGGGAGATGTGTCTTGGTGGATGAGGTTGGTGCAGTCATGTTGTGGCACCACTTCATCCTGCTCTCCTTTTAATCCTAGCAGTGCATTTAAAATTGGAGCTGGGCCTGCATTAGAGGAAGCATATTTAATATGCAGTTTTGGATTTGACAATAGTATCACCTCATAGCCGCTCAACCTTTGGGCGGACATATGTTGCGTATGTATATTTCTCAGTAATGTGGACACATTATGAGTAGTATACAAAGTAGTATCCTGGCCCAAAGTGAAAGTTGCTGCCATGTCAACCAACATAGCACAAGACGCTAAAGCTCTGAAACATGCGGGCATGCTCTGAACTGGTACTGGTACCACCTTTGAAAAAAAAGCAACAGGGCGAAGCTTGCCTCCATGCTCCTGAGCGAGGACACCTGCCATCGTTGTACAATTTTCCCTGGCATACAAATAAAACATCACATTATATTTAGGAAGGCCGAGTCCTGGAGCTGTTACCATAGCATTTTTCAAATACACAAAAGCATTACACATTTCATCTGTCCATTTAACACAGTCTGGCATATCTGAACCTGTGGCCTGTCTCAGGAGATTGTCATAGTAAGAGCAGTCAGGTATCCATTGGCGGCAGTAACCAATCATACCTAGGAAGGTGAGCATGTCCTTCCTATTGAGTGGGCGGGGCAGACCCATCAGAGCCGTAACTCTTTTATGACTGACTCTTCTTTCTCCTTTTGTGAGAACAAACCCTAGATATTCAACTCTTTTCTGACAC
Source organism: Aquarana catesbeiana (assembly GCF_042186555.1). NCBI lineage: Eukaryota > Metazoa > Chordata > Amphibia > Anura > Ranidae > Aquarana > Aquarana catesbeiana. The sequence goes on from NC_133330.1 coordinate 132,849,400, forward strand.
CATTGCAATTTTTTTTTTGACACTTTATGACCACTTTCAAAAAGACATTTCAAAAGATTTCTCCCATCCTCCAGGGTGGCCTCCCTTGTCAAGCTGCAGAGTAGCAGATCATCCGCATACTGCAGCAAGACTGAACCATGTTCAGGTGTCCAAGCTCTAAGAGTGGTTTGGAGGACAATAGAATAGACAACAGGTGAGTCTATATAGCCCTGGGGCAATCTGCACCAGGTCAGCGTCCGATTTTTAAATCGGAAGGCAAAGAGTGGCTGTGTTTCCTCGTCCACAGGAATTGAAAAAAACGCGTTTGAGAGGTCAATTACAGAAAAATACTCAGCATCGGATGGTATGGAGGTGAGCAATGATGGCACATCAGGCACTATTGGGGCAATTGGTACCACTAAGTTGTTTATGGCTCTAAGGTCCTGAACAAACCTGTAACTGCCATCCGGCTTTTTAACAGGATTGATAGGAGTGTTATAAGGAGAAATGATTTCTCTCAAAATACCTTTCTTCAAGAAATCTTCCACAATGGGCTCTATACCCTCTTCTTTTTCTCTGGATATGGGGTACTGTTTATGATACACAGGTAAAGCTCCTGGTTTCAAAGTGGCTTTATAGGGCGTACAGGAAATGAACCCTACATCAAGAGGATTCACTGACCATACTCCCTCCTCACTCAATTTAACATCTTCCTCTTCTGGGTGTGAGAGCGATGTAAAAAGGTGAACCCTGTCAGATTTTACATATAATCCTCCTTTTGCAGTAATTTTCATTGTAATGCCCAATTTTCCCAGCAAGTCCCTACCCAAGAGACTCACGGGACAACCAGGAATAATTCTAAAGCAATGTTGCAGATTACAATCAGCACCACTACGGGTGCTTAGTGAAAGCGGGGGTGTTTTAAAAGTTTTGGTGAGTATCCCATTTATTCCCATTGAAGGCTCAGCATCCACAATCTCTCCCCTATAAAAATCCTTACTAATGGTACTGCATGTCGCTCCTGAATCAGGCACAAATGGTACCTCATGCCCGTCTACAAGCAATGAAATTATAGGCTGTTCATGATAAGAATGAGAGACAAGTGGAAATGCCAGGATACTACCTTCCGGGCAGCTTCATTGTGACTGCTGTTGTTTCCAAGAAACGGGGTACTTAACACCATGCTGCTGCTGTACTGGGGGTGGTGCCTGAGGGGGAGTAGGTGCAGCCGGTGGCCCTGAATTTGTACACTCTCGGTCATACCAGGGGCATTGAGCTTTCCAATGTCCGGGGTCCCCACAATTAAAACACCCTGCCTTAGGTTGTCTCTGCTGGAAGTCCCCTCTTTGTGGCTGTCCTCTTCCCCTATATCCACCTCTATAACCCCCTCTATCCTGTCCCCTTTTCTTATAAAAGTTTCCCCTTTGATTTCCTGGGAAATTATCCTGGTAATGTATCGGTGCTGGTGTCTGCTTGGGAATGTCAAAACACCCCGCTGCGTCTTTTTCAGTCAATTTTTTTTGAAAGTCAGTCATACTGCTTGTCGCCCAATCTGAAATCTGCTGTCTCACAACAAGGGCATATTTAGGGGCCAGGTTGCTAAGATAAGTCTGTATTAAAAGACTGTGCATTCCATCCTGAGTATTGAGTCCGGCATCTTGTGTCCAGACCTCCTGAAATCTTTTCCAAAATTCCAAAACTGACTCTGATGATTTCTGTTTGCAAGCTACTGCAGTAGGGAGTGACGACTTGTTTATGAAAACTCTCTTCATTTCCTTCTCTAGCTCTTCCCACATAAGTTTCCTTCCTTCAACAGTGTTTAGTGAATAAGCCTCTGCTTTGGTAGTGGGTGCCTCTAGAACATCTATGGTGGGCACTTTAGTCCAATCCCATGGGGAGGTAGTTCCCACCAAACTATCTATAATAATCCTTATATCTTCCTGTGTATAATTTCTACCCTTACAAGCTTTCTTTAAATAAGCTATTGCCCCCAAAGCTGATGTGGAAGGTTTGGGGCAATGTTTGACAATACGATTGATATCTTCAATATCGATACATTTTATCACCATTACGTCACCGACAGTCAGAAAAGGAAAGCTTTGCATTGCTAGCTGCGTAGCTACTTCCTCTTTCTTTCTGTCAGCTGTTTGTTTTGAAACTGCGTGTTGTGCAATCTCACTCTCTGCAGCTTGTTTTACTTTCTGAGTTGTACTCCTGGTCTGAGCCGGATCCTCCCTAAAAGGTCCACGGGGCATCTTTATTTTATGTTCCCCCGCAGGTGTCTTTTCAGGTAACTCCTCATCCATTGTGGAGGAGGCAGCACCCATCGGCTGTTGCATTTGTGAAACTACAGGCAGTGGCTGATCTGATAGGACAGCAACCTGTGACTCTGGTAAGACCACAGGCAGTGCCTGACCCACCACTGCACCTTGCTGTGGAATGGATACAGAGGAAACAGATGCCTCTGCAGGTGACACTCTATTCTCAAATGGACGAACTGCTGCAATTGCAGCCAAAAACTCAATGTTCTCTTTTGAGAACGAGGGGTATATTTGTTTTGGTGCTCCCTTATTTGGCTGCAGTATATAAGGTGGAGGTGACGGAACAACTGGGGGATCAACTGAGGGAGCTACTGGGAGAGCTGATGCACATGGAACTAAGGACGGGAAACCTAATTTAAGTCTCTTCTCACAAGCATGTAACCCCGGAGCTTCCTTGTCCCTTGGATTTGGACTTCTCTTTCTTATTTTCTTATCCGCTCTCTCATACCAGTAGGGGGCATACAATAACCAATTTTCCCCACCTTTCCTCATATATTCCTTATCCCATTGGGGGTCTCCCGTATAATATGGGAAAGCTTCCCTATCCCCTAAACAAAGTCCCTTGACCATGTCCATATGAAAAATGTCATTCTGACCCTGTCGGGGAAACGGGTCACTACTCCTCATGCCTTCAGTCCATCCCGCCAGATTATCTACCCAAGGGTTAATATACACATAATCAGTTCCACATATTCTGGCTACATAACATTTACATGTCTCTCCTACATCTGGAAGGGGAATCTTCTTCCCTGATGATTGACCCATAACAATACAGTGGTGAACGCCACCTCACCTCGCAGCGTCCGACAAAATCCACACAATACACGTACAGATTATCTTATCTTACTTTATATATATATAAAATCTAAGCGATTAGCGATAGATAAGGTAAGCAAAGAGGTTTGGGTTTTTCCGGGACACTCTATCAGATATCTTTATAAAACTTCTTACAGTACTATATTATATTACTTTGGGTTTCTCAGAACCCCTTGGACTAACTCAGAGTCCTTTGGACTAACTCAGAGTCCTTTCTTTTTAGAACTATCTCAGAGTTCCTTTGGACTACTCAGAGCCCTTTCTTCCGTCTCCCGAACGGACTTCTGCGAGATTCATACATTTACATAAATGTTTTTAATACTACACCTTCTGTTAACCCCATATAAGGAAACGGTCTTTTAAACTAAAGTCACGGTGAAAGAAATAATAATAATTAAATCAGACTCACCGGACTTTAGAAACTTGGATGATGATCTTGGATGATGATCATCTCATGAACAATGACCATCCCACCGCTGCCACCAAAACTCTGTTAGGGGGCTAACGATCTTCTTCTAGGAGCAAGTGAACCTCTTCTCTAGCATATCTGCCTAGAGTGTTCTTTCAAACCCAAATCAGGCCCGGAGACCATTCCAGTGAGAAAATAATGACACAACAGTCAAATGTCTGGAATGTTCTGCTTTTTACTTCCGTAGACAATCACTTATATAATCAAAACGACATCACAAAGAAAGTTCAACCCTTTCATTAATATACAGACATTACGTATACATCAGATGATTAAAAAACACCTAAAAATGAGACATGATTTCTTCATACAGAAACTATCAACAAGGAAAAACCTTCATGCGTCATTTCGGGGAAATCATGTTATTTACAAGGATTTGAAACTAACTTTTGATAGACGTCACGTATACATATTATTCTAAGATGGATACATATTCTTATAGCTAAAATGGTGGACAGCAAGCTAAAATATCCTTACACAAACTACCTGCAGAAACCTGTCATGCCTAATGCCCCATACACACGATCAGAAATTCCGCCAGCAAAAGTCAGGTGTGAGCTTTTGGTCAGAAATTTAGACCGTGTGTATGCTCCATCGGACTTTTGCTGGCGGAATTCCAGCCATCAAAAGATTGAGAGCAGGTTCTCTATTTTTCGGTCGGAAAAAGTTCCTATCCGAAAATGCGTTCGTCTGTATGCAATTCGGAGGCGCAAAAAATCACGCATGCTCGGAAACAATTCGATGCATGCTCGGAAGCATTGAACTTCATTTTCTCGGCTCGTCGTAGTGTTGTACGTCACCGTGTTCTTGACGGTCGAAAGTTCAGAGAACTTTTGTGTGACCATGTGTATGTAAGGCAAGCTTGAGCAGAATTCCGTCTGAAAAACATCCAAGTTTTTTCTGATGGAAATTCCACTCGTGTGTACGTGGCATAAGAATTGTCTCAGACTTTTCATCAGTGGGCAAAGGTAGCTTACCTATCCGTTCAACCCTTTGTTCATTGACTGTCCTACAGTAACATGCTGAAATAGGACTTCTTGTTTCCCCAATTGTATTTTCTTTGGGTTAATTTTCAAACCTGCTTCTCTCAAAAGCTGTAACATTTCACTCACATCGTTCACATGCTCCTCCATAGAGACTGACCCAATCAAAATGTCATAAACATATGAAATTATTCTTTCAGGTTTTGAAAACTTGTGAATATGTGAATGAAATATTGCTGCACTGTCTTTGTAGCCTTGCGGAAGAACTGTCCAATAATATTGAAGGCCTGCCCAGCTGAAGGTTGTTTTGTATTGGCATGTTGGGTCAAGGGGTAAATTCCAATAGCTGTTACTGATATCAATGACTGTAAACCACTTCATTTTTGGTGTTAATTTGGCAATCATTTCAGGGTAAGCTGCTACCACAGGTGCCATACTTTTAGCATATTTGTTTAAGGCACGGTAATCTATCATCAGTCTGAATGACCCATCAGGTTTGATAACTGGCCAGGCTGGTGAACTGCATATTGATGCACTCCTTTTTAATGTACCTTGCACCTGCAATTGCTTTATAGCCTCTGTTATAGGTTTAATGGCCTCTTTTGTAACTGGGTATTGCTTGAGTTGTGCCATATCAAATCCTTCCAATAAAATATTCATCCTATCACAATCTTATGCATGTTTAGCTAGTATGTCTTTAAATTCACACATCAGACTATCCCAACAGGAATCCCAATCTCCACGTAACACACCGCCAATGCTTTACTGCTGCTTTTACCAATTCTATGGGAGGATGTCACACATGACCCAATCTGTCATCTCCAGACTTCATCCACAACTTCATATTTGCAAGGTCAACCACCAGACCCTGCTTTACACAGACCTCAGCATCAATTATGTCCTGTTTCTTACAAACAACGTCACACTTCCACTTCTCCCCCACTCCCTATTTCCATCTCAACACCACACACAAAAGGAGCTTTAATGGAATGTCCAGTGACACCTGTTCTAATTTTCTCATTTCCAGGGACAACAGATTTGTTAAAACTAATAGCTGCCTCACTATCTAACAGCACATTTACACAAGTTCCCCTTAATGTTACATCAACAGTAGGCCGCCCCCAGGAGTCTAATGTTAAATCAGTTAAGAATCGGTAGGAAGGGGCGTGGGGGGCTCAGGACCCCTAACAATCAGTGGTTGAGGGTGGCACAGCCTTTCCTACTGCTGCTACTTTGACCCCTCCTGCTTTTATTTTTTTCCATTTCTTCCTGTATTTTATATAGCTCCTCCTGCAAACAATCTCTCTCACTTCTTATTTTTCACTAAAAGGCACCCAAGGCTGTTTGCAAGGCTTTCCTCTGGTTTCTGGCCTTCTATAACTAACCGAAGTGTTATAAGTTCTTCCTCTCATTGGTCCTTTAAAATCACCTCTATTTTGCTTACCTTCAACTCTAAAAAGTCTAGCTGCATCAACCGCAAAACTGTCCTCTCTGCACTTTTACCTCCACAAATTATCCGCTCTCAATTAGGATTAGGTGTAGCAGATAAAATGCCTTCCCTGACATCACAATCTAATGCTTCTAATAACATTGCCCTGTGAACCAAACCACCATGTTCAAAACCTGGATTCTCAGTCATTACATCACACTGCTAATTCTATCTGCAAGTTCATATGGGCATTCATTCTTCATCTAATTTTTCCTGACAAGGACACATTTTTTGTCACACCATACAATGCCTTCAACAATTCCTTTAAAATATCCTTAGTTTTATGACGCTTGCCACAGTTTTGCAAAATCCGTGCCCACAATCCATTGCCTACACTTTTCTGCAAAATTCTAGCTAGGTCTTCCAAATTCAAGTTGTATGTGTCTCTGACTTTCTGCAAATCACAAAACCATTGAATGAATCTATTTACATCATAGCGGGGATCCTGCCCTATCTCTCTTACAATGGCTTCCATCTCCTGTGGCTTTAATTGTCTTGTGATCAATTGAACGTCACTTGAATTTTCAGTGTTCAATACAGTGGTTGTAATGATAGGAGCTGCTGGTATGCTTGGGGCTGCATAACTCATCCCAGGGATATATTGGCTTATAATCTTTGGTATCGAGCTTTATTTTAGAGGTATCATTTTGATGCGTGTAACTTGATTTTTCTGCCAATTTATCAAAAGCAATGTTAGCAGCATGTTTACACTCCTCCAACTGTTTCTCAACAACTTGCATTTTTACTGACAATTCCTCATTTACCCGACTTAAAGGGTTACCAAAACCTAGTTTTTTAAATTTTTTTAAATAACAAACATATCATACTTACCTTCACTGTGCAGTTCGTTTTACACAGAGTGGCCCCAAACCTTGTCTTCTGGGGTACCCCGGTGGTGCTCGCGGCTCCTCCTGGCATCTGGAAAACCCCTAGGAGAAGGGTTCTTCCAGGGGGTTACAGTGCGGGCGCGCTCCCGAGTCCAGCATTTGCGTCAATAGACACAGAGTGCCGGACTCGACCCCGCCCCCCCCGACGTCCACGTCATTGTATTTGATTGACAGCAGCGGGAGCCAATGGCTGCTCTGCTATTCAATTAAGACAACGGGCAGAGAGTGTTTCTCCATAACCTTTCTCCATAACTCTTTCTCCATAACCTCGTATCTCTGAGCCTGTTCTAGAATTTGCTGCTTTTTCTCCTTAATCTCCTCCATTCATTCTGCACAACAAGACAGTAGTCCCTGAATAATGATACCCTTACGTTTCTTTTCTTATTAAAGACACTATCAGATAAAAAGCATTTCATTAAATTCCATGACTGTCTATTATCTTGGGGAATCCCATAAGGCCCCCCATGACTTTTTATATAATTTAACAGCCACAAATTCACATTCTTTCTCTTAGTTCTATTGTCACCACCAGACACACCCAAGCCATTGTGAAAAAAAAAATGCTATTTAGAGAATAAGGAACAAGGTACACTTACCAACTGATAGGTTTCCTAGGCTTATAATCTTCTCCAGGTCCTGGTCCTGGGGTTCAAAACTTCCTTCCTGGGTCCTCACGGTCTTCTGTCATCTCACAGGATTGTTGTCACCACCGACTTCTGTTACTAAATCCTGAAAATGCTCTTCTGGTCACTTGAACGGCACCAATGTAGCGATGTAGTAGTGAGTAGATGATAATTAATTAAATTATTAGTATGATGCAAATTATTTCCAGCAGCAACCCGATTCTTCCAGAGAGATGCACTTTATTGAAACGTCAGAATCAATCCAACAGGTGTACAGACAAAATAGGCAACAGGCTGTTTGTGCAGGTTTCAGACACCTTCAGAGAACCCAGGTTCTCCTGCCACTTTTTAGCCAACCCAGAACCTTCACTCTTTTATACACCTTTTTTACCACAAGGACAAGTAATTTGATTGGCCAGTCCTACTAGGCAAGCACATGGCTTTGAACACGACCGTGTGCACACTCCCATTGTTACGAGTGATGCGAACCATACAAAACCATGGCTCAGTGGGCCATAATTTTCATATAGTTATGCTATAGTTCCCATGTACGCAGACATGTATGCTCGGAGTCATCATTAATGCAGTCGCCATGAGGTGGCCAGTCCCTTGATGAATGCACAATCTAACATCCCTAAAAGAGCAAACAGATCTGCCATGTCCACAGTAAGGTTTCCGCATCCAATGGTCTTCCACCAGCGTCTGTGTGTGCGAATACGCTCACATGAGAGTATTGCAGCAAAACTGACACTGGGGGGGCATCTGACAACATACATTGATAACATTTTCCACAACAGCTCCTCCTCTTTGTCATATCCTCCCATGTGTCCCTCGATGAATCTTGATCTTCTTCTTACACCAGGAAATGTATCAGTCCTTACAGTCCATAAAAAGGAAAACACAGCTTGACATGTCGACTCTGCTCTTCAGGAGGAATGACTTCTAGGGAGGGCACGACATGGTGAGCTGTAGTAATCGCCGGTCGGTCTAGGATCCTCTGTGTCTTGTACGTGGGCTGGACTTCGAGGCGTCTCATCTCAGTGAGGATGATGTGGCCATCTGCTCGGGCTCTGGTCACGCGTCCAATCAGGCAACAGGAGCACCTCATCACGACATATAGAAGGAATAGAAATAAAAATAACATGAGTATATATGCCCCTACTTTCTTCAACCATGATCCGATGGAAAATAAAAAATCCCCCAAGATTCCCAAACCCTTAAAAGAATTCCAACCTTCACTAGCTATAGCTCTGGCTTTGCCTTGCAGGGATCTAAGCCTTATCCATATGGGCCTGAACTTTGTCACTACTATCCCGATCCAGATATAACAATCTTTACTTATGAATTCCCAGAAACCCCCTTGGACTGTGGGAACTTCCTTGTAGCTTCAACAGTTACATGAAAACATCCCATCCTCAATGGATGAGAAATTGTTCAAGCGTTTCATAAGCTCAAGCCCCCACCGTGTACAAGCAATTCCCTTCCAGCTGTCCCTACCATTCTTACCTTCTCTCGCGCCATCAGATCCTCATCGGCCGCGACATAAGATGCTGGGACAAGTTTCACCAGCACACATGAACCTCTTGCCTTAGAGGAATTACCTTATAAGCTGTAGATCCGCATTAATACCAAACTACAGTTGAAGCACGCTTGTGGGCTACCTAGTTATCCCGATACCAAAGCTGGCAAGAACCAGAGCTATTGTTAAAATTATAACTAATTTTACCCTCTAGAAATGTTTTGTTAAGTTCTATTGACAGGTGTCTGTTTGGATTTTACTAGTCTGTCAAAACTCCTCACCAATATGAACGTCACATATAGCATGTACCGTCGTCATCGCTGGGGCACTAATACCCGACCATGTGTCCTGTTCTCTTTCTTAGGTAGTTGGGATGCTTTTCATCGTTACCCTTGCCAAAATGTATTAAACAAAAAATATAAATTAACGAAGATACTTCTCATCCTTGTTGTCCCGTTCTTCGAGCTTCTTTACAACGACCCAGTCACCTGTCACAAACTTGGCTAGAATTAGAGCGGTTAGTATTATTTATTATAGTTTGAAAATGTGTCATTCTCACCACTCTCATCCCCCCATTTCTTCCCTTCTCATTACAAACTGGAGGAAGACATGCAGGGTTTTGAATGGTGCAGAACAAAACAGTGAAATAGCCTATGATACTTTTACCTTCTTATACACCTGTACACACACTTTCAGAAACCCTTTGGACCTGAAAAGATACTTATAAACAAAAGTTATTACTCTATCCTTCAAAGAATGGTAAACAATACAACATTCGTGTACATTGGCAAATTGTCACTTGACATTCTACAAAACCGATAATAACTAAACCCTCTGTAAATCTTACTTTCACATTTTTACTAAAATACAACACATGCGACACATAAGAGGGCTGTCGCGGTAGGTTCAAACATCTTGTTACCACATGCAAACATGAGACAAACATTTAGATACAAATGTGGGGGAGATATTTAATAGTTCCCAAAAATGAAAATGAAAAAATAAAAACAACCAGATGGAATGCTGCCTTCACTCTTTTAGCGATAGAAAAAGAATACAATTTGAAAAGCACAAGAGCATCTCGAAATCTTTGCATGGACCAGCCACACAAAGTTCAAAAACAGGCCTGTATATTTTTTTATCACACAAACGTGTACTACACATCCATCAACTCACTCAACATTACAGATTTCTGAAGCCGCAGTCGCACTACATCAACTCCAGAGGGATACCCAAAATAGTATCCTAATGCCGTGTACACACGAGCGGACTTTACGGCAGACTTTGCCCGGCGGACGGGATTTCGTCGGACAATTCGATCGTGTGTGGGCTCCAGCGGACTTTGTTTTCTCAAAAGTTGGACGGACTTAGATTTGAAACCTGTTTTAAATCAATCCGTCGAACTCGAGTCCGGTCGAAAAGTCCGCTCGTCTGTATGCTAGTTCGACGGACAAAAAGCCACGCTAGGGCAGCTATTGGCTACTGGCTATGAACTTCCTTGTTTTAGTCTGGTCGTACGTCATCACGTACGAATTCGACGGACTTTGGTGGATTGTGTGTAGGCAAGTCCGTTCATTCAGAAAGTCCATCATAAAGTCCGTCGGGCAAAGTCTGCCGTAAAGTCCGCTTGTGTGTACGCGGCATTAGACCACCTATGTTAATCTTTCTGGGGTTTAATGGCCTTTTCCTCAGAACTAGACTCCATGCTCTGTGCATTCGTTTGACTGTGGGAAGCCTCGCATTCCTTCCCTTGCACGGACTGCCATTGCCCATGGCGATTCGAATCGGCTTATTGTCTTACCCCTGCGTCCAGGGAAACCCTTGCACCCATTTCGGAGACCACCGCCCGGTGCCTTCTTTTACAGTGGATTGACGGGACTACAACCACTATTAGTCACTCAACTAGAAACACGAAAACAAGGCATCAACTCTATGGCTTGTTGTCCCAACACTTTTGGCACAGAACTACAGAGTACCACTCTTTTAACAACCAACTATTAACTATGCCAAATGATTTGTCAACAACCACAGATCACCCCCCGAATTATGTCTCTACCCCTCACAGTGTATGCATACACAAGCGCTTTGCGCTGTATGACCGTACACTGTGTCGCCAGACGAATCTACACAGAGCACTTTTGCCCGCTTCAAAACACTGCAGCTTCTCTCTGTACCTCGATATTCCAACAATAACTTGGATGCCTCCTGTTTGCTCTCTACCGAAAACTGTATTACAGTATAAAACTAAAAAAACACAACTGGAAATTTAAAACACTTTCAAACGCCAGTATTTTCCCATTGTCCTTCCAAGCACAAATCTCATTTGCTTGTGTCATAGGGCCCCAAGCTCCCCCCCACCAACTTCCTTGGATACATAAAATGCTGAGAAGCACTTCCTGTTGCATGCCCAGCTCTGAAAACCCCTCAAACTGGTTTATTTACATATCAATGTACAGGAAAAGGGAGGGGAGGGTAAGCCTAGTTTCATATATTGCAGGCTATACAATACAAACCTTGCTAAAGCGATACAAGCCTCAAAACAGTGAATTGCTGTCAGAGGAACTCCAAAATATTTAAAAACACACAATGCTAGAAGTACAAAAACTCACAGTTAAAGCTAGTCTTGTTATCCATTGAAATTCAGTGCAAAGTAGAGGTTTCACTCAAAACCAATATTCAATACAGAAAACGCAATAGCTTCCTTGAAAAGTATGTAAACAGTACAAAAATAGAATTCACTTAAAAGGAAATGGTGATGTTGTGGAAAATTTTATATTAATGTATTGTCATAAGTCTCCCAGTGTGTGTTCAATCACAGCCCGCTCTAATAGCTGACTGGGGCAGACCAACTCTGGTTGAGATCCGTTTGGTAGTGAAAAGCTCTTTGGGGATGTAGAGAAATGTTTGTGGAGTGGGGACGTGTCCGCCAGCTAAGGGCCCCTGTGCGATGCACAGAACGATCGTCTGGTGGGGATGTGTTCGCTCTGCAAAGACATTATCGGTTTAACGAGTGTGCTCTCATGTTGCCCCTGTGTGCCTGATCAACACATTTGTGGCCCAATGAGTGTACGCCTGCCGATAATCTCTCGTCCACAAAGACAGTAGAATAATCCAGGTATACATTGTTCTCTGGAACAATGTATAATAGGGATTTCTATCAACGGAAATACGGGAGTCTTTTGGGTTCTGGTTGGAGACAGGGTTAATGTTTGAAAGCCATGTGGCTTCTAAAAACATACAGGCACCCTGTCTCTGCTCAGACACACCCATAAAACTCCTGTAGTCATTGTTCATTGGTTGTTGCATTTTCCTGTGTTAAATCCTTATATGGTCATTGATATCCTGTGAGGTCACAAGCTTTGTAAGAGGTGTTATTGGCTGTTGGAGGCCGAACCCTCAAGCTGTGGGACCTCCTATTGATATGCTAATAAAGTTACTCACGCAGACAGCTGGGGCTGGCTGGCAGTGTGTCTTTGGAACTGTAATGATGAGGATGTGATTATTTGTCTAGTTGGTTGGCTGGGGCACACACCAGAGGATGGATACGATCAAAAGGTGAGATGCATTTATATCATTAGACGAAATTGTTATTATGATTGGAAACAGGAGATTTGCCTGTGTGCTCTGCGTACAACCAAATTTCGCTAACAGAATGGTGAGCCAGGTACTTTATGGAGCAGACAGAACCCCCGTCCACATCGGTGAGAAAAGGAGGGAGAATGGATCCCAGTCTAGGACATTTCTTTCTGATATGTTGGGGAGCCTCTACTCTGCAAAAGAACAAATTTTCGTCTTTTGAAATAATGCTGGAAGTTTGATCGTATGTCTGGTGTGTGTGCCTGTGTGTGTGATTTGTATCTCGAATCTGTGTGTGTGTGTGCGTGTGTGTGTGCGTGTGTAATGCTGTGTAATGCATATGAGAAATAGAAATGTATGAATTGGGATTATTTGCAGCCTGCAATGTGTGTGTGGCTGAGTAGTTTTGTAAGTAGCTGAACCTGTTTGTAAAGATGCCATGAGTTTAGTGAAGGGGCAGGCATTGTTGTTTTTGTATTGAAAGGGGCTACGCCCTGGGGGAAGGGAACTATAATGTTCTGAACAGACATGCAAGCATTCACTGTCTGTATCTCTCGTTCCTGTGAAAGCTGATGTGAACTGAGTTTGAGGGTATGTTTCAGCCGTGTAATTGTGGGTTATGTGGCTTGGTTGTTTCATTGGATAGCATGTGTTCCTAAGTTGTGTCTTTTTGTAACTTTAACACTTTTAAATGTTTCTCTAAGCGTTAATTTAGTATCTCAAATGTGTAAGTTTTTGGGGAGACATTTTTGGTTTTGGCAGGAAAATGGTTTTTGTCTGCTACTTCCTTTTGTTGTTGTTGTCTACCATGTGACTACGGTCGGCCATTTTCTTTTCCTTTGTGTGTGAACTTTGAAATGTTTATCCATCTTGGTCAGTTTTGGCGGGAAAATGCGCCATTTTGTTGGGGTCTGGCTTTTGTTGTGGTCACCATGTGCATCGGCGGCCATTTTAAAGCCCTCTGAGTCCTCCAATAGGGGAATCTGCTCCATTGTGTATTCCTTTGTGTGTGCAAAGCCATGTGCTTTAAGCTACAATCTGGCTTCTAGGCACCATTTTGTGAATTCTATTTTTGTACTGCTTACATACTTTTCAAGGAAACTATTGCGTTTTCTGTATTGAATATTGGTTTTGAGTGAAATCTCTACTTTGCACTGAATTTCAATGGATAACAAGACTAGCTTTAACTGAGTTTTTGGTACACAGCGGTGTGTGTTATTTTAATTTTTTAATGTTTTGGCAGTTTCTCAGAGGGCAATTCATTGTTTTGAGGCTTGTATCGCTTTAAGCAAAGGTTTGCTAGCCTGCAGCAGGGGCGTTGCTAGGTCTGCAAAAGATCTGGGGCTAGAGCCCATAGCAGTGATCACCAACCTTTTTGCAGGCCCGCTGGGGGGGGGGGGCACGCCGGTGGTAAGCCATATTTTGTGGGCAATGGCTGGTGTTGACGCTTCAATCATCGTGGCACCATGGTTTATATGGTGCCAGGGTGATTGAAGTGCTGGTTAAGCAGGGACCCTGCGGCAAGAGACTCGGGGCTATGGGCCCCAGATTCGGGGCTATAGCCCCAATAGCCACCCCCTAGCAACGCTCCTGGCCTGCAGTATCCCTCCCCTCCCTTTTCCTGTACATTGATATGTAAATAAACCAGTTTGAGGGGTTTTAGAGCTGGGCATGCAGCATTTTATGTATCAACAGGAAGTTGGTGGGGGGGAGCTTGGAGTATCACACAAGCAAATGAGATTTGTAGTCGGAAGGACAATGGGAAAATACTGGCATTTCAAAGTGTTTTAAATTTAATTCCAATTGTTTTAAAGAAGTTTATGTTTCTAGTGAAGAAATCTCGATTTTGGCGGGATCGACAACTAAATGTGTTAATGGCGCCATTTTGTTTGTGGCTGCAGTGGAAGGGAAAAGAACTCCTTCAGCCATCTTTTTGCAGGAGTTTCAGTTTTTGGCTTTTGTTACACTGTTGTGTGGTATTTCTGTCTCAAAACTTGTGGTTTGACTTCCCAGGGGATATGTGACTCAAGGGGGATTCCCTCCCATTTGCAATATGGGGGCTTATTCCACCCACTCCTGGACAAAAGTTTTTAGTTGTTGATGTTTAGCCACAGATTTTGTCTTGATAGACAAAATATGAAACTATTCGAGGCTTCCCCTCCCCTCCCTCTTCCTACTCAGGTGTGCAACAGAAAGTTGGTGGGAGGGGCTTGGGGTCTTTTGACTTGTGTTTGGAAGGACTAATCATTTTTATTAAATTTAGGTTTATACTGTAATACAGTTTTGGGTAGAGAGCAAACAGGAGGCATCCAAGTTTTTGTTGTAATATCGAGGTACAGAGAGAAGCCATAAGATTGTTTTGAATAGTGGAGGATTTCATGGTGCTTTGTAGTTTGTCTGACAACACATTTATAGGGCTGCCGATAACCGGTTGTAGAGCATGTAAATGTGAGGATTAGCACGCTAGCACACCGGGAGGCCATGTAAAATAATCGGAGAACACCGGGTGCCAGTACTGTAAAAATAGTCACTAAGCAGTACTGATCCGAAAACTAGTGCAAGGGTGCCCTGGACGCAGGGACCGTCATAAGCGATTCGAAACGTCATGGGTAATGTTGGTCCATGCGTTGGAGGAAAAAAATGAATCTCCACACCAGTCAGACAGCTGCACCTCACATGAGATCTGGGTTTGGGGCTCCGGACATGAGACCCCTTAAAGACTGACATAGGTGGTCCAAGGATACTATTTTGGGTATCCCTCTGGAGCTGATGTAGCGTGACTGCGGCTTCAGAAATCTGTAATGTTGAGTAAGTTGATGGATGCGTAGTACACGTTTGTGTGATTAAAAATACACAGGCCTGTTTTTGAACTTTGTGTGGCTGGTCCATGCAAAGATTTCCAAATGCTCTCGTGCCTTTCAAATTGTATTCTTTTTCTATCGCTAAAAGAGTGAAGGCAGCATTCCATCTGGTCGTTTTTATTTTTTATTTTTTCATTTTTGGGAACTATGAAATATCTCCCCCACATTTGTATCTAAATGTTTGTCTTTGTTTCATTGTTTGTATGTGGTAACAAGATGTTTGAACCTCCCGTGACAGCCCTCTTGCGTGTCGCGGCTGTTGTATTTTAGTAAAAAAAAAAAACGTGAAAGTAAGATTTACAGAGGGTTTAGTTATTATAGGTTTTGTGGAATGTCAGTGACAATTTACCAATGTACATGAATGTTGTATTGTTTACCATTCTTTGAAGGATAGAGTAATAACTTTTGTTTATAAGTATCTTTTTAGGTCCAGTTTCTGGAAGTGTGTGTACAGGTGTATAAGAAGGTAAAAGTATCATATTCCATTTCACAGTTTTATTCTGCACCATTCTAAACCCTGCATGTCTTCCTCCAGTTTGTAATGAGGAGGGAAGAAAAGGGGAGATGAGAGTGGTGAGAATAACACATTTTCAAACCAACAATACTAACAGCTCTAATTCTAACCAAGTTTGTGCCAAGACTGTCTTTCTTTGAAAGAATTTGAATCAGCAAGCAGCAGTCTGGTGAAGTAGGCTCCCATCCCAGATGCTAAGAACCTTTTTGTCACTGGTTCCCGGTATTACACCCCGGATGGTAAGCCATGCACAGGTTATGCAGTGACCACAGTCCCGATGTCTGGGTTATTGTCATATGAGGTTTGTTTGAAGGTCAACCAAAAACAGAGTTGTACTTTCCTCATTAACTGTTACCTACATTCACAGCTGATGGGGTGGGTGCAATCACTGTAACATGAACTTCAAAAGGTCCACCACAGGGTTCACGAGTCCATCCTGGACCCTGACACAATAACATGTTTACATTCTTCCCAACCAGGTGACTGGGTCATTATAAAGAAGCTTGAGGGATAAGACCACGCCAGCCACTGCAAGAAGCTGATCAACCACAAAGAGTAGAGAAGTATCTTCGTTGATTTATATTTTTTTGTTTAATAAATTTTGCCAAGGGTAATGATGAAAAGCATCCCAACTAGCTAAGAAAGAGAACAGGACACGTGGTCGGGTATTAGTGCCCCAGCGATGACGGCGGTACATGCTATATGTGACGTTCATATTGGTGTGAGGAGTTTTGACAGACTAGTAAAATCCAAACAGACACCTGTCAAAGGAACTTAACAAAACATTTCTAGAGGGTAAAATTAATTATAATTTTAACAATAGCTCTGGTTCTTGCCAGCTTTGGTATCGGGATAACTAGGTAGCCCACAAGTGTGCTTCAACTGTAGTTTGGTATTAATGCGGATCTGCAGCTTATAAGGTAATTTCCTGTAAGGCAAGAGGTTCATGTGTGCTGGTGAAACTCGTCCCAGCATCTTATGTCGCGGCCGATCGCGAGGATCTGATGGCGCGAGAGAAGGTAAGAATGGCAGGGACAGCTGGAAGGGAATTGCTTGTACACGGTGGGGGCTTGAGCTTATGAAACGCTTGAACATAGAGGATGGGATGTTTCATATAACTGTTGAAGCTACAAGGAAGTTCCCACAGTCCAAGGGGGTTTCTGGGAATGTATAAGTAAAGATTGTTATATCTGAAACGGGGATACTAGTGACAAAGTTCAGGCCCATATGGATAAGGTTTAGATCCCTACAAGGCAAAGCCAGAGCTATAGATAGTGAAGGTTAGAATCCTTTTTAAGGGTTTGGGAATCGTTGGAGATTTAATTTTTATCTTGCAGCAGATCATAGTGAAGGAAGTAGGGGTATATATACTCATGTTGTTTTTGTTTCTATTCCTTCTATATGCCGCGATGAGGTGCTCCTGTTGCCTGATTGGACGCGTGACCAGAGCCTGAGCAGATGACCACATCTTCCCTGATGAGACGCCCCGAAGCCCGACCCACGTACAAGACACAGAGGATCCCAGACCGACCGGCGACTACTATAGCTCACCACGTGTCATCTCCAACAGAGTCTACATGTCAAGCCGTGTTTTACTTTTTATGGACTAAGAAGAAGATCAGGATTCATCGAGGGACACATGGGATCATATGACAAGAGGAGGGACTGTTGTGGAAAATTTTATATTAATGTATTGTCATAAGTCTCCCAGTGTGTGTTCAATCACAGCCCGCTCTAATAGCTGACTGGGGCAGACCAACTCTGGTTGAGATCCGTTTGGTAGTGAAAAGCTCTTTGGGGATGCAGAGAAATGTTTGTGGAGTGGGGACGTGTCCGCCAGCTAAGGGCCCCTGTGCGATGCACAGAACGATCGTCTGGTGGGGATGTGTTCGCTCTGCAAAGACATTATCGGTTTAACGAGTGTGCTCTCATGTTGCCCCTGTGTGCCTGATCAACACATTTGTGGCCCAATGAGTGTACGCCTGCCGATAATCTCTCGTCCACAAAGACAGTAGAATAATCCAGGTATACATTGTTCTCTGGAACAATGTACAATAGGGATTTCTATCAACGGAAATACGGGAGTCTTTTGGGTTCTGGTTGGAGACAGGGTTAATGTTTGAAAGCCATGTGGCTTCTAAAAACATACAGGCACCCTGTCTCTGCTCAGACACACCCATAAAACTCCTGTAGTCATTGTTCATTGGTTGTTGCATTTTCCTGTGTTAAATCCTTATATGGTCATTGATATCCTGTGAGGTCACAAGCTTTGTAAGAGGTGTTATTGGCTGTTGGAGGCCGAACCCTCGAGCTGTGGGACCTCCTATTGATATGCTAATAAAGTTACTCACGCAGACAGCTGGGGCTGGCTGGCAGTGTGTCTTTGGAACTGTAATGATGAGGATGTGATTATTTGTCTAGTTGGTTGGCTGGGGCACACACCAGAGGATGGATGCGATCAAAAGGTGAGATGCATTTATATCATTAGACAAAATTGTTATTATGATTGGAAACAGGAGATTTGGCTGTGTGCTCTGCGTACAACCAAATTTCGCTAACAGTGACGGCCCAGAGAGCAGGCGGCAGCCCAAACAACATGGCTACACACAAAAGAAATTGGAGCAGCTTCCCCGTAGGCTAGACTACATGTTCTCAAAATGGCCGCCGATCATGGCCACATGGTGACTACAACAAAAGCCAGACCACAACAAAATGGCGCATATTCCCGCCAAAACTGAAATCCAATACAAAGATGGATAAACATTTCAAAGTTCACACACAAAGGAATTGAAAATGGCCGACCGTAGTAAACATGGCAGACAACAACAAAAGGATATAGCAGACAAAAAACATTTTCCTGCCAAAACCAAAAAATTCTCCCCACAAAATTACATATTTGAGATACTAAATGAACACTTAGACAAACATTTAAAAGTGTTAAAGTTACGAAAAAGAACAACTTAGGAACATATACTAGATGAAATCTGGACCACAGCAAGATGGCCGATGACAAAAAGACCACACTAAAAAAAAAACACAAGCACACGGCTGAAACATACCCTCTTTTCTCAACCTCAGTTCACATCAGCTTTCACAGTAACAAGACACTGAGAAATACAACCAGCGATGCTTGCATGTTCTTTTCATCTCAAAACAACCACTAACCATCTGTGTCTTGAGACAATTAATCACTCTACAAGACTCATGCAATCTACTTGTCCCATACATAAGTAATAATTACAATTCATCCATTTCTCACATGCATTACAAACTTGTTACACAGCATCAGTCACACCCACATTGCAGGCTGCAAATAATCATACATTTCTATTTCTCATATACTTATTACACAACATACAGTTACTTACACATACACACAGCACACAGTCTCCTTACACAAACATTCGAGATACAAATCATACACACACACACACGCAGGCACACACCAGACATACGATCAAACTTCCAGCATTATTTCAAAAGACGAAAAATTAGCTCTTTTTGCGAAGCAGAACCTCCCCAACACATCTTAATGATCCGATTCTGAAGGAGGTTCTGTTCACTCCTACCTGGCTCGCTATCCTGACAGCGAAATTTGGCTGCACACAGAGCACACAGCCAAATCTCCTGTTTCTAATAATAATAACAATTTCGTCTAAAGATATAAATGCATCTAACCTTTTGATCGCATGTCTGCCCTCTGCTTTCCCCATTCCCAGTAAACAGACCTCAACTCCTTCTTACATTCTCAGCCCAGCATGACTCCCATTCCCACAGCCCTGAGTCTGCTTTTATTACATCAAAGCTTTCACAAACAGGAAGTGATGGTTCCAACAGCCAATCACTTCTTACATTGCAAGTGACATCACAGGAAATGAACACAGGATGACCATATAAGGATGTAACAGGATGTGAGAATACAGAAACCCTTCCAACAGGGTTAAATACAGACATGTATACATTCAAATAGAAATACAATAGTGACGTATGCAGACGGTGGTGTGCAAAATCATGCGAAAAAAGAAAAGTGTGTGAGTGTGGCGCTGTCCCAAAGTTGCAGAAGAAATGTCTGCATATATACAGTTTTATCAAAAGTGTCACGTGTGTATTCCTTTAAGTGAAATATGTATGGCAGTTATTACCACTCCTGTGGGTTAAAGTGACTGGTGATTTAAACATGAGAAGCATAATGAGTGCAATAAATCGCATCCAAGGTGTCTAGTGCTATATTCCCTCAAAAGGAAAAAACAGTATTAACCACTGCTAAGAGCATGAAGCGGTCTGTGTCTAAACACTAGAAAACACAAAGTTGCAATAAATACATCACACGTGACATGCAAAAAATTCTAAAGTGTCTAGTTCTAAATAAATAAATATTAAAATGTTGTTCTACAAACGTTGCAAATAACAAAGTGACAAGTGCCCTATGAAGAGGTCACTCTGAAAAGTGCTAAACACACGTGCCATGCAAATGGTTCTATGATAGTAAACAGTTCATATGGGTAAGTCCCCGGTGCACTATAAGTGAAAAAAGGCGTCCTTTGTGGGATTCCTCAAAGCATACAACAGGTGTTAATCCAGTGCTGGTGTCTCGCGTTGTGATTGTGCAGAGACTCACCAGCTGTATATCCCCTGCAGGGGTAACGAGTAGTCACAGTATGTGCCACTGTGCAGCAGTGCTTGGCAAGACCAGGACCAGGATGATATCATAAGGACATAAGAAGAAAGGATTCCATAGTGTGAAACCGTTTAAAACCACTATTTATTAGGTCAGATAAAAAGGGTACTCACATTGTAATGGAAAAAATGAGCGGTATACAATGCTTACAAAGATGTTCCTAAGCGTCAGCTTTGCAGGGAGATGTCAGCAAGGCGTTCAGTCAAAGGCCACGCCCTACGTACGTTTCGTCACTCGGACTTCTACGGGAGCGTGGTCCCTGCATCGTCTCCCCTATCTTTATATGCTGTGCGGTCCTTAGTGCACCTGTGTTCCAGCGGCCATATGTGTTTGTGTTCCAGCGGCCATGTTTTTGTGTGTCGGCGGCCATTTTCCCTGGGACAATGCAGACCGAAGCCCGCAGCCCCATACCAGCGGCCATGTTTTTGTGTGTCGGCGGCCATTTTCCCTGGGACAATGCAGACCGAAGCCCGCAGCCCCAATGAAGTGATTAAATCCCCGTGGAACAGCCTGATACAGCGCTGGTTTCCTGGTGACACCTTACTAATATATGGGTCCATTGCATGTGTGTCACAGTAGTAACTATTACGTTATTTATGCACAATTCTCCCGCACAGAATATAGGTGTGTAGTAAATGGTTTGCCCTTACTTAGGAAACCTAGACAATAGTAATATAGACAACAGTAATATACTAAACCATATTAAAAATATTAAAATTGTGGTTCTACAAAATTAATGACATGACATATATCCTAGCAATACGATATACAAACAGGCAAATAGTTATATTTAAAATGCTAAAAAATGCTAAAAATAAAATTAAAAAAAAATTTTATTAAGAAGATATATATAAAAATATATATAAAAAAAATAGATAAAAATATGTTTAAAATTATGTGAAAAAGCGAGACAAGAAAATCATGTACCAGTTATAATCAGACAGGTAGTAGGTGTATGTTAGAATACTAAAAGTATTTTGAATAACTTGTTAGCCAATAAGGGGAGCATTATCATCAAAGAGAGGAGCATTATCATTAAAAAAGAGATAAGGAGCGTTTATCATCAGAAAAGGGGGGTTTCTTATAAAAGGCGTTCAGTAATTGGTAAGAAAACAATTGAGATCCACATCTATGTTCATTCCAGACGGTTGAAGTGTGTCTAGCTGGAAGATCCATCTGGTCTCATTTTGTGACACCTTTGTTTTCTTGTTGTCACCCCTCCAAATCAAATTCCTCCTAGAAGAACTTAAATTAGCAATGAGCCACAACTATTTTTGGCACAAGGGAGACTACTACACTCAAGTGAAAGGGGTAGCCATGGGGGCTAAATACGCCCCGAGCATTGCTAATCTATTACTCAATAAGTGGGAAGAAGAACAAATTTACAGTACCAACAGAAGTCATCTGAAATTTTATCGACGATATATAGATGACATTGTAATTATCTGGGGTGGTACTGAGGAAGAGTTACAAATGTTTTTTGACGAATTAAACCATAACATTTATGGTTTATCCTTTTCTGGGAACTGGAGCAGGCGTAACATTAACTACCTCGACCTCCAGATATTTAAAGAAGATGGACACCTTAGCACAAAGACGCACTTTAAAGATACAGACAGAAATGGCTACATCCCCACTAGTAGTTGCCATCACCCAAAGTGGATTGGAAACATCCCTAAGGGACAGTTCATGCGGATACGCAGAAATTGTAGTAACATAACTGACTTTGAGGAACAAACAAATAATTTGATCAAGCGATTTGTGGATAAAGGATACAAAAAGAGGGATTTGCTGACATTAAAAGAACAAATAAAGAATATGGATAGACATAAGTTAATGGAAGCAACACAGAACACCCACAAGCGGGATAAAAACAAGTCCTTGGGTCTTGCTTTTCTGACTGGATATAACACACAATACAGATCAATAGAATCAATTGTCAAAAAACACTGGCCCATTTTACAGTCAGACCAAGTTTTAAAAACAGTGTTACCAAAAAAACCCATCTTCATTTATAGGAAGGCTGCAACCCTTAGAAATAAACTAGTGCACAATGCACTTGACCCCCCGAAACAAATTAAAATAGGCAACAATTTAAAAGGCTTTTATAAATGTGGAAAATGTCTACCGTGTAGAGAAACCAAAAAAACAAACAAAAAAATTATGAAGTTCAAGTCCACAAGCAACGGCAAAGAGTACACAATCAGGGACCTAATAACGTGTAACAATACACACGTTACTTATGTGCTAGAATGCCCGTGCCGTAAACAGTATGTGGGACGCACTACCAGAAAACTGCACATTAGAATTAGAGAACACGTCACAAACATAAAGAACGGTTTTAAAAAACATAGCGTATCCAGACATTTTAGAGATCATCACAATAGGGACCCCAGTGGTATGCTTTTTTACGGAATTGACAAAATTAAAGGACACTGGAGGGGTGACAACAAGAAAACAAAGGTGTCACAAAATGAGACCAGATGGATCTTCCAGCTAGACACACTTCAACCGTCTGGAATGAACATAGATGTGGATCTCAATTGTTTTCTTACCAATTACTGAACGCCTTTTATAAGAAACCCCCCTTTTCTGATGATAAACGCTCCTTATCTCTTTTTTAATGATAATGCTCCTCTCTTTGATGATAATGCTCCCCTTATTGGCTAACAAGTTATTCAAAATACTTTTAGTATTCTAACATACACCTACTACCTGTCTGATTATAACTGGTACATGATTTTCTTGTCTCGCTTTTTCACATAATTTTAAACATATTTTTATCTATTTTTTTTATATATATTTTTATATATATCTTCTTAATAAAATTTTTTTTTAATTTTATTTTTAGCATTTTTTAGCATTTTAAATATAACTATTTGCCTGTTTGTATATCGTATTGCTAGGATATATGTCATGTCATTAATTTTGTAGAACCACAATTTTAATATTTTTAATATGGTTTAGTATATTACTGTTGTCTATATTACTATTGTCTAGGTTTCCTAAGTAAGGGCAAACCATTTACTACACACCTATATTCTGTGCGGGAGAATTGTGCATAAATAACGTAATAGTTACTACTGTGACACACATGCAATGGACCCATATATTAGTAAGGTGTCACCAGGAAACCAGCGCTGTATCAGGCTGTTCCACGGGGATTTAATCACTTCATTGGGGCTGCGGGCTTCGGTCTGCATTGTCCCAGGGAAAATGGCCGCCGACACACAAAAACATGGCCGCTGGTATGGGGCTGCGGGCTTCGGTCTGCATTGTCCCAGGGAAAATGGCCGCCGACACACAAAAACATGGCCGCTGGAACACAAACACATATGGCCGCTGGAACACAGGTGCACTAAGGACCGCACAGCATATAAAGATAGGGGAGACGATGCAGGGACCACGCTCCCGTAGAAGTCCGAGTGACGAAACGTACGTAGGGCGTGGCCTTTGACTGAACGCCTTGCTGACATCTCCCTGCAAAGCTGACGCTTAGGAACATCTTTGTAAGCATTGTATACCGCTCATTTTTTCCATTACAATGTGAGTACCCTTTTTATCTGACCTAATAAATAGTGGTTTTAAACGGTTTCACACTATGGAATCCTTTCTTCTTATGTCCTTATGATATCATCCTGGTCCTGGTCTTGCCAAGCACTGCTGCACAGTGGCACATACTGTGACTACTCGTTACCCCTGCAGGGGATATACAGCTGGTGAGTCTCTGCACAATCACAACGCGAGACACCAGCACTGGATTAACACCTGTTGTATGCTTTGAGGAATCCCACAAAGGACGCCTTTTTTCACTTATAGTGCACCGGGGACTTACCCATATGAACTGTTTACTATCATAGAACCATTTGCATGGCACGTGTGTTTAGCACTTTTCAGAGTGACCTCTTCATAGGGCACTTGTCACTTTGTTATTTGCAACGTTTGTAGAACAACATTTTAATATTTATTTATTTAGAACTAGACACTTTAGAATTTTTTGCATGTCACGTGTGATGTATTTATTGCAACTTTGTGTTTTCTAGTGTTTAGACACAGACCGCTTCATGCTCTTAGCAGTGGTTAATACTGTTTTTTCCTTTTGAGGGAATATAGCACTAGACACCTTGGATGCGATTTATTGCACTCATTATGCTTCTCATGTTTAAATCACCAGTCACTTTAACCCACAGGAGTGGTAATAACTGCCATACATATTTCACTTAAAGGAATACACACGTGACACTTTTGATAAAACTGTATATATGCAGACATTTCTTCTGCAACTTTGGGACAGCGCCACACTCACACACTTTTCTTTTTTCACTTTTTCCGCTCATTCCACCCCCTGTGGAGTCAGCGTATGTGAGGGCAGCAGTCTATCAATTTAGGAATATACTTCCCACCTAGGCTTCTAATTACACCCATTAGCGCGGACTCCCTATTTCCTCTGCAAAATCATGCGGCAAGCACATGGCTTTGAACACTACCGTGTGCACACTCTCACTGTTACCAGTGATGCAAACCATACAAAACCATGGCTCAGTGGGCCATAATTTTCATATAGTTATGCTATAGTTCCCATGTACGCAGACATGTATGCTTGGAGTCATTCATGCAGTCGCCATGAGGTGGCCAATCTCTTGATGAATGCACAATCTAACGTCCCTAAAAGAGCAAACAGATCTGCCATGTCCACAGGAAGGTTTCCGCATCCAATGGTCTTCCACCAGCGTCTGTATGTGCGAATACGCTCACATAAGAGTATTGCAGCAAAACTGACACTGGGGGGCATCTGACAATATACATTAATACAATTTTCCACAACAAGAGTCATTATATGTCCCTTTGATACTGTATGAAGAGTAATCGTGGTTTGGTCAGTATCCTCTTCAACCACTTCCCACCCGGTCACTGCACATAAACGGCAGGGTGGGAGCTTCCTCCTTCTGGGTGGACATTCCCGAACGTCCTTCAGAAATAGCGGGATCATTGTGCGCGTGTCCCCGGACACGCCTCATCTCGGAACGGCAGGAGGGCACTGTGATTTGCCCTCCTGAACCGCACGATGGCTATGTCTAATCACAGCCACCGTAATATAAACACGGAGGAAGGGTGACATATGACAGGTGATCGTGCCGCTGCGTGCCCGCGCAGAGGCACGATTGTGATCTACCTGTGCCCCCCAGAGACAGGAGAGGTGTTCAAGACAGGAGGGCTCTGTGATTGGCCCTCCTGATCACATGACGACTGTGTCCAATCACAGTCATGATGTAATGTCAATAGAGAGCGGTTGTAACTGCTCTCATCAATTCTTCTCTTCACACAGAGCCTGTCAGTGAGGAGAGGAAGAGAGATCTGTGCTGGAGCCGGGAGGATCAGTGAGTTTATAACTGTTTGTCTGCTGTTTACCCACTGATCACCCAGCTAGTGTCCCCAAAACAGTGAAAACACCTGTCATACAGTGAACATCTGCCCATCAACAACTGGTACATCTGTCCGCCAACAGCTGGCACATCAGCCCACCAACAGCTGGCACATCAGCCCGCCAACAGCTGGCACATCAGCTGCCCGCCATCATCAGGCACATCTGCCCGCCAACATCAGGCACAGCTGCCCACCAACATCAGGCACAGCCGCCCGCCATCTGGCACATCTGCCGCCCGCCATCAGAGACAGCTGCCCGCCAACATTAGGCACATCTAGCTGCCCACCATCTGGCATGGCCACCTGCCATCTGGCACATCTGTCGCCCGCCATCTGACACATCTGCCGCCCGCCATCTGACATATCTGCCGCCCGCCATCTGGCACATCTGCCCGCCATCTGGCACATCTGCCCACCAACATGACCAAAAGATTATACAATGCCGAGGAGGCTCTCCAGATACTCCAGAGTATGTCGGACGAGAGTAGCGGGGAACTCTCTCAGTCAGACTTAGATAGCGACTATAAGCCAGTGGAAAGCAGTGGCTCAGAGATGGAAACCGAGGAAGATAGAATCCTAACAAGGAGAATCGGGAGATATGAGCAGGTGCAGACATCCACCAGCAGCGCAGCACTCCAGGGCATCCACCAGCAGCGCAGCACTCCAGGATTATATGCAGGCATCCACCAGCAGGCATCCACCAGCAGCGCAGCACTCTGGGATAGGCAGGCATCCACTAGCAGTTCTGCAACCTTCCTAGAGGATAGGCCAGGTGCTAGCAACAGAGCATCCCATCAACGAGGCAGGGCCCATACTAGCCTCCCAGATGTTCTACTGTATCCAACATGGCTGCTCGATACGTCAGAAGAACCTGTAATTCCCCTTTTTACAGCCCAGGCAGGCCCTCAGATACAGTCGGAAAATGTAACCCCAATTTATTATTTTCACTTATTTTTTACCGATGATCTCCTAAATTACATTGTGGAGCAATGTAATCTATACACCAGCCAACATAAAGCCAACAATCCAAATTCTTCATATGCCCGTCCTCTTGTTTTGAAACCCCTCACCGTGGAAGAATTAAAAATTTTCCTTGGCCTAACCCTCAACATGGGGCTGACAAATAAAATGAACTCCATGCCTACTGGTCTAACCAACCTATCCACCACATGCTGGTCTATTCATCATTGATGCCCAGAACATTATGATTAGATTATTATGAGATTTTTACATTTCAACAATGCCCAATGCCCCCCTCGAAATCATCCCAGTTATGATAAGTAATTCAAAATTCGGCCCCTAATCAATTTTTTTGCGCCAGCTTCAAGCAGATGTTTACCCCTGATATAAATATTTGTGTAGATGAATCCCTAGTACACTTCACCAGAAGACTTGGAATAAAGCAATACCTCCCCAGTAAAAGAGCCAGATGTGGGGTAAAATTTTATAAGGCGTGTGACAGGGCCACGGGTTACACATATGACTTTATTATTTATGAGGGAAAAGACAGACAGCTAAACCCCCCTGGATGCCCTACCTACATTGGAACAAGTGGCAAAATTGTCTGGCAGCTGATGGAACTATTGTTTCGGAAAGGTTACCACCTATATGTAGACAATTTCTACACGAGTCTCCCACTTTTCCTCCATTTGTATAATAATCTAGGCAGGGGAATTGGCGCTGTCCAGCTATATGTGCATAGAAGAATATAAAACTTCTTTGAAAAATAAAATAAAAATAAAATAAAACGGAAAAACTTTTAAAAGTGGTGATGTGTGTGAACAATACGTGACAGGAGCTGTGGTGTACCAAGTACAAACAATACCCTTAGTAGATAATAATAAAGTGCAACGGGCTCCTAATAATAAAGAATGTGCCTTAATACCAATGTGTGCGTAAAGAAATATACCCCAAATGTAAAGTGTGTAGAATACAACCAGTATCCCTAGCAGAAAAAGCAATAAAGTGCAATAGTGCTTTTAGACAGATATGTAAATGTGCCTTGACCTCAAGTAAATCAGCTACCAAATAAGTATAAAAAAGCTTCCAAATAAGTATAAAAAATTAATATAAATTATGCCCGCAAGTGGATGAACAATTGTGGCAATCTAAATAATATTGACAAGTCAGGTAGACAATTATAGCATAAAAAATGAAAGAAATCCCCAACGGGTGTGCATAAAAATGAAAATTAGAAATATATATAAAAAATGTGAAACATAAATGTCCAAGTTCCAAGTCCCAGAGATGTGTCCTTATGATGGAAAAAAACGTGATCTCCGCTTTAACTGATATAGTCCCCGTCCTCCACTACCTCCATCATAAGGACACATCTCTGGGACTTGGAACTTGGACATTTATGTTTCACATTTTTTATATATATTTCTAATTTTCATTTTTATGCACACCCGTTGGGGATTTCTTTCATTTTTTATGCTATAATTGTCTACCTGACTTGTCAATATTATTTAGATTGCCACAATTGTTCATCCACTTGCGGGCATAATTTATATTAATTTTTTATACTTATTTGGAAGCTTTTTTATACTTATTTGGTAGCTGATTTACTTGAGGTCAAGGCACATTTACATATCTGTCTAAAAGCACTATTGCACTTTATTGCTTTTTCTGCTAGGGATACTGGTTATATTCTACACACTTTACATTTGGGGTATATTTCTTTACGCACACATTGGTATTAAGGCACATTCTTTATTATTAGGAGCCCGTTGCACTTTATTATTATCTACTAAGGGTATTGTTTGTACTTGGTACACCACAGCTCCTGTCACGTATTGTTCACACACATCACCACTTTTAAAAGTTTTGCCGTTTTATTTTATTTTTATTTTATTTTTCAAAGAGGTTTTATATTCTTCTATGCACATATAGCTGGACAGCGCCAATTCCCCTGCCTAGATTATTATCCATTTTTAGATATCACTTCGGTGATATTCATTTATTAGGGGGGCAGCAGTCCCTTTTCTTCCTATTCCTAAGCGCGGAATTATTGTCATACACATTTCCTCCATTTGTACCAAAAGAAGACTGTGGCCTGTGGGACAGCACGGACCAACCGCAAAGGCTTCCCACAGAGATTGGTCGCCAAGCAATTGAAGCAGGGTAAGATCCGGAGGGTCGTTATCTTTTTATTACAGGTACCATACAGGGGGTAAAATATACATTGGCTAATGTCTATTGTCCTAACAAGAACCCCAAAAAATATTTGATAGACATAATAAAAATACTAATAGAATTCAAACAAGGAAAATTAATACTAGCCGGAGACTTCAACTTCAGCATGGACAATAAAATGGATAGCACCTCCATAGTAAGGGACAGAGAAGTAAAACAACTAAAGAAATTAAAAAGAATACTATACGAACATCAATTAATAGATCCTTGGAGAATTCAGCATCCCAGTACAAAGGACTACACATTCTACTCAGCAGTACACAAAAGTTACTCCAGATTGGACTATATCATGGTCGAACATAGAAATTTGGAAGAAATAGAAGAAACAAAAATAGGTATAATAACTGCCTCAGACCACAGCCCAGTTATGTTGAGAATGAAAACGCAAGGAGAAGTCCTTGAAAGGGGTCCATGGAGAATCAATGAAAATTTATTAGAAGACAGCGAGACCGAAAAAGTATTGCAGAAGAAATTAAAAGATACTTTGAGGAAAACGATACACCAGAGGTACCGAAAGCAACAATATGGGAGGCGCATAAATCCGTTATTAGGGCCAAATTAATAGCCATAGGGGCAAGAAAAAAACAGGAAAGGAAAAAAAAACATGCAGCAAATAATCAAGGAAATTTATGAACTGGAACGAAAACACAAAAATCAAATAAATAATAAAATTTTCAGCCTATTATCTCAAAAGAGAGAGCAATTAAAAGACTGGATGGAACAAGAAGAAAGGAAGGAGTATAACAGAGTAGTACAAGAAAAATTCAAATAGGGTAATAAACCAGGAAAATACCTTGCAAATTTGGTAAAAAAAGAGAAGTCTTTGAATTATATTGAGAAGATTAAAAATGAAAAAGGAGAAGTGGTAAATAAAACTACAGATATTGCGATATTCAAAAATACTTCAGCTCCCTATACGCAATAAAAGGACAGGAAAGTTGGAAAGAAGCGAATATAAGAACAAAGAAGATACAAGAATATCTAAAAAATGCAAACTTATCAAAAATAAAAATAGACCAACTAGAAGAACTGGAAAAGAATATTACGCAAGAAGAGATAAAACTGGCATTAAAGGAAACTCCCGTAGGAAAAAGCCCAGGGCCAGACGGGTTTACGGTTAAATACTATAAAAAATTTGAAGAACAGCTGATTCCAAAACTATTAGAATATATGAATTCCATAGGGGAAGAAGAAGAAATAAGAAGTGAATCGTTACTAGCTCATATTACAATACTACCAAAAGAAGGGAAAGACAAAGTTAACTGTTCAAGCTATAGGCCAATAGCACTACTGAACGTTGATACAAAGCTGTATTCCAAGATCCTGGCCACTAGAATAAAAAAACGAATTCCACTGTGGATCAACTCGGACCAGACTGGTTTTGTCCCGGGGAGAGAGGGGCGGGACAACAGCCTAAAATCAATACTGATGCTGCACAAGAAGGTGCAGAATGAGACCCCAGTTCTATTCCTGTCATTGGATGCAGAAAAAGCATTTGACAGGGTAGACTGGGGTTTCATGATGGATACATTGCGGCACTTGGGACTCGGGACAAAAATGATGAAGTGGATAACAAACCTGTATAATGGCCCGACAGCAGTCGTAAAAGTAAATGGCAGACTTTCTCCAAGTATTAAGATGCAGAACGGAACACGGCAAGGTTGCCCATTGTCTCCACTACCTTGCCGTGTATTGGCTTTAGAACCACTATTAGCAACACTCCGCAATAACCAAGAGGTGGAAGGAGCGAGACTAGGAGGAAAAGAGCATAAGATCGCAGCATACGCGGACGACATTTTGATGTACGTATCCAACCCAAGAGTGTCACTCCCAAACATACTGAAAGAAATAAAAAAATATGGAGAACTGTCAAACTTCAAAATTAATCCAATAAAAACGGAAATATTAAATATAGGACTAGAGAAAAAGGAAGTTCAGTTTTTACAAAAAGAATTCCCATTTACTTGGGTAAAAGAATTAAATTACCTTGGAATTAAAATAACTCCTAGAGTCGAAAAGATCTATCAGGCAAACTTTATCCCACTGATCAACGAGGTCAAAGAAGAAATGAAAAAGTTAAGAATACAGCCACTTTCATGGATTGGAAGAATAAATATGTTCAAGATGATGATACTACCCAAAATAAATTATAGAATACAGATGTTACCAGTAAAGATCCCTCAGAGCTTTTTTAAAATAATTAAAACAATTTTGTTAAAATATATATGGTTTAATAAAAAACCAAGAATCAAATATACACTGATTACAAGGAAAAAGGAGCACGGAGGCCTGGCCGCTCCAGATATAAGCAGGTATTATAAAGCCATAGTTTTAACACGAATGTTAGAGTGGACAAATGAGAAAAATGAAAAAAAATGGGTAGAAATGGAAAACATAATAAGTGGAGTCACATTACATAAGAATATTTGGATTCCACGGAAATATAGAACATTGGACACAGACACACACGAAATAACAAAAAATGTATTTAAAATTTGGGACACTATTCACTTAAAGAATGAATGGAAATACAATTCACCACTAATAGCACTCACAGGATCAAATTATTTCACCCCCGGGAAGGAAATATTTGGAGCCCAAGGAATATGTAATCCACAATTGCAAGATATCACCAGAAATGGCAAAATAAGAACACGAGTAGAATTAGAGGAAAGGAATGGATGGAAGATGAATGAATGGAATTATAATCAATTAAGGCATTTAGTAAGCACAATACCACATCCACTGAGAGACGAATCGAAACTAACCGCACTGGAAAAGCTATGTAGCAATGAAACACCATTGAAAAACGGAACATCAAAAATCTATAGTATACTGACAGATTTGGAAGCACAAGAAAGACCAGAATACATAAAACATTGGGAAAAAGAAATGAACTTAAAAATAGATAACCAAAAAATGGAAAAAATGATAGAAATGGGAAATAAGAGGGATTGAGAGAGAATAAGATAATAGTGGGTTCATATTTATAGGAGGGGTTTTGTCGTTGGTTTTTAAATTTATTAAATAAGACCCTTGAAGGGAAAAAATAATAAAGATGAGAAGGAAACAATCCACAATGATGTGAAAAATGAGAAGAGATAAAGTTTGACATATAAAGTTGATATAATGTCTCTCAGAAAAACTTTCGCTGAAGTGGAAAAAAAAAAAAAAAAATTTCGGGGGGGGGTTGTGCCATCTTGGCATTTTATAGCTTTCAAAACTGTGATAGGTAGTGAGGAGTGAAATAAAAAATGTATGCCCTTAGAAATCCTGAAGGCGGTGCTTGGTTTTTGGGGCCCCGTACGCGGCTAGGCTCCCAAAAAGTCCCACACATGTGGTATCCCCGTACTCAGGAGAAGCAGCTGAATGTATTTTGGGGTGCAATTCCACATATGCCCATGGCCTGTGTGAGCAATATATCATTTAGTGACAACTTTTTGTAAATTTTTTTTTTTTTGTCATTATTCAATCACTTGGGACAAAAACAATAAATATTCAATGGGCTCAACATGCCTCTCAGCAATTTCCTTGGGGTGTCTACTTTCCAAAATGGGGTCATTTGGGGGGTTTTGTACTGCCCTGCCATTTTAGCACCTCAAGAAATGACATAGGCAGTCATAAACTAAAAGCTGTGTAAATTCCAGAAAATGTACCCTAGTTTGTAGACGCTATAACTTTTGCGCAAACCAATAAATATACGCTTATTGACATTTTTTTTACCAAAGACATGTGGCCGAATACATTTTGGCCTAAATGTATGACTAAAATTGAGTTGGATTTTTTTTATAACAAAAAGTAGAAAATATCATTTTTTTTCAAAATTTTCGGTCTTTTTCCGTTTATAGCGCAAAAAATAAAAACGGTAGAGGTGATCAAATACCATCAAAAGAAAGCTCTGTTTATGGGAAGAAAAGGACACAAATTTCATTTGGGTACAGCATTGCATGACCGCGCAATTAGCAGTTAAAGCGACGCAGTGCCAAATTGTAAAAAATGCTCTGGTCAGGAAGGGGGTAAATCCTTCCGGGGCTGAAGTGGTTAATGGTGGACCACAGCGAATGCAGAGAGTGGAGTGTGACATATACAGTATAGTGTATGGAAACAAAGTGTATCAAGACACAATAATAGATGTGTGGTTGCAGTAGATTATTAACAGCACTAAGATTGTGGACTTAATTACCATTTA
The DNA here is from genome assembly GCF_042186555.1 of Aquarana catesbeiana. Classification (NCBI taxonomy): domain Eukaryota; kingdom Metazoa; phylum Chordata; class Amphibia; order Anura; family Ranidae; genus Aquarana; species Aquarana catesbeiana. The sequence continues at coordinate 132,882,923 of NC_133330.1, forward strand.
GTAAGCACTTAAATGATTTGTGGAGGCAACGAATATCATTTGATGTATGCACTTTATTGATTACTGATAGTTTACCGCACTGAGATTGTGGATTCAATTGTCATTATGGATGCACTTCAGGAAAAGTGTAGTGTTGACATACTGTATATATTTACTATATGAAGCACATTGTATGGGTATAATGTAATTGGTAGATTTGCTGCACTGAGATTGTGGATTCAATTATTATTTTAAATATAATGTATTTGAATGTATCTTCACATATGTAGAAATATTTATTGAAAGGGTAGAGCAACACCATAACTATTTATATTACGTCCATCCAGAATGTCTCCAACTTACAAGCCAGCCTCAATGCACTATGTGATGAATGAGGTTTAATGTTGATAAATGTAAAGGTATGTATATATACTAAGAGGAGAACAGCTGGAGGAATCAATGGTGGAGGAGGTTCTGGGTGTTCTGGTAGATCATACGTAGTGATGGGTTCGATGTTCGTTTGTTGGCTGAAGTGAACAAACAAACAAATGGGGCGCTCGCGGGAAGTTCGCCCCCCCGCCATGTGCATTGATTGCTGCTGATTAGCCAAAGCATGCACTTGATCTGTATGCTTTGGCCAATCACAGTGCAATGTACTGTGAGCCGTGATTGGCCAAAAGCAGGCGAAATCAGCAATCATGGCTCAGGGGCTAAGTCCACGCCCCACACTATATAAGGCTGCTTACATGGTGGTCGTGTATAGTGTGTATTAGTGGAGATTAGGCAGGTAGTTAGTGTATTGTGTGGTCAGTCAGTTTAGTGTAGTCAGTGTAGTGTATATAATACTGTGCAGTGGATATAATACAGTGCAGTGTATGTAACAGTGTAGTGCAGTGTTTATAATACAGTGTAGTGTAGTGTGAATAAAAGTGTTGTGGTGCTACTTGTAACGAGCCCCTTTGCTCGCTCGGTTCCACTCTCCCGACACTCCTCTTCAGCTATTGAATCAGATTGCAACGTCTGATGGTTCGGTCATCCAATGCTCCGGGATTAGAACTACAGCTCTGTGCTGCTCTAACCCAGTTGTGATAGCTCAGAACAAACACCAGGCAGGCTGTATGTAAGTTCAAACAGGAATCTCTTTTATTGCAAAATACAGGCTTTTATACACTCAAAGTGGAGGTGCAGACCTCCTGCTCATATTACTCTAACAATACAACTGTAACCTAATTAACCTAATTAACATGAGCTAATTAACTAATCCCTTTAGACAGCCTAGATGACTCAGACATGACCGTTAGGCCAGACTGGCCGTCTTGTAGTTCAGAAAATTCAATCAACATTATCACAATCAACATAGACTCTTCTTCACACAATTGCAGAGTTAATTAACACAAATAACAATGGGGATCTAATGACTCTTAGATCCCATAGTAGACTTATTTACAATACACATTTTAGCAGACAATAGACAGACAGGTGTTAGAATTTACATCAGCATCTCCTAACAGTATCTGTCCCAGCATTATGAATCAGCCACTATTCCAATATGGCAAATCCAGGGTCCCCAGAGTCTGTGTGTCCTGGGGACCAGGACCCATATCCACAGCAACACTACCTCAAGGGTCCCCAGGCATACAGCCCACAAAGAGCACCGTTCCCCCAAATGCAAGGGCCCCTGATCGATCGGCAAGAGGCTAGCATACAGTCCCCTCCAAAAGTCTCTTTCCCGGCTAGGTCTATCACATTTCTCCCCTTTCGGCAGGAGACTAACACAGGAGGAGACCCCAGACGGGTTGACTCCGAAGTTAGTCAGTAGTTCCAGTCCTCTAATGCCTGTACACACACAGTACCCCAAACAAATTGTTCCAAACAAAGCATTACTCACCCAGCCAACCTCTGCCTCTCTCAGAGAACATATCTGCCGCTGGGGAGAGGCCTGGACTGGCCCTTCTTCCTGGAGTCCTTTCTGCCGCTGGAGAGAAGACAGGGTGTCTGGGCTCACTCCTTCATGCTGTTGGGGATCTGGGCCGACTGCCCAGCATCCCTGGGGTATACAGGTGGAGACTGAAGCCCCATCTACCTTCACAGGACATCCATCCTCTGTTAGTTGAGGGCAGAGTCCAGCAGTACACAGCCCTGTTGCCAGCCCTTCTGCTGGAAACCCCACACCATCTGCTCCGGCTAACTGTTGGGGAGGGACGACGACCACCTCCTCTCCCTTCTCCCCCTGTATCCTGATCTGCTGCTGAGAAGTGACCACCTCCTTCTCACCCTGAGCCTCCGGAACTGCCGCAGGTGTAGGGCAGAGATCTTGGACCCTCTGTCCGGTTGCCAGCGCTTCAGCTGGGGAAGTTCCTTGTGACTTCACAGATACTTCTATTGGTGCTGGGCAGAGCATAGTGAAGTTTGGCCCTAATAACAGCTCCTCTTCTGCTGGAGGCTCACCAGGTTGTTCTTCCTCAGCAGAAAAGTCTATCAAATCCCCTGTCTCTGCAACTGGTGTCTGGGGATAATGGTTCACCATCTCCTGTCCCTGGAACCCAGAAGATGCTATCAGTGCTGGGCAGAGCACAGTGAAGTTTGGCCATAATAACAGCTCTTCTTCTGCTGGAGGCTCACCAGGTTGTTCTTCCTCAGCAGAAAAGTCTATCAAATCCCCTGTCTCTGCAACTGGTGTCTGGGGATAAAGGTTCACCATCTCCTCTCCGTGGAACCCAGAAGATGCTATCAGGGCTGGGCAGAGGTTAGCAGAGCTCTGCCCTGTTGTCAGCACTTCAGGTTTGGGGACGGCAATTTTCAGATTTTCCACTACCGATTCTCTGACATTTTACTGGACAGGCACATTCCTCCATCCAAGATCATCCAATGCAGAAACAGGTTCATCAAGGTCAGTCAGCACTTGCTGCATCCGCCATAAGACCTCCACCTCCATAGCTGCGGGTGCAGGTTGGCAAAGCACACCGTTACTCTGCCACATTGTCAACTCTTCAGCCAGGATTTCAGAGTTGTCAACTGGTATTTCATGATAGTCCCAGGCAAAGGGAGCACCACCCTGCTGCTGAGTAGAGTCTAACAGCTGTTTGTAGGCAATCTCCAACTCCCATTCCTGAACGGCCAGAAACTCCAAATCTTGCAGTGCCCAGTGCACTTCCGAGACATTCAGTCTCCACTCTCTGTGCTCCATTATTTCCTCCAAACGCCACTCCCGATCACTTCCAAAGTCAGGGTCCCTGGACAGCCTCCAGTATAACAATCCCAGGCCATCGTAGTCAAAGCCTTCCGTGGGGCTGTCATCCGCTGTCCATGGGCACACTTGGGCTACATACCACTGGAGGGCTCTGTAGCTCTCGTCCAACCACATTTCTGCACGGATCAGCCTGCTTAACTCGGCTGTCCACTCCTGGTTCGGCTGTTCCCCCAAAAACAGCATTCGCACTTCATACTGCGACCAGTACCTCACATGGATGGAGGGGAGAACTTTTCCCTGGTGTCGCTGCTCACGGGCTAGCGCTTCCTTCCAGAGTTCACAGTGGATAGAATCAAACCATCCTAGCAGGACCTGCTCTGATATTGGTCCTCTGTGCTGTATCTCCTTCTCTCGCAACCTCCTTCTGAATTCCTCATCCATGGCAGCTGGTATCTCTCCTCTACTGCTATCCTGCTACCTTGGATCCAGGTGATGGTTTGGATGTGTTCACGGCAAGGAAGCACGATCCCACTATTCCCTCCACGGCTCTCAAGTAAGTCTTTTAGTGTGGCTTTCCTGCAGGCTGGTTTGGAGTGTCCCAGTAACTGGAGAGCAAATCCCACGGCTGCCAACCAATGTAACGAGCCCCTTTGCTCGCTCAGTTCCACTCTCCCGACACTCCTCTTCAGCTATTGAATCAGATTGCAACGTCTGATGGTTCGGTCATCCAATGCTCTGGGATTAGAACTACAGCTCTGTGCCGTTCTAACCCAGTTGTGATAGCTCAGAACAAACACCAGGCAGGCTGTATGTAAGTTCAAACAGGAATCTCTTTTATTGCAAAATACAGGCTTTTATACACTCAAAGTGGAGGTGCAGACCTCCTGCACATATTACTCTAACAATACAACTGTAACCTAATTAACCTAATTAACATGAGCTAATTAACTAATCCCTTTAGAGAGCCTAGATGACTCAGACATGACCGTTAGGCCAGACTGGCCGTCTTGTAGTTCAGAAAATCCAATCAACATTATCACAATCAACATAGACTCTTCTTCACACAATAGCAGAGTTAATTAACACAAATAACAATGGGGATCGAATGACTCTTAGATCCCATAGTAGACTTATTTACAATACACATTTTAGCAGACAATAGACAGACAGGTGTTAGAATTTACATCAGCATCTCCTAACAGTATCTGTCCCAGCATTATGAATCAGCCACTATTCCAATATGGCAAATCCAGGGTCCCCAGAGTCTGTGTGTCCTGGGGACCAGGACCCAAATCCACAGCAACACCACCTCAAGGGTCCCCAGGCATACAGCCCACAAAGAGCACCGTTCCCCCAAATGCAAGGGCCCCTGATCGATCGGCAAGAGGCTAGCATACAGTCCCCTCCAAAAGTCTCTTTCCCGGCTAAGTCTATCACACTACTAAAGTGTCGTTCTGTACAACACTTCTGTGTCACCACTCATCCACTTTTCATTCATAATTTTTTTTCTTTTTTTTTTTGCAGTATCAGGTTCTGTTGCTGCATTATTAATACTCCCCCTTCTGTGTTGTAGGTGTTATTCCTTCTGCGTCAGCACAGCAGTGATATACTTTTTTTTTTTGTCACAGGTGTTCCTCTTTCTGCGTCAGCAGTGGTTCCCTATTTTTTTTTGTTTATTTGGGCTTTTTTATTTTTTCCAGCAGCAGCAAAAAAAATTCTCCATAATTGCTGTTCCTTCTTCTGGGTCACAGGTGGTCTCCTTCTGCTTTACCACTCTTTGTTTGTTTTTTTGGCCTTTCTTAATTTTTTTTACACTTATGTTATTTTTTTTTTCTTTTGCGGCATCAGCAGCAGCAGTAAAAAAAAAATCTCCACAATTGCTGCACCCTTATTTTCTTTATTAAAAAAACAACTATAATAAAATGTTTTATAATGCACCAAGCACAAAATTATTTTACCCAAGCACAATATTCCCATCCCACACTCTATAATAAAAACTTATAAAAATCCCACCAAAAAATCCTCATCATTTCCGAAAGGCCAACAAGTAGAGGCAGACGCTCACAGGCCACTAAAAGAGGGCAAGCAGCCTCTGTCTACAGTGAAAAGTGATGGTGCATCCTCTGCAGGCGGGGCATGCTTCTCCTTTTTTTCCGGTGCTGGCCGTGTTATTGAGCCACAACACGCAGAAGAGGCCCAATTTTTCTGCACCTGTTTGACGGGTGCATGTAATTTCATTTTTTTTCCTCATTTTTAACAGCAGGGCCCGTTCCTGCGCCCAGCAAGAGTAACTGTGAGGGATTAATATGTTCAGGCACCACCAACACCCAAGGCCCAATTTTTCTGCACCTGTTTGACAGATGCATGTAATTTCATTTTTTTTTCAAATTTTTAACAGCAGGTCCCATTCCTGTGCCCAGCAAGAGTAACTGTGAGGGGTTACAGTGTGCAGGCACCACTAGGAATGGGCAGATGGTTTGAGCCGAGCATAAGTTTGGCCTGAACATCGCCCATTCAGATACGTTGAGGTGTTTTCTTTCCAAAATGGGAACCACCTTCCGCAGAAAGAATACACTAAGGTAAGGGGGGGTGGGTTACTGATATAAGGCTGTGCTTTATATCGGTGCCCCCTTACATTATCGTATTCACTCCCCCCTTACATCAGTGACCCCTCCTTCAGACTGGCCTAGAGGTGCTGTCACTGACCTCCTCTCAGGTGCATCGTGTAGGGCTCAGTCAGTCGGCTCCAGCTCGGTGGCTCTGGTTTTATCCTATAGTCTCCTCTCCACAGTCCACACACGTCTGACTTCTCCTATGACCCCCATCCCAGCGGTGCTCCCACTCTTGACTCCTCTGCAGACTCCCTCAGAGACTGCAGACATGATACAGGAGATGGTCAGAGACTGCAGACATGATACAGGGGCAGCCTCACTGTGCCCATCAATGCAACCTCACTGTGCCCATCAATGCAACCTCACTGTGCCCATCAATGCAGCCTCACTGTGCTCATCAAATGCAGCCTCACTGCTCATCAAATGCAGCTTTACTCTGCCCGTGAATGCAGTCTCACTGTGCCCATCAATGCAGCCTCACTGTGCCCATCAATGCAGCCTCACTGTGCTCATCAAATGCAGCTTTACTCTGCCCGTGAATGCAGTCTCACTGTGCCCATGAATGCGGCCTCACTGTGCCCACCATTGCAGCCTCACTGTGCCCATCATTGCAGTCTCACTGTGCCCATCAATGCAGCCTCACTGTGCCCATCAATGCAGCCTCACTGTGCCCATCAATGCAGCCTCACTGTGCCCATCAAATGCAGCTTTACTGTGCCGTGAATGCAGTCTCACTGTGCCCGTGAATGCAGTCTCACTGTGCCCAGGAATGCAGCTTCACTGTGCCCATCATTGCAGCCCCTCCTGTGCCCCATTGCCCAGTCAGCAGTACCTGTCTGTGGGAAGGTGTGTTGTTGATGCTCGGTACGGTACCTTCCATGCCAGCAGGATATCCATGATGGCCAGCAGCAGGCAGGGTCTGTTCTCGTTTTGGATGGGGACAGTGCTCCTTCCAGAGGATCTGTTTGCTGTGAGATGGAGTGGTCCCTGGCCACCTGCACCTTCAGCCACCCTCATTTTCCGGCCCCAGTCAGTCTGTCCTCTGGTCCTGGGGAAGTGGAGAGCACTGGGTTGGAGCTGGAGAGAAGGGGGAGCAGAGAGTACTGGCAGGGTTGGAGAGCACATGGGTGGGGGCAAAGAGCAGGGGGGGGTGGAGATCACAGGGATGGGGAGCGGAGAGCACTGGGAGGGGGGGACTTGAGAGCACTGGGGGTCCAAAAAGAACAGAGGTGGAGAGCACTGTGGGGGCTAAGAGTGTGGGTTGGCGAAGAGCACTGGGGGAGGGGCAGAAAAACAGGGGTGGAGAGCACTGGGGGTACAAAGAGCAGGGGGGAGTGGAGAGCAATGGGGGGAGCTTGAAAGCACCAGTGGGGGCCAGAAAGAACAGGGGTGTAAAGCATGGGGGACTGGAGAGCACTGGCGGGGGTTGGAGAGCACATGGGTGGGGGCAAAATGCAGGGGGGAGTGGAGAGTACAGGGGAGGGGAGCGGAGAGTGCTGGCAGGGAAGCTTGAGAGCACTGGAGGGGGAGCCAAAAAAAACAGGGGTGGAGAGCACGGGGGGCAAAGAACACGGGGGGGCTGGACAGCGATGGGTGGAGCTTGAGAGCACCAGGGGGGGGACCGGAAGAACAGGGGTGCGGAGAATGGGGGGCTGGAGAGTGATGGGGAGAGCTGGAGAGCACTGGGGGGGAGAAAGAACATGGGTGGAGAGCACTGGGGGAGTGAAGAGCACTGGAATGGTGGCCAGAGTAGGATGGGGAGAGCTGGAGAGCAGGGGGGGGCAGAAAAAACAGGGGTGGAGAGAACTGTGAGAGCATGGGGGGAGCCAGGGAGCACAAGGAGAACTGGGCTGGCCAGTAAAAGAAGTTGGATAGGAGGATCGGCGGGGGGCCACATATAGAGGAAATTAGCTTTCTATATTCCTCTATGCAGCCGCTGAATGCTTGATTCTCCTCCTCTCCCTCCTGCAAGTATTCAGCGTCCGCATGGAGGAATATAGAAAGCTAATTTCCTCTATATGCGGCCCCCCGCCGATCCTCCTATCCAGGCACACAGAGCGGACTTTACGGGCGGGCATCTACTCATGTGGATCACGGAGCTGGCTGGGTCTATGTTCGGCGGCAGCGATGTAACATGTAACATAACACAAGCTGGTCTAGGGGGGCGGGACCATGTTACAGCACCGCCGCCGAACACAGACCCAGCCAGTTCCGTGACACGCAGGAGCAGGAGAGAGGGGAGCACTGCAGCCGCAACTCAAAGCGGCCTCACGGCAGGCGGCCTACCGGGAAATCTCCCGGTATCCCGGTAGGCCAGTCCGGCCCTGAAGAGGAGTAGCAGAATGTTTTTTGTTGTGTAATTGGAAGTATGCATATGCTGTGTGTGAGAAATAATTTGTTATTGTGACAATTTTGTGTAAAAAAAATTATAATCATTTCTTTGTTTTCCCAAGAATTGTGGGAAAAAATTACAACTTCAAAAACTCTCCATGCCTCTTACTAAATACCTTGAACTTTTCAAAAAGGGGTCATTTGGGGGGTATTTGTACTGTCCTGACATTTCAGGGCCTCAAGAAATGAGATGGACCATCAGTATATCAGGTGTGATCAATTTTGTATGATTTGCCCCATAGCTTGCAGACTCTATAACTTTCACACAGACTAAATAATATCAAATAATTTGGGTTATGTTTACCAAAGATATGTAGCAGTATACATTTTATGAACAAAAATTACTTATTTGCAAAATTTTATAATAGAAACTAAAAAAAGTGTGTGTTTTTTTTTTAATTTTTGCTCTTTTTTTACTTATATCGCAAAAAAAATTATAAAAATTTTGTTTGGGTACAGTGTTGCATGGCTGAGTAATTGTCATTCAAAGTGTGAATGCACTGAAAGCTGAAAATTGGTCTGGGCAGGAAGGGGGTGAAAGTGATCCGTATTGAAGTGGTTAAGGGGAACCCTATGACAGAAATAAGAAAAAAATGGCGTGGGGACCCCCAAAATCCATACCATCCTTTGAGTCTAGTATAGATTTTAAGGAGAACTCCATGCCAACATTTTTTTAAAAAATGGTGTGGGGTCCTCCCCCAAAATCTATACCAGACCCTTATCTGAGCATGCAGCCTGACAGGACGAGCGAGTGCCCCCCTCCTGAACCATACCAGACCGCTTGCCCTCAACATGGGGAGGGTGCTTTGGGGTGCCCCCCAAAGCACCTTGCCCCCATGTTGATGGGGACAAGGGCATCTTCCCGACAACCCTGGGCTGTGGGCGGGGGGCTTATCAGAATCTGGAAGCACCCTTCAATAAGGGGGCCCCCAGATCCTGCTGACCCCCCAAAATAAGTGTCAAAAAGTAATAATCACAGGAAACTGTTTTTGACAAGTCCTTTATTAAAAAAGAAAAAAAAATAGTGTCCCTTGATGTAATCCATCACCAATCACGCCGCCCGCAAAAATACCCGGTGGCACATGACATTAGAAGGGGGCAGTGCCACTGGGTGCCATAACCAGTTGGCCCTGTCCCTTGCCCATATAAGAGCTGTCAAAGCAGAGAGAAGGCAGATGGCCAGAGGCCTGCCAAGAGATTTTTTTTTTGCGGGCAGCATGATTTGTCAAATACAGTGTCCTGTGCCTCTTACTTTTTGACACTTTTTGGTGAATGGGTAAGGCTACGATGTACCCAATATCCATTTACATGGGGGGGGTCGGGATCTGGGGGCCCCCTTGTTAAAGGGGGCTTCCAGATTCCGATAAGGCCCCACTCGCAGACCCGACAACCACAGCCCAGGGTTGTCGGGAAGAGGCCCTTGTCCCCATCAACATTCTGTGAAAGGCGGGAGGGGGCAGTCCTCTCTACTTGTAAAAGCAATCCAGTTGGCTGAAAAAAAATGATACCAGGATGATGCCTGCAGCTTTAGGCATCATCCCGGTATAATCACTCATAGTCCAGTGACATACCAGTATGGCCCTGGTCCTTGGGCATATATTTAATGTTCTTTTTTTTAATGCAGCATGCAAAAAAAGACTTCATGGTGGTCATACATTGTATAATCAACATGTTTAAGAATTTCCTGAGTAATTCTCCCTTGACCACCGCTTTGCTGACAGCAGTCATTCCAACATTGAAGTTGAAATTTTTGTTCCTAAGACCAGTTTTCATTAACTTGACAGAGGAAAACATGCATTCTACCTCAGCAGCATACTGTAGCTGCTGACTTTTAATATTAGGACACCTACCTGTCCTGGAATCCAGTGATGTCAGCACCTCAGCTGATGTTTCCATTGGCTCTCGGGTGCTGCCACCACCATTGTCTGTAAGGGAAACCAGCAGGGAAGCCTTGCAGCTTCCCAGCTGGTTCCCTACTGCGCATGCTAGAAGCGAGCTGTACTTTATGAATCACCCGGCGGCGGGGGAAGGAGGAGGGATTCCGAACTTCCGAGTGATAGCACCGCGGCACGATCTCCCAGAAGTGGGGACAGTTACCTGGGAGTTAACAAATGTGGCATCTGAGGGGGGGGGGTCAGATAAGCGGTGCTTCCTCTTTTGGGTGTAACTCTGCTTAAACAACAGATGAATTGTCAGCTGACAAATGAACAATAAAAAAAAAAGTGCCGGTTAAAAAAAATAAAGAAAAAAATGGCGTGCGGTCCCCCTCCCCCCAGTCCATATCAAGCTTTTCGAGTCTGGTATGCATTTGGAGGGGATCCCCACGCCAAAATTAAAATAAAAAATGGCATGGGGTCCCCCCAAAATCCGTACCAGACCCTTATCAAGGGCATGCGGCCAGGCAGGTCAGGAAAGGGGGGGACAAGCAAGCGCCCCCCCTCCTGAACCATTCCAGGCCACATGCCCTCAACATGGGCCTCATCCCCACAGCCAAGCAAGGTGGTTTTGGCGGTCTGCGGGTGGGGGGCTTATCACAATCTGGATGCCCCCTTTAAAAAGGGGACCCCCCAGATCCAGCCCCCCATGTGAATGGGTATCGGGTACATGGTACCCCTACCCATTCACCAAAAAAGTGTCAAAAAGTAATAGACACAAGAGACAAGTTTTTTATAAATTCCTTTATAAAAAAAATAGTGCCCCTCAATGTAAATCCATCGTCAATCACGCCACCCGCCGACCCAAAAATGTTTAACAAAGTCAAAAATGCCTTCGCTTCCTGGGATGCCTCCCGATGAATACCTGCGCTGCGCTTTGACAATTCTTATATAGGCAAGCGGCGGGGCCACCTGGCCATGTCACCCGGAGACTCCGCTCCCTTGTGACATCACATGCCCAGCATGCACCAGTCCATGACATCAGAAAGGGATGGTGCCACCGGGTGACGTGGGCTCGCCCCTTACCTATACAAGAGCAGAGCAGACAGTCAGTGGGAGGACTTCCAGGAGGCGGGAGCGTTTTTGATTTTTCGGGTCAGCGGGCCACGTGATTGTATGAGGTAGTGATGCCGCTCCAAGCAAGTTGGTGTCTCTAATAATCCCCCTCCCCACTCACAACTTCAAGTGCAGGCTCTGAAATGGTGTCGAAAATTGAAGAAAACAACTGAACGGCCGTACTCAAAATAACACCTTTTATTCGTGGCAAAACAATGTAGAGGATCCAAAAACTCTTACATCATGGTGATGAAAGGTACAGACAGGCTAACGCGTTTCACATCAATGTAATGAATACAAAGGCCTTTAAATTAGAAAAAAAAAATCCACTTGTTGCAGGCTCTGAACTGCGCAAGTGAGTCTTAGAGCCAGCAAAATAGTGAACTGCTGTGGTTGGCCTCAGATCTGACAGTGGTGCGTGTGAATAAAAGCCATGCTTGATGTGTGCCATATCACCGCCCAGGCACGCACCCAGACCTGCGCTGCTGCCTGATCCGAGGCCGGGCTCAGCAGTTCACCATTCAGCTGCCTCCGAATGGCAATACCCCCGCTGACGAAGTCCCCAGTGATGTAACGCCGCGTATGGGGGTTGAGCATTACCGCTGACATCGCCCGCAGCCATCTCAAGTGAACAGCTGTTCTGTTACGGACAGACAGCTCCTATTGCAAGAATGCCCCTGTAAAGAATTACCGCTTATTTTAACACAGAGCTGCTGAGCGCTTTTATCTGTGTGCCTTAATAAAACTTTTTGTCAAGAGATTCCATACGGAGTACCCTTAGATCTTTTTTATCTCTTTATGCTGGAGATTACTGCCGCCCATTCTGACAAATAGAGCACGGACCTCACAGCCTGCTCGGATCCCGGGACATCTGACATTTGTTTCTCGCAGAAGACATCCAGCTGAGCAGTGTGAGCACGGACCTCACAGCCGACTCGGATCCCGGGACATCTGATGTTTGGTTCCTGCTGATGACATCCAACAGAGCAGTCTGATAATAGTCTATTGATGCCTCAAAGACCCCCTGTAATTAAGGGGTCCACCTGATCTGGTAAGGGCAATCACATGTTTTTATTTATTAGACCTGCAGACAAGTAACTGACCTGGATATTACCAGAAGAATATTTATGCTTTATTTTTTATGGACTTCAAATGATTTATTTACTTATTTAACTAGTTTGAAACATTTTTTCTAAATAGCTATTTTGTATCTGTCTTTTTGCGCTGCACTTAACTGTTTAATAATTGATAAAGACTGTTTTACTGGAAATTTGATCAATATTGGAACTTTTGTACATTATCACTAAATACTATATTAACACTGGTTAACTATGGGACTTTTTTTATTCTTTTTGATTATTTGTCACCATATTTCATGTTTTAGGTTTAGAGCGCAACCATTTTTGTTTTTATTTGTTTTTGTGTGTATCCCACATTGTGTTGCAGCTTTTCTTTTAATGTTTTTTTCTTCCAGCACAGTTTTTCACTTATTATCGTTATCTAGGGAAACTCGGCAGGGCTGTCCTCTGTCTCCAACCCTCTTCGCTATTGCTATGGAACCGGTGGCGAATGCTCTTCAAACTTTGCCTAACATTAAGTGTTGCGTATTGGTTAGTTGGAGGAGAGGGTAGCACTGTATGCAGATGATCTTTTATTATTTTTTTAATGCTGCTGGGCCCTCTCTTCAAGGAGTTTTAAAGATATTGAATTCTTTTTCAACCGTCACTGGGCTGAAGGTAAATTGGGCTAAGTCCTTGTTGTTCCCAATAGATATTGAGGCACTTAATATGGCTTCAAATGATATTCCATTGCAGTGGATGGAGAACTTCAAGAACTTAGGAGTGATAATCTCTCGCCAAGCCTCTGAATTTATTTCCTTGAATTTGACTCCAATCCTAGGAGATATTGGGTGAAAGCTGAAAGTGTGGAAGTCTCTACCATTATCTTTATTGGGACGTATTAACCTTTTAAAAATGAAAATTATACCAAAACGTATGTATCTTTTTAGACATTCTCCTCAATGGCTCCCAGGCTCTTTTTTTTTAAAGATTAAATCAACTTTTTTCATCCTTCATATGGGGATCAAAGAACCCCAGATATAAATTAACCACCCTGATGCGTCCTTGTGATCATGGCGGTTTAGCGTTTCCGGATATACATAAATATTTTCTAGCCCCTCAGCTGACTACGGCCATATGGTGTTTGAGCCCGGATTTAACCAACTCTTCCACCTGGCTGGAAACAGTGGTGGTGGGCTCTATAGAGGCACTTAAGGTATTTGTATTCAGGGGGCATAGGGCACCCTACCAGCTGACTGCTTCAATGCTCAATACTATTTGAGCTTGGGAGGCTGGCCTTAGATGTGAACATTATCCCAAAAAAAGCAATTTCCCCTAATAACCCTTTATGGCTAAATCCTAACCTTCCTCAATTTTATAAATTACCAGAGCCTATTGCATGGACTAAGTATAATGTTTAACTACTTTCTTAGGTGGCTACTGATCAGAAAATGTCCCCTTTCTCTACACTTGCCTCAGCCTTTAGCCTGTCTGGTTCTCACCTATTTAGATACCTACAGCTTTCTCATACATTTCATCCCCAGTTTCCACAAGATAGTCTAATGATTACACAATCCACTTTAGAATCAGTGCTTAGGTCTGAATGTACAGAGAGGTCCACTTCGAGGTTGTATTCTCATCTTGATCAAATTTCTTTATTGCCATTGGAGGGTCTTTGAGCTAGGTGGGTGCGAAACATACCAGATCTGTATATTAAAAACTGGAGGATTTGTGTGTGGGATTTCCCTTTGTGATCTTTGGTATCCTTGAGAGACCGTATGATCCAATTTAAATTGGTACATAGAGCTTATCTTACATCTAGACTTCAAAAGATAAATCCTGAGTATTCTTTGGACTGCTGGCGGTGTGGAGCAGTTCAGGGGGATTTCTCACACATTCTTTGGACTTGTCTACATATAGCTATTTTTTGGAAGAAGTGGTAGATCCTTTAAATTCTGTTACCTCTGCTCCCTTGCCGGTTTCAATGTCTGTATGTTTGTTGGGTCTGGTAGAGGTGATTCTTCCTACAGTGTCAGAGCGAGTGTTTGCTAATACTACATTATTTTATGCGAGAAAAGCTATTGCTTTGTATTGGAAGAAACCCTCTTCTCCTATGCTCTTATACTGGAAACAACTGGTAAATAATAATCTTCCACTGTATAGAGATACCCAGGGCTTTTTTTCTCAGAGAATAGGTGCAGGAACTCTGCCCTTTTGAGTTCTACCTTGTCTCTGCGACCTACCCTCCACTGACACCGTCCCCCTACCCACCTCCCAGTACTGCCCCAAGTATCGATTTGTGGTGCTACATAATTTGTGTGGAACTTGTTCTTGCCTAATAATCATAAAAGCAGTAAAATAGATCCCCTGGAACCAGCAACAATGGATCCTAATAGACCCCACCCCAGCAACAATAGATCCCTCACACAACAAATGTCTCCCCCAGCACCAATAGACCCCACCCCAGCAATTATCGACCCCCAACCCAGCAACAAAAGACCCCACCCCAGCAACAAAAGTTCCGCTACACAACAATAGACCTTGCCCCCACAAACACGCAACAACAATGGACCACCAACAACAAAACACCACCCCCAGCAACAAAATCAACATCAATAGACCCTCCAGCAGCCAGTAACAATAGATCCCTGCCAGCAACAGAAGACTCCCCAGCAACAATGAACCCCCCATCAGAAACATTATACCTTCACACAAAAACAGATCCCCACCAGTGACAATAAATCTCCTAGCAGCCACGTCAATAGACACGACCCTCCAGCACACCCCAGAACCCCTTGCTATTACATACATTCAGTGCTGGAGGTGCCGGAACTGCTTCCCCAGCGTTCCCGCTGAAAAAAAGCCCTGGAGATACCTATATGAATAGGGGTTGTCCCAGTAAGTTTGATAAAGTCTGGGCAAAGTGGCTGGATAAGCCATGTCACGGAACGCCCCACACTCCGCTTGAGTGCTTCCGTCATATACCGCTTCCTAAGTTCTGGAACACGAGTCCAATGGATCTGGCCATAGGAACCCCAAGAACTAGACAACACCAGTCTTGGAGTACATCAGAACTGTTTTTTATTTGAGATATCACACACATTTATACACCAGGCTGACTCAAAGCTAACCTAATTAACATGAGCTAATTATCTCATCCTTTATACAGCCTAGGTGGCTGAGACATGACCTTTCGCCCAGACTTGTGGTCACCGAGCTTCACACAGGAATATAAACACAATAGCTGGAGCTAATTACAATTAACAATACAAACATAACCTAATTAACCTAATTAACATGAGCTCCAATAGGAGTCGTCCCGTCTCCTACATTGTATAGAGGACAATGTGATCAGCTCATTCAATTAACACACATTACCATAAACATCAACACAGGGTTAATTAGAACAAACAACAATGAGTTGAATACCTTTAGAACCTAGACTAAACTTATTTACATTAAACCCATTATAGCTGACATCAGACAGGTGAGTGGAGATGATGACATTAGCATCTCCTCACAGGATGTGTCCCAACAGTATAATTCAGTCTTATCATTCTAATATGGCATATAACGGGTTCCAGAGTCTGTGTGTTTTGGGGGGACATGGAGCTGAATCCAAAGTAACACCAACCCCAGGGTCCC
This sequence comes from Aquarana catesbeiana, assembly GCF_042186555.1. NCBI lineage: Eukaryota > Metazoa > Chordata > Amphibia > Anura > Ranidae > Aquarana > Aquarana catesbeiana. The sequence continues at coordinate 132,898,788 of NC_133330.1, forward strand.
CAGGCATACAGCTCACAGAGAGCACCATTCCCCCAAATGCTAGGGCCCATAATCGGTGGGCAACAGGCTTGCATACAGTCCTCTCCAACAGCCTCTGTTCTGGCTAGGTCTGTGACATTTCTCCCCTTTCGGCAGGAGACTAACACAGGAGGAGACCCCAGACGGGTTGACTCCGAAGTTAGTAAACAGCTCCAGTCCTCTACTGCCTGTACCCACACAGTACCCCAAATAAATTGTTCCAAACAAAGCATTACTCACCCAGCCAACCTCTGCCTCTCTCAGAGAACATATCTGCCGCTGGGGAGAGGCCTGGACTGGCCTTTCTCCCTGGAATCCTTTCTGCCGCTGGAGAGAGGACAGGGTGTCTGGGCTCACTCTGTCATGCTGTTGGGGATCTGGGCCCACTGCCCAGCATCCCTGGAGTATACAGGTGGAGACTGAAGTCCCATCCACCTTCACAGGAAATCCATCCTCTGTTAGTTGAGGGCAGAGTCCAGCAGTCCTCGGCCCTGTTGCCAGCTCTTCTGCTGGAAACCACACACCATCTGTTCCGGCTAACTGTTGGAGAGGGAGGCCGACTGCCCCGCCTCCCTGGAACTCTGTAGTTGTTGCCGGTGCTGGGCAGAGGTTGGTAGCACTCTGCCCTGTTGCCAGCACTTCTGCTGGGGACTCCGCATCCTCCGCTCCGGCTAACCGTTGGGGCAGGAGGCTGGCTTCCTCCACTCCCAAACTGTGTAGCTGCCATTGGGGAGGTGAGCTGGCTGCTTCCTTTTCTATTCCCTCATCTGGCTGCTGGGACGACATGTCGATGGTACTGTCTCCCAGGTGCATGGATCTTTGCTGGGGAGGAAAGCCCGCTTCCTCCACTCTGGCCAACTGTTGGGGAGGGACAACACACATCTCCTCTCCCTTCTCCCCCTGTATCTGCTGCTGGGAAGTGATTGCCATCTTCTCACCCTGAGCCTCCACAATTGCTGCAGGTGTGGGGCAGAGGTCTTGGACCCTCTGTCCGGTTGCCAGCACTTCTGCTGGGGGTTTGCCAGGTGGTTCCTCCTCTACAGAAACGTCTATTAAATCCCCAGTCTCTGGTATTGGTAAAAGTGTGGGACAGAGGTCTTGGACCCTCTGTTCAGTTACCAGATCTTCAGCTGGTATTTCCTGATAGTCCCAGGCAAAGGGAGCCCAGCCCTGGCACTGAGCAATGTCTAGCAGCCGTCTGTAGGCGATCTCTAGCTCCCATTCCTGAACGGCCAGAAACTCCAAATCTTCCTGTGCCCAGTGCACTTCCGAAATGTTCAGTAGCCCTTCTCTGAAATCCATGATTTCATCCACCCGCCGCTCCAAATCACTCCCAAAGTTAGGGTCCCCTGTCAGCTTCACAAACAACAGTCCCAAGCCGCCGTAGCTTAAGCCTTCCGTTGGGCTGTCATCCGCTATCCAGGGACATGCTTGGGATACATGCCACCGGAGGGCTCTGTAGCTCTCATCCAGCTTTATCTCTGCCCAGACCAGCCTGCTTAATTCAGCTGTCTGCTTCTTGTGTGGTTTTTCTCCCAAAAACCGCACCCGCAGTCCGTACTGCGACCAGTACCTTTCCTCGATGGAGGGGAGAACTTTTCCCTGGTGTCGCTGCTCACGGGCTAGCGCTTCCTTCCAGAGTTTGCAGCGAATAGAATCACACCATCCCAGCAGGACCTGCTCCGATACTGGTCCTCTGTGCTGTATCTGCATCTCTCGCAACCTCCTTCTGAATTCCTCATCCATGGCGGCTGGTATCTGTACCTCTCCTCTCCTGCTATCTGGACCTTGGATCCAGATGGAAGTTTGGATGTCCCAGACTGTAGGAAGCTTTCCCGCTGCTTGCCACCAATGTCACGGAACGCCCCACACTCCACTTGAGTGCTTCCATCATATACCGCTTCCTAAGTTCTGAAACACGAGTCCAATGGATCTGGCCATAGGAACCCCAAGAACTAGACAACACCAGTCTTGGAGTACATCAGAACTGTTTTTTATTTGAGATATCACACACATTTATACACCAGGCTGACTCAAAGCTAACCTAATTAACATGAGCTAATTATCTCATCCTTTATACAGCCTAGGTGGCTGAGACATGACCTTTCGCCCAGACTTGTGGTCACCGAGCTTCACACAGGAATATAAACACAATAGCTGGAGCTAATTACAATTAACAATACAAACATAACCTAATTAACCTAATTAACATGAGCTCCAATAGGAGTCGTCCCGTCTCCTACATTGTATAGAGGACAATGTGATCAGCTCATTCAATTAACACACATTACCATAAACATCAACACAGGGTTAATTAGAACAAACAACAATGAGTTGAATACCTTTAGAACCTAGACTAAACTTATTTACATTAAACCCATTATAGCTGACATCAGACAGGTGAGTGGAGATGATGACATTAGCATCTCCTCACAGGATGTGTCCCAACAGTATAATTCAGTCTTATCATTCTAATATGGCATATAACGGGTTCCAGAGTCTGTGTGTTTTGGGGGGACATGGAGCTGAATCCAAAGTAACACCAACCCCAGGGTCCCCAGGCATACAGCTCACAGAGAGCACCATTCCCCCAAATGCTAGAGCCCATAATCGGTGGGCAACAGGCTTGCATACAGTCCTCTCCAACAGCCTCTGTTCTGGCTAGGTCTGTGACAAGCCATATACCACATCTAGTGCTTATGGGGGGACTTAAGTTTAGTGTAGTATAAACGGTATGGTTTAGATTTCATTTGAGTCAAAACATTATTACTATTTTGAATTGATGGCTACTGTATCATATGGAATGTGAGTGGATCTTGAAGCTGCGTCATTATTTTTGATTTAATGTGTATGATGTTTATTTTGTTTTGTTTTGTATTTTGTTAAAATAAATAAAAAGATTTTTTTAAAAAAAGTTACAACTTTGAGTAAAAAAGGAAAAAAATGTTTTCCAAGAAAAAAAACTAAAATCTTCCATGCACTCAACAGGCCCTTAGCAAACCCCTTGGGGTGTCTACTTTCCAAAAGGGAGTCATTTGGGGGGTATTTGAACTGTCCTGGCTTTTTTTTGCCCAACATTCAAAGCTTTTGCCACACATCATCCACTCTTCTAACCACTTGAAGACTAATGCCCTGTACACTTTCCGACAGAAAATGTGCGATCGGAGCTTGTTGTTGGAAATCTGGACCGTGTGTGGGCTCCATCAGACTTTTTCCATCGGAATTTACAACAGACAAAGTTTGAGAGCTGGCTCTAAAATTTTCCGACAACAAAATCCGTTCGCGTAAATTCCGATCGTGTGTAGACAATTCTGACACACAAAGTGTCACGCATGCTCAGAATCAAGCAGAAGAGCAGAATTGGCTATTGAACTTCATTTTTCTCGGCTAGTCGTACATGTTGTACGTCACCGCGTTCTTGACGTTCGGAATTCCCGACCAACTTTGTGTGACCATGTGTATGCAAGACAAGTTTGAGCCAACATTCGTCGGAAAAAATCTGATGGATTTTGTTGTCGGAATGTGCGATCGTGTGTACAGGGCATAAGCCTTTTCTGATACTTTTTGTTTACATGAAAAAAATCTTTTTTTTGCTAGAAAATTACTTTAAACCCCCAAACATATTTTTTTAAAGCAGAGGCCCTGGAGAAAAAAATGGGTGGGTGTTGCAATTTTTCAAGTCACGATATTTGAGTAGCGATTTTTTAAATGCAAATTATTTGAGAATTTTTTTTTTTTAACTTTAATGCACAAAATCACAAAATATTGCCCAACTGTTTGGTAAAATATAAAAGAAGATATTACGCCGAGTACATAAATACCACACATGACATGCTTTAAAATTGCGTACGCCTGTGCAACGGCGACAAACTAAGTACATTTTTAATATACATAGGCGACGCCTTAAAAGTGTTTACAGGTTACCACTGCTAGAATTACTGCTTTTGATCTGACGTTCAAGGTGATACCTCACATGCATGGTGCAATTGCTGTTTATATACCAACCATAGACCAAATGATTGGGAGTGATCAGTTAGCAATGCGAGCAGGATGTGAATGGGAGTGGAACACCACGCACCTGCTGCTGATTATCAGTCTGATAACACCTGGCAAAACATGTGAACACCTGTGCCCAGAACTTTGGAGAGTGGGAGTCTTTGGGAGCTGGATGGGCTGTGGTTGTGCCCGGAGCTAAGAGATCTATGCTGGGCGGAACGGTGAGGAGACATCAGATCCCTGGATTGTGATCACGATCGCGAAAGCCTGTGACTGCTGAAATGTCCCGGCTTGTTTCCCGGTCTCCTTGATCATCTGCCCGCTCTTCTGTGCCTGCCATTATCTGCTGCTGATGTCTCTGGTTATGATGTGTGATGTGGAGGTATGAGTAGAGCTGAATAAGGCCCAAACGGGGCTCTAAACAGAGTATTTGTGAAGTCTGAGCCAACGGGAGATCCTTGCACTGGAGTGGGGGAGTATATGGAGGAATACATGTGGTAACTGAACTCTGCATTTTTTTTTCCTACTCATTGTATTTTCCTTATTTCCCCTATTTTTATACCTACTGTTATACTCACTGCTGGAAGATCTAGCGTGGTAGGTCTGCTGTGCTCGGAGGTAAGCACTCTGTACATAATTTCCTCCTTTTTTCTGCATCCATGCATCCAGGAATATAAATGATATGCTTATAGTGGTTATGAAACCTGTGATTTGTGAATCTTTGATATAAGCAGACTAACACAACTATGTAGTATGTGCACATGAAATAATAACTAAGGGGAGAGGTGGATGTTGCAGTGGAGATACAGGTGGACAGAATAAGTGAATATTCATATTCAAACCATTCAGTTACATAACATATAGAGACATAGGACTGTTTTGGGGAGTGGGAAATTTGTGCAAATTTGAAATTTTTGAAGTAAAAACTCAGCTCCTAAAGAATTCTTTTACTCCCTTTTTTTTCCATTGAGCAAGCACACAGGATCCCGTTTAGACCACCTCCTCCGGGAAAATTTCCCACGACCCATTATTATTAAGATGCTACATTATAGGGACAGAAAAAAAATTCTGGCTATGGCCCAAAAAAAAAAACAATGTGGAAATAAATGGATCCAAAATCTCATTTTATCCAGATTACTCAGTGGAAGTGCAGAAAATGAGAGCTCAATATTCAGAGATCAAAAAGCGACTTTGTAATCTGCAACTGACCTACGCGATGTTGCCACTATCTGGCTAGATAAGAATGAGCAGCAGGAGAAGATATTCAAAGAAAAATGACACTATAAAAATATGAAAATGTTCCCTTTATGACTGACTGGGGGCAGTGGGGGGGTGGCTGTCGCTATCTTTAATTTTTTTTTTTGGTTCTGCACCCGCCACCCCCCCTCCTCTCACCTATTGCTGTTAGGTGGAGAGGGATGGTGGATTAGGGATTGCTACTGGGTTTTTTTTTTCTCCCCCTCTTTTTCCCCTGGGGGAAAATGTTTTATTTTTTGGGAGTGGCTGGGGTTTGTTGTGTGTGGTGTTTATGTTTTTTATTTTTATTTGTTTGTTGTCTGTCTGGTCCTACACATAAATACTTTCAAATTAATATTGATTGGGTTGGTGGGGTTTGTCTGGGTTTTGGATGGCCTCCACTGTTATGGGTGTAATTTTCCATTTCCCTCTCTCTCTTTTTTTTTTTTTGAGATGTCTGTTTGGATTGGAGTTTGGCTTCTTTACCATTGTTTATTCTTTGAAAAATGTGAAGAATGGATGCAGAATTTAAAATAATGCCATGGAATGTGAGGGGACTGAAAGAACCAGTAAAAAGGAGAGTTATTTTTTCTGCACTGGGGCAATATAATTTGTAAATAGCTTTCCTGCAGGAAACACATCTTACATAGGACACAACGTCAATATTACAGAATGAGAGGTACCCTATACAAAATCATTCGGTATACTCTATATATGCTAGAGGTATAAGTATATTAATATCATCAAAAATTCAAGGCATTAATAGACCCACAGGGCAGATTTGTTTTATTGGTTTGCACATTATTTTCAACGGTTTATATATTGGGCTCAGTCTATATCCCTCCGCCATAAAGCTCAGAGGTATTGTGCAAAATTGGGGAGTTTTTGGCAGAGCATGCTGGTATACCGTTACTGATAATGGGAGATTTTAATAACGTTTGTAATCCAGCTATGGATCACTTTCCAGCAGGCCAAGGGGTAGAATCTCCATTTGCAATTCACCTACAAGAACTCGAGCTTCAGGATATATGGAGGGCATTTAATCCTACAGGGCATGCTTATGCATGTTCCTCCTCGACTTATGGATCACTATCCAGGATTGATTTAGTTCTGGGTACAGAACTAACTCTCCCATGTGTCTCGGATGTGCAGTATCTAGCCAGGAATGTCGCAGACCATTCATCAATTTCTTTGCCTTTAAGAAGGATTAAACCCAGAGTCAAATCAAATTGGAGAGTCAATGCTCAGTGGTTGCAGGTTGTAAGAGTCCACAGCTTACTATGTATGCATCAATGGCGCGTTGCCGCAAGAGGAAATCCGTGCCAACTGCGAATGCGCCAAAGACGCCTCAGGGCGCCAACCTGCACCTACACAGAAGACTTGATGGAAAAGGGCAGGAAAATGCACAGGAAGTGACCTCAATCTAGTGGAAAAATGCCCAGAAGGCGCACAGAAAGTGACCTCAAACTTTCCTATATAAGCCCAGCCCAGACACTGTCAAATTTCTGGATTATCTTCAGTCCCCCCTTTGTTCCTGTGCTAGTATGTGATCTGTCTGAATCTGTTGTGACCTGGAAACCTGTTTAACTACTCTTGATTACTGCTTGCCTTTGACCTCAGATTTGTACCTTAACGATTCTACTTCTTTGCCCCTTTTGCGCTCAGCTGCCAGATTGGAACTGACCCCGGCTTGGATCTCAACCATTCTTCTTCGGATTAACCCTTTTATGCTTTGTTGCCCAAATGGACTTGACCTCGACTCGGATCCCGGACTAAGGCTTGCATGGTGCTCCGCACCCTTGGCACTCCTGCCACTCTGTGTCCCCACCAAGTCTCTGTCTCCATCTCCAGAGGCTTTAAGGACCCGAGGTGCAAGGGAGGCCTCCCCACTACTTCGGTCTCACATCAGGTACGTGGCCCTCATGACCGAATATTCCAGCCATGTCTGAGACTGAGGGGAATGCTTCAGCCTTCAAGGCCCTGTGCCAACAAGTGGCCTCTGTGTCTCAGGCCCTGACGTCCATACAAGAGGGGTACTTTCAACTGGAAGATCAGCTGACTGCAATGGCCAATCCCTCAGTTCTGAGCCCTGCGGAACCACCTGTTATGGCTATGGAGCAGCCCATCTCTACTCCAACTCCCGAACCACGGGTTCCTATGCCTGAACGTTTTTCACCACAAGTTCTGGGCTTTCAGGAATGCCTGTCAGCTATACTTTACCTTACAGCCTAGGACCTTCTTTTCAGAGGATACACAGGTTAGGTTCATAGTAGCCTTACTTACAGAAGAACCTCAAGCATGGGCTCATCAGCTATTGGAAAGGGAGAGTCCTATACTGCACTCACTGTCTTCCTTCTTCAATGCCATGGCAATCTTCTATGATGACCCACAACAAACTACCATGGCTGAAACAGTGTTGACCTCTCTACAACATGGGAAACACCCTGTTGAGGACTATGTAACAGAATTCCGCAAGTGGGTTGCAGACACTGCATGGAACGACGCTGCCTGGTGCCATCAGTTTTGCTTGGGCCTGTCCGAGCCCCTCAAAGACGAGTTAGCAAGAGTGGGGCTCCCTGATACTTTGGAACCTTCAATTCACTTGGCTATCCAGCTTGATCGCAGACTCAGAGAACGTCGTAGGGAATGATCCGGTATGGCCCATCCCACATGGATGCTCCCACGATTACCCATGGCTCCACACCTGAGAACCCCTGAGACCCACGCATCAACCCCAATTCATGACGCAGAACCGATGCAACTTGGCTTAGTTTGTGCACCCCTCACACCCGAAGAGCGACAATGCCATCACCTGAACAATTTATGCCTGTATTGTGGTGGAGCGGGTCACTTTCTTCAGGGATGTCCCATTAGGCCGAGTAAGTGGATCAAACCCCCATCTGTTTCACCGTACATTGTTAAATCCTCACATCTCACTCTCTGCCTCTTTTTGCAGATACCGGGAAGGATAATCCGAGTAGCAGCCATTATTGACTCTGGGGCTTGCAGCTGCTTTGACATCCACTTCTCCAAAAAGTATGGAATCCCACTATGCAAGAAGCCCCAGCCATTTACCGTTCATCTGGTAGATGGCTCCACACCAACCTCGGGTCCCATAACCCATGAGACCACCCTCATAATGGCCACTAGGGATGGGCTGTCTGTTCGAGTCGAACATGAGTTCAACTCGAACATTGACTGTTCGCCGAATAGCAAACAATTTGGGGTGTTCGCTGCAAATTTGAAAGCCGCGGAACACCCTTTAAAAGTCTATGGGAGAAATCAAAAGTGCTCATTTTAAAGGTTAATATACAAGTTATTGTCATAAAAAGTGTTTGGGGACCTGGGTCCTGCCCCAAGGGGCATCTATCAATGCAAAAAAAAGTTTTAAAAACTGCCGTTTTTTCTGGAGCAGTGATTGTAATAATGCTTAAAGTGAAACAATAAAAGTGAAATATTCCTTTAAATTTCGCACCTGGGGGGTGTCTATAGTATGCCTGTAAAGTAGTGCATGTTTCCCGTGTTTAGAACAGTCCGAGAGCAAAATGACATTTCTAAAGGGAAAAAAAGTCATTTAAAAGTACTCGCGGCTATATGAATTGTCGGTCCAGGCAATACACATAAAAGTCATTGAAAATAATGGCATGGGATTCCCCCACAGCCCATTACCAGGCCCTTCAGGTCTGGTATGGATATTAAGGGGAACCCACGCCAAAATGTTTTAAAAAATGGTGTGGGGGTCCCCCCAAAAATCCATACCAGACCCTTATCCGAGCACGCCACCTAGCAGGCCCCAGGAAAAGAGGAGGGAATGAGAGAGTGCCCCCCCTCCTGAACCATACCAGGCCACATGCCCTCAACATGGGGAGGGTGCTTTGGGGTAGCCCCCTAAAGCACCTTGTGGGGTTGTGGGGGTCTGTGGGCTGGGGGCTTATCAGAATCTGGAAGCCCCCATTAATAAGGGGACCCCCAGATCCCGGCCCCCCATGTGAATTGGTAACGGGGTACAAATGTACCCCTACCATTTCACAAAAAAAGTGTCAAAAATGTTAAGACAATAGCCGGTTTTTGACAATTCCTTTTATTAATGTCTTTTTCTTTCCCTGCTTCTTGCTCCATCTTCTTCTGGTCTTCCTTCAGTTTTCTTCTTCTTCCTCCATCTTGTTCTCCCCGCCCCGCTTCTTCCTCTGCTTCATCCTCCAGTCTTCCCGCTTCGTCCTCTGGATGATCCGCCTCAATGGGAGTGTCCCACTGTGTGACGCTTCTGTTCTTGTGACAGCTCTTATATAACTGAGGGTGGGGTCACCCGGTGACCCTGACGTACAGGGACTTCCCTATGGCTTCCCCCGTGGTGTCAGAGGGGGCGGGGTCACCCGTTTACGTAAACGGGTGACCCCCGCCCCCCTCTGATGCCCCAGGAAAGCCATAGGAATGTCTCGGTGCATCAGAGGGGGGCGGGGTCACCCGGGAACATTAGTGTGGCCCCGCCCTCAGTTATAAAAGAACTGTCACAAGAACAGACACGTCACACAGCGGGAGACTCCCATTGAGGCGGATTGTCCGGAGGAAGATGCCGAAGGAGAAGACCGAAGGAAGATGCCGGAGGATGAAGCGGGGGAAGAACAAGCTGGAGGAAGAAGAAGAAAACCGAAGGAAGACAGGAAGAAGAAGTGGGGAAATAAGAAGACATTAATAAAGGGATTGTCAAAAACCGGCTATTGTCGTGTTTTTTTTTTTTTTTTTTTTTTTTAACATTTTTGACACTTTTTTTGAGAAATGGTAGGGGTAGGGAGGGGGCTGGGATCTGGGGATCCCCTTTTTAAAGGGGGGCTTCCAGATTCCGATAAGCCCCCCGCCCACAGACCCCCACAACCACCAGGCAAGGGTTGTGGGGATGAGGCCCTTGTCCCCATCATGGGGACAAGATGAATAAAAATATAAAATTAGGAGGAAAATGGTCTTCCTCCTAGTTTTATATTTGTATTCATTATTAGGGATTGGAGACATTTATCTGTGTCTGGAAAAAGTCCAACAATACTCATTTTCATATATGGGGACAAGATGCTTTGGGGGCTACCCCAAAGCACCCTCCCCATGTTGAGGACATGTGACCTGGTACAGTTCAGGAGGGGGGGTACTCTCTCGTCCCCCCCCTCTTTTCCTGCAGCCTGCCAGTTTGTGTGCTCGGATAAGGGTCTGGTATGGATTTCTGGGGGGGCCCCATGCCATTTTTTTCTTTTTTAATTTTGGCGCAGGATTCCCCTTATCCATACCAGCATACCAGACCTGAAGGGTCTGGTATGGATTTAGAGGGGGACCCCCACGCCATGTTTTTTAAATTTTGGTGCGGGGTTCCCCTTAATATTCATACCAGACCCAAAGGGCCTGGTAATGGACTGTGGGGGAATCCCATGCCGTTTTTTTCAATGACTTTTATGTGTATTGCCAGGACCGACAATTTATGTAGCCGCGAGTACTTTTAAATGACTTTTTTTCCTTTAGAAATGTAATTTTGCTCTCGGATTGTTCTAAACACGGGAAACATGCACTACTTTACAGGCATACTATAGACACCCCCACAGGTATGAAATTTAAAGTAATATTTCACTTTTATTGTTTCACTTCAAGCATTAATAAAATCACTGCTCCTGAAAAAATGGCAGTTTTTAAAACTTTTTTTTTGCATTAATGTCCCCTGGGGCAAGACCAGGGTCCCCAAACACTTTTTATGACAATACCATGCAAATAAGCCTTTAAAATTAGCACTTTTGATTATTCATGTTCGTGTCCCATAGACTTTAATGGTTTTCGCGTGTTCGAACAAATTTTTTGCCCGTTCGCATGTTCTGCTGCGAACCGGGGGGTGTTTGGCTCATCCCTATTGGCCACCACTGAAGCAGACCATCAGGAATATCTTCAGCTGGACGTGATTTCTTACCAATTTTTCCGGTTATTTTGGGGTTACCGTATCTTCGACAGCACCAGCCACAGATTGATTGGTCCACTGAAGTTGTGTCTATCGGCTCACCCTATTGCTTACACCACTGTTTCCCACAACAAGCCTGTTTAATGGTTCAACCACTTTCCAAAGATGACAACACTCTTCTCCCCCAGGTTTACAGAGACTTCCTGGACGTCTTTGACAAAAAGGGGGCTGAATCCCTGCCACCTCACAGGCCGTATGATTGCCCCATTGAGCTTCTTCCTGGTTCTGCAGTACCATTTGGGAGGATCTTCCCACTTTCTGAGCCTGAATTAGAAGTCCTCCAAAAATACATTGATGACAATCTTAGGAGAGGGTTCATCCGGCCCTCTACCTCTCCAGCTGGCGCTGGACTCTTCTTTGTGGAAAACAAGAACCATTCTTTAAGACCATGTATCGACTACAGAGAATTAAACAGTATCACAATCAAGAATCGATAACCGTTGCCTCTAGTCCCTGAGCTCATGCAGAGGTTCCGCACTGCTAAGTTCTTCTCAAAATTGGACCTACGGGGGAGCCTACAATTTAATACGGATAAGAGGGCGATGAATGGAAAATAGCCTTTCGTACGCCCCAGCAACTTTCCAACACTTGGTGAATAACATCTTTCGGTATTTTCTTGACCTCCTTATGATAGTGTACTTAGATGACATCCTTGTATTTTCACCTTCCCATCACATCCACATGCGAAAAGTCCTTTTTCGCCTCCGAGCCCATAATCTCTACGCCAAGCTTGAAAAATGTGAGTTTGAGAAAGATACCATACAATTCCTTGGCCTCATTATTTCGACTTCTGCCATCTCCATCGACCCCCAGAAGGTAACTGCAGTTCTTCAATGGCCAGTACCCTTGGACCGTAAGAGCGTCCAGAGGTTCATGGGATTCGCCAATTTTTATAGAAGATTCATCAAAGGCTTCTCATAAATAATTTCACCTATCACACAACTCACCAAGCAAAACAGCTGTTTTCTGTGGTCCCCCTCAGCACAAACAGCTTTCAATTAACTCAAGAAGCAATTTACCTCTGCCCCAGTCCATCATCACGACCCAGCCCTGCCTTGCACTTTGGAGGTCTATGCTTCAGTGATTGCGGTTGGGGCAGTCCTTTCTCGGCTCCACGAAACCACAGCCATCTTGCATCCTGTTGCCTTATTTTCCAGGAAGTTGTCCCCAGGCCTGGAAGAATGGCGATATCTATTGGAAGGAGCCTCGCACCCTATACTTTTCTACACTGATCATAGGAATTTGGAATACCTCCTGTGACAGACCTAGCTGAGACAGAGGCTTTTGGAGGGACTGATTGCTAGCCTCTTGCCTACCGATCATGGGCCCTGGCATTTGGGGGAACGGTGCTCTTTGTGAGCTGTATGCCTAGGGGAACCTTGAGGTGGTGTTACTTTGGATTCAGGTCCATATCCCCCAAGACACACAGACTCTGGGAACCCTGTATATGCCATATCAGAAATAGTGACTGAGAAAATATATCTTGGATTACTTAACCGGTTCAATACCGGGCATTTTCACCCCCTTCCTTCCCAGACTAATTTTTAGTTTTCAGCACTGTCGCATTTTAAACGACAATTGCGCGGTTGTGTGATGTTGTACCCAAACAACATTGACATCCTTTTTTCCCCACAAATAGAGCTTTCTTTTGGTGGTATTTGATCACCTCTGCGGTTTTTATTTTTTGCGCTATAAACAAAAGTAGAGGGACAATTTTGAAAAAAAAACACAATATTTTTTACTTTTTGCTATAATAAATATCCCAATTTTTAAAAAAAAAAACACTTTTTCCTCAGTTTTGGCTGATACTTATTCTTCTACATATTTTTGGTAAAAAAAATAGCAATAAGCGTATTGATTGGTTTGCGCAAAAGTTATAGCGTCTATAAAATACAGGATAGATTTATGGCATTTTTTAAAGAAAATTATTTATTTATTTATTTTTTACTAGTAATAGCGGCGATCGCGATTTTTTTTTTTTTCATGACTGAGACACTATGGCGGACACATCGGACACTTTTGACACATTTTTGGGACCATTCACATTTATACAGCGATTAATGCTATAAAATTGCATTGATTACTGTATATATGTGACAGGCAGTGAAGGCGTTAACCACTAGGGGGACACAAGGGGTTAATTATGTTTCCTAAGGGAGTGATTCTAACTGTAGGGGGCGGGGACGTACAAGGGGAGGAGACCGATCAGTGTTCCGCTGTACTGGGAACACAGATCGGTCTCCTCTCAACTGACAGGACGTGGATCTGTGTGTTTACACACACAGATCCATGGTCCGGCCCGGTTAACGGGCAATCGCGGGTGCCCGGCGGACATTGTGGCCGCCGGGCACAAGCACCGGGTCCCGAGCAACGCGGCGCCTGCACCCCTAGGCGGCCGGGAAGCCCAGGCCGTCATATGACGTCCACCCAGGATGGGAGATCCCATCTGTGGACGTCATTTGTCTATGGCCGGGTGCTGAAGTGGTTAAAATGGGACAGTAATATTTATCCACAATATCTCCCAGGATATATGTAAAGACTATTCTTGGTTTGTTTGATTCTGAACTCAAATGGTAGTTGAGAGAGCTGATCACATTGGCCTCTGTACAATGTAGGAGACGGGCTGACTCCTGCTGGAGTTCCTGCTATTGTGTGAAGGTGCCCTGTGTTTTATTTATGATAATGTATAATCTACTGTGTGAAGCTCGGTGACAACAAGTCTGACCTGTAGTGAAATCCTGATTAATCATAACAATGCTCAGGAGGGCACGGAGTCACATCAGCTGCTTTAAGGGATTGGTTAATTAGCTCATGTTAATTCTGTTTCTGGTTACAGTTGTATTGTCAGAGTAATATGAGCAGGAGGTAGGAACCTCCTCCTCTTTAACTGTATATAAGACTTGTATTTTGGTCCTAATAAAAGAGTCCATGTTCAGCAACTAAACAAGTATCATCTTGTTTTGTGCTTGTGAGCGGTTGGAATATCTGATATCTATATTCAGACTGGGAGGAAGTGGTATATGACGAAAGCACTCAAGCGGAATGTGTGGGACGTTGCGTTACACCTTCGTACAGCTAAATGTCTCAGACCTAGACAAGCCAGATGGGCTCTCTTCTTAATCCGATTTCAAATGCATATCACGTACCGTCCGGGATGCAAGAATTGTAAACCTAATGCTCTATCCCGCACGTATCCCACATCAGATAACTTGCCAACAATGGACAAAATACTCCCTGCCTATAATTTCTTCCTACTTACGGATGAACTCTTGTCCAGGATTAAACTGGCCTCCTCTCTAGACCAATTGCCCTCAGGAGAACATCTGCCCCTTCAACCGAGAGTTCCTGTGCTCAAACTCTGCCATGACAACAAATTAGCAGGGCATTTCGGGGTGACCAAAACCACCGGTCTGCTTTTCCAAAACTTTTGGTGGCCTACCCTCAAGGCAGACTGCCACGCTTGCGTCAATTCCTGCCCGGTATGCAATCACAGCAAAATGGAAAAAATTAAATCATGGGGTCTCCTACACCCCCTGTCTGTTCTCTCCAGACCCTGGGAACATATCAGCATGGATTACATAATGGAGCTACCACCCTCTGATGGGTTTACATCCATATTTGTTGTTGTGGACCACCTTACAAAAATGGCTCATTTCATTTCCTATGATTGGCACTCCTTCCGCCCCAGAAACAGCTCAGGCTGTTATCAAGGAGATCATATGCCTCCATGGGGTCCCCAGCAATATTGTATCGGATCGTGGAGTCCAATTCACCTCAAAATTCTGGAAGGAGCTCTGCCTTGCTCTAGACATCGAGAACCACTACTCTTCGGCCTACCACCCTCAGACCAATGGACAAACGAAATGCACAAACCAAACTCTTGAACAGTACCTTCGTTGCTTCTCCACCTTTGTCCAAGACAATTGGGCGTCCCTACTTCCTTGCACAGAATTTGCATATAACAACGCAATACATTCTACCACTAAGCAATCGCCATTCTACGCCAACCTGGGGTGCCACCCTTCTTTTTCCCCTGTCCTACCTGCTTCCACTTCGGTCACGGCTGTCTGGAACAGAGTGGAGTTTCTACACAACTTAGAGCTCCTAAAGGATACCATGGCCAAGCCACAGCTGGATTACAAGACCATCTATGATTAAAGGCGGCGGGGGACCTTGATCTTCAACCGGGAGACAAGGTTTGGCTGTCTGCCAGGCATTTAAAGTTAGCCTGTCCCTCCAAGAAATTGGACCCTAAGTTAATTGGGCCCTTCCCTGTCCTGATTCAACCCTGTTGTCTACAAACTCAAACTGCCCTCAACTTACCAGATCCACCCTGTCTTCCATGCCCCCCTCCTGAAGCCCGTGACCCCGAACCCCTTTGGGGAACGTGGGGCCCATCCTCCGCCTCCCTCTTTGATTAAAGAGATTGAGGAGTATGAGGTGGAGGCCATCCTGGACTGCTGTGGATGCCATTTCTGGTACAGTGGAGGGGTTATGGCCCTGAAGAGATTTCCTGGGAACCCGAGTCGCATATCCATGCTCCAGATCTTCTCCGGCAGTTATTTCGGCGAGCTTTATCCCGGACGGGCGTCCGGAGGCCGCCCCTTCGGGGGGCTCTGTAAGAGTCCACGGCTTACTACGCATGCACCAATGGTGGGTTGCTGCAAGAGGAAATCCGTGCCAACTGAGCATGCGCCAAAGATGCCTCAGAGTGCCAACCCGCACCTGCGCAGACGACTTGATGGAAAAGGGCAGGAGAATGCCCAGGACGTGCACAAGAAATGACCTCAACCCGGTGGAAAAAGGCGGGAAAATACCCAGGAGGCGCACAGGAAGTGACATCAACCTTATGGAAAAAGGTGGGAAAATGCCCAGGAGGCGCACAGGAAGTGACATCAACCTGATGGAAAAAGGTGGGAAAATGCCCAGGAGGTGCACAGGAAGTGACCTCAAACTTCCCTATATAAACCCAGCCCAGTCACTGCCAAATTGCTGGATTATCTTCAGTCCCCCCTTTGTTCCTGTGCTAGTGTGTGATCTGTCTGAACCTGTTGTGACCTGTAAACCTGTTTAACTACTCTTGATTGCTGCTTGCCTTTTGACCTCGGATTTGTACCTTAACCATTCTACTTCTTTGCCCCTTTTGTACTCAGATGCCAGATTGGAACCGACCCCGGCTTGGATCTCGACCATTCTTCTGATTAACCCTTTTATGCTTCGTTGACCAACTGGACTTGACCTCGGCTCGGATCCCGGACTAAGGCTTGCATGGTGCTCCGCACCCTTGGCACCCCTCCCACTAGGTGTCCCCACCAAGTCTGTCTCCATCTCCAGAGGCTTTAAGGACCTGAGGTGCAAAGGAGCCTCCCCACTACTTGGGTCTCACATCAGGTACGTGGCCCTCGTGACACAGGTACTGCCGTTGAACAGCCCCATACGTCAATCTATGGTCGATTTCTTTAAAAATAATATAGATACTGCAACATCACAGGTGATATTGGATACGATGAAAGCATTTTTAAGAGGAATGCTAATATAAGCAGTTAGTTTAAAAAATCGAATGCAGAGTGGGAAACTCGCCTTGTAGGAGAAGTGCAACAAAAAAGAATTTCAATATATCCAGAGCCCTACTTTAATAAATCATTCTATATGGAAAGACACCCAACTTTTATAAAAAAGGACAGTCCTGGAAAAAACAGAACAAGATTTCCTATTTGTAAGGAGTAGGTATTATGAAGAAGGGGAAAGGAATGGGAAAATGTTAGCTGTAATAGTAAAATCTCAGACTCGTTCAAATTATATCACCGCGGTATTTTTGCCAACAGGAGACATCTCACATAATCAGAGATTATATCATCCTTTTTATCCTTTTATGGTGATTTTATATAAGAGCAAGGTGACTTATAAATTGGACCAACTCTGAGACTTTCTCCGTCCCCTGGAGATACCCTCAATTTCTACAGATGACAGAGAAAGACTTAATTCCCCACTCACATTGGAAGAATTAACAAAAGCTGTTTCAGAATCAGCTAGCGGTAAAGCATCAGGCACTGATGGCTTGCCGCTGGAGATTTATAAGATCTATGGAGAAATACTGCTCCCGGAATTGTTGAAAATGCTTAACCAGGCATTCGACACAGGTAGGCTTCCGGGAATCAATGAATAAAGCAACTGTTATCGTAATACCTAAACCAGATAAAGATCAGACACTACCAGAGTCTTATCGGCCAATCTTGTTGATGAACTCAGATGTTAGGGTATTGGCAAGGGTCTTGGCCAATAGACTAAATACCGTTATAGGAAAATTAATACACCAGAACCAGACAGGTTTCATCCCAGGAAGGTCCACAGTAGGGATGAGCCGAACACCCCCTGGTTCGGTTCGCACCAGAACCTGCGAACGGACCGAAAGTTGGCGCAAACTTTAGAACCCCATTAAAGTCTATGGGACTCAAACGTTCAAAATCAAAAGTGCTAATTTTAAAGACTAATATGCATGGTATTGTCCTAAAAAAGGTTTGTGGACCCGACTCCTGCCCCAAGGAAGATGTATCAATGCAAAAAAAAGTTTTAAAAACGTCCATTTTTTCGGGAGTAGTGATTTTAATGATGCTAAAAGTGAAATATTCCTTTAAATATCATACCTGAGGGGTGTCTATAGTATGCCTGTAAAGTGGCTCGGGTTTCCCGTGCTTAGAATAGTCCCTGCACAAAATGACATTTTTAAAGTAATAAAAGTCATTTAAAACTGCTTGGGGCTTTAATGTATTATCGGGTCCCGGCAATATGGATGAAAATCAGTGAGACAAACGGAATGGGTACCCCCCCAGTCCAATACCAGGCCCTTTGGGTCTTGTATGGATATTAAGGGGAACCCCGCACCCAAATTAAAAAAAGGAAAGGCGTGGGGCCCCCAGGCCCTATATACTCTGAACAGCAGTATACAGGCGGTGCAAACAAGACAGGGACTGTAGGTTTGTTAAGTAGAATCTGTTTGCAATTTTGAACTTTTTAAAGTGTAGCTCCAGCCAAAAAATCTATTTTTAAGCTTTTTGTAAAACATAGGGAAGGGTTATCACCCCTGTAACATTTATTTTGCTGTCTGTGCACCTCTTCAGAAGATTTCACCTCACTTTCTGTCCCAATGACATGTTTTTTGAAAATTTGGGTTTTTTAGTGAAACAAGGATTGGTGATAAGGCATCAGTGGAGAGGAGACATGTTTTTCCCATATTAACTCTTACAGGAGAGAATTTCCCTTACTAGGGGTAGTTTTCATCTCACTTCCTGTTGTCTACTTCCGTTTGCAAGTAGGAGTCGTTTGTAAGTTGCATGTTTGAAAGTAGGGGCCTGCCCTATATACTCTGCAGAAATTGGGGCCTTAGGTGTTGGTGTTGCCACAACACTGTAAGCCCTCAGTTACCTTGGTGGGTGCAGGAATGGGCCCTGCTGTGAAATATTATATCAAGAATTGTAATTACATGCACCTGTTGAACAGGGGCAGAAAAATTGGGCCTTTGGTGGTGGTGTTGCCACAACACTGTAAGCCCTCACAGTTACTCTTGGTGGGCGCAGGAATGGGCCCTGCTGCAAAGTATTGCATCAAAAATGGTAATTACACGCCCCTGTTAAACAGGGGCTGAAAAATGTGGGCCTTAGGCACTGGTGCTGGTGCCACAACACTGCAACCCCTCACAGATACTCTAGATGAGCGCAGCAACGAACCCTTCTGCAAAATATTGCATCACAAATTGTAATTACACGCCCCTGTTGAACAGGGGCTGAAAAATTGGGCCTTAGCCACTGGTGGAGGTGCCCAGAACCAAAAATGTTCTTACAAGCTATCAGCATGATCATTGAGGAGGAAGAGGATAATCACTCAGTATAACAGGATCGTCACTCAGCATCAGCATAGGCAGTCTGGAAGGGATCTGACATTTCAAAAAAAATTATTCGGTTACATCAGCATCGGGTGCCTGGTAGCTGGTGGTGATCCAAGACTGATTAATTTTTTATGAAGGTCAGTCGATCAACCGAGTCGGTGGACAGGCGCACCCTGTGATCGGTTACAAAGCCTCCAGCAGCACTGAATGTGCGTTCCGAAAGAACGCTGGATGCAGGAAAGGCCAGTAGCTCAATTGCATACTGTGCAAGCTCTGGCCAGTGATCCATCCTCAAGGCCCAGTAACCCAGAGGATTTTCGGTGGGAAAGGTGTCAAGTCTGATCTTGCCCCTAGGTATTCCTGCACCATGTAAAACAGACGCTGGCGATAGTTGCTGGAACCGATCATACCATGGGGCTGCGGACTAAAAAATTGTCTGAACGCATCGGTCAGACGGCCACCTTCTTCACAGCTCCTTCTTTGATTGACCGAAGCCTCAGGAACACGTTGTCCAGGAACAGGAGTTTGTAACCTCCCAGTCTCTGGGAACGCGTTGCACAGACTTTTCTGCAAGGCCTCCCGTAGATGTTTCACCCTCTGCGATGGCAAGATAAGGTCTGCAACCTTACCCTTGGTAATGTGGATCAAGGAGGGTTGCCAGCCAGTATTAATCCCTCTCCTTGATACCATGAATATGAGGAGCCTTCCGTAGGCTTTGCAGGATCAGCGAGGCCATGCAGCATAGGTTTGCTGAGGCATTCAGTCCGGAGTCCTCTGTGTCAC
Source organism: Aquarana catesbeiana (assembly GCF_042186555.1). NCBI lineage: Eukaryota > Metazoa > Chordata > Amphibia > Anura > Ranidae > Aquarana > Aquarana catesbeiana. The sequence goes on from NC_133330.1 coordinate 132,918,689, forward strand.
TAAGGACGACATGATCCGCAGCCACCTCCTCCCAGCCACGTACAAGTCCATGGGTTTCTTGGGACTGTAAATGATCCCTTGAAGGCTGCTGCTGATGCTGAGTGCCAGGCTCCACCTCCATGCTGACACAATCCTCCTCCTCCTCCTCCTCGTCCCCTTCCTGTTTGATCGACGGGCACGCAGGAACACAGTCTGGATAAAAGGGGCCTAGAGAGGTAAGAAAGTCCTCCTCCTCCCTTTGTTCTGCCTCAAGTGCCCTGTCCATTATTCCACGCAGCGTGTGCTCCAACAGGTGGACAAGAGGTCCAGTGTCACTGATGCATGCACTGTCACTGCTCACCATCCTCGTGGCTTCCTCAAATGGTGACAGGACAGTGCATGCATCCCTGATCATAGCCCACTGGTGTGGGGAAAAAAAACAAAGTCCCCTGACCCTGTCTGGTGCCATAGTCACATAGGTACTCATTGATGGCCCTCTGCTGCGTCTGCAGCATGGCCAACATTGAGTTCCACCTGGTGGGCATGCCACAGATTAGGCAGTTCTTGGGTAGGTTAAATTCCTTTTGGAGGTCAGCCAGCCGAGCACTGGCATTATATGACCTGTGGAAATGCACACAGACTTTCCTGGCCTGCCTCAGGACATCCTGTAAGCCTGGGTACCTGCCCAAGAATCGCTGCACCACCAAGTTAAGTACCGTCAAACAGGGCACATGGGTCAGTTGTCCCTGTCGGAGGGCGTAGAGGAGTTTGGTGCGATTGTCGCAAACCACCATACCTGCCTTAAGCTGGTGTGGCATCAACCACCTCTGAACCTGCCCCTGCAGAGCTGACAGACTCTCTGCCCCAGTGTGGCTCTTGTCCCTCAAGCACACCAGCTCAAGCACCGCATGGCATCTTTTTGCCTGCGTACTTGCGTAGCCCCTTGAACGCCTATGGAGCACTGCTGGTTCCGAGGACAAATCAGCACAGGAAGAGGCCATGGAGGAAGAAGAGGAGGGGGTGGAGAAGAGAGGTGTGGCAGAATCGCCACTAGTAGAATTTTGGAGGCGTGGTGGCGGAACAACCTCCAACACTACTGCACCCTGTCCTGCATCCTTCCCAGCTGCCAGAAGAATTACCCAGTGCGCAGTGAAAGATGGGTAACGTCCCTGTCCATGCCTGCTGGACCATGAGTCAGTGGTAATGTGCACCCTACCGCTGACTGCCCTGTCCAGCGAGGCCAAGACATTACCTTCCACATGCCGGTAGAAACCTGGAATCGTCTTCCGTGAGAAAAGGGCGTTTGGGAACCTGCCACTGAGGAACTGCACATTACACAAACTCACGGAAGGGGGCAGAGTCTACCAACTGAAAAGGCAGCAGTTGAAGTGCTAGCAATTTAGCCAATCTAGCATTCAATTGCTGGGCATGTGGATGGCTGGGAGCGAACTTCTTTCGGTGGTGCAGCAGCTTCGGCAGGGAAATTTGCCTGGTACAATCTGACGTCGGTGTACCGATAGCATGTTGCCCCCATGTACCTGGCTGTGACACCGCTAATTATATACCTTCATTCCTCTCAGAGAGGACTGAAGGTATAGTGGGGTTGGAGATCCCAGCTGATGAGGAGCAAGGAGAGGTCCTCTTTGTTCTTTGGTGTGGGTCTTTTAGGTACGCTTGCCAACGAACTGCATGGCAGGTCGACATATGTCTGGTCAAGCATGTGGTTCCCAAGTGGGTGATGTTTTGGCCACGCGAGATAAGCTTGAGACATATGTTGCAAATAGCGGTGGGATCTGATGCACTCATCTCAAAAAAGGCCCACACCAAATAACTTTTGGAATAACGCGCAGAGACAGCAGCGCCCTGCACATGCAGAGTTCTGCGGTGTGATGCAGTCAGTGTGCTGCCCTTAAGCTGGCCCCTGGAGGGTATCCTGCCTCGTTGGTGATGTGCCTCCTCCTCCTCTCTCCTATCAGGCACCCACGTGGAGTCAGTGACCTCATCATTCCCTCCCTCCTCATCACTGGAGCAAAGCTGGCAGTATGCTACAGCTGGGGGAACATGACTGCCAGATTGCTGTCCTTCTTGGGTACCCCTTCTCTCTAGGCTCACGTTACTGCCTTCCTCTAGCTGGGTACCATCATCGGAGCCTTCAAAACGCTGGGCATCCTCCTGGAGCATGTACTCAACACTGTGGTCAAACAGTTCGGGGGACTCCTCAGGAGGACATGGTGGGGCTAGGGAAGGAGTGACTGATGCCAAGGGAAGAGGCTGCATTGGCAGTTGCTTTGCCAGACAAAGTACCCTGAGCCTGGGTGAGAGAGGATGAGGACGGCTTGGTCATCCACTCTACCAAGTCTTCCACATGTTGCTGCTCAACACGGCCAGATGCCGAAAAAAAGGACAAGCGTGTCCCATGGCCACGTGGTGATGAGGATGCACCGTCTCCACGACCAGCACTGTTGCCTCTAGACACAGAGCCTGCTTGCCCTCTTTTATTGGATTGTGACTGTCTGCCTCTCCTTGTTGGCCTTCCAGACATACTAATGGCCTGCAGTGAGATGTAGCTGCACAAAGCTGGGATGTGTGTGTGTGTATGTATATATATATATATATATATATATATATATATATATAGATTGATACTGCAGCTAGCAGAATCAACTGCCTGCCTGTAGTATTATTAGTATGAGAACACCAGCAATTGTCTTCAGGTAGCTTTAGGTACACACTGTGCAGAGGACGCACTACACTAACTTGTAAATACTGCAGCTGCCTGCGGTACTAATAGGATCAGAAGAACACCACCAATTTTCTTCAGGTAGCTTTAGTTGCACACTGTGCAGAGGATGCACTACACTAACTTGTAAATACTGCAGCTGCCTGTGGTACTAATAGGATCAGAAGAACACCACCAATTTACTTCAGGTAGCTTTAGTTGCACACTGTGCAGAGGATGCACTACACTAACTGTAAATACTGTAGCTGCCTGTGGTACTAATAGGATCAGAAGAACACCAGCAATTTTCTTCAGGTAGGTGTAAATACTATAAAAACACCTGTCCACCTGTCAGTAGGAAGAGAATAACAGGAACAGATCTAGCTAAACTGAATACAGTGTATATGCCCCATTTGAAGGACTTTTGTCCGAAACATGTCGGGTTGTTATGCTCTGTGCTTTTGACACTACGCAAATTTTATATACTCATTTTTTTATGTGATCACTTTTTGCATCTACCTGGCCGGTGGATTGCATGTTTTAAATCTTGGCTTTTTAAATAAATTCATATTTCGATTTATGCACTATGGGGAGCCCCTCCTTTTCTTTTCTTTTTTTTCCTCATGCTTTGATATGTCATGCTCTGGAGCCTGTGTATTCCATCCAGCTGACAACTTCATTTGAGGGCAAGCACGCTTGCTTGCTGGACATTCTACCAAGTCCCCCCACCGCTGTGGATGAAATTATTGAAGTACACCTCCATTATCTCCTTCTATCAAACACCTGTCGGATTGAATGATCCATACGCCCGATTGACCCACCGCTGTATGTTGAGTGTGTCCACCCTCTCTGGTAAGCGTACCTGACACTTTTCAGCTTTCCTCCTGCATGTTGGTATATGTCACAGGAAGAAGTCTGCTTTGCCACATCTCTTGGGTAGAAAAGGCATCACTTTCACAACTTTGAAGTCTTTTTGGGACCTTACTGCACTTATCTTCTTATCACGGACATTTTTTTTTTTTTTACTGTTTTTTTCACAGGATATGGTATTGAAGAGTACTCTCTTATTACAGACAGTTTTTTGTTGTTTTTTTTTCACAGGATATTGGAAATAATATTTTGTTTATGTACACATTGGCAGTATTGGTATAGGATTCACAATTTATTTTTCTCATCTAATTTATAAATTGTCACCAGTTCCACATTCATCCCTGTGTGATGTTGTGGATACTTACACTTTGTAAATTTGCACTGCATTTATATATTTCTGTTATCACTTTGTAATACAGTTCACTAAGCTGTTGATGCTGGCTGCTAAATTATTGGATTTGTTTTTTTAACACTAGTAGCGCGGCTTTGTTTTTTATTTCTCTCACTAACATATTGAGTTCAGAATCAAATAAACCAAGAATAGTCTTTACATATATCCTGGGAGATATTGTGGATAAATATTGCTGTTCCATTTTAAGTAATCCAAGATATATTTTCTCAGTCACTATTTCTAATATGGCATATACAGGGTTCCCAGAGTCTGTGTGTCTTGGGGGACATGGACCTAAATCTAAAGTAACACCACCTCAAGGGTCCCCAGGCATACAGCTCACAAAGAGAACCGTTCCCCCAAATGCCAGGGCCCATAATCGGTAGGCAAGAGGCCAGCATTCAGTCCCCTCCAAAAGCCTCTGTCCCGGGTGAGTCTGTCACATTTCTCCCCTATCAAAAGTTGACTATCAAGGTCCCAGACCTCCACCTGGTCTGGACATGCTTTAGTCAGGCAGAGTGAACTCACATAGTCTGTCTGCATGATCTCCTTTCTTGGCTGCAAGGAATAGTTGCCCTCAGTAGGTGTGGGGCAGAGGTTGTTGACTCTGTCCAGCTGCCAGCGCTTTAGCTGGGTGGTGTTTACCATTCCATGGCCTGGCCTGTTGCTGGACAGAGGGACCCACTGCCCCAGTTCCTTGAAGCTGAGAAGAAACTGTAGGTGCTAGGCAAAGGCCAGCGGTACTCTGCCCTGTTGCCAGCGATTCAGCTGTGAGTAGAAGCTGCACTACATCAGCTTGTTGCTGGGGAGATGGGCCGTCTGCCCCAGCTCCCTGGAACTCCACAGTTGTTGCCGTTGCTGGGCAGAGTTTGGTAGCACTCTGCCCTGTTGCCAGCTTTTCTGCTGGGGACTCCACATCATCCGCTTTGGCTAACCATTGGGGCAGGAGGCTGGATTCCTCCACTCCCAAACTGTGTAGCTGCCATTGGGGAGGTGAGCTGGCTGCTTCTTTTTCAGTTCCCTCATCTGGCTGCTGGGACGACATGTCTATGGTACTGTCTCCCAAGTGCACTGATCTTTGCTGGGGAGGAAAGACCGCTTTCTCCACCCTGGCCAACTGTCGGGGAGGGACAACGAACACCTCCTCTCCCTTCTCCCGCTGTATCTGCTGCTGGGAAGTGATTGCCACCTTCTCACCCTGAGCCTCCGACACTGCCACAGGTGTGGGGCAGAGGTCTTGGACCCTCTTTCTGGTGACCGGAACTTCAGCTGGGGAAGTTCCTTGCAACTCCACAGATACTGCTGTTGGTGCTGGGCAGAGCACAGTGAAGCTTGGCCCTGATACCAGCTCTTCTGCTGGAGGCTCATCAGATTGTTCTTTCTCAGCAGAAAAGTCTATCAAATCCCCTCTCTCTTCAACTGGTGTCTGGGGATAGAGGTTCACAATCTCCTGTCTGTGGAACCCAAAAGATGCTATCGGTGCTGGGCAGAGGTTGGCAGAGCTCTGCCCTGTTAGCAGTTCAGCTTTGGGGGTGGCAATCTTCAGATTTTCCACTGCCGATTCTCTGGCATGCTGCTGGACAGGCACATTCCTCCATTCAAGATCATCCCATGCAGAAACAGGAACATCAAGGTCAGTCAGCACTTGCTGCATCCGCCATAAGACCTCCGCGTCTATAGCTGCGGGGGCAGGTTGGCAAAGAACACTGTTACTCTGCAACATTGCCGACTCTTTAGCCAGGATTTCAGAGTTGTCAACTGGTATTTCCTGATAGTCCCAGGCAAAGGAAGCCCAGCCCTGGTGCTGAGCAGAGTCTAGCAGCCGTCTGTAGGCGATTTCCAGCTCCCATTCCTGAACGTCCAGCAAATCTATATCTTCCAATGCCCAGTGCACTTCCAAGACTTTCATTAGCCCTTCTCTGAAATCCATAATTTCATCCAACCGCCACTCCAAATCACTCCCAAAGTTAGGGTCCCCTGTCAGCTTCACATACAGTCCCAGGCCGCCGTAGCCAAAGCCTTTTGTTGGGCTGTCATCAGCTATCCAAGGGCATGCTTGGGATACATGCCACCGGAGGGCTCTGTAGCTCTCATCCAGACGCATCTCTGCCCAGATCAGCCTGCTTAATTCAGCTGTCTGCTCCTTGTGCGTTTTTTCTTCCAAAAACAGCACCCGCAATCCATACTGCGACCAGTACCTTTCCTGGATGGAGGAGAGAACTTTTCCCTGGTATTGCTGCTCACGGGCTAGAGCTTCCTTCCAGAGTTTGCAGCGGATAGAATCAAACCATCCCAGCAGGACCTGCTCTGATACTGGTCCTCTGTGCTGTATCTGCATCTCTCGCAACCACCTTCTGAATTCCTCTTCCTCTCCTATCCTCTCCTGCTATGCGGACCTTGGATCCAGGTGTAAGTTTGGATGTCCCAGACTGTAGGAAGCGTCCCACTGCTTGCCACCAATGTAACGAAACGTTTCACACTCCGCTTGAGTGCTTTTGTCATACCACTTCCTCCCTGTCTGAATATAGATATCAGATATTCCAACCGCTCACAAGCACAAAACAAGATGATACTTTTTTAGTTGCAACTGTAACCAGAAACAGAATTAACATGAGCTAATTAACTAATCCCTTAAAGCAGCCGATGTGAATCCATGCCCTCCTGAGCATTGTTATGATTAATTTGTTGTCACCAAGCTTCACATAGTAGATTATATATTATCATAAGTATAACACAGGACACCTTCATACAAAAGCAGGAGTCAGCCTATCTCCTACGTTGTACAGAGGTCAATGTGATCAGCTCTCTCAACTAACATGTTGAGTTCAGAATCAAACCAAGAATAGTCTTTTTACATATATCCTGGGAGATATTGTGGATAAATATTACTGTCCCATTTTAAGTAATCCAAGATATATTTTCTCAGTCGCCATTTCTAATATGGCATATACAGGGTTCCCAGAGTCTGTGTGTCTTGGGGAACATGGACCGGAATCTAAAGTAACACCACCTCAAGAGTCCCCAGGCATACAGCACACAAAGAGCACCATTTCCCCAAATGCCAGGGCCCATAATCGGTAGGCAAGACACCAGCATTCAGTCCCCTCCAAAAGCCTCTCTCCCGCTTGAGTCTGTCACAAAGGACTCAATAAAAAAATTTCATAAAATATGGGATTTGTGGCTGGGCATGCCCGGGATGACTCCTTTTATAATAGCAGATGGAACTCCAGTGTTGGATGGTTCTTTTTCAAATTATCGAAAATGTGAGGAAGGAAAAGTGAAAGAGGGTGGAATAAGGGAAAGTAAATAAAAGGCAGGAGGAAAAAAGGGGAGAGAAAGGGAGAGGGAAGAGAGAGGTGGAAAAAAGAGGAAATGGAGAGGGCGAAGAAAGGGGAAAAAAAAAAGTGAAGAAAGGGGGAAAAAGAGAAAGTAAGAGGGATATGTTTAGGATATAAATGGATTGTACAGATAGGCGTACCTATAGATATATATGACTGTTGGTCTTATTGCAGTGGAGATTTTTTCCCATGGATGGATATAGGATGAGGTAGATAAAACGGGGAGAGAAGACAGGGGAAAGGGGATGAGTTATTTACACGAATGATAGTGTTGATGTAATTAAGAGAAAGGTGGTGTATGATTGTTAGTTTATTTTATTTATTTATTTTTTTTAATGTGTATTTAGTTGTTTTTGTTCTAAGTGCTGTAAACTAAAATTGGTGTTAATAAAAATTATGAATTGAAAAAAAAAAACAGACCAATGCTTGCGATTGCCTTTGCATGCAAGGACGGCAGGATAGGGGTGCTTTTAGTTTTTTTTTATTGTTTTAGTTTTTCTTTTTTTTTTTTTTTTTTTCAAAAAGTTTTTATTAAGATGTAAAAATTTTTTTTTTACAAAGTAATTTGAAAGCAAGGTAACAATGTAGCAAACTAGGGGTTGTAGACATGTATACCAGGGTGAGGTGATTAAAGAAAATGTACGTAGCACAACCGGGTAAAAATTATCAACAAAAGAAGATACCTGGATGGATCTGCGTAAATTAGCTATATCAGAAAACCCCTATTGTTGCAGGAAAATGCGAAGGGGGAACAACTGGAGTTGGGAGGGGTGGGTGGAGAGGAGTAGAGGGGGTAGGGAGGTGTAATAAGTAGTGTTAGCTTCAACTTTAAAGTAAGGGGGGGGCTCCATGACCAAAATGGGAGCAGTTTAAGGTGAGATTCTGCACACTGTTGGTAGAGATGGATGGTTTAGGCGGGTAGACATCCTGAAGTGAGATTTGCGTTGCAGGCCGAAGCCGGAAGGAGCTAGAGACCATTGGTTGTGGGATTCCCAATAGGAGGGTCCATGGCCTCTAGATTCGGGGTTAAAGTTCTGTAGTAATAGAATGTAAATTGATTGAGGTTGGCTTGTTCCTCTGGAGAAAGAGCTGAAAGCATAAAGGTTTGCCATCTGGAAAAGAAGCGAGAGCAGGATTTGGCATGGTGGAAATCAGTGTTGAGACGATCCTTAAATAGTAGGAAAAGGAGCTCTTATTTGATTTGAGCAATGGTAGGAGAGTGAGAGGAAGTCCAGCATTTCAGTATAGTTCTCCGTGCAAGTAGGAGACAGATCAAAGACCAGTCTTTGTGGGAGACAGGCTCTTTGGGGATTTCACTGGTATTCGTTTTGGTAGTTTGAGACCATGGCAGCAGTTGAGGGTCCCAATGACCGAAGATGAGCAGCAGTGGGTCCTTAGGTAGCTTTAGTAGGGTAACTTCAAAAATGTAGGATAGGACTTGGTCCAAGAAAATGGATATAGAGGAGCAAGTCCAGAAGCGATTTGCCAGGGATGGTCTCGGTTGGTGGCAGAGGGGGCAGCAGGCTTTGCTCTGATCTGTTTTGGTAGATAAGAAAGGTATGTGGGCTTGATGTGTGATCTTTAGTTGAGTTTCTCTCCATACTTCGTTGGGGATGAGCTGATGTATTTTGTTAAGGCCTTGTAGAATTTTGTGCACCAAGTCTGGGTCCGGGAAGTCTTTTTTCCAGTTTGTTACAGAAGAGGAAGTCAGAGGGGGGACGGTCTCTCGTAGGAGAGGTTGGTAGATGTCAGAAATTTAATAGGAGTCGTCCAGGAGCATTCGGTCCGTAATATTAGGTTTAAACCTTTTGTTTTCCTCTTTGCAGGTGGCCTTTAAGAATGCGATGCATTGACCATAGTGGAATGCATGGGCTTGAGGAAGAGAGAAAGATTCTGCAATGTTTGAGAAGGGGAGAGGACGTCCTGTTTTCGTGTCACATAGAGAAGAAAATTTTATGAGTCCTTTTTCCTGCCAGACGGTGAAGGGTTTATGGTCCATCCCAGGGGGGAAGCAAGGATTCCCTTGAATTGGTAGGTGACTGGACATGAAGGGAGACAGTTTGAGGAGTTTTCGAGCTTCTCTCCATGCTATAGCTGTGTCTCTCAGGAGGAGGTTGTGTTGGTAAGGAGGGGGGACTGATTTCCATTTGCAGTGAAGAAGGGCCACTAAGGAGTAGGGGTGAGCCATTTCGGTTTCCATGTGATAATTGGAGTAGCGGGAGGAACATGTTATCCAGTCCAAGCTGGTTCTTAATAGGCATGCCAAGTTATAGGTTCTAATATTTCTGAGGAGATACAAAGAGGAGGGTAGTTTCCCTATTTTGATTCCTAGATAGGTGATGTGGGACTTGGCTACCGAGAAGATGGAGTGTTGAGTCCAGGGTGGATTTAAGAGGGTACCTATAGGGAGGATTTCGCTCTTGTTATAATTGATACGCAGGCCTGAGCAAGATCTAAATTCATCGAAAATCTTTTTGATAGCGTGTATGTCAGAGGAGGGGTCGGATGAGAATATAAGAACATCATCCGCAAAAAGGGATGTGCGCAGGTCGTGTTTACCAATTTTGATGCCATGAAGTGGGGCTGGTTGGGCTAGATATCTGGATAGTGGTTCTAGTGCAATGTTGAAAAGGAGCGGGGACAGTGGACATCCTTGCCGCGTTCCTTTATGGAGCCGAAAGTTTTCTGAGAGTAAGCCTGCCGCCACCAGCCTAGCTGCAGGGGCTGTATACATGGTATTAATGAGGTGGCAGAAGGGGCCTGTGAATCCCATTTTTGACATTGCCAAGGAGAGCCATTTGAAGCTGACATTATCGAATACTTTCTCCGCATCTAACGTGATGATGGCGTAATCTCCGCTTTGGTTATGTTTTGCATGTTCTAAGGCTAGCATGACTTTGCGTATGTTCAGGGTGGCGGTCCTGCCTTTTACAAAGCCAGATTGGGCTGGGTGAATCAGTGAGGGGATGATAGCAGCGAGTCTGGTGGCAATGATCTTAGATAAGATTTTGACATCCAGATTCAGCAGTGAAATTGGTCTATATGAACCTGGCTCTTGGGGGTCTTTGCCTTTCTTGGAAAGTAATTTGATGATGGCCTGATTTCCCGTTTGAAGGTATGATCCGCCGGACCAAATACCGTTGTATACCGAGTGGAGGGTGGGTTCTATGATTTTTTTTGTAGAGTTTTGTAGAATTTGCTAGTGAAACCGTCAGGTCCCGGGGCCTTGGAAGGAGTTAAGTTGTGGATGGTGGTTGAGATTTCTGGGAGAGAGATGGGCGCATTGAGAGTGTCTAGTTGTAGGGGAGTGATTTTTGGGCATGTTGATTTTCTGTAAAAAGGACTGTGCTATTTCTCTATCTATGGGATCAGGGGCGTATAAGGCTGAGTAGTATTTAAGCATGGCATTGTTTATTGTTTGCGGTGTGGAATGTATATTACCGGTACTGTCTCGAAGAGAGGTGATATGGGTTGGACGGAAGGGACCCTTACAGAGTCTGGCTAACAGTTTGCCTGCTTTATTTCCGAATTTATGAAGAGTGGCATCCAAGTGTGCTTTTTTGGTAGATTCAAGGGTGTCCGCCCATGAATCGAAAGCTATCTTGGCTGCCTGCCATTCGTTTCTACTGACAGGGGAGTCATTAGTAATCAGGGAGCATTGTGCCTGATGTAGTCGTGTGCTGGCTGATTTGTAGTTTGTTAAAGTGTTCCGTTTGAAGGAAGTGGCATAGGAGATGATCCGTCCCCTAAGGTATGCTTTACCGGCATCCCAGAAGAAATTCGGATCATTGATATGGGGTGCATTGGTCGTGGCGTATTCAGCTCAAGCTTTCTGAATGAACTGTTGGAAATCAGTGTTGTTGTGTAGGTAGGATGGGAAGCGCCAGATATTGGGGTGGGGAGGTAGATCTAGGTTGTCGAGTGTTACCTCGATGGACGCATGATCAGAGATGGCAATGTCATGTATGGCTGCCCCAGACAGCATAGGGATTAGGTTGTTGGAACCAAAGAAGTAATCGATCCTGGTAAGGACCTGGTGGGGGTTAGAATAAAAGGTGAATTCCCGGTAGACTGGGTGCGAGAGTCGCCAAAGGTCTTGGAAGTGAAGGGATTCCATAGAGGATGCCAAGTGTGTAGGGGTAGTGGGAATGGAACCTGCCCTGGGACGTTTGGGTGGTGATCTGTCGTCAGTCTGGTGGAGAATGTCATTGAAGTCTCCTCCTATTAAGTGTGGAAGATGTGTATTGCTGAGTAGCCATGTAGAGAGTTCGCTATAGAACTGTTTGTTGGGGTTATTAGGGGCGTAGACATTAGATATTACTAGGTCCTTGTTACCTATTTGAACATGTGCTGAAAGAAGACGATCCTGGGTGTCTGCTGTTACGGAGAGGACTGTGCAAGGGAGATTTTTGTGTATTAGCAGAAGAACTCCTGCTTTACGCCCAACTGCATCTGAGCCTATGACTGTGCCCACCCAAAGCTTTTTCATACGGTGGAAGTCTTGGGACAATAAGTGGGATTCCTGGAGTAGGGCGATGTCAGCTTTAAGTCTTTTAAGATGTCTAAGGATCTTCATTCTCTTGTTAGGGGATCTGAGGCCTTTAACGTTCCAGGAGACTATTTTCATATTGGGGGGGGGGTAGAGAGAGGGATTTGGGCCGCTGTTCTAGATTTATCAATGTGTAGGCAGTCAAGTGAAGTAGTGGTTAATTTGATATCAGGATGATAGATTCTGGTCTTGTGATAGTAGTGTAGTGGATGGGAGTAAGGGATAGTGCATGAGCCCCGGGGTTTTTGGGAAAGGGGGGGAATAGAAGTAGGAGAGGGAAACCTGGAAAGAAAACATAACAATCAAACATGTGAACTTCTCTTTTTTCCACATGGGGACACTGTGTAGGTCAGCTCCCAATACAAGACCCTAGGAGAGTGGCATTTGAGCCCCCACTTTAGCGAGAGGAGTATGCTCGGCTGCCTCGGGTCATGTACAGGTGGGGAGATAAAATGTGAAGAAAAAAAAAAAAAGAAAAAAAAAGTACAGTGAGGCCAGGAGGAGAAGTAGAGCAAACAGAAGCATTTTATAACCAAAATAGTATTAATTGTTTAATAAGATAACATGGAGCATAGTAGATGTCATGCGGTCACCTAGGAGCAAAATGGTGGTTGCCACACAGGTAGAGCTTGTGGGCGCCCTTGACGGAGCGAATGACAGAGACATGGTATGTGACTCCCTTTCAGCGAGGTGTGACATGATGGTGTTCTGGGGCCGAGGTCCTGAAGCGTTTATGGGGATTCCTTTCGCTGGCTCCTTTGGTCCAGGGAGCGGTTGAAAGGGGCAGCCTTTGAGGGGGTATGAGGGTGTGAGTCTGCATGCTGAGACCATAAAAAGGCTTCCGCTTCAGAGGGGTCTTAGAAAGATAATTGCTCTCCATTTAGGGTCTTGAGGTGGAGGGTGGCCAGGAAAGCCAGTGTGAACTTGATTTGTTGTTTATGCAGTTCTGTGCACACCTGCTGGAAAGCTTTCCGCTTTTTTGATACCTCAATTGAGTAGTCGGCAAAAATCAGCACCCTTATTCCATCAATTTGGAGTGTGCGGGTTTGTCTGAATTTTTGTAGGATGAGGGCTTTATCTGAGTAATTCAGGTATTTAGCGATTATTGTCAGGGTGTTCAGTGTTAAAGGATCCCATGCGGTGGGCCCGTTCTACGGTGCAGGGGCCTGAAAGGCCTAGTGCTTCAGGGATGCACCTGGCACAGAATTCAGAGAGAGCCTGTGTTTGGAGCGATTCAGGAACACCCACAAATCGCAAGTTGCTCCTTCTGGACCTATTCTCTAAATCATCCAATTTTTGGATAATATATTGATTGGTCTTGTCCTGCGTTTCTTCAGTGGCCTGGGCCTGGTAGAGCTCCTCTTCCACGCTAGATAAGCGGTGCTCCAAATCGTTTAATCTGGTGGTATGCTCTCCTAACTGGGCCTTGATTTGCTTCATCCCTGCATTCACTGCTTTCTCCACAGAGGCAGCAATCATGGGGGATAGCAGAGCTGCCACAGCCTGTGCTATGCGGTCTGTGTCACTGTCTCCTGTGAATTGTGATCCAGGGACCTGTGTATAGATGGCCTGTGGAGTGGAGGCATGTGGTATGGAGGCAGGGATGGATGAGGCATGCAGGGAAGCTTGAGGGGCCGAGCAGCCACTTACCTCCATTGCGGCCGACTGTGTTACTCCAGGAGGCTCCGTGTAGGCCGAAGCCGGGGCCTCGATTTGCGGCCGGGCCGGCAGCGCCGTCAGGGCCGTTTGCGATCGGGTGCCGGTTTTCTCCACAAACCGGTCCATGTGTGGGCGGCAGTCGCCTGGAGGATCCTGTGGATGATTGGGGCGGCTCAGGCTTGTCTAGGCCGATTTAGGGTCTTTCTGCAGGAGCCGAGGAGAGAAGCAGCTACTCCATGCGGCGCCGGAACCGGAAGTCACTGCTTTTTTTTTTTTTTTTTTTTTTTTTTTTTTTAAATATTTTTTAAAATATTTTTTACCATGTCAATTTTATTTTTTTGTATAACTTTTATTGTTATTACAGGGAATGTAAAGCATCTGATCACACCAATATTAGTATTGTCATGTACCAGGTGTGACCAGAACTGTGTGGTTAGCTACAGAGGAACACCAAGCGCATGTGAATGAAAATATGATTTATTAAAGTAAGTGAATAATATATAAATACAACCACCTCCAATATGACACATTGCAATAACCAACCAACAGACAGAGACCCACAAATAACAACAGACAGATAAGTACAATAAATGGGAAATACCAGAATCATAAATAGCCAGGCCACGGTCATACACAGCAGATCAGCAGATGGACAGGGGAAGTTCCAGAAACCTAAACGTAAGCTAGGCCAAGGCCATACACAGGGAGATCAGCAGATGGGGTAAGGAACACAGGACAGGGAGAGGATGGACGGATCAGACTGCAGGGCAGGGATGCAAGGCAACAGGTAGGACAGGATAGGGATCAAGACAGGGAGACAGGATCAGATACACGGGTCACAGGTTCAGGGCACAGGAACAGGTTCAGAATCAGGATCAGATAACAAGCTAGCAGGTCAGGGCGCAAGGACGAAACCAAGGCAAACATGTGAGTGCTTGCTGGGTATTTATATGCCTGTAATTGGCCCTCAAATGACACTTGATTGTAGGAGGCGCTATCTGCTCCATACTGCCAGGATCCATCCGCTGGTGGATGCCAGTACTGCGGCCCAAAGATGACACAACATCAGCAGGAAAAGCTCTCCTGACAGTTCCAAACTGCCAGGAGACACCTGCTGGTGGACCTCAGTACTGCACGCCAAATGACAGATATTACCAGCGGATGGAACTTTTCCTGACAGGTATGCTCTCCCAACTTAAAAATGGTGCTGCTTATATCTGGCAAAACCAAAGTGATGAAATGCTTCTGGTTTCTTAGACCATAGAGGTGATTGGAGCCATTCCAGTCTCCGATCAGCACTATAGTCAGTCAGCGGACTGCCGGGTGCATACTCGGGTTCCCTGGTGGAGAGGGAGAGCCCGATAAAGCTGTTGAAAGCAGCGGGAAAGGGCAGTCCCCTCTCTCTACTTGTAAAAGCAATCCAGCTGGCTGAAAAAAAATGATACCAGGATGATGCCTGCAGCTTCAGGCATCCTCCCAGTATAATTACATAAAGTCCAGTGACGTACCAGTACATTGCTGGTCCTTGTTGGGCATAAATGTAATGTTCTTTTTTTTTTTTTTTTTTTTTCATGCAGCCTGTGGGTTGAACAAAAAAAGAAAACCTAACAAATTCCTCAATTCACATCGATGTGGAGGAAGAAATCTCTGCCAGAAAAAAGTGTGTGGTATGGCCACCATTAGAATATACCGCCCTGCATCCACCCACTTCTGATGCTGGGAATACATGTAATGTTGGTTTTTTTTTTTGTTTTTTTTTTGTTTTTTTTTCATTCAGCCCAGGTGCTGATTCCTCCATTCACATCAATCAATGTCAAATGTTGTTATATCAGGATATAAGTGCAGTGCAAACCAAAACAGTCCATAACGTTGATGAACGAGTCCCAGAATGTAATATCAATGCAATAATGAGAGTAAGTTCGGAGAGTTAATGGACAAGAGGTCCCAGAAAACCTTCACCCATGATGAGATAATCCACAATAGGTGACAGTCCCTCCACCTCTGGTCTTATCTACTCTCACCTTAAAGCATGGAATCCTGAACTAACAGGTAGTCATGCAAGCAGTTCCCAATATATCAATGGGTTGAAATGAATCACACACTCCTTTCCAGACTCCTCAAAAATCAGTAAGGGTGCCAGACCATAAATGATAAAAAAGAAGATCTAAGTGCTCACTGTATGATATTAAAATTTAATTATGTCCAAATGCGGACTACTCACATTTAAAATGATTAGGTACAGCATAAACTACAGACGTGTCTGATTCCGAAGGGCAGCAGAGGGTGACGCCATCCATACGCAGCTCTTCGGGGGAGATCTGTGTATGGATGACGTCACCCGCTGCTACCCTTTGGAATCAGACAGACACATATATATCTAACCTGTTGAATATTGGGGGGTAATACGGCATAGAGGTTCTTTGTTGTCATCTGGTGGATTATCGTATAGGGCCAAGTATTACAGGCTGTCTCTATGTGGCTTGTATCATAGTCCTTTTCTTTGAATTTCTGTGTAAGAAGCTTACTCATGTTCTAAGTAGTCTTCTTTTTTAGTACATGTATGCCTCAGACGACAAAATTGTCCATAGGGGACGTTTTGTATCGACCCAACCTTGGATGGTGATTACTTTTCGCATATAGGTACGAATTCCCTCCACTAGATTTAAAATGAGTTCTAGAAAAGATATCACCATCTGGATCTCCCTGGAGTTCTAAATCCAAGAAGACTAAACACTTGTTATCTATGACATGTGTAAATTATATGCCAAAGGAATTGTTCTTACAATATTCTAGTCACCTTCCCTCCTTGTGTCACTGGCCTTTGACCTCTACAGTACACCTCCAACAATATGGCGGAAGGTATCCAAAACTGCTGACATAGATTCAGTGCGACAGCGGGCCCATGGAAAATGACGTCCAGACTATACTTCCGCTGTCTGGACCGCAAAAAGAAACAACAAACATGGCGTGCGTTCCACTCGTCGCCTATAGGTATGGCAGCACTCCTTAAAGGTAAGGCATCCTTTGAGGTAAACGATTGTGCATAGTATATAATGGAGATGAGGAGTAGAGTGAGTAAGGGAAATAAGATTCATACCCTCGGATGAATTGATCTCATATGGTCTCCGCTAAGACAGTATAGATGCCAGTGCAGGTGCCTTTGCTGCTGTTGATTGGTCTAGTTTGCAACCTGATATCTTCCGTGTACAGATTATTGTGCATGATCTTTGCACACATTCTGCTTGTACACATGGTCATATGTGCGGGGGCGTGGGACTGGAACATGTCTGGCAATCCATGATCTTTAGTATGTCACATCATGTGTGAATCTGCTAGTATGTTGCGAATGTGGTATTGTTGTGCATATGGGCTAGTTTGGCAACAGGTGCACTTTTGGATGCGCACCTTTGGGTGCATGCGTGTGCATGTGTTGTATGCACGGATGCCTTCTACGCATTTATATAGGTGGGTGTGTATATATGTGTATGCATATACAGGGGGTTTCCAAGGTGCCGAGCTAAGGTCCACCTTTGGACCGCCTACCAACAAGGGAGGGGCACTGGAGTAAATCTGATTTGTGCCTCCCAGATGAGCACATGTATTTAAGTAGTTGTAAGAGATGAACAATGTTAGGCTCTGAAGAAGAAGGTGCTACCTTCAAAACACGTCAGCCAGCAGCGGTTTGCACGTCCTCTTCCTAGGATCTGGAGACTATCAGTGGACGGACTGTCACAAGTCAAAGACTGTTTTAAGTGTGATTTTTTTTTTTTTTTTCCATCTACCTTTGTGAGTAGTTTTTAATTGTTTTTTCTTAATAAATGTGTCAAAGGTTAATGCACAAGCCTGGTTTTCTTCTGAAAGCACACCCTGCTGATGTCAGAATAAACAGATCATTGCTGCAGCTTAATGGTGTTCCTGCAAAGCAAACAACAACGGTTAGCAATAAAACACAGTAAGAACAAAACATTAACTCCAAAACAACAACTTTTTGTTACTTGAAATCTGTGCCAAAAAACTATTGAAAAGTATATATGCTGAAGCAAATGCGTTATCTATCCACTGACCACCGCAGGCCCCCACGCTTGGGCATATACATTTCTTTTTTTTCTTCTTTTTTTTTTTTTAAACCAAAATTTTATTGAATGTTTTAAACGGCATACAGAGTAGAAATGCAAAAAAAGGATGGAATATCGTTCAATGATCAACATGTGATGTAGCTGTACAGTTAAGCACAAATGTAAGATTCGGTGAGGAGAACAGACTATGTAGAATAAAACACATACAGAAGTAAACATACTAAATGGTATATAAAGAGTCCCGGACCAGAGAAATTGAGAAGATAGACGCAGGGATGGCATGACATTTCAGGAGAGCACAGTCAGGCTGAAAGAGGAAAAGTTTTTCCCTTTAACGAAAGGGGAGGAGCTGGGAGCAGGGAGGTGTTCGGTGCTTGGTAGGAGAGGGAGAAGGGAACTGTTGTCAGTCTAGAGCGGAGGAGGAGACTATTCACCCACTCTCACCTCTCCCTGTCCTTGCAGTACTATAGAGGTGATGGACGGCTTCATAGCCCAGCTAAGAGCAGCGGTAGCCACACTATGGTTGATAACTGCAGCCAGTCCATGCCTTGAGACTGAAGCAAGATCAGTGCCGAACAGGGGGGGCGCGGTGACTCCACGTGCTCTGCAGTCACGGCCGCTGGAGCCCTTACCTGGTGGTCAGAGGCAGATGCAGCAGCAGAATGATGGGAGAGAACCCCCAACCCCCAGTGCCCAGCGGAACCAGGGATCTGGGAACGAAGACAAGAGAGGGACCCAGCACAGAGGCAGGAGCACAGCAGGGGGGAGCCCAGCACAGCACATGACTCTGCCCCCTGCTCATCGCAGATGTCCAGAACAGGTGGCCAGGGCTGCGGGAGAAGGCCAGAGCAGCCAGTTGGCCCAGCGAAGGAGAAAGGAGCCCTGGGATGCTGGCCAGGCAGCCGGGGCGGCCAGCAGTCCCACGTTGACCAGAAGTGGGACTGTGAGGAGCGCCGTGTCGATGGTGAGCGAAGGCAGAGGTCAAGCGACGAAAGCCCAGACAGGAAGTAAGCACAGGAGTCCATCACGATGGGCAGCGAGCGGGTCTGGCGGGACGGGACGGAGAGAAGGATGGGAACAGCAACGCAGACCCCCGGCAACCAGAGCAGATCCATCTGGGGTGCAGCCAATGGTCGGTCGGAGAGAGGAGAACAGCAACAGATCGGAGGGTGAACTGTCTGGGTCGGAAGGGGGCAAAGACCAGGGACATCTGGCAGCGGTGGATTCCGGAGTGGCGGCTGGTGGGCCCAGTCCTGGGCAGCCTGGGGAGTGTAATTCTCCACTTTCTATTTCTACTTTACTAAAAAATCTGTTGGACCAGGGTAGACAGCAGGGGACAGGTGGTGCAGCAGGGGACGGGGGTGACCGGCCCAATACAGTACAGCCCAAGGATGCAGGACTCAAGACAGGTGGTGGGGGTCTACAGGAATTAGTGGCGGGCCTGCGGGATCTGGTACAGTGCTTTGAGCCGAGCACAAGGGACAGTCCATCGCTGGTGCAGGCATGGGCACCGACACAGGCCCCACCTCTGGCAGCGGGCACTGCCAGGGTCGCAGGCGATCCGCTCGTGACAGCAGCGGGAACGGTTACGGTGGTAGTTGAGTCTCCCTGTTTACCAGCCAGCGTTTCAGCTCCGGACAGCCAGGGAAAGACAGGGGAGAAAAAGGCTGACTCGGTCAGGTTGGCAGATTCCGCAAAAAGTGAAGTTTGTCTGTTTTGAGGGCCCCCTGGGTGCCCATCTCAAAACAGAGGTAAAGCAAAAAAATCTGAAAGGGGGAATATGTGGAGATCTTCACATTATTGCCATTATAGAAATTCAACCTGGACAGATTGAAGCCAGAAGAAAGCAAGACGGAAGATGAGGAAAAACGGAGATACCGGTTAATTCCTCGTACTTTTTCGAACTGGCTACAGACGTTCGCCATATTGGCAAGTGTGGTAGGGGAAAAGACCCCCAAACACTGCTCGGCTCTGTTCGTTTATCTAGAGGCCATTAGTGAAGCACACCAGACGTACAGTGGTGTGGCATGGCTACGGTATGACGAACAGTTTCGACAACAGATGGCCGTCCGACCCTCGCTTCGCTGGGACCACAAAGACATCAGCCTGTGGATGAAGCTTATGACAGCGGCGTGGGCTCCTAATCAGTTTTTTCAGGCAGGGGTCGGAGGTAAAGCAGCCCCAGGACAACAGACCGAAAAAAGATGGGGCTTCTGTTGACAGTTCAATGAGGGTACGTGTAAGTTTGGGGCAAACTGTCTCTTCAAACACACGTGTTCAGGCTGTGGGGGATCCCATGCACTGTCACGGTGCTTCAGAAAAGGAAAAGGACGTGCCGGAGAGTCTGCGAGTAAGAGGGATGACGCCGGTGCGGATGGAAAGGATGCTTCCTTTCCTCAGTAAATACCCCAACTGAAACGTGGCTCAGCTGTTAGAAAAGCTGCAAAGAATTTACATTTGGCTCTGCTTCATCCTGCAGTGGTTTCTGAAAAACTCGGGAAGGAATTTGCTTTGGGGCACATGTCCGGACCTTTTAGTAAGGTTCCTCTTTGCCTGGTAATCTCTCCACTGGGAGTAGTTCCCAAAAAAGAGCCAAACAAGTTTGGATTGATTCACCACCTTTCCTTTCCGAAGGGTGGGTCGGTCAATGATTCAATTGCTCCCGAGGAGTGTGCGGTAACATCGTTTGATGCAGTGGTAGCATAGATGTGGCGTTATGGGTAAGGGTCAACGATGGTGAAAGCGGATATTGAATCAGCTTTCCGGCTCTTGCCAGTTCATCCAGACAGCTTTCGGTTGCTGGGCTGCACATGGAATGGGGCATACTATGTGGTTCGTTGTCTACCGATGGGATGCTCCATCTCATGTGCCTTCTTTGAAATGTTTAGCTAGTTTTTGGAATGGGCAGTACGGGACCTTTCCGGCATCAACTCGGTCATTCACTATCTGGATGACTTCTTATGTGTTGGAACGGCAGGTTCCAACATTTGCGCCGTCCTGTTGGGGACTTTACAACATATGGCAGAACGTTTCCGGGTCTCGTTCGCTCGGGAAAAACAGAGGGCCCCACATCAACCATTATTTTCCTGGGAATTTAAGTAGATTCGATTGGGATGGAATGCTTGGTTGCCAAGGGACAAGTTGGAGAAGCTCAAGGCTGAAGTGCGAGGGACCAGCGGAATACGCAAGTTACAGTTATGTCAGCTACAATCTTTGCTGGGGAAGCTAAATTTTGCTTGTCCAATAATCCCCATGGGTAGGGTTTTTTTGCCGCCGGCTGGCGGCAGCAACCGCGGGAGCAGGGCGCCCACTCACTTCATGAGCCTCAACAAGGAACACAGAGGATATGTGATATTAGTCGTTCAATGGGCGTGCTCTCTGGATGTCAGGTCCCATCAGCAATTTAGATTTGGAGCTATTCACGGATGCTCCAGGGTCCACGGGTTTTGGAGCCTTTTTCAGGGGACAATAGATTTGAGCTTGTTTTCCCCCAGCTTGGGGCGAGGCCGGTTTCTTGAAGAACCTAGTTCTCCTGGAACTGTTTCTGATTGTAGTAGCAATGGAAATATGGGGGGAATCCTTCCGCAAATTGAAGGTTCGTCTTAACTGAGACAACCTAGGGGTGGTTCAGGTGGTTAATCGCCTGTTGGCAGCATCCATGCCGGTGGTCAGGTTGTTGTGAAATTTGGTACTACGCTGTTTGCAACTGAATGCGTTCATTTATGCTGTACACTTACCAGGGGTCAAACACTTTGGCTGACGCTTTGTCTCGTTTTCAGTGGGACAGGTTCCGGGAGTTGGCACCAGAAGCAGAGCAACACGGGGTCGCCTGTCCCAACTGGATGTGGGACATTGCCTTGGGAACACAGCGAAGTGGATTCAGCGCTCCGTGAGTACGGCTACTTGGAATGCCCACTCAAAGGTATGAGAGAAAGAATGGCAAGAATGGTTTGCTTGCTTGAACAAGCTTGAGTTTGCCTCAAAGTGTCAAGAGGTGGCCCAAGCAGTCCTCTATTTTATTAATATGGGATTGGAGAGGGGTATCTCGGCAGCTGTCATTGACCGCAAGTTGGCAGGTTTGGCCTTTTTTTTTAAATGGCAAGGGCAACGGGACTATACCAAGGATTTCAGGGTAAAACAAACAGTGAAGGGGTACAGGAGGGAGCATAAGAAGAGGGATGGCCGGCGCCCAGTCTCGTTTGACATGTTACAGGTTTTGATTTCTAGTTTGCATAAGGTTTGCAGCTCAGTTTATGAATGTGCTCTATTCCATGCGGCCTTTGCACTGGCTTTCTTTGGGACATTACGGATAAGTGAGCTGGTCAGTCCTTCAAAAAGGGTTCAAGGGGGGATTATTTTCAGGATTCGATCAGAATTTGGGTCAAACGATCAAAAACCGACCAGACCGGCAAGGGCATACACCTCGAAGTGTTCCGAATTGCGGAGTTACACATCTGCCCTGTAAGGGCGGTGGAATCCTTCCGGGACATGTGACCTGGGGTTGCTGGTTCTTTTCTAATACACAGAGACGGTGCGTCCTTGTCAAGGTTCCAGTTCATATCGGTGTTCTGAAAATGTGTGACAGCAGCTGGGTATGACCCGAAAAGTTACTCTTCCCATTCTTTCCGAATAGGGGCAGCCACAGAGGCTTCCAGGGCTGGTCTTAGTCAGGATGCAGTCAGGCACATTGGAAGGTGGGACTCGGACAGATTTAAGCTGTATATTCGCCCACATCTTATGCAGAATTAGGTCTCACGTGGGTTTTCGGGTTCTTTTATTATATTGTATTGGTTATGGGTATTTTATGTTTTTTTGTATTGTCATCTTTCTTGTTCACAGGTGGAGAGGTGGGCCTAGTTTGGATAGTGGGTCACTCCTACGTTCACTGGGGGGCCAGATGAGCTGATATTCGGCCGAACGGTAGGCAGTTGCGTATCCCCAGGCAGGAAGCTCAGGTCAGATGGATCGGGGTCCCAGGCATGCGGTGGAACAGGGTGCTGGGTGAAGTACACAGGTTCTCCCGTTTGGACAGGGCTCCGGACGTTTTAGTGCTACATGTAGGGGGGAACGATATGGGAGCCAGATCTATGAGGGACCTCATAAGGGACGTAAAATGTGATTTATTTTTTTTATTTATTTTTTTTACGGTCGGGCAGGACATTGTAGCGGTGGGCTTGGTCAGCAAAAAAGGTGGACAGGGCCCGAATCAAAGTAAATAAGGAAGTGAACAGGTTCATTATTAGAAACGGGGGCTTGGCCATACGTCATAGAGAGCTGGAGGTGGATACATGGAGGTATCTAAGGAGTGATGGGGTACACCTGTAACGATGTGCGAACTGATCTGTGGGCACTAGGCTTACAAGAAGGCATACAGTGAGGGCTGAGGGTGTGGAGGTGCACGCAAGGGTAAGGTATTACCCCTTTCATACTGTGGCTATGTTGGGTCTTTGGAGGAGGAGAAGATAGATGTTACATGTATTGAACATGTTAGTACCCATCTATGGTATGGGGTTTTCTGTTACTTTCAGGTTAACGAGGGGTTAACCTGGAAGGGGTAAAAGGTAAGTCACTGCGAGGATTGGGTACCGTCTCCGAGTCAGGGGGCTGTCGACTGGAGGCCTAAAGTTTAAAGAAGTTCTTCGCAGTGACCAGTGGTGTGTTGTTTCCCTCTTTGACCCCAAAAAAGTTTAAGTTTATTAATGGTTATTTATGAAAAATGTTATTTATTTAATTTTATAGTTTGTTAATAAAAAAGCAATATGAAATATGTTGGTGCGCTTATCAAACTATCCCCATCTGTTGGAGTGGTGCTTATATATAAAATCCTAAACCATAAAAATACCCTGATATCATAATCAGTAAAGTGAATAGGTGCAAATAAATAATCAATCAATAAAGTGAATAAATGCAAAAAAAAGCATCAAAAAACATATACCCTGATTACACAGTCAGTAAAGTGAATAGGTGCAAATAAATATATCAATCAATAAAGTGAATAAATGCAAATAGATGCATCAAAAACGTATAAGGGAACACACATTCCTAGATATATGTAGATGGAAAAAAAAATTAAATAGTGTCTGTTTGTGTTAATCCAGCTGAGGTCTAAATGTCCAGTCAATTGCCTTTTATGAACTTGCTTGTATTTGAATTCTCACAGATCACAGTTGTATGGTGAATTACATTTGCAAGGTCATGATTCACATACAGATAAAAGAAAAACCATCATTGCACAGTGTTTTTAAATGCTACAAGACTGGACAAACAATGTAATCCACTCACACATTTGCAGTAGCTGAATCGCTTTTGTTATAATGGTCAGACAGCTTCACTGCTCATAAAGCTATCGCTGTGTTTGCTGAACACTATGCGAAGACTTCACTGACGACTCCTCCCCACACGTATCATCACGTCACATGACTTTCTCAAGGGTAGTCATGTTACCGGCCAAGCTTCCTATTTAAGCTATGGACGGCATATTAGTTGCCATAGTGACCATTCCATTAAGTCTGCATTACCGCAATACTTGTTTTTAGTAATAGATTACACAATGTAACATTTAATAATACAACTTTTAAAAGACACAAGTTAAAATCAAATTTGGAATTAAGAAACAATTATTCACTAAAAGAAACATTATTCACTAAAATGATCTATTGAACACAGACTTCAGGCTCCCCCCCATGGTCAAACTTGGTATTTATATCCAAAGTAAATAATAGATGACAATAATCCATAGTGCTATGCCCTCCAGCGGTGAGTATTAAGTATAATATCATGAGCGAGAAGCATGCGTAGATAAGTCTAATTCAACCACAAATGAATTTAAAATTATTAAAATACACACATCACAGCCTCCATATTATGGTTATATAATCTTTATAATATAGGACCCTTAATACCATTCCCTCCTGTAATGAGCCATGGGAAAAAAACACTTAAAATAAATATATTTAAAAACCAAAAGAGGTAAAATTTAAAAACTAAAAATCTGAAATAAAACAATTCAAGTCAAAATCAATATTCAAGCCCCTCGGCGATAAAGTGCACATTTCAAAGATCCATCTCGATTCACTTTTACTTAACTCTCTGATCTTATTACTACCCCTCCAGTGGGGTTGGTACTTATCAATAGCCCAGAATTTTATGTGAGCAGGATCTTTATTATGATGTAGTGCAATATGGCAGGATACACTGTGTTTGGGGTAGCCACTTCTAATATTTTGTATATGTTCCCGTATGCGTTTCCATAAGGGACGTTTAGTTCATCCTATATACTGCAGTAAACGTGTACACTGCAACACATACACCACCCCTTCCATCCTGCAAGTAGTAAAATCCTTGAATACATACTCTTCGTTGGTACTTGTGGAAATAAAATTTGTGAATTTTTGCCATTAAGGTTTGTATTGCTGCATGTGTAACACCTTCTGCAGGGATAAAAACCTTTTCCCTGAAAAAAAGTTAGGTCATTAGACCTCTTAGGTGGATCTGGGACATTTTTTGCAACTAAGTCTCTCAGAGTTGGAGCCCTCCGGTGAGTAAAACGTGCTTTCTCCGGTAAAATTGATTGCAATTGTCTGTCAGCTAAAAGAAGTGACCAATGCCTTTTGATAATCTGTTCAATTTGTTTATGTTGTGTATTAAAATTCATAATTTAAGGGAATTTCTTGATATTTTTTAGACTCCTTTACTTTATCCTGTATAAGTTTCTCCTGTGGAATATCATATACTTTCTGTATTTTATCTTCTATAACGTTTTTATTATATCCGTTACTTGTAAATTTATTTCCTATAATTTTTGCTTGTTCCAAATAATCATTTTGGCTGGAACAGTTCCTTCTCAGACGTATCAGCTGGCCTTTAGGTATGTAAATAAGCCAGGGTTCATGGTGGCAACTGTCTACCGATCTATAACTGTTCCTTTCCACAGGTTTGAAGAAAGTTTTTGTAGTTAGTATTCCCTCCTCTTGACATATTTCCAGATCAAGGAAGTGAACCTTTTCATTACTAATTTCATAAGTAAGTTTAATATTTTTCTGATTATTAAATTTTTCAAAAAATTGTACCAAACTATTTTCATCCCCCTTCCATATGACTATACAGTGGTCTATAAACCTTCTGTAAAGGATCAAATCTTCAGGAAGGTCAGCGTATATGGCCTATTCCTCCCACTTCGCCATAAATATATTTGCAACACTTGGTGCATACTTAGCACCCATCCCAATGCCATTCAATTGCCTATAATATTCATTATTATTCCAAAAATAATTGTGTTGCAAGCCAAAAGCCAAAGACCTCAGAATAAATCTCTTTTGCTTCGAGATCAAATTAGTAAACTTATCTAGAGCCCATTTAGTAGATTGAATGGCTTCATCATGATCTATTATCGTATACAGCGATGATACATCTGCTGTGGCGATTAAATACTTATGTTGGGGTACCAAATCTGTTTCATTTAGTATCTGAATAGGGTGTTTTGTATCTCTCAAGTACGCACATGTTTGTGGCACTAAAGGCTGTATAAATTTATCTACATATCCTCCCAGTATAGAGTTTATAGATTGTATTCCATTAATTATAGGTCTTCCTGGAGGATTTAGTGGATTCTTGTGGATCTTTGGTACTGTACAAATAATGGGCACCCTGTACACCTCAGGTACCAAATATTTCTTTTCCTTCTTTGTTAGAATATCCTTCATACTTCTGTAACACCCTCCTACTTAGGTGTGTGCTAGATTAGATAGTTAGGTTTAAAGTTAGGCCAAATTACCAGTGTTTTACCCTGTGGTGTAAGCTGGTGAGTTTGACTGGCATGGGAGGTTGATTAGAGTAGAGGAAGGTGTGGCCACCTGCACTCTGCCTGTGTAATTTCCACCTCTTTCTAAGAAATGTTCTGGAAAGTGGGAGGAATAAAGGACTGGAGTGACAGGCAGTCTTTTGGAGACCCCTCTGGTCCAATCATTAATTTGCTTGTGCAGATGCGGGACTTTTATATAAGGGAAGGTCACATGCTCCTTGGGGAGTTGGTCTGTGGGAGTTTGGAGATCCAGAGAAGAAGGATGTAGAGACTAAAACAGCTTTGGTGCTCTCCCCTGCGGGGGGGGGGGGGGGGGGGGCGGGGAAATATGACTGTGGAGATGGGACATCAGGAGAAACGTTGGGAAGGTTGCTACTACTGATACACAAGGACTGGGAGAGGATTTTCTGTGGAATCATGGACGATCGCTCGGTAACACATGTGAGTGTAACCCAGGGGAACAGTGCTTCCAAGAGGCTTTAGGTTAGGGGTTAGAGTGCGGGTCCAGGAAAAGGTATAAGAAGTGGGCCTTAGAGAACTAACACCCTGGAGAAATCCAAAAAGTCGCCTCTCTGGACTTTATTCAGAGTATCGTCCTTAGAGTTAAATTGGAAGTGCTGTGCAGTCAGGAAATAGTGACTAACAGGAGGAAGGAAAGATGCATTACACATTTTGGGAACCAGTGCAAGATGAGAGTTCTCCACAAAGGCTTCATATATTCTGGATTGAATGTTGTATTCTCATTGCCTAAATCATTGGGAGTTATTCAGAGTGGCTCTTCAATGCAATGCAGCATTAAACACCAGAAACTAAATAAAGTTGTTTAAAGTTTAACTGTTCGTGGACTGTTTGCGTGTCAATCTGTGAAGGAAAGGGGGTAACGGGAACACACTTCAGGAAAGAACGAACTACCAGGCAGCTCCTACGGGGGTAGTGCGCTTCATGGAGGTCCCACCGAGATTTTACTATCCTGAAAGTCTGTTACCCTAAGCAACCTCTCAGACAGTTCCAGCAATACAGTGACTGTATCCCGGATATTCCTAGGGGACCATTGCAGGCGGAACCTTGCCATATACAGAGATGCCTGGCATGGGTACAGCGCCAGCATCACCACTGATTGCTACAATTTATCCTGCTACACAGTCAGGAATGTGATGGAGTTGTGGGTGCTGCTGTTGCCCTTGGAAACATGGACACAGGGGGTGGTGTGGTATTGGAGACAATACAGGGACTATTTCTCTTACAGTTGGGGCATCACAAGGAACATTTCCACTGTGAAAAAGTCAGTTTGCTGCTGTAACCTGCAGTTCTACAGAGCCTGCCACCAGGTGTCGCTATGGTGCGGCAAACAAATGTTGTGTTACAGTTCCTCGCGCGCTGAGCCAACAAGCTGAGGGGTGGAGCCACGCCCAGGAGGAGAGAGTGCCAGCGTTCAGTGTGCCACGCGCCATACACAAGGCGGAGGAAGATGGCGGCATGTGTTCAGAGCACAGCCACTATGCAGCGATCAACTGATCAGCAGGACCAAGTCCTCGTGGACACCGGCATTCGCCTGTAACTCACCGGAGGAATGGCGCTTGAAGTATTGGAGGGTGTGGAGAGGCTCTGTATGCTGTGCCCTGCATGTCGGAAGCCTACAGTGGGAGTCTGTGCTTGGGCCCGCTGTGGACATTGCGGATCACAGCTGACACACCTGGGACCTGTACAGCAAGAGGTCCGGTACTACTATGCCAGTCCTAAAACCGGACTTTGTCAGCCTCAAGTACAGATGGCCAGAGGGGCCGGAGAGGGCCGAGGGTCACCTGCACCTGCAACAGAGGAGTTCCAGTCTGGTTCAAGGAAATCGGAGGTGCCGGAGGTTCAGGTAGGACCTGTTGGGGAAGCCTGTGACTTGGCCAGGGACCCGGGGACTGAGAGTGTGTTTGGGAAATCCCTGGAAGCATCCCCTGAAGTGCCGGTCAGTTTAAAAAAGCCCCTTGTTAAACCCGTTCGGAAGGAGTCACCGTCAATAGAGGGGGATCCCTCGGGTGAGCCGGACGGGGCCGATAAGGGCCGGGCTGTAGACTGGGGATCACCAGAAATGCTGGACAGGTATGGGTCTGTTGAGCGCCTGTTTGAATGGTCATCCCAGAGGAAGGAAATTCTAGTGAGGAGGATGAATTGTTCCTGGAAAGCTCTACATCAATGGAGGCTTCTACAGGAGCTACAAGGGATACATCTATCTTCATTAAACCTTCCGTCCCCCCATCAGACTTTCATCAAAATTTTCAAAGACTCCCTCTTATGCATCATCCTCATACCAGCAAAAGGCTATCAAGGCCCCGGATTCATATGTTCTGCCCGGGCAGGGAAAGTTCAAAAGAATTGCCTCGCTTATCCAGATTTCAGAGGGATGTCCAAAAGAGGGTAGCACAAGAGTGGGGATTTCATTACCCCTATGTTCCGGAATCAATAATGGACATTATAGAGGCTTCTCGAGAACCATGGGAAGGAGATTTGGTGTGGGACTATTTGCACGTGCCTAAGCCTCAACGTACCCCAGATAGTGAAGTATCGGTCAGATTCCAGGATATCTTCAGAGAATGGAAACTGGGGAGGGATATTTACAAGGACAGAGTTTTGGTCTTTAAGGCTGGACAACACACACGCAGTTTTTCCATTTACATGAAAGAAACAGGGGATTCTCGGAAAAGGCTACGCGATCCTCGCTACTATCTGTGAGCAGGATTCTGGTGTAAGAGCCACCACAAAATATGTTCAAAGTTTCTACCCAATGACAAGTGCGTAGCTGTACTAGGGTGGGTTTTTCCCAAAGACTACCTATACAGCGCATCAGCCTCAGTGCCTACCTGATCAGTAAGGACACCTTTCTGCTGCTGACCCTGTTTGTCCCTTTGTTTGTTCAAGTAAAATGTTATGAACTCCCGGTTGGAGTCATTCAGAAAATGTTTGTGCTTATGGACTTAAAAGTGTATACCTGGCGTGACTGCGCAGGCTCTGTTCTGCAGGAGTCTTTAGACTTCTTTTGAGGGAACAGCAGTCCTGGTGTTATTACATATGCCAATTGTCCCGTACACATGGTCGGACTTTGTTCGGACATTCTGACAACAAAATCCTAGGATTTTTTCCGACGGATGTTGGCTCAAACTAGTTTTGCGTACACATGGTCGCACAAAGTTGTCGGAATTTCCGATCGGCAACAACGCGGTGACGTCAACCACGTACGACGAGACTAGAAAAGGCCAGTTCAGAACCAAGCGCGGCACCCTTTGGGCTCCTTTTGCTAATCTCGTGTTAGTAAAAGTTTGGTGAGAGACGATTCCCGCTTTTTCAGACTCGTGGCTTTCAGATCGTTTTCTGCGGTTCAGTTTGTGCTTGTGGGTTTGTATCTGCTCTTCAGTGCGTGCATGCAAGTTCCGCGTGACTTATAGTCATTGTGTTCTTGTTCGTTCGTTACTGTTTTTCAGGTCGCTCTTCACAGGCCTTGCTGTTCTTCAGTGCGTTCTGTTACCTCGTTCTGAGCAGCCGACCGTTTTCTAGCCATGTTGCGTATACGTACTCCTCGTAGAGTTCGTGCTGTGCGGGGGCTTGGTGTTGGGGTCCTGACCTTGACACAAGTCCAGTCCATGAACAGGGTGGGGAGCAGTTCATGGACAAAGAATTGGTTGCTTCAGCGTGACCAGTTCTCTCATATGCCTTTACTCCGTGAGATCAGTGAGAATAATCCTGATGATTTCAGGAACTTTCTCAGGATGATGGACCCCGTATTTCACCGTCTGCTGGCTTTGCTGACCCCCTATATCAGCAGGCAGGATACCTGCATGAGGCAAGCCATCACTGCGGAGCAGAGGCTCGTCGCTACCCTGCGGTACTTGGCGACAGGAAGAAGCCTGCATGACCTCCAGTTCTCGACAGGCATCTCCCCCAGGCTCTGGGAATCATTATCCCGGAGACCTGTTCTGCCATCATCCAGGTCCTGCAGAAGGAGTATATGAAGGTAAGATTTTTATCCTTTAATATCACATTTTATTGTATAGAATGTTTGCTAATATATTGTATTTCTTTCCTCATTCCCTAATTACCATGATTGTAATATGCTGTGAAATGTCCCCTTTGTTCTCATGCATGCTGGATTTTCTGTAATTATTATTTTTTTAGTCCTTCATACATATTTGCCTTCAATAACCTCCCCGGCATGCTCTCCTGCCCTATATTCACCTCATGTAGTCACTTAACAATGTATTTTGTCAGCTCCATAGTAGTGCTTTACCCCAAACACCCCCTAAAATGTTTTTAAATGTGATTTGTGCTTTAAATTCAGGCAGAGTGCCAGAGGCATTTTTTTGTGGTGTCCCCAAATCATTTTTATTAACCCTCCCTCCCCCCAACTGCTAAGTCAGCTGATCCCAATTCTCTATCTATCCTCAATCATCTATCTGCTGACTTTGCCAAACCCATACACACTATAACCATCTCTTTAGTGGTCAGATTTATGGATGAATTACCCAAAGCATGTAGTTTTTGTATCCTATTATTATCTTGATAGGTAATAGCAGAATGTCCAAATGTCCTCAAATGTGTACAGTGTGTATTTATCTTTGTATTATGACACTTCTTACCTGTCCAGTGGGCTGCCAATAGTGTAACTAAGGAGGGGCTGTTCCAAGTAATACCCTGTATTTAGGCATTCATCTCTCAATGAAGTGGAGAGGGTTACCTGTCCAAAATTCCCCCCCCCCCATAATGTTAGAAATGGCCCATGAGAGGGGGGGAGGGGGAATATGATAGGTGTACCTTATACTTTGGTGTTGTTAAATTCCCCTTAATAAATGCTATCTGGTGGTTGGCCAAGAATGTTTGTGTCTAATCTGCTTGCCATGTTTATGTGCAAAAATACTAATTTTTGTTTGTTTTCCTCAACAGTTTCCTTCCACGCCACAGGAATGGCAGACTGTGGCCTCCCACTTTGCCCAGCGGTGGGACTTTCCTAACTGCGGAGGGGCAATTGATGGGAACCATGTCCACAACGTCCCACCACCCAACTCGGGGTCATACTATTTCAACTATAAGGGGTTCAATAGTATTGTGATGTTGGCAGTGGTGTCGGCTAATTACGACTTCTTGTATGTGGACGTGGGAAAGAATGGCCGGATGTCCGATGGTGGAGTCATCGTCCAGACGGAGTTCTACAGGCGTCTCCAGAATGGCAGCTTGGACTTGCCACCTCCAGAGGACAATGTGGAAGGACTCCCATTCGTCTTCTTTGCGGATGAAGCATTTGCGCTGGGGGACCATCTTATGCGGCCATTCCCAATGAGGACCCTCACCCCAGAACAGAGGGTTTTTAATTACCGGCTGGCCAGAGCCAGAAGAGTGGCGGAGAACACATTTGGAATCATGGCCAGCTGGTTCCGCCTATTTCTGACACCCATCCATATGGTGGAGTATAAACGTAATCATATAATCCTGGCGTGCTGTGTTCTACATAACTTTTTACGCCAACATTCTGCCAACTATGCTGGCTCAGTTGGGCCTGAGGCCGGAATTCTACATGATATAACCCTGACGGCGCTTGAAAGTGGCTGTCCTGGCTTGCCCTCCCTGAGTGCCCGTGATGTCCAGTTAAGATTACGTGAGTTCTTTGCAGGTAGGGGGGCCATCAATATGCCAGACAATTTGTGAAGCCTTTATCAACTAAAAAAAAAAAAAAAAAAAAAAAAGCTAATCTTTGGTGACATTTACTGCTTGTGTTTGTTTTAGCTGACCCTGACAGCAATGTGGGGAGTCCTGAAAATGGCGTGATTGTGTAACCTTTTTTACAAAGCACTGTTGGATGTTATTTACTAAAGGTGTAGACACTTTGCACTACAAGTGCACTTGAAACTGCACTTGTAGTGCAAAGAGGATTTGCCCTTAGAAAATAACCCCCATTTTCACAGAAAACAGCAATTACATCACCACAAATGTGTTGTAGCGTTGAGACAATAATCCACACATTCTTGATTAACAAACTTTTTAATACCTGCACAATCACATGTGCATTTAAAAAAGGTTTTTAAAACAAACCAACATGTTTGTTGTATAACAATTTTTGGGGTGGCATTATCAAAAATAGAAATGTCCATTTACGATAAAACAGGCCTGTGTAAAACCAACAAGAAAGACAAAAATCTTGAACTTACAAAGTTCACATATGGTAAAACTTGAAGGCAATATCAGACATGAGTATTTAGGAACTGTGTTTGATATTGCTTTCAGATGGGGTGAAATCACCCCTTGAAAAGCCAAATTTGGAAGATGCACACCAATTTACGAATGTCAACATGTGCTAGCTGCCATCACGGGGGATCAAGGGACGTGTTTTGGGGGAGCAACCCCTTACTCACAGCTACTTTATTATTGAGGAAGGGGTTGCACCCCCAAAACGCGTCCATTGATCTTCCATGATGGCAGATAGCACATGTTGACACACTGTGTGCATCCTCCAAATTTGGCTTTTCGAAACATCGCTAAAAAATTTTTAAGATTGTAGCACACAAAAAAACGTGATTTTGTGGGGTTTTAAATTCGCCCCAAAACATCATATATTTTTTTGAATAACATCATTGATTTTTTTTCTTGAGGTTTTCCAATTCTAAATTACACCCCATGATCTCCCTGATCAGGATCTGGGCACTTTCTGATGTGAAAGGAAATCTCGATCCACAACATCACGATCACCTAAAAAGAGAGAAACCAAACAAAAACAGGTATCAAAAATCTGCCGGCATCCATCTCTTACCTGAGCCTGTGATCACAGACACTCACCTGTTGTGGTGCCAATTTCCACCACATCTTCTTCCTCCACCTGCTCAGCTTGGGTTGGGGGTATTTCTCCTTCTTCCAGAGGTGGAGGGTCTCTGGTCTCCTCGGATGAGGGGTGTCCTCCGAGTCTTTTCTCCCCTATGTAAAACAAAAATGGTATAATTAGCACACAGATATTTGATGACCGAAATATAAAGATGAAACATTGCTTGGAAGTGGGGTACAATTGTCTATTTGGGCAGAGTTCCAAGATGTAGCATTTTTATTGTCCTTTGTCAATCTTCAATACTTTACCTGTCTTGTACAAGCTTCACAGATGGAGACACCCCTATAGTATACACTGGAGCACCTGTGTGGGCCCCCTAATAAAAAGGGTGTTCTGGTGTCCCACACTAGTGCTCCAGTGTCCAGATGTGAAAACAGCTGCTGAGTGTCCTCTCCTTACACAGAATCTAGTTTGCATTTCATTCTAGTAACAAACCCATCTACACAACCAAATATTTTTCATACAAGTAGGCCCTAAAAAATGTTGGAAAATGCATATGGCCTAAACAATGTTGTTTTTAGAGGCCGAAAGAAAAATGTTTGAGACGAACCAGTAATGGGCCCATGAACATTAAAGTTGCCATTTTAAACTGTACAACACTTAAGAAAAGCTTATGGAGCAGCACGAACGTAATAAAGACAAAAAGAATAGGAACACAGCACAACTTACTTTTTTGCAGCACTCTTCGGATCTTTCGGTACTGCTCGGGCTCTCTTAATTTCAGGTCCGACCACCGCTGATCTTTCGATCGACGTACCCCGAAATTCCGGTGCAGACTCTTGACCACTTTCGCAATGATCTTGGCCTTTCTGATATTGGGGTTGGGGTAAGGTCCATACTTCCTGTCATAGTCGGCCTTCTTCAGGATGTCCACCATCTCCAACATCTCCCCAAAGGACATATTTGTGGCCTTAAATCTTCTCCTGGATCGGGACGTGTCCGGATCTGGGCTTTCCTCCTCCTCCTCCTCGTTGCTATAATTAGCACGCACCTGCTCTGACTCCGCCATGTGCACTTCACCCACTGCGCCGAACGAAAAGGGGCGGGGAATAGACTAGAAAGAACGTCAGGGGCGGGCGGAGTTACACGCATGCGCAGTGTGTATAAAGCATAACACGCATGTGTATTACGTACTGTAGTAATCGATAATAATTATTAATATTATATCTGTGTATTAATTTGTCTAGTCCCTATAATTAGTTGGTCTATTAAACTCTGAGCACATGCTATTGTTAATATCCCAATAATACCAGGTTAGCTATGAAACCAAACACACGGTGTTGCTAGTAAAGCAAGTTACATTTATTTCCCAATAAAAATAGGAATGTATTAAAACAGCATAATTAGGAAAACTAACATAAAGATACTACAAGAAATTGCAATATTACAAGGCCTACAATCATAACACAATACAAGATTGATACTTAGCACATCCACCTCGGCTGGTCCTCAGGTCTTCAAGAGACTGTTTCTTTAGCAAACATTAACATTTAACAAACATACCTCATCCAGACCCCCCCCCGTTTGCCTGCCCAACTTTGCCTTTGGACGAATCACAATGTCTCTGGGGCGTTCCCTCAACAGGCCATCATATGGTCCGCCCTGTCATCGCAGTCCTCTGGGGGGCAGTGTTGGCCCATAAATTGCCATCGTCCGACCGATGTCAGATTTCACAAACACCTGGGCCCTTGATTTCCTGTATCTCACCTCATCCATCATCCCTGTCAGTTTATCTGCCTTTGAAGCCTGGGTGGATAGTAGTTAATCAGGAACTTCCCATAGACAGATCGGAAACAGCATTGTCATGCGCAATGGGACCAACAGGCCACATTCCAACCTGGGAGGCCACATCCTGTCCTCCCGGAAGTGTGACACTTTCAGCCTTTTCAAAAAACATGTGAGTTTTCTTCTCTCAGGTATAGTAATGAAATATATGTACAAATACGATATTCATGTTGAATTCCAACATAATCCGCTTTGCGCCTGAAGGGCGCATACCAGCCTTCTCCAGACACGGCTTCTATTGAACAGCCATAACTGTCTTAACGTGTGTTGCTCCCCAACATGTGTTTGCGAACCAGTACCTATGGAACAGTCCTTAACTGTGGTAACGTATTGCGGTTTTCAACAGGAACATCTATGGAACAGTCCATAAGGGTCTTGCTGTGTGCTGCGCCTCTCAACATAGGCCTTAGAACCAGCTCCTGTGGAACAGTCCATAACAGTCTTAACTTGCTGTGTTTCCCAACACGTGCCGCTTTGCTACTGGGTGACACACCAACATCATTCTTCCATGACAGCTTCCATGTCACCACTCTGTGTCTTCTTCTCTCCAATATCTTCAGGACGGGGTGCAGTACAGGCAAGGGGTGTCCATTCACTCACCATTCACCAACACACATTCAGAGCAACCTATCAACCAGCTTTCCGATATAGAGTCTCGAGGAGGGCCTCTAGACCATGTTATTAGCCTAAAATACACCCTTATCACACTATACCATAACATGAAATCAACCCATTACCATAATATATACCTATGATCCATCAGACTACACATCCCATTCCCAACCTCCTATACCTCCTCACTGTAGATACGGGCCGGGATTAGACAGGTTCGCTTACAATGGCCTTTCCTACCACAATTCTTGCACGTCAGTGGTATTTCAGGGTTCTGAACTGGCAGCAAAGCCTCTACCATATATGAAGAGACCTTACCATCAATTCGTCCCTCCACTTGTATAGATAAATGCGAGACTTTCCTATACAAATGTCAAGTCCAACAACACATACCAACTTGAACCAATGATGAAACTGCAGCAATAATGAGTAATATTACCGCGGGATGTATCAAATAATTCAAAATACTGTTGGCCTTACTGGAATGTCTGAATATTACCTCCCACCAAGACCCTCCCACATCATTTTCTAGTTGATGTACTACCTCCTTTATTACATTCTGGTCATGGTAGATGGCTATAGTAGCATTAGCTCTCTCTTGCTGCAGCATCCTCATAAGGCTCTCATCTCTATCCCAATCTGTTAACCATTCCTGTATCTTCCTTCCCATACCAAGGTTCAGGGCTCTCAGATTAACGGGGCGGTTCTGGTTGACATCCACAGACAGATTGGCAATATGCGGTATCACATAATTCCATTCCTGTGTCTGGATTTCAGAGACACCGCCAATGGTACCCCATGCTCCTCTAGCTATTGTCAGGTTCACAGAACATCCTAGTTCCATGACTAACGATACATTAGTATCCTTTAGGACAAAGAAACAAACTCTCCTATGTCCCAAGTAATACACCGGTGTTCCCTTTGATTCAACGTTCTCCCCATCCAGAACACAGAGTGATAAATCTTCCCAACATTTCTCATCCACCACCGTGTATTGACCTGGCATACAAAGGATATCATGGTCATGCCTCCGACAGAGGGAAATATCAACCTGCCTCCAGCTCCCGTCCTCTCTGATTACATGTGGGTAAGTTAGCCTCAGATGCAACAAAGTAAAATCCCCAGTCAGCAAGCCCATCGATATCACCGAATACACAGATTGAGTCTGCACTTCTGTATATGGGATCAATGAGGAAGCATAACATCTCTCATAATCCAAATTAGTACAGCCTATCCAGGCATTCGACCACCAACTTGGATTAGTGTAAGAGATGTGCTTTGGTAAAACCTTACTGAGCTGTGATGCCAACTCATAAGGCCACTGCCCCCCATACAGAGATTGTATAATCAGCTTGATATTGGTTGATAACTCCGCCTGTCCCTGCGTGCACGCCAGAGCCCACGACATATTTTTGCCTGTGTCACCACACTATCTACCAACCTCTTAAAATGGCGGATAAAATCTTGAGCTACTTTAACCTGGGTACTTATGTGACTTTGTTGAATGTTATTAAGGATGCCACCAATCTCTCTGAGTAACAAAGCCCCGCTTATTCTCTGAAGCTATGGCTGCGAGTTTGTTCCTCAGGAGGCCTTTGTCCACCCCATTACCAACACCCATCCCAGCTCCTATTCCCCCAATATAGTGCTGAATACCTCCCTCCTCTTCCGGTTACTCCTCAGACATACGCACCCTGCATGAACCTCATTCTGTGTCCCCACATCTCTGGGAGCAAGTCACTGGTACAATGATCGCACTTTATTCAGTGTATACTCAGCACATATAGGGTAATAGGTTTTTATCAACCACTGTGAGATGTTGCAGCTCCATGTGGTGAAGGCATGTACCCTGGTAGCCAGTGTTTTGTTCCCTTTATCTAACGGAGCATGCTCCAGTGTGTATTCACTGGCCTTCCCTGTGTCGGGTTTCAACCTCTCAGGTGAGACATCAGCCAGGCATATCTCCCCATACAAGGAAATTTTCACCCCATTGATGTGTCACCTGGCCAACCTCTAGTCTGGCCAACCGACACCTTATTATGTATAAGCGCCAGTCACCTGGGCACCTGCACCATATTACTTCCGTTATGTCAATACATGTCATACATTAAAAACCTTTTCTTCTTTCAATTCCTTCCTTCAACAAAAAAAAAACATATTTTACATTTCAGGTTCTGACAGATTGGATGTATATATTCCTTCCCCAACCTCCAACCCATTGCACATGTATTAATAGCATGTTTGCATTCTTCAGGAGAGACTCCGGCAAAAATGTTTCACAAGTCCTTCAGATCCAGCATTAGCCCTAAATTGTCCATAAGCAAAAACAAGTATTAAACTGAATGTTTTCGTTTGTCCCTTCTCTCCTGATGTTTATCAGAACAAATTTGCGGCGTAATATGGCAGAAACAAACTGCCAGCCAGATGAACATCTGTCATCCCTGTTCCAGAGACCTCTCCAATCATGCTTCACCAGGACTCTGGAAGTGAAAAAAAACAAGAGCAGAATCAAATTCTTATCCATAATATCTGCTTGCTTACTACGTTTACTTATAGTTCCTTCCTTGGAACCCAAGAACTTAGTATTCCTGGCTTTTGCACCTCTGACCAAACTATCAAAACAACCATGACCCCTTTAGGCTGAACCCACTCTAAAATGGATCCCCATGGTATGATCAACAATTTAAAAACAAAACGAACGTCAATGTTGACTCTCAAAAATTCTCAATTTAAGCATCAAAAACACAATGCATTATCTGTATTTTCAGACCTATGCACCAACCCCCCTTTCAGGTGGACAAAGCGTACACTTTGTAACTTTTCCCACCTGAATGAACATAAAACAAAGAGAAAAAACAAACTCCAGAAGCTAGAATGGCTTCCTACCAACAACTCTTGTCTTAAATCAACAAGATGTATTCAGCTGCAGGACATATCCCATGACCATCTATTCAGCTCCTAATTGACGGAATAGCCAATTACCCCCCTTTCAGGTGGACTAAACAATAATTTCTCCACCTGAACAAACAAAAATAAAATGGATGACTAAACAACTACCAAAAATATTAAAAAAATTAAAAAAAACTTAATAACAAAAGTAATTAAAATTCTAGCCATTATCACACAAAAACAACATGACTGTCAGGAGACGCAGGTCGCCTCCGTCCGCCGGGCTGCGGGGCGCATGTGCAGCGGGCTGGTGTTGAGACGTGCACCCGTACGTGGCCCGATGGTGCGGCGCGGGCGGGTGCATGGCGGTCCCCGTGTGCGCGCCGTCGCCCGTGCGGGTGCCCGGTAGCGCGTCACGCTGACGCGCTCGCCGGGAGGCTACTTCAGACGACTCCAGCGCCCAGTCGGGTTGCTGGTTTGTCGTCAGCTGCTTCCGTGTACCTTGCCCTGAGAAAGTTCCCTGTTCCTGTTTACTGGATCCCCTTGACCACTGCCTGTTTAAAGACAACTCTACCTGCCTGCTGGATACCCCTTGATCTCTGCTTGTTTAAAGGACTATTCTACCTGCCTGCCTGATACCCCTGACCTCTGCTTATTATAAGGACTATTCTATTTGCCTGCCTGATACCTCTGACCTCTGCTTATTTAAGAACCACTCTGCCTGCCTGCTTGATACCTCTGACCTCTGCTTGCCCTACGGACTTCCCTGCTCTCAGTCACACCAGTCCTGCACGGTGCCCACCAGGTGTCTTCCTGCTTCTACAAACGAATCCAAGTCTACCTTCCGCAGCCACCGGAAGCTCGTGCCTCCGCATGCTTCCGATCCCCTGTATCACCTTCGGGGGTTCGGGTGCGCGTGGTCGTAAGGGCGAGCCGCTCTCGGCATCTCGGCCTCGGTGAGTATTGACGTGACAATGACAAGACAACCACCATAAGACAATGACAAACACTCAACTTTTAACTAAAGGCATCCATGGATTTTCCTACTGAGAAGAGTAAGTGCTCATTTCCATCTGAAAGACAATTAGTTAATGGGAAAAACAAAACATCTGTACCTCATCACAACATTTGTAACTTCACTTGTAACACTTGAAACCCTTAATGCCTGACTATTGTTTATCTTACTTTTTTTCATTGTTTGCAAACAATTACTAATTAATGAGCTCATGGTACCATTTGATAATCGATTATGCCTTTACCATAACCTAACCCCTGTTTTGCTAAATGTGCCCACTGTTGTTCTCTCTTTGAAGAACCTGTAAACAAACACAGACATTAGTATCCAAACCAGTTTTATCTTCTTCCAAGGTCTCTGGAAAAAGGAACACAAAGACAGTGATTACACACAATTATCATGACAATTGACTTTTTAAGTCCCCCAAGCCTTTTCCCATTAATTGTAACGTAGGGGAACATTTACTATGTATAAGGTTTAGATATGAGCGTTGTATTTCAATAAAATATGGCAAGGAAACATTGACCATAAAATTGTTAGCATCCATGCAGCTCACTAAGTGCTGCCAACTTTGTTTTCCCCAGTGCTACATTTGAATAACCATGTGGCTACCTCCATTTTGAGTTTACGTAACTGTTCCGTATACTGATGATTATCAGCCTGTAATCTCCGCATTTGGGTCTTTGAAGGGAAATGGGTTTGCTTACTACGGCCTCCATGCTTTGGGTTGCTACCCCATCGGGCAGAATACACTTCATAATGCCTTGGGGTCGTTTTGGGGTACTGCGATCTTCTTTTGATACCATTATTCGCCCCCAACAATACTTAGCGATGTGACCCCCCCTTTTACACAAAAAACATTTGAGGGCTGGTCTGTCTGTATAGGCCCTTCTTTGAGCATACGGCAGTGGAAACTCACATTGCTGGACATTATTACTACGATTACTATGCTTGGAATAAGCAAAATTTACACTTTCCTCGTCTGAGGAGTCATCAGAAGTTTCAACTCCTGAATCACTTTCAAGCTTAGTTATCGCACTTTTATTTACATCTCCACCATTGATTTCTGTCATAGCAACATCACTTGCAGCAATAAGAGCGTCTGGTTTTTCTGCATGCTTGACTTCTATCTTTGCTGAGCACTGTGCATGTGCGGAGGGTACCTCCACCATTGCACATTCAGCTTTTGCATGTTTGGAGGATAACTCCATTATGGCTGCCTGTGCACCCTGTAATTCCTCCCTGAGCAGTGTAATAACATGCAAATTCTCAGCCTCTGTTTGATTCAATGATGCGATACATTGTTCCTTCAACATACATGTTTTTACTAACTCATCTAATCTCTGTTCCAATACACACTTCTCAGTCACTAATTGTTGAATGTGATCAGCAACATTTGCATCTGCTTTTGCAACCATTGCCAATATATTCTTTGGAATAAAGTGTGGTGCTGCGCTAATCCTAATGAGATAGGCGCATAAAGGCTCTGTGCTCGTAAGCGTCTTAAAGTGCAACAAAATAGGCTTTGCAAATGTAACAGAGCAATAGAGAGATGACCTAATATGGCAATAGTGTCCTTATGTGCTAATAGTGTATATGGTCAAGAAAATCATAATAAAAATACACAATAAATAATAATCAATATAACGTGCAAAGTGATTGGTGCTTAAACATCACAATAGCAAACATTGTGGTTATATACGCACCTACGAATGTGTTGATTTATATTGTTTTTAGCCAGTTGGCGATTGATGATAGTCTTAGCCAGCTGTTATTTTTATCCAAGCTATATTTCTATCCAAGCTATATTCACTCATACTTTTATGTTTGCTATTGTGATGTTTAAGCACCAATCACTTTGCACGTTATATTGATTATTATTTATTGTGTATTTTTATTATGATTTTCTTGACCATATACACTATTAGCACATAAGGACACTATTGCCATATTAGGTCATCTCTCTATTGCTCTGTTACATTTGCAAAGCCTATTTTGATGCACTTTAAGACGCTTACGAGCACAGAGCCTTTATGCGCCTATCTCATTAGGATTAGCGCAGCACCACACTTTATTCCATTCTTGTTTTAACCGGGGATAGGCTGTACCCCATTCGGTGTATGCTGCTTGTCCTTGCCTTTATTGAAATTGGGTGTCCACTCTCTCCTCTCTCTCCAACCCCGATCACGATAGCGCAGGAATACCCCATAATTATCTCTAATATATTCTTTGTTACACTTTGTACCTGTTCAAATAATTGTTTCCTCTCACTATACCATTCTAATTCTTTTTGTTCCGCAATGTCTTTCATCTTCACCAACATGCATATGGCATTGGCAATTCTCTGTTTCTTGCCTTTTTTGGAAGATTTTTTATGCTTTATGGCATCATTATGGGTATTGCATTGTTTTAATAGGTCATTGTATTGGTGTGTTAATGCATTCTCTTTTATAGACTCAAATCTAACACAACCATACTTGTTAACAAAACCTTCAATGGCTTCCATTGCTATGCTAATTCGCACCTAGCTAAACTGAAGTTGCTTACACAATGCCCACAGCTTGACAACAAAACACACACAGATAAAACTGTTTGAAAGCAAACTCTGACTTGTAGTTCCACAATCAAGAGCAAAAAAAAAAAAAAAACAAATCCAAAAGCCGTTTAAAAACAACTTTGTTCCTTGCAGCTCTACAGCTTGCAAAACACCAGGCACACTCTTAGTCAATGCCTTACTATATTCCCACTGATCTCCAAACCCCTTGGATTGCAGGCCACATTGAACTTCTGTTGGAACAGAGCGCTATTTCACACTCACGCGGGGACAAAATTAAAAAAAAAATACTAGTAATGAAATTAATAAAAAAAAAATAAAAAATAAAAATGAAAAAGCGAAAATCAATAAAAAAAAAAAAATAAATAAAAATCTATATTTCTCCCACTTTTTCTTCAAAGATGTGCGGTATATCCTGTCAATCTGCAGGCTATATCAGTACCAGGGATGATCAATCCCTTCACTCACCAGTACCGTTTACTGGCTACAGGCCTAAAACACATTAACGATACAAACGTTTAACATATATACATATATCAGCCGTCTCCCTGATGAAATATTTCACCGAATCTTCATGACCATCCAAGCGTGGTTTCAGAATTCGTGAGCCAGTGCCAATCTTGTCCACACTAGAGACGATTTTCAGT
The DNA here is from genome assembly GCF_042186555.1 of Aquarana catesbeiana. Taxonomy (NCBI): domain Eukaryota; kingdom Metazoa; phylum Chordata; class Amphibia; order Anura; family Ranidae; genus Aquarana; species Aquarana catesbeiana. The sequence goes on from NC_133330.1 coordinate 132,961,422, forward strand.
TCTGTGTGTATTTGAGGATTTTTGCTTACAGGGTCTCAAGACAAAAAAATTACGTTAGGTTTTTGTGGATTCTGTGTAAAAATAAAATTCACAGTCTGGGGTGCCAATTGTAGTAATCGATAATAATTAATAATATTATATCTGTGTATTAATTTGTCTAGTCCCTATAATTAGTTGGTCTATTAAACTCTGAGCACATTCTATTGTTAATATCCCAATAAAACCAGGTTAGCTATGAAACCAAACACACGGTGTTGCTAGTAAAGCAAGTTACATTTATTTCCCAATAAAAATAGGAATGTATTAAAACAGCATAATTAGGAAAACTAACATAAAGATACTACAAGAAATTGCAATATTACAAGGCCTACAATCACAACACAATACAAGATTGATACTTAGCACATCCTCCTCGGCTGGTCCTCAGGTCTTCAAGAGACTGTTTCTTTAGCAAACATTAACATTTAACAAACATACCTCATCCAGACCCCCCCCGTTTGCCTGTCCAAATTTGCCTTTGGATGAATCACAATGTCTCTGGGGCGTTCCCTCAACAGGCCATCATATGGTCCGCCCTGTCATCGCAGTCCTCTGGGGGGCAGTGTTGGCCCATGAATTGCCATCGTCCGACCGATGTCAGATTTCACAAACACCTGGGCCCTTGATTTCCTGTATCTCACCTCATCCATAATCCCTGTCAGTTTATCTGCCTTTGAAGCCTGGGTGGATAGTAGTTAATCAGGAACTTCCCATAGACAGATCGGAACCAGCATTGTCATGCGCAATGGGAGCTCAACAGGCCACATTCCAACCTTGGAGGCCACATCCTGTCCTCCCGGAAGTGTGACACTTTCAGCCTTTTCAAAAACCATGTGAGTTTTCTTCTCTCAGGTATAGTAATGAAATATATGTACAAATACAATATTCATGTTGAATTCCAACACGTACGATCTGTGAGCGGAGGAAGGAGCATTGGAGGCGCCGATCGTAATAACGAAGGTAAGAGACAAACTTGGGCCTATACTGCTTCTAGATTGAGGCCTATATTGTAACAAGATTAGGAGAGTTTTGGCTGACATTAGGGTTTGTCTTGTGTTGTGTCTTGCAGTGAAAATGGATATCTTGAATGATACAGACTTCATGGCAATATTCACTGACATGTTCAGGGAGCTGCCTTGTCTGTGGGAGATCAACCACCCACATTATAGGAACCAAACAAAGAGGAAGGCAGCACTGGATCGATTGTTGGAAATTGTGAAGCAGGTGATCCCCACGGCAGACATCACATATTTGAAGATCCTAATTGGTGGCCAGAGGATCACATATGTAAGGGAGCGCAAGAAAGTCCAGGATTCACAGAGATGCGGAGCAGCAGATGACATCTATGTCCCCAGGATGTGGTACTATGACAGGCTGCATTTTCTGGCAGGTCAGACTGAACCCGGGTCATCACTCTCCAGTCTTCCTTCCATGCTTCCTTCCCCTCCAGCTGAGGCTTCTGACGCCCAACCTGGGCCTTCCAGGCAGCAACATGTGGAGGAGCCCAGACTCAGCCAGGTATAGCATTCCTCTAAATAGTTCAGTTGTCCAATCAATGATGTTAACTAGATGTTAGTTTGGAGTACTAATTTATGATTGTGATTGATGATGCAAAACATTACAACCATGTCCTTTTTTCATACACAGGGAAGTCTCAGCCAGGAGGTGGCCGAGCAGGCTGGCTGATATGCCGGTCCCTCCCCTACACCCGCAAAGAGAAAGTGGCAGGAGGAGGAGCACCCTAGAGGAGGCAGCCATAGGCCTCTTTTGGAAGGCTACAGAGGCCCTGGGAGCACCACACACCATGGAGGAGGACTTTGCTGCCATAATTGCCTGTAAAATGCAGCGGATGGAGGAGGGGCAACAACTCGTGTGAGTCATTAATGTTGGAGGCTCTCAATAAGGGGTTGAGGGCCCAACTAACATATGATAACCACTTTGTGACCTCACACATGGTCCTCCTCCAGGTCCTCCTCCAGGTCCTCCTTCTCCTCCAGGTCCTACTAGTCCTCGTCCTCCTCCTTCTCCTCCTCCTTCTCCTCCAGGTCCTACTAGTCCTCCTCCTCCTCCAGGTCCTACTCCTCCTCCTGCCACATCTCCAACACCAGAGCCACAGCCAGGAAGGAAGCATGGAAGGATGACCAGAAAGTGAGGACCCTGGATCCAGTCTGGTCTGGCAAAAGATGCAGCCTCTTGTGGTACCACAGCCTGGGGACACAGATGTCATCTGCTGCTTTCCGGATCTCTGGGACTTCTGGACCAGACTGCACTTCCTTACATATGGACTCCTCAGGCCACCAATTTTGATGTTCAAGAATTGATGTCTGCTCTGGGGGTCCAAGGCTTCCCTAATTTCTCCTGTTTCTCCAGCGTTGCCTCCCTCTTTGTTTGGTTCTGAGCCCTTAATAAAGGAATTTTAGTTTGAATTATACTTGCCTATGTGTGTTTTACTTCAAAAAGGACAGTTTGTTTGTGAGGATTCAGGTACATTTCAAAAATACAATGTGAAATTAACAAGGGACACCAACACCAAGCAATCTCCTTGAGATTAAATAATAAAAGATATCAATGGTGTTGTGGTAACTTGACACACAAAACACACACAAAAATATTATGGAGTAAAACTAAAAATAAAATTAAACAAAGATCAGCCTTTGAAAAAATACAAACATAAAATCCAAAAAAAAACTGGCTTTAAAAAAAATAAAAAAAAATTTTTGTCAGATGTGACAAATCAAAATATATTAAGGGAATCCCAATAAATAATAAAGAAAGAAGTTTGTGAGAAGTGTGTGTGAATATGAGCAGCAAAACTACTTCATTCTTCTCACATTATAAAGAAGAAGAGAGTGCGCTGTATTAAACCATTTTTTACATTGCAACGTGACGAAAGTGCTGTATCCATTGCGAACGCTAAGTTTACCAGACCGAGCTGTTCCGTGTCAGAATTTCTTCTGAGCATGCGTGGCACATTGTGCGTCGGAACAGGCCACACACGGTCGGAATTGACGCGATTGGATTTTGTTGTCGGAAAATTTTATAGCCTGCTCTCAAACTTTGTGTGTCGGAAAATCCGATGGAAAATGTCCGATGGAGCCCACACACAGTCAGAATTTCCGACACCACGCTCCAATCGGACATTTTCCATCGGAAAATCCGACCGTGTGTACGGGGCATTAGAATTATGGATGTGAAGATAGAGTGTAGATTAGGATGCATATCTATGTTTCTCCTTTACACGTATCTTCAAGAAAAGACAGCTGTCTTTATATACAGATGAAGATCTGAAGTTATTAAGGTATTTCTCCTTGCAATTGCAATAATTCTTCTTGTATTACCTGTAGTGATAGGGACTCATAGTTAGGAATTGTGTGGTATTGTAATTGTGACTATTATTGTACATGCACTCATGTTTAATTTCTTTATGTTCTTTTTGCACACATTACCACCAAGTAGGGAAATGTTAGGTAGGTAAGACTGTTTCCTAGTTTGTGGAATCCTTTTTTTTTTTTTTTCTACAACTGGGGACAGTTGTAATTTTAGGAGGGGGTATATGTAGCGCCCACCTACTTAGGTGTGTGCTAGATTAGTTAGGTTTAAAGTTAGACCAAATTACCAGTGTTTTACCCTGTGGTGTTTGATTGGCATGGGAGGTTGATTAGAGTAGAGGAAGGTGTGGCCATCTGCACTCTGCCTATGTAATTTCCACCTCTTTCTAAGAAATGTTCTGGAAAGTGGAAGGAATAAAGGACTGGAGTGACAGGCAGTCTTTTGGAGACCCCTCTGGGCCAATCATTAATTTGCTTGGGCAGAGGCGGGACTTCTATATAAGGGAAGGTCACATGCTCCTTGGGGAGTTGGTCTGTGGGAGTTTGGAGATCCAGAGAAGAAGGATGTAGAGACCGGTGCAGCTTTGGTGCTCTCCCCTGCGGGGGGGGGGAGGGGATATGCCTGTGGAGATGAGACATCAGGAGAAACATTGGGAAGGTTGCTACTACTGACAGACACAAGGACTGGGAGAGCATTTTCTGTGGAATCATGGACGATCACTCAGTAACACATGTGAGCGTAACCTAGGGGAACAGTGCTTCCAAGAAACTTTAAAGGGGTTAGAGTGCGGGTCCAGGAAAAGGTATAAGGAGTGGGCCTTAGAGAACTAATACCCTGGAGGAATCCAAAAAGTCGCCTCTCTGGACTTTAGAGTTAAATTGGAAGTGCTGTGCATTCAGGAAATAGTGACTAACAGGAGGAAGGAAAGATGCATTACACATTTTGGGAACCAGTGCAAGATGAGCGTTTTCCACAAAGGCTTCATATATTCTGGATGTAATGTTGTATTTGCATTGCCTAAATCATTGGGAGTTATTCAGAGTGGCTCTTCAATGCAATGCAGCATTAAACACCAGGAATGAAATAAAGTTGTTTAAATTTTAACTGTTCATGGACTGTTTGTGTATTCAATCTGTGGGGGAAAGGGGGTAACGGGAACACACTTCAGGAAAGAACGAACTACCCAGCAGCTCCTACGGGGGTAGTGCGCTTCACAGCCTTTTAATAAAAGTTTACGTAACTCTTCTTTATATTGCCTTGTTGGATTACCCTTCAATTTTACGTAGGCACTAGTATCACTTAATTGGTCTATTAACTCCTTATTATAATATTCTTTTGACAAAACAACAATTGCTCCCCATTTATCAGCGGGTCTAATCACGACTTGTTTGTTTTGCTCCAATTCCCTAATTGAGGCTCATGTGTTTTTTTTTTTTTTTTAATTTTCAGTTTCTCGAGGTCTTGTATGACCATCCTTTTAAAAACCTCTATATGCTCATTATTATGAACCGGCGGGTTGAATAGCGATTTTTTTTTTCTCAGTTGGCTATGCACAATTTTTTGTGATATATCTGATCTTCCAGTTTGAATATTTGGGGTCTTGCTTAGCATGTATTTTTTTATATTTAATCTCCTTGTGTATTTCTAAATATCAACATAAACTTCAAATTTATTAAGATTCCGTTTAGGGGCATACTTCAATCCTTGATCTAATGTCAGCATTTCTGATCTTGTTAGTTCTATTCCACTCAAATTTAAGGATGCCTTCCCCTACTATTCTTTTTCTTTTAGACCTTCCGTCCTCCACGACATCCTCTTTTGAGTTTGGACTTCTTACATTTAGCATTTTGTCGTGCCTTGGTGGGGTTCGTTACAACGTTGGTCTAAAAAAGACCGTGGCTGTTCATCACCTCGATAGTCTCTTAAGGCCTCATACCTATTTTGAGTGGGGATCGGACTTCTTCTGAAGTCATACTGATATTGATTATAATGGTTGTGATTTTGATGGCCATAACTTTGATGTTGAGGGTAGTCTCTATCATCTCTTCCTTCTGTCCAATTCTGATTTTGGTAATTATAGTTCCTTTGATTTTCATGACCATAATTGCCTGAATTTCCATAGTTACTATACGGTTGATTTGGATGTTTCTGATTGTTTCTATTTCCATTCTTCCAAAATGGCTTTCTTGGTGATTTATTCTTATTTTTATTCCTCCACCAAGGTGTAGGTATTCTTGGGCCATTATTTTCATCCCTATAGATTCTACCCTGTTCATTAGGGGTCTCTCTATAATATCTTGGTTCTTCAGGTGGCCTAAATATTCTTTCAGGTGCTTGGTTCCTTCTTAGGCTTACAATGCTAACCTCCCTTTCAGGTGATGAAGAAATAGAGCCTCCCTTGCCTTCTTTTGAATTAAGATGCCATTTAAAAGTTTGTTCCAATTTATAGTCGTTTGTGTCTCTTAAATACTTTCTTTTCTTAGCTGACAGACAATTACAATCAATTTTACTGGAGAAACCACGTTTTACTTACCGGAGGGCTCCAACTCTGAGGGACTTAGTTGCAAAAAATGTGCCAGATCCACCTAAGAGGTCTAATGACCTAACTTTTTTTCAGGGAAAAGGTTTTCCCTGCAGAAGGTGTTACGCATGCAGGAATACAAACCTTAATGGCCAAAAATGCACAAATTTTATTTCCACAAGTACCAACAAATAGTATGTAATCAAGGATTCTATTTCTTGCAGGACGGAAGGGGTGGTGTATGTGTTGCAGTGTACATGTTTACTGCAGTATATAGGACAAACTAAACGTCCCTTATGAAAACACATACGGGAACATATACAAAATATTAGAAGTGGCTACCCCAAACACAATGTATCCTGCCATTTTGCACTACATCATAATAAAGATCCTGCTCACATAAAATTCCGGGCTATTGATAAGTACAAACCCCACTGGAGGGGTAGTAATAAGATCAGAGTTAAGTAAAAGTGAATCCAGATGGATCTTTGAAATGTGCACTTTATCGCCGAGGGGCTTGAATATTGATTTTGACTGAATTTTATTTTATTTCAGATTTTTAGTTTTTAAATTTTATCTTTTTTGGTTTTTAAATATATTTATTTTAAGTGTTTTTTCCCATGGCTCATTACAGGAGGGAATGGTATTAAGGGTCCTATATTATAAAGATTATATAACCATAGTATGGAGGCTGAGATGTGTGTATTTTAATAATTTTAAATTCATTTGTGGTTGAATTAGACTTATCTACGCATGCTTCTCGCTCGTGTTGTTATACTTAATACTCACCACTGGAGGGCATAGCACTATGGATTATTGTCATCTATTATTTACTTTGCATATAAATACCAAGTTTGATCATGGGGGAGCCTGAAGTCTGTGTTCAATAGATCTTTTTAGTGAATAATGTTTCTTTTAGTGAATAATGTTTCTTAATTCCAAATTTGATTTTAACTTGTGTCTTTTAAAAGTTGTATTATTAAAAGTTACATTGTGTAATCTATTACTAAAAATAAGTATTGCTGTAATGCAGACTTAATGGAATGATGACTTGCTTATTTACCGATATCACTATGGCAACTAATATGCCGTCCATAGCTTAAATAGGAAGCTTGGCCGGTCACATGACTACCCTTGAGAAAGTTGCATGACATGTGATGATACGCGTGGGGAGAAGGAGTCAGTGACGTCTTCGCATAGTGTTCAGCAAACACAGCGATAGCTGTATGAGCAGTGAAGCTGTCTGATCATTATAACAAAAGCAATTCAGCTACTGCAAATGTGTGAGTGGATTACATTGTTTGCCCAGTCTTGTAGCATTTAAAAATACTGCGCAATGATGGTTTTTCTTTTATCTCTATGTGAATCATGACCTTGCAAATGTTATTCATCATGCAACTGTGATCTGTGAGAATTGAAATACAAGTAAGTTCATCAAAGGCAGTTGATTGGACATTTAGACCTTAGCTGGATTAACACAAACAGACACTATTTATTGCTTTTTTTTTTTTCCCATCTACATATATCTAGGGATGTGTGTTCCCTTATATGTTTTTTGATGCATTTATTTGCATTTATTCACTTTATTGATTGATATATTTATTTGCACCTATTCACTTTACTGATTGTGTTATCAGGGTATATGTTTTTTGATGCATTGTTTTTGCATCTATTCACTTTATTGATTGATTATTTCTTTGCACTTATTCACTTTACTGATTATGATATCAGGGTATTTTTATGGTTTAGGATTTTATATATAAGCATCACTCCAACAGATGGGGATAGTTTGATAAGCGCACCAACATATTTTATATTGATTTATAGCAACAGGCGTCACAGCATTAATTGGTTGGTTGCAGCTTACACATTTCTTTTTGGTGTTTTGGTATTTTATAGAAAATCCACATCAGCACTTTAGTTTTCTTTTTTCACATTTTGTTAATAAAAAAGGCACTCAAGGCCATTTACTCCATATCTGGTCATGTCATTTTGTGAGGGATTTGGAAGGGGGGAGTTTATAAATAAATGGGTGGGATCAGGTCGCTGGGCTTAAGTCCTTCAGATGTCAAGAGAGTCCCGGAGCAGAGAAATGAAGAAGATAGGCGCAGGGACGGCATGACATTTCAGGACAGCACAGTCAGGCTGAAAGAGGAAAAGTTTTCCCCTTTAAGGAAAGGGGAGGAGCCAGGAGCAGGGAGGCGTTCAGTGCTTGGTAGGAGAGGGAGAAGGGAAGTGACGTCAGTCTAGAGCTGCAGAGGAGATGATTCACACCCACCCTCCCGAGTTGGGTAGAGGGGGGGGAGGTCAGGACAACCCCGCAGTGTTGGGTCTTTGGAGGAGGAGAAGATAGATGTTACATGTATTGAACATGTTGGTACCCATCTATGGTATGGGGTTTTCTGTTACTTTCAGGTTAACGAGGGGTTAACCTGGAAGGGGTAAAAGGTAGGTCACTGCGAAGGTTGGGTACCGTCTCCGAGTCAGGGGGCTGTGAACTGGAGGCCTAAAGTTTAAAAAAAAGTTGTTCGCAGTGACGAGTGGTGTGTTGTTTCCCTCTTTGACCCCAAAAAAGTACATAAAGTTTATTAATGGTTATTTATGAAAAATTTTATTTATTTAATTTTATAGTTTGTTAATAAAAAAGTCTGTCAAGGCCATTTACTCTTAGTCAGCTTGGGTGGTTACAGCAGCCTTATTGCTAGGGAATCTAACTGATTTTATTCTCCATTATGGTGAAGAGTCTGTTTAGAAGTCTACCGAGACTAATGAAAATACTGGATAACAAGAGCTAATCTAGATCTATTTGTTTTGTGAGTCTCAGTGATAACAACAATCAATGTTAGCAGTTCTGTTCCACTTTCTGCTCAATTACGATCTTTTATTGATGCTCCGGGAGGTAGAGAGAAGAGACAAAAAGATAGGAGGAAGGTGGTAGAGAGGGAGAGAGGGAGAGAAGAAGAAGAAAAAAAAAAGGGTGGGGAAGGGGGGGGAGAGTATGGTAGGGGGGGTGACGTAGAAACAAGATACCAGACAAAGAGGGGGTGGAGAGTCCCACCAGCTACCCTCTCCATCTACATTCAGCACAGTACTATAGTAGACCAGATCTACCAGATTCTCAAGGTATAACGAAGTAACACTGCCTCTGGACAAAAGGTCAGTCACAGTGACAGTGCCTCTAGGCCAAGGGTTAGTCGCTATTCTGTATCAATGCTTGATATTATTGTGATTTTTTTTAAAGCTGAACCACATCTCCCAGAAAGCTGAAAAGCTAGAGATTCTATCCTGTGAAGTGTAAATTGGCTCCTCCATTGTCGCTATGCGGTCAATACGATATACCCAATTTTTGATTGAGGGAAGGAATTTGGACCTCCAATGTACCCGAATACACAGCCTAGCAGTGTTAATCATATGCATGGCTACCGACTTAAAGTATTCATTTTGGGGGATTTTAGAGAGATGAAGGAGATATTGCGCTGGAGTAAGCTCTGGAGGTAGTGAGGAAATGCTAGTCATCACCTCATGTACTTTCTTCCAGTATTGCTGGATCAATGTGCATGTCCACTATATATGAAGGAAAGTGCCTATTTCCTTTTCGCATCTCCAACATTGATCTGATACTGTTGGAAATATCCTATGAAGCAGTTCTGGGGTTTTATACCATCTTGTTTTAATCTCATATCCATTTTCCTGCGCGTTTACATTGAGAGACCTTGTGAATGAGTAGGTGAATGCGATCCCACCAGCATCCTCAATCTCCTTGTCCAGCACAGATCCCCAGAATGCATGGTCCGAGTGCAGTAAAGAGTAAGGCTCCCCAAACATGGAGGCGTACAGTGCTGAGATCACCACAAGATTCTGGGGAGTCGAGCTTGAGCATAGGGATTCGAACACCATAGGTGCTTTCGTATATCCCTCCCTTCTCCCCGGGTCATCTAGAAAATGTTTCAACTGAATGTAGGACCAGAAAGGAAAGGATTTGGTGTTAGACATTGCTGCAAGGTCTTGCTGTAGCATGAACTTGCCTCTATGAAAGCAATGTTTCACATGCATCTCTGCATATGGCCATTCTTGTGCTAAGTAGGTTTTAGCTAACCCTGGGGGAAAGTCCGGGTTACCTCTGATGGGGGTAATCGACCACTCTGTGGTCAAAAGCTCATGTGCTTTACAAGCCCTGTTGAATTCATGGAGGGTTGCCCCAATAAGTGGGTGTAAGTGGAAATGAGAACTTGTGGGTTTCTTGGCGAACCAGGGGAGTAAGTGAAGATCATTTTCTGAGATCAGTCGTTCAAGATCCACCCAGTTTTTTTTTTTTGTAATGGGTATGTATCCTCCAGTCTACAATCCTAGTCATATGTACCACCCAATAAAAACGCAGTAGATCAGGGAGGCCAATTCCGCCCTTAGATTTGGGTAAGACCAATTTCGCCCACCCGACGCATGCCGATAAAAAAAAGAAAAATATATATATATGCCGAAGCATAGGAGCGATCTGCCCACTGACCATCCCAGGTGGTGGTGAGGAGAAATCATCTCTTCCAGCAACACTGAAAGCACTGACATATGTATTCTGAAAGCACACCCTGCTGCTGTCAGAATAAACAGATCAGTGCTGCAGCGTGCCCATTCGTAATCATCTATCACCAGTTGTAACAGTGGGTACAATAAACATTGTAAAAGTATATGAAAAATAGGAATCGGTGAACAGGATATTAGCAGGCTGGGGGTCAAAATAAAGGCACAAGTATTCCTCCATGGTCATGAGTAGGTTGAATACACCAATTACTACATCTATAACAGCGTTATCTACGATCTTTATCATAGTATAGCTCACATATCAGTGTAAACACACATAGGTTACTTTTGATAAAGTCTACTAGTCCCATACTACAGGGATAGTTAAGTCCGGCACTGAGGAGAGACCTGTAAGTAGGGATGAGCCGAACACCCTCCGGTTCAGTTCGCATCCAGAACACGCGAACTGACCGAAAATTTGCGCAAACTTTCAAACACCAATAAAGCCTATGGGACTCGAGCGTGAGAAATCAAAAGTGCTAATTTTAAAGGCTAATATGCAAGTTATTGTCCTAAAAAGGGTTTGGGGACCCGGGTCCTGCCCCAGGGGACATGTATCAATGCAAAAAAAGTTTTAAAAATGACTGTTTTATCTGGAGCAGTGATTTTAATGATGCTTAAAGTGAAAAAATAAGTGAAATAATCCTTTTAACCATTTGCTGCGCGCCCACCGACTTATGACGGCGGGATGGTGCAGCTGTTGTTCTGGGCGGACGTCATATGACGTGATCGCCTTCCAGGCCCCGTAGGGGGCACACGTGCGCCACCGCGTCACTGGGGACCTAGTGCGCGAGCCCGCGATGTCCGCCGGGCACCTGCGATTGCCCTGTAACCGAGCAGGACTGTGGATCTGTGTATGTAAACACACAGATCCACGTCCTGTCAGAGGAGAGGAACACCGATCGGTTTCCTCCCCTTGTGAGTCCCTGCCCCCTACAGTTAGAATCACTCCCTAGGAACATAATTAACCCTACAGTGCGCCCTCCTGGTTAACCCCTTCATTGCCAGTCACATTTATACAGTAATCAATGCATATATAGCACGGATCGCTGTATAAATGTGAATGGTCCCAAAATTGTGTCAAAAGTGTCCGATATGTCTGCTGCAATATCGCAGTCATGATAAAAATCACAGATCGCAGCCATTACTAGTAAAAAAAATAATAAAAATGCTATAATTCTATTTTGTAACCCCACACCCAAATTAAAAAAAGAAAAGGCGTGGGGCCCCCAGGCCCTATATACTTTGAACAGCAGTATACAGGCGGTCCCAAGAAAGACAGGGACTGTAGGTTTGTTCTTAAGTTGAATCTGTTTGTAATTTGGAACAGGTACATTTTGTAAGATCTGTAAAATCTATTTTTAAGCTTTTTGGAAAACACAGGGAAGGTTTATCAACTCTGTAACATTTGTTTTGCTGTATGTGCCCCTATTCAGAAGATTTCACCTCACTTTCTGTCCCAATGACAATTGTATTCTGAAAATCTGGGTTTTTTAGGGAAACAAGGATTGGTGATAAAGCATCAGTGGAGGAGATGCCTTTTTCCCATATTAACTCTTACAGGAGAGAATTTCCCTTCCTAGAGGTGGATTTCCTCTCACTACTTGTCTCCCTCCGTTTGTAAGTAGGAGTCGTTTGTAAGTCGGATGTTTGAAAGTAGGGGCCTGCCCTATATACTGTGCAGAAATTTGGGCCTTAGGTGTTGGTGGTACCAGAACACTGTAAGCCCTCACAGTTACTCTTGGTGGGCGCTGGAACAGGCCCTGCTTTGAAATATTATATCAGGCCTTAGTCACTGGTGGTGGTGCCACAACACTGCAACCCCTCACAGATACTGTAGTTGAGTGCAGGAACAAGCCCTGCTGCAAAATATTACAGCAAAAATTGTAATTACACGCCCCTGTTGAACAGGGGCAGAAAAATTGGGCTTTAGGCACTGGTGCTGGTGCCACAACACTGCAACCCCTCACAGATACTCTACTTTAGCTCAGGAACAAGCCCTGCTGCAAAATATTACAGTAAACGTAATTACACGCCCCTGTTAAACAGGGGCAGAAAAATTGGCCCTTAGCCTCTGGTGGTGGTGCCCAGAACCAAAAATGTTCTTAGAAGCTATCAACATGAATATTGAGTAGGAATAGGATAGTCACTCAGCATAACAGGATAGTCACTCAGCATCAGCATAGGCAGTCTTCAAAGGATCTCACATTCATAAAAAAATTAGTCGGTTACATCAGCATCGGGTGCTTGGTAGCTGGTGATCCAAGACTGATTCATTTTTATGAAGGTGAGCCGATCAACCGAGTCGGTGGACAGGCACACTCTGATCGGTTACAAAGCCTCCAGCAGCACTGAATGTGCGTTCCAAAAGAACACTGGATGCAGGACAGGCCAGTAGCTCAACTGCATACTCTGCAAGCTCTGGCCAGTGATCCATCCTCAAAACCCAGTAATCCAGAGGATTTTCGGTTGGAAAGGTCTCCAAGTTGTTAACCTATATAAATGTATATTTATGATTTATTAATCACAAGATATAAGGTTGGTTAAATGAGAGTTCTTTTGACCAGAAGTGAAAGCTTTAATAATATTTATTAGAGTATCGTTAAAAGTCTACCTAATACACAGACATTATCTATAGTCTTAAACAAGGGAGGAAATATTAGGTTAAAATACAAGAATGCAAAGTATATTCGTCACAATACAAATAGTAAACAAACATATGACAAGCAGGTATACCTTTAAGTGCTGGGAGATGATCTGATAATTACTTATATTAATGGTTCTGGGCCCAGGTCAGTTTCATCTCTCTCTTCACTCTTTGGGGACTACTCTTATAGGCCCATCTCTCATTGACTTGAATAGGGCCACTCTGATTGGGTATTCTGTTAGCCCTCTACTCCCTCCGGGCATATCTCCTCCAAGTTTGGGCAACTTACTCTTCTTGAGTTAACGAGTTAGTGATAATTCGTTTGAAGAGGAATTAAGGTGGAGGTCGTCACCTTCTCTTGAATGGGGCACTTAACTATGCATGGCATTAGCCAGGGAAAAACCTCCCTTCCTGAACAGATGAAAGAAATATTCTCATCCTATCAAACACCCTTTGAAATGGATAAATGGTTGATTAGCACGGAGGAATACAAAGGCCTTTATCGAGCTAATAAATTCGGCCCTGTAATGACTACACACTTCAGATGGTATCTCTTCCTGGCCCTTTGAATATTAAGCTAGGTAAACAGCAGAGCGTCTCCCAAACACATCCTCAACCCAGCCTTTCTTGCATGTCAAAATGGTTAACTGCATTGGATCTTCTCAGGTATATATACCTCTAGCTAAGTTAACCCTTTACTGAAACAATATCACATACACACTACTATTATTTCTTATCCAAAACTATATATATATATATATATATATATATATATATATATATATATATAATACATATACATCTATATACAAATATTCCCAGTTGCTAATGGAGATTTCACATAAACTCATAAGGCAACAGATGGCCCCTTGTGGCCAGTTGAGAATATGAGGCTCGGCCACACCTAAAATAATGGTTTATGTGTAATCTCCCTTAATATTTGGAACTTTTGGCTTTGCCTTCTGAAACAACAAAAAGAACTCTTTGAGGGAAAAAAAACTTTTAAACTCTCCATCTCTACAGTCCATATTTCTATATACCAGTATCGGTAGTCATTACTTGTTCTGGATGTCATAAGTCCATAATAAAAATCATGAGAAACAGCACCAAAACAAAACAAGAAGAAGAAAACAAAACAAAACACGAGGATCCTTGTTCTCAACAGTCCAATAATAACAACAGTCCCATAATAACAGTACGAAAGTCCATAAGGCGAATTTGGTCCTGTTGCTCTTGCTTCTGAGACGGCCTTCCCTGGTGAATGCTTGTCTGGTAATTTGAGCAGTAAGGACCTTTGATTAGAATTGCCATAGATATACTGCGACATATTAATGAGACTCCTTTCCCGGTGACGTGTAACAATTTGAATGGTTACGCCCTTCAGCCAGGTGTCTGATTTCCATCCCCCCAATCTTTCTTCCTCCATTGTCATATGCCTGCAAGTACCTCTGCCCCACCTTCTGTGGAATACCACGTTGTGTGTGTGTGTGTGTGTATGACCCTTCACATGCTCAGGGGAATTTTGTTGCGATCACAACTCACCACTAACTCCTTTTACTGAAACTGTGTTCAGTTCAACCTTGGCTGGTGCCAAACCTTTGGGCATATAGCTCTGTCCTTGGCTACCGTGTGTAGCTACTGTATGAGTCCTGCCTTTAGCAGGCTATGGAAGAGGTCAGCACTTTAAGAGCTCTCAGTGCAGATTAGGCAGTGTCGCCTACGCAGACAAAAATAACTTGATTTCAGAATACGGACAAGTGTGATGTCACTAGTGGCTTCAGGAACAATCCAAGTAAATTACTCTTAAGTACAATTGTACTATACTCCCTGCTATTTGCCAATCACTATGAGTCTCACCAGTCCCAGTATATCTATACGATATTCACGCAATGCTCTTTGAACTTCGTTATGGCACAAAAAAGAAAACTGACCAACAAAAAAAAATTGATCAATGACCACATATGATGACTGCCAAATATTAGAACTGTAGAGAGGACTGTATGTCCCATATACAAAGAAAATAGTCACATGACTGTTGCTAACTCCCAGGTGTTACTGTCATAGTTTGTAATAGCTACAATGACATACATTTATATAAAACTATTATCCAATATCAAAAGAGAGAAGAAAAACTGTTGGAACTTTGTCCCATCCCCAAAATGCTACAGGGAAGCTTTAATATTCTATATCAACATTTCTAACCATTTTAAATGTTCTCCATATAATGTTCCCCCTACTCCCCTCCTCTTCTTCTCCTTCTTCTTCCTTTTTTTTTTTTTTTTTTTTTTTTAATTTCACCCTAGTCAAACTAAACTCAAGAATCACCAGAAAAATAGAAGTAATATAGGAAAGGAAGAAAAATAGTAAACATTAAAAGAAAAAAATTAAAAATCTTTCTTCCCCTTTTTCTTTGTAAACATAAAAAAAGTTACCGTAAAAAAAAAAAAGAATAAAAACGAGAGAAAAAAAATTAAACAAATTCAAATTTTTTTTGTATTTTGTGAAACCAAAAAATAACATTGAAACTTCCTTCAAACAATGTAGCTATACAAAAGGTAACACCCTCTCTCGGTGGTGATTAACATATCAATTGACTCTCGGTGCAAATCCATTTCCAAATCAAGCAGTCCAGAAGAAGTTGTATTAGAGGGAGCAGGATCTCTGTTTAATGAAACAGACCACCCCAAAAAAAATGTTTTGTTTTTATTTTTTTTTAGAATTTAGTTAGGCCTGACTGCAATTAATTTGCAATTAATTTGATTCAAGGCTTCTCCTTAAAACAAACATAAAAATGATGTTTTAAGGTGGTCTGTGTTTCAAAGTACTTTCCCCAGTCTTGGGCCAATCATCCGTCCTTGTCTGTGTTTTTCTCGTAAAATACAACATTTAAAAACCATTAATAACACCTCACTGTACCTCTCTGAGAGGTTCATAATGGACTAAACTAGTAGTGGTGATTGGAACAGACTTCCAGCCGAGGTAATGAGTCCATCCACAGTAAGTACAGTCAAAAATGTACAGACACACCCACATATCTGTACTCTAACAAAAAGTTATAGGAAAACCTGGTGTGTTTGTAAGTACTTAAGTCTAAGAAGACAACACGTAGACATAAAACCTTTACACATATTAACCGCACATGTGTCAATTTTGGGAGGAAAGAAAAAAACAAGACCTATTGAATCCATAAGATGCCACAAGGTGCAAAGTAATGTATTGTTATGTATTTTCCGAGTGTCAGAGTGAATAAAACTTCACTCTAAGCCACAGGAAAGGGGAAAAAAAAAATCCCTACAGTTTCTCTGAGTTATAGGGATCGAGATCTCGTATCTGTGCACAGGTTATTTATTCGCGAATACATGTAAACTTAAAAAAAATTATTAATTTAAACTGGTACCAGTATTGAGCTCATTACAAACGAGAATAATTAATAAAATAATCATAAACAGTACAAAGCATGCGCATTAGTGTGATCACACTTATTGATGGCCATAACAATGGTGAATACACCCCTGCAAAAAAAGAAAATCTTTGTTTACACATGGACAGTTCATACCCATGCATTCCATCACTCAGACACACCCATTCATTTAGATTGAACCCATACATTCTGGATAGAGCTCTGATAATTGCACATCGATTGCTATGTTTCTGGCCACTGGGAGAGTACAAAGGAAAGAAAGAGAAAAAAAAACAAATGGATGTTATACTTTACCTTCTGTTAGGCCTGTATTTACGCATATGTACAGCTATCTACATACAGCTGTTTTATATTGTACATATACTTTCAGGAACTCACTTAACCTGAAAAAAGATAACTTGTAGAAAACAGTTATTACTATATCCCCCTCCTTTTTTTTTTTTTCTTTAACCTTATTTAAAGCAAACAATATGTAGCGGTCATAATATATGTATAATATGATGTTGTATATATGTTATTTGGCGCCACCTAGCGGCCAAAATATAAAAGGACTGCATCTTTATTTTCTATTACTGTTCAGAAGTTGACATGGAAGTACTTTGTTTGTTTACCTCTGGACATTAACTTGACCTACCCAGATTCCTAAGTCCCAGGAATCTTAAGGGAACAGACTGCATTGTGGGAAGCTTATAAAAGGGCTGGGGGCGGCCATCTTAGGTCTCTTGGACACGCATGGCCAGCCTGGGAGGATCTGTGTGAGGTCTTCAGCACAGCGCGGCCTACCTCCACGGAACAGCAATCCGAGCAGCAGCACTGTGATACGCCAGAGAGCTGGACTGACGGCGGGGCAAGACTGGAAAGAAGTCTGAGGAGCCTCTCAGAGTCATCTGGGAGTTCCGGAGCGTCTCATAGTGTGGAGCGGAGCAGCGCAGCAGTGCCGGACGGCTGGAGACAGAACCCTGAACATTTGAACGGAGGCTACTGAAAACACAGTCCTGGTTGGGTTGAGAGGGCTGTTGCCCACAAGTTCCTTGATGCACTTTTTTTACACACGTGTACACAAGACAGAGTTGCTGGGACCCTTAGTTCCACAAGCAGATTCAAGAGGATTTAGTACTGAATCTCTAACATTAAAGTTAGTTAACGTGCCGCAACACCAGAGCCTGGGTTTCATATTCTCAGTATACTTTGATAAGTCATTAACCCTTGGATTACAAAATTATCTTGTTTGCTAGCAGAAGAAAAGAAGATAAAGAAAGACTGTTCAGTAACACAAGGCCTTGTGTCCCCTTACTATATAGGGGTAGTGTGATATTATTAGAGGGAGCTCCCAAGTTGTGGTATTATACTTAATCAAGTTATCATTTGGTTTAGTATAGCCAATAAGTGTGCAGGAAATAGGACAGTGTTTAGAGTGAGATAGATTCATCTGATGGATGTCCTATTTGCTTTGCTATACCATTTATACGTTACTTCAGACATTTTATACCTGTATTATATTCTTGTAATATAAAGTTAAGTTGACTGTCAGATTATGTTGGTCTGATGGTACAATTATGGTAATACATCCCTTTAAAGTAATTACAGTAAACTTGAGCATTCTCAAGCAAGTGAAGATCAAGGTAAAGACACACAGGTAACTATATTGTGCACTGTGAATTTGCTTTAAGGTTTTGTGGTTATCGCACACTATTACACATGATGGAACCCGAAGTGTCAGAGGTAGGGATAGCTCCAAGGGTCTGGGATGGCCAGTGGGAAAATTAGCAGCTCCTACGGGGGTAGTGCGCTACAAATACATCATTCATACGTGTATATTGGTAAATGGTCCATGACATTCCTGCCTTGATATAGTGAAACTTACATGCCATAGAACTCTATAACATAACTTATATATTGTATTGCCACCCCGGTTTTAGTGTAGTGGTTTGTTTCCCGATGGACAAGTTACTCCATTTTTCCAATTCAAGGAGTCAATAACGTTTCTTTTAAAGGATTGGAATTCTTTCACAAACTCATCCCGTTCCTGTTTAATTTGCCTAATCTCTTGCTGTAAAGCCTCATTTTTGGCCTTAATAGTTGAGGAAAGGATGTATGATTTTGCATTTTCATATTTCCTCGGCCCTTCACCCTAGCACGATGAGTACACTTCCACGCCACGCCTCCTTGTTGTATATTGCTTCTGTTTAAATATCTTTTCCCCAGAAGACAAACAAAACTGCGAAATGTGGCCCAATAACCCACACGTGTAGCACTTTATCTTTTGTAAAGTATTAAAGCTTCTCTTAACAACTGGTGTGGTTTTAGGCCGAAAATATTCAATGGCTCCAACTTGATTAACAACTTATCTTGTCTTCATAAGAGATCTAGGGGTATTTATAAAAGAGCTTCAATGAGTTGTTGAAATTGACACCTTCTCCAGATGGAGATAACTTCCTGTTGCCTCTAGAAATACTCAAACTGGTTGCAGCTTTTCTATGTTATGTGTAGATTGCACACGCTGCCCTGGGCTGGAAGATGCAGACAATTGTTCACATTTACTGTCTGCAGCCTTCAGCCCCCGTGCCAGCTGCTCAACCTCTCCCTGCAAGTTTTGGTTGTTGTTGGCTGCTGGTGGCTAGCATTCATTTTTGTCATAGAAACTCTTATGCCCCGTACACACGGTCGGATTTTCCGACGGAAAATGTGTGATAGAACCTTGTTGACAGAAATTCTGACTGTGTGTAGGCTCCATCACACATTTTCCATCGGATTTTCTGACACACAAAGTTTGAGAGCAAGATATAAAATTTTCCGACAACAAAATCCGTTGTCGGAAATTCCGATCGTGTGTACACAAATCCGATGGACAAAGTGCCACACATGCTCAGAATAAACAAAGAGATGAAAGCTATTGGCCACTGCCCCGTTTATAGTCCCGACGTACGTGTTTTACGTCACCGCGTTTAGAACGATCGAATTTTCCGACAACTTTGTGTGACCGTGTGTATGCAAGACAAGTTTGAACCAACATCCCTTGGAAAAAATCCTAGGATTTTGTTGTCAGAAGGTCCGAACAAAGTCCGACCGTGTGTACAGGACATTAGAGTACTGATATTACTTTTGGCTATTTCTAGATCTTCCTTGAGAGATATGCTTTGCAACAATAACAGTCTGTAATTTTTAGCTAACCAAAAGGCCACAAAAATTAGTGCAGTCTTACCCTCAGGTTTGCTGTATTTTTTCTCTGCAAGTTTTACATTTACATACTCTTGTGCCTGGTGCCATGGGCTTTTAGATTCCTCCATTGCTCTTATTATTTCAGAGCTATTTTTAACTTTAGCAATCCTTGCCATCAATTTCTCCATGATGTACAAGTTCATTGATGATACAATAATACACCACAGAACAGACTTCTGACACACAAAGTCTAGCACTTAGAATATCCACAATTTATAAGCTAAATTAAGTTAAACGTTCCCCTGTACTTTGAGTCAGTCACTTTGAGCTTACCGTATAGAAGGAGGGAAAAAACAATAAACAGAAACTCAAATAAAATTCAGAAAATACAGTAAAGTGAAGAAAATAGAAGATAGTTTTATTGAGAGCTGAAAATATCTTTTAGCTTAAAAAATCTAAAAATAATAATGCGCCAACCTGAAATGTGGAAAAAAGCAGCCAACACAACAGTCAGACAAATTGTAGTGAAATAACGTGAATAAAGTGTGGCGCTAGGGAAGTGAGAAAATACTATATTTGTTCGTTATTGGGCAAAGCCTACCTGAATGTCCGCCTGGAAGGCAATTATGCACAATAAAGTGTTTAGTGAAACAGGACTGTTCCTGTATATACTAATAGCTAGAACTAATAAAAGTGTATATATGTGGAATAATTATCTCAGTGAAAGTGTGAAGGGGCGAAAAAAGGTAGAGAGTGTGTACTCAAAAATCACTGTCTACAATTCAAAATGATATGAAAAATCTGTGGATCAATTCTTGTATTGAATTGCCTATAACGGAAAAGCCCAATGGTGCAACAAACATAAAATAAGTGATAATACCGAAATACATAACGGTGATGTTGCTACCACAGCTATAAAAATAATATACATACAAAAATGAAATGCTAATACAACTAGAAGTCCAACCCAGATGTATAGGCAAACATCTGGAGGCTTAACCAAGAAGTAACAGCAACCAGGATTGGTAATATGGGACCCTTGAATCCAGGAATGGCATCCACAAGGTAAAATGATCGAACTTGTATGTAAGTAGGGATAGGTAAAAATACCCTTACCAGCAGTGGTGGACTCGCCAGCCAGCGGCTTGGGAGTCAGACAGGCTTACGATAAAGCAGGGAATGGTGGATGCAGCACTTTGTCCACAGCAACTGTGGAAGATGGAGCACTGTGGCACTCACTGACCGACCTTCTCCGATCTTACCGGCTCCCGACATCCAAGGTATAGATATAAACTGCTCATCAAAGATCAATCTCCATGTGGTGGGTATTGGCCCTCAAAAATAGGGATTAAAAAGAAGACTTCCCCATAGTGTAAATCAGCTTTTCAAAGCTTTAATAAAAAATGTGTACAATAAAACGCACTCTGGCTCATAAAAACAGAAATGGAGACCAGGTACAGAGCAAATATAAAATAAGCGCTTGATTCAGTTGTGACAGGACAGGCATAACGGACCCGACGCGTTTCGTCCTATGGGACTTCGACTGGGGTATATGACTGTCTGCCACTACCATGCCTGTATATATCTAAAATCATATAATTAGAGAACAACAGCACCTGTTTACGCCAAGTACAGCGCCACTTCCGGGTCTCAGGAACATGGCGTCAGTGTTTAAAATAGGCCAATCACAATGGCCAGATACGAAACAGGTAACCAGGCCTCGAGATGGTTAAACCAATCAGGGGCTGCCGAAAACAGTATCACCTCGAGCCCACCTTACGTCTATATCAGATGACCGTCCTCCGCCAACCAGACCTCTGAGTCAAGGTTCACCGCGATCACCCAAGACCGTCGCGGCCCTATGGCCAATCACCAATGGGATAGGACTGGAACGCGGCATCCTATCAGGGCTCACGTTCTGCGCGTATGGCGTCACTCCCATGACTGCCAGACATGAAAAAAATAACCCAGAGGCAGTGGAGTGCATATGCGGACCACGCCTCACAATGGTAAAGCCGGTAGACGTAAATGAAAAAACAAGAGCGGAGTGCTTGGAACGCAAATGCGGTCCAACCCTCTAGGTAGAAATACGGGGACAATCATCGTGGGGACAGAAAATTTTAAATTCAACATGGCGTAAACATTGCTGGACGATAGCCTAAACAACATAATAAGTTCTAGAAAAAAAGATGCAAAAAAACGGTGACTTATCAAATGGTAAAGTGATTATATAAGTCCATTGCGTCCCTATTCTGTATATCAGTATGACAAGATCACAAGATCACTAATGATATCAGCACAATTTAAATATTAGTATATACATACAAAGCAGTGATATATCTATGGAGGGGAACCCCCCCATATATAAAAAAAATTCCATTGCATGGGATGATATCACATAGACAAGAGGAAATATGGACGCATAAACATATTTAAAGCATAATAAACAAAAGGATCCCCTAAAAAGTGAGGCCCACAGAGAAATAGGAGTATTAGAAAATCATAAAATAATTGGATCATAAAAACCTCAAAATTGAGGTCAAATTAGAACTGTGAGAGTAAATGGAAAGGGATATGATATACATTTAATTAATAATCAAATATATAACAATGAACTCTACCAACCAATTAGTACACATATTATGTGCATTATGCAACTGATCACACAGACCAAAGATACAGGAAGATGGGATAAGGATCTCTATTAAGACTGATTGATAAAGGCATTTATGTCCCAATCAATATTGAGACCAAATGGCTTATAACATTTTAATTGGTGTATCCAGAATGTCTCTAATTTTGACACGTCCCTTTTAAGAGACTCACCCCTCCAGTGTGGGATAAATTTGTCTATAACTTGGAACTGAGTTCCCTTTGGATTCTGGCTATGGCAATGCAGATAGTGTTTGGGGATGCTGTGGTTTGTAAGGCCCTTTTTTATGTTAATTATATATGTTCATTACCTCTCACGGAAAATGTGCGTATAGTGCGGCCCACATATTGTTTTCCGCATGGACACGTGATCAAATAGACCACGTATCTAGTTTCACATGTCAGAAAATGCTTCATCTGATATTCCCTTCCTGTGGTGGTAGAGACGAACGTCTCGGTTTTCCTACGTCCAGACACATTATGTAAACACACGTTACAGCGGCGGCAAGGGAAAAAACCTTTCATATTATGAAAGAAAAACCGACTAATGGGGGGGTCAATAGTGTTAGAAGCAATCTGACTTTTAATAGATGGGGCCCCTCTATAAATAACCCCACCTCGTTCTGGGAGCACGGGGCCCAATACCGGGTCATTTTTGAGGACCTTCCAGTGTCTTGATATAATCTCCTTGATCTGTTTATGTTGTACAGAGAAATTTGTCAGGAGGGACCATTTGTGTTTGATGTCTGGTACACCTTTGGATTGTCCCGCTAACAAAGATTCTCTGTTGATCAAGGAGACTTTTCTAATCTCATCATCGATTTCCAATGAGTCATACCCTTTATTGACAAATCTAGACCTTAAAACCTGTGCCTGGTGGAAATAGTCTGAGAGTTTACTACAATTGCGCCTAATCCGAGTGAACTGGCTACGTGGTACAGATTTTAGCCAAGTGGTGTGATGGCAACGGTCGACCGGAATGTACCCATTCCGGTTGTTTGGTTTGAAGAACGTTTTAGTTTCTAAATGATTATCAACTACTGTTATCTCCAAATCTAAAAAATGGATAGCAGAAGAGCTGACCTCATACTTCAGCTCGATCCCAATATCATTATCGTTTAACGTGGACAAGAAGGCATGCAAAGACTCGACACCACCTCTCCACAGGAGGAGGATGTCGTCTATGTACCTGGCCCAGAGAACTAGCTCTGGGGGATCCAGGGCATAGATGACAACCTCCCAACGGGCCATGAAAATATTGGACAAACTCGGGGCGACCTTAGCGCCCATGGCCACTCCTTTCTGTTGAACAAAGAAATCCCCGTTATACCAAAAATAGTTATGTTTGGTCACGAACCTCAACAGGTCCATAATGAATCTCTGTTGGGTTCTTGGGATGGACTTCTCCCTGGATAGGAAAAGCTCAACTGCTGCAAAACCCACATTATGGGGTATAGAAGTATATAGCGACGTAACATCAGCTGTAACTAAGAGGAGATCGTTACTATAAGTAATGCTGTTCAGCTTGGCAATAGTATCCTTAGTATCCCTTAAATATGATGGTATAGATTGTACAATGGGTTGGAGGAAAAAGTCTATATATTTCCCTATGCGGGAAGTAATGGAGTCAATGCCGCTAATGATGGGGCGGCCAGGGGGTTGGGTAACACTTTTATGAACTTTTGGTAAATAATATATTACCGGGATTCTGGGAGCAACTGGAATTAACTTTTTTCTTTATTGTTTAAAATCCCTAGTTGGAACCCTGTGTCAACCAAGTCGGTAAGTGATCTCTTGTAAGGGATTGTGGGATTAGTGTAGTGTTTCCAATTCAAGGAGTCAATAACGTTTCTTTTAAAGGATTGCAATTCTTTCACAAACTTATCCCGTTCCTGTTTAATTTGCCTAATCTCCTGCTGTAAAGCCTCATTTTTGGCCTTAATAGTTGAGGAAAGGATGTATGATTTTGCATTTTCATATTTCCTAGGCCCTTCACCCTAGCACGGTGAGTACACTTCCACGCCACGCCTCCTTGTTGTATATTGCTTCTGTTTAAATATCTTTTCCCCAGAAGACAAACAAAACTGTGAAATGTGGCCCAATAACCCACACGTGTAGCACTTTATCTTTTGTAAAGTATTAAAGCTTCTCTTAACAACTGGTGTGGTTTTAGGCCGAAAATATTCAATAGCTCCAACTTGATTAACAGCTTATCCTGTCTTCATAAGAGATCTAGGGGTATTTATAAAAGAGCTTCAATGAGTTGTTGAAATTGACACCTTCTCTACTCGAACCCATGGCCCAATACATCAGAACAAACCAATCTATAACTGGCATTGAAGTAGGAGGTATTACACACAAATTATGTATATTTGCAGACGATATATTACTTTTTCTATCATCACCACAGGTCTCTGGTCCTAACTTAATACCAGCTCTTGATGGGTTTGCAGCCCTATCCGGCCTTATGATTAATCCTAAGAAATGCCTAGTGCTTAATATTTCACTCACAAACATGGAATTGATCCCGGCTAGGGCTGCACTCCCATTCACATGGGCAGAAAAATCAATCCCATATCTTGGAATTCATTTAACAGCATCTCATTCTGACTTATTCTCAACCAATTATCCTCCTGTATTAAGACAGATCACAAATCTAATTAAACAATGGTCGCAACTTCCTTTATCCTGGATAGGGAAGATTAATGCAATCAAAATGACTATTCTACCCAAATTGCTTTATCTATTCAGAGTCCTCCCTATTCCAATTCCTTCCTATTTTTTGAGAATAGTACAACAAAGAGCAACTTCGTTTATATGTGGGCTCTTCTAAACCACGTATACCTATACACACACTACATCTTCCCAAAAATAAAGGAGGCCTGGGATACCCTAATTTTACTAACTACTACAGAGCAGCACATTTGGCCAGTCTGTCCAAATACCATGCAAAACAGGAAATCCCATTATGGGTATTTATAGAGGCTTCAGAAAATGACCCTCTATTAATATCAAATTTATTATGGCTTGATCCTAAAGACCGCTTTAAAATTCATAATCCCATAACTAAACACTTCTTATCTCTCTGGGATAAACTAAAAACCAAATATCAGTTACAATCTCCACACAATCCTCTCCTTTCTTTTATCAGAAATCCGGCCTTTTATCCGGCATAGATCTACCCAAATTCTTTTAAAGCTTGGACAACATCAGGCATTCAGACACTAAATGACTTCATAGCATCTAAATCATTCCTTTCATTCCCATCGCTTAGAGAAAAATATGATCTACCAAACTCTGAGATATTTAGATATCTCCAAATCAAAAATTTCTATACACCATTCCTAAAGGGGGATACACCATTATCCCAATTATCCATTTTTGAATCAATCTGTACAAAAGATCCATTTGCTAAAGGTACAATTTCATCACTTTATAATCAATTATATGGAGTAGCAAATCTTAATAGACCCTCTTACGTTCAGAGGTGGGAGGAGGACCTGGGACGAACTTTAGAAGACACGGACTGGTCTAACATATGGCTCACATCTAAATCATCTTCACCCAACATCTTAGCACTGGAGACAAATTATAAAGTCCTAACTCGCTGGTACCTTGTACCCGCTAGAGTGGCAAAATATTCACCTAATACCTCAGCTCTTTGTTTTCGAGGATGCCCAGAAATAGGCACATATTTACACATATGGTGGACGTGCCCAGTAATCCAAACCTTCTGGAAGGAAGTCTTCGTGATTGCATCTAAAATATTTAAAAAAATAATACAACCAGATCCATATTTAACTTTACTTAATCTAAAACCGGAATGGTTAACACTCTCTCAATTCAAACTTATGATCCAACTAATAACGGCTGCAAAACAAACAGTGGCCAAGGCATGGAAATCTCCTACATTGGTACTAGCAGAAACAATTCACAGAATGAATAATACAATGTCCCATGCTAAGATGGTAGCCATCGATCAAAATCAAATTCCAAAATTTGAAAAACTTTGGCATCCTTGGATAGAACAACAGTTCCTGTCAAACTTCAATGACTCTGTCCTGTTGCCATGGTAACAGATTAAATGACTTACAGAGACACCCATTCTAAGGCTTCAAAGAGAACTAAAAAGAATAATAAACTGACGAGCGGGACAACCTTGTGGACCATACCTCTACCTTTCAACCCTTTTTCTTCTTTCCTTTTCTCCACCTTACGATTAAAGCTCATTATCAGAATTTATTTGACCTATATACACTCTACTTGTAAACAATATGTATAGTAGGTATAAATCATTTAAATACCTACAAAAGTAACTAAGGAAATTATATATATCTTTAATTTAGGTTTACGTGAACCCAATGTTTAATATTTGAAATTTCATGATATTTACCTATATAAACCCTACTGTAAAACAATGAGCTTACTTTATAGATCCTTGTAAACTTACTTTATGTATCTTTATAACATTGTATACTCAATAAACTTCTTTTGACAAGGAAATTGACACCTTCTCCAGATGGAGATAACTTCCTGCTGCCTCTAGAAATACTCAAACTGGTTGCATTACAATCTATGTTATGTGTAGATTGCACACGCTGCCCTGGGCTGGAAGATGCAGACAATTGTTCACATTTACTGTCTGCAGCCTTCAGCCCCCGTGCCAGCTGCTCAACCTCTCCCTGCAAGTTTTGGTTGTCTGTTGTTGGCTGCTGGTGGCTAGCATTCATTTTTGTCATCGAAACTCTTATGCCCCGTACACACAGTCGGATTTTCCAACGGAAAATGTGTGATAGGACCTTGTTGACAGAAATTCCGACCGTGTGTAGGCTCCATCACACATTTTCCATCGGATTTTCCGACACACAAAGTTTGAGAGCAAGATATAAAATTTTCCGACAACAAAATCCGTTGTCGGAAATTCCGATCGTGTGTACACAAATCCGACGGACAAAGTGCCACGCATGCTCAGAATAAATAAAGAGATGAAAGCTATTGGCCACTGCCCCGTTTATAGTCCCGATGTATGTGTTTTACATCACCGCGTTTAGAACGATCGAATTTTCCGACAACTTTGTGTGACCGTGTGTATGCAAGACAAGTTTGAACCAACATCCCTCGGAAAAAATCCTAGGATTTTGTTGTCGGAATGTCCGAACAAAGTCCGACCGTGTGTACAGGACATTAGAGTACTGATATTACTTTTGGCTATTTCTAGATCTTCCTGAGAGATATGCTTTGCAACAATAACAGTCTGTAATTTTTAGCTAACCAAAAGGTCACAAAAATTAGTGCAGTCTTACCCTCAGGTTTGCTGTATTTTTTCTCTGCAAGTTTTACATTTACATACTCTTGTGCCTGGTGCCATGGGCTTTTAGATTCCTCCATTGCTCTTATTATTTCAGAGCTATTTTTAACTTTAGCAAGAACAGACTTCTGACACACAAAGTCTAGCACTTAGAATATGCACAATTTATAAGCTAAATTAAGTTAAATGTTCCCCTGTACTTTGAGTCAGTCACTTTGAGCTTACCGTATAGAAGGAGGGAAAAAACAATAAACAAACTCAAATAAAATTCAGAAAATACAGTAAAGTGAAGAAAATAGAAGATATTTTCAGCTCTCAATAAAACAATCTTTTAGCTTAGTGGAGACACACTAACAATAGCCTGTAGCCTACACACCATAGACCAGGGTGACAATAGCAACAATAGAAAGGTAAACACAGCAGTGTTTACATCAATCTCTGTTAAACCCAACTATGGGAGGAGGAGCTACGTTCTGGCGTCACCGCTGTGCGTTCAGTCCCGGAAGCCGGCTGGCTTATTCTTGTTGTTCCTTGCCTATATAATTTCGCCGATCTGTAAGTGTCCATTTGTCCTTTTTATATTTCAATAAATGTAAAGTATTTTACGCTATGTGGAGCTCTTGTTGTTTTTTTGGTGATATCACTGCCTTGCTAAATTTTCTGCTGACGATCCCCATTGACGCTGAGGAGTCCAGTGCCTGCCTGTGAGATCCCGGGCTGGGGTTTACAGCCACCTGCTCAATGTGGTCCCCTGTAATAAGGGACCAATGATTTCTGGTAAGCGGCAGCATTTTTCCACGGTGGAGGCTATATTTTTGCACTTGTCACTGCAGTGTGGAATTTCACTACGCATCACCTTGGGATTTACACTTTTATTGGATTTTTCATTCATTTATATTTCCTATTATGGACTCATTTCCATTCTTTTTGGATTGATTTTTATCATTTTTTTCACTTAAGTCTATGGACATTCTTTGATTGGATTTCCCTTTCACATTTGCACATTATTCCTAATTGCATTTGTTTCTTGATGTATCATAATTATGTTTATGTTTAGTTGTTGGCACTACAGTTTGTACTTTAGACTATTAATATTTTTATATATTTTTTTATTTTTATGTAGTGTCACTTAATGTGATTTCTGGCACCTATCATTGGGAGCCATAGTTATTATCATCTCTCCCATTAGCGCAACTTTTTTGCTTTGTATATCTGTTGTTGGATCAGCTGTTCATCCTCCTTCTTGAGCTTCAGCATCTTCCAGTCCTGCACAGCTGTCTCCCTGCCGGTGACCTTCACGCAAGACCTGCCCAGCCTGCTGGTGACTCATGCCTCTTTGTGCCCTTCACCCCCTGTACCATCTCCAGGAGTGGCGTGCACTTAGTCGCAAGAGGTTACCGCACTCAGCATCTCGGCCTCAGTGAGTACCCTTATCTGACACTCCCTCTGTGACGGCTGGATAAGTTTCACAACCTTACCCTTGTAACGTGGATGAAGGAGGGTTGCCAGCCAGTACTGATCCCTCTCCTTGATACCACGAATCCGAGGGACCTTTCGCAGGCTTTGCAGGATCAGGAAGGCCATGCAGCGTAGGTTTGCTAAGGCATTCGGTCCGGAGTCCTTTGGGTCACTAAGGACAACCTGATCTGCAGCCACCTCCTCCCAGCCACGTACAAGTCCATGGGTTTCTGGGGACTGTAAACGGTCCCTTGAAGACTGCTGCTGATGCTAGGCTCCACCTCCATGCTGACACAATCCTCCTCCTCTTCCTGTGTGATCGGCGGGCCAGCAGGAACACTGTCTGGATAAAGGGGGCCTTAAGAGGTAAGGAAATCCTCCTCTTCCTGCCTCAAGTGCCCAGTCTATTCCACACAGCGTGTGCTTCAACAGGTAGACGATAGGGACAGTATCACTGTTGCATGCACTGTCACTGCTCACCATCCTCGTGGCCTCCTCAAATGGTGACCGGACAGTGCATGCATCCTTGATCATGAGCCACTGGCGTGGCGAAAAAAAAAAGCCAAGCTCCCCTGACCCTGTCCTGGTGCCATAATCGCACAGGTACTCATTGATGGCCCTCTGCTGCGTGTGCAGCTGCTGCAGCATGGCCAACATTGAGTTCCATCTGGTGGGCCTGTCACAGATTAGGCGGTTCTTGGGCAGGTTGTATTCCTTCTGGAGGTCAGCCAGCTGAGCACTGGCATTATATGACCGGTGGAATTGCACACAGACTTTCCTGGCCTGCCTCAGGAGATCCTGTAAGCCTGGGTACCTGCACAAGAACCACTGCACCACCAAATTAAAGACGTGAGCCAAACGGGGAACATGGGTGAAGTGTCCCTGTTGGAGGGTGGAGAGGAGGTTGGTGCCATTGTCGCAAACCACCATTCCTGGCTGAAGCTGGCATGGCGTCAACCACCTCTGAGCCTGGCCCTTCAGAGCTGACAGAATCTCTGCCCTAGTGTGGCTCCTGTCCCCTAAGCACACTAGCTCAAGCACCGCATGGCATATTTTTGCCTGAGTGCTTGCGTAGCCCCTTGAACACCTACGGAGCACCGCTGGTTCTGAGGACAAATCTATAGAGGAAGAGGCCACGGAAGAAGAAGAGGAAGAAGAAGGAAAAAGAAGAAAGAAGAAGAAATTTTGGAGGCATGGTGGCGGAACAAGCTCCAACAATACTGCACCCGGTCCTGCTTCCTTCCCAGCTGCCAGCAGGGTCACCCAGTGCGCTGTGAAAGATGGGTAATGTCCCTCTCCATGCCTGCTGGACCATGAGTCAGAGGTATTATGCAGCTGACCGCCCTGTCCAGCGAGGCCAAGACATTCCCTTCTTCATGCCGGTAGAGAGTCGGAATCGCCTTCCGTGAAAAAAGTGGCGTTTGGGAACCTGCCACTG
The DNA here is from genome assembly GCF_042186555.1 of Aquarana catesbeiana. Classification (NCBI taxonomy): domain Eukaryota; kingdom Metazoa; phylum Chordata; class Amphibia; order Anura; family Ranidae; genus Aquarana; species Aquarana catesbeiana. The sequence continues at coordinate 132,991,970 of NC_133330.1, forward strand.
AGGTACTGCACATTACACTAATTCATGAAAGGGGGCAGAGTCTACCAGCTGAAAAGGCAACTGTTGGGGTGCTAGCAATTTAGACAAGCTAACATTCAGCCGCTGGGCATGTGGATGGCTGGGACCGAATTTATTTCGCCGGTTTAGCAACTGGGGTAGGGAAATTTGCCTGCTACAATTAGACATTGGTGTAGCGATAGCAGATTGCCCGCAAGTACTTGGCACACCTAATTCTACACCTTCATCCATTTCAGTGCAGGTTTGTGAGAGAACTGAAGATATAGTGGGGTTGGAGATCCCAGCTGATGAGCAAGGAGAGGTCCGCCTTGTTCATTGGTGTGGGTCTTTTAAGTACGCTTGCCAACAGACTGCATGGGAGTTCCACATATATCTGGTCAAGCATGTGGTGCCCAAGCGGCTGCTGTTTTAGCCACGCTTGATACGCTTCAGACATATGTTGCAAACAGCAATGGTGCGATCTGCTGCACACGTCTCAAAAAAGGCCCACACCAAAGAACTTTTGGAAAAACACGTGGAGTCAGCAGTGCCCTGCACATGCGGAGCTCTACGATGTGATGCAGTTGGTTGGCTGCCCTTAAGCTGGCCCCTGGAGGGCACCATGCCTCGTTGGAGATGTGCCTCCTCCTCCTCCCCTCTCCTATCAGGCACCCACGTAGAGTCAGTGACCTCATCATCCCCTCCCTCCTCTTCACTGGAGCAAACCTGGCAGTATGCTGCAGCTGGGGGAACATGACTCCCAGGTTGTTGTCCTTCTTGGGCACCCCCTCTCTCTGGGCTCACGTTACTGCTTTCCTTAATCTGGGTACCATCATTGGAGCCTTCAAAACGCTGCGCATCCTCCTGCAGCATGTACCCAACACTGTGGTTGAGCAGTTCGGGGGACTCCTCAGGAGGACATGGTGGTGCTAGGGAAGGAGTGACTGATGACATTGAGCCTAAGAGGCCGCTTTGGCAGCTGCATTGGCAGCCAAAGTACTCTGAGCCTGGGTGACAGAGGATGAGGAGGATGAGGACAACTTGGTCATCCACTCTACCAACTCTTCTGCATGTTGTGGCTCAACACGGCCAGCTGCCAAAAAAAAGGACAAGCGTGCCCCATGGCCACGTGCTGAGGATGCACTGTGTCCACGACCAGCAATGTTGGCTGTAGACACAGAGCCTGTGTCAGGGAAGACCAGCCAGTACTCAAGATGGCCGACGGATAAGTCGACCTGTGACCTCAGCCTGTCAGGGAAGACCAGCCAGTACTCAAGATGGTCGACAGAGAAGTCGACCTGTGACCTCAGCCTCTGCCAGAACACCTTCGGTGCACCTGTGTGCACATGACCAAGAGGCTATTTAAACTTGGTCTGTGCTTGCATCCAGTGCTGTCCGTTCTACAGCATTCCCGTGTGTTCCTGCCTGCTTACTTCTGATACCTGTACCTGTTTACCGACCCGACTTGCCTTGACTCCGCTACCTGCTGCCTGCACCTGACCCGGCTTGTTCTGACTTCCACACCTGCCTGCTTCTTCTACTACTACGCTGCCAGCCGGCCTGTGTCCTGACTACGCTTCTGCTCCTGACGTTCCCGCCAGTGTATGACCCGGTCTGCTTAACCTGCCTCTTCCTGCTCAAGCACCGTGCCCCCTGCTGCTGTTCCCAGTTCCAGGAAGATGACCCGTCAGGCACTTGTGCGACTCTGCACTTCTGCGCCTCCTGTCTGCTCTATCAGGGGGCCAGAATCAGAGGAGTAAGAGAGGCCGCTCCCTGCATATCAGGCTCTACCGTCAGGTACGTGACATCCTGTTTCCCCCCTTTTTTTTTAACTTAGGAACAGAACAACAGGAACGAGAGAGAAACTGGCCTTTTTGGATCTGGAACTCTTCCACTCTGAAAACACCATCTGCGCCCAGAATTATACAAAATTCACCTCAGCGAATCCTTACCTACACTCTAACAGTTGCCATCACCCATGATGGGTTAAAAACATCCCAAAAAGCCAGTTCTGCCGCCTAAAACACAATTGCACGCGCCTACAGGACTATGATACATAAGTTAGTGATGCGTTAGTAATCTGACTTCTTAAATTGTGGTTCAGATTATGTGGTCTATTGCCTCACATGCACCTGCGGCCTACTATATGTAGGCCGCACTATACGCCCGCTCCGCAAAAGGTTTGGTGAGCATCGTAACCTTGTAGAGAAGGGCATTGACAAGTATAGCGTACTGAGACATTTTAAAGAACATCATGGACAAACATCTTCAGGGCTATGCGTGTGGGTTATTGAGTCTATTCCACCCACCCTCCCTACCGCTGAACACTACAAAAGGTTGTGTGAAAGAGAAAACTACTGGATATACACACTAGACACTTTATCGCCAGGAGGCCTCAATGTAGGCAGCGAAATTAACATTTTACTGTGACCCCAACCACATCCCTGTCTCATCACATCATCTCATCTCAATTCACCACGTATTGTTTCATCCATTGTCCTACCTGTTTATCCATCATCTAGTCACTGCCCCATTAACTTACTGTCTACGTGGAACACATGTATTGGTATACCCGTACACTAGTGTGAGTGCATACCTGTATCCCACCCATTACCCCTATCCACATAGCCCTAGTGTATAACACATACCATTTTTATTTTTATTTTTATTCCATTTTTATTTTTATTTTTATTCCATTTTTATTTTTATTTTTAATTTCTTTTATTTTTATTTTTATTAATATTTTTACTCACTTCCCAGTTTTCCCCATAACATTCCTCTCATTTCCATATAGCCGTCTGGACACACACTCCCCCCCTTCTTTTGTCCCAATTTTACGCGTTATTTAAATGCGTATATATTATTATTATTATTATTATTATACAGGATTTATATAGCGCCGACAGTTTACGCAGCGCTTTACAACATTAGGGCAGACAGTACAAGTACAATACAATTCAATACAGGAGGAATTCCCACACTAAATATGGCCACCAGCATAGCCTGATGAAGGAGCATGCATGCTCCGAACGCGAAGCACCGCCCGCCTCACCCCGCTCCCGGAAGTGAAGACTGGCTGCCTTCCATTTATTCAGCATCATTTTATCCTTACATGGACTAATACCTGAACTTGTTGTGAAACATTAACTACCACCACCAAGTTCCCCCTCTCAGGAACCCACAACCCACCCCCTTCCTCCCACCATTTTTAGTTATATGTACTCGGCTACATCCATTGTGCGCCATATTAACCCCTTGATTGGATATCATTGTGGAGTTGCCCAACTCCCAAGGCAACACAGTTATCCTTAGACAGGTGGGTCCAGGGCCTCTTTCCATTGGGTATGGGTTGTAGGAGGCCCACTGGAAGGTGTCGTGGAGTCTTACTCTGAGCACACACTGAACAGACAGCTACGAAGGCAGTTACATCAGCACATAGACTAGGCCACCAGAATTGTTGGGAAATGGCCCAAACAAGTTAATTCTTACCAGGGTGGCCAGCTGCCTTGGGAGAATGGTAAGTCTGGAGCACGGCAGTATGGAGAAACTCTGGGACAAAGCAATGGTCACAAGGTTTCTCAGAAGGAGCATTGACCTGAGCAGCAAGAATTTTGTCACCCAAAGGAGAAGTAAGACTGGTTCGAACCATAGCCAGAATACGATCAGGAGGAATCATAGGAACCGGAACTGACTCCAACTTGGAAGTGGAGGAAAATTGTCGTGACAAGGCCTCAGCCCTTACATTCTTAATACCGGGTAAGAATGAGACAATGTAATTGAAACTTGACAAAAAAAGAGCCCATCCCACCCTTCTGGGAGAGAGGAGTTTAGCCTCAGACAAGAATGTGAGATTCTTATGGTCAGTAAGAATGAGAACCGGCACAGTGGTACCTTCGAGGAGATGTCTCCATTCTTTCAGGGCTAAAATGATTGCCAACAGCTCTCTGTCACCAATCTCGTAAATGCACCCGGCAGGTGACAATTTCTTGGAAAAGTAGCCACAAGGATACATAGCAATCTCAGAGGTAGGACGTTGAGACAGAAGGGCGCCAACACCAGTCTCAGAAGCATCAAACTCATGGATAAAAGGTAACATAGGATCAGGTGCCAACACAGGAGCAGAAACAAAGGCAGGCTTAAGACTTTCAAAGGCCTTAATGAACTCTGGAGACCAACTCTGTGGGTTACCGCTCTTTCTGGTCATATCGGTCAGGGGCTTGACCAGAGACAAGAAGTTACGAATAAACTTTCGATAATAGTTGGCAAAACCCAGGAAATGCTGCAGAGGACGTAACCCCACGGGTCGAGGCCACTGTAGGGCTGACGAAAGTTTCTCTGGGTCCATCGAAAAACCAGCAGTGGATATGACATAGCCCAGGAATTTAACCTGATCCCGATGGAACTCACACTTCTCCAGTTTATAATAGAGATTGTTCTCTCTTAATTTATGAAGCACATGACAGACATCTGTGTGGTGGCTCCCCAGGGACTTGGAAAATATGAGGATATCATCGAGATAAAGCACCACACATAACTGCAACAAATCTCGGAGGACATCGTTAATAAATTCCTGGAAAACTGCCGGGGCGTTACAAAGGCCAAAAGGCATTACGAGATACTCATAATGGCCTGTTCTGTAATAAACGCAGTTTTCCACTTGTCGCCCTCCTTAATCCTCATCAGATTTTAAGCCCCTCTCAGATCAAGCTTAGTGAAAACTGTTGCTCCCTTGAGGAGGTCAAATAACTCTGTAATCAACGGGATCGGGTAGGCATTCTTAATCGTGAAACGATTGAGACCCCTATAATCCAAGGTCTCAGTTCCCTGCTCTTCTTCTTCACAAAGAAGCAACCAGCACCAGCAGGAGACGAGGATTTGCGGATGAAACCCAGAGAAAGTGCATCTGCAACATACTCCTCCATGGCTTTATCCTCCAAGACTGACAAAGGGTAAACCCGGCCACGAGGGGGAGTGGCATCAGGTTGAAGGTCAATTGCGCAATCATACGGCCAGTGTGGAGGCAAACTACCGGCTTGACCTTTGTCAAAGGCATTGCTAAAATCACGGTACTCCTCCGGCAGGGAGGAGAGTGAAGAGGTGAAGCATGTTTCACTGCATTGTGGTGACCAGGAGAGAACCTCAGCACGGAGCCAATCAAAAGAGGGGTTGTACCTCTGTAACCAAGGATAACCAACGGAAACTTAGTATAGGAAATCACTTGGAATTGGATTATCTCATGGTGAAGAGCCCCTACGGCCATGGACAATGGAACAGTCTCATGAGTCACATGGGCAGGCTGTAGAGGTCTCCCGTCAAGAGCCTCAATGACAAGTGGAGTGTCATGCAGCTGCAGTGGAATCGAGTGCTTTGATACAAAGGCAGCATCAATCAACAGGCCTGCAGCCTCAGAGTTGATTAGAGCCTGTATCTCAGTAGATGACTTAGCCCAAGAAAGGGTGACCGAAACCAGGGGCTTATCCTTCTGGATAACTGGGGACTAAACAACACCACCTAAGGTCTGTCCATGACAGGACCTCAAGGTTCGGGTGTACCCAGGACGGGTAGGACAAGACTTCAAAAAGTGACCTGCCTTGCCACAATAAAGGCACAATCTCTCCCTCCTCCTAAAGGCTCTCTCATCCGCAGAGAGACGCGTGAAGCCCAAGTGCATGGGTTCATCTTCACTGACCAACTCGGTACCAGGAGGCATGGGAGGTGATGGAGGCACGGGTGGGACTGCAAAGCTCGGAGGCAAACATACAGGAGGCTTCCGCAAGCGCTCCTTAAAAGAAAGTCTTTCTCTGAGTCTGGAATCAATGAGGATGGCAAACGAGATCAAGCTCTCCAGCTCAGTGGGTATATCTCGGGCTGCTATCTCATCCTTGATGGAATTCAAGAGACCATGAGAAAACAGCCACGAGGGCCTCATTGTTCCAAGCAACCTCTGCTGCCAGAGTACAGAACTCAATGGCGTAGTCAGCAATAGTTCTCGTACTCTGTTTGATGGACATGAGGCACTTGGCAGCAGAAGTGGAGCATGCAGGAACGTCAAATACCCTTTTAAAGAAGGCCACAAACTCAGGGTAACTCAAGGCAACAGGCAGTCTCTCATAGAGGGTTAGCCCAGGCCAAGGCTCTCTCAGAAAGCAAAGATATCACAAACCCTACTTTGCCTCTGTCCGTGGAAAACGCCTGGGGCAGCATCTCAAAATATATCTCAACTTGGTTGAGAAACCCTCTGCATTGAACTGGATCGCCCCCAAATCGCTGGGAAAGTGGGGTGGAACCAGACATACCTCTTATAGAGGTAATACTCGAGGCGGGTGCCTGCACAAAGACTGGCGCAGCCGCAGGGACGGCCCGCAACTCAGGTTATACCAGAGCAGCCACAGTGGGGGATTCCAGGTGAGCCGTGCGACTCAGGAGTATTTGTAACGCCATGGCAAACTGATCCATGCGGCGATCTTGCTCATCCAATCTGGAAAAAATATTACCAACAAGTGGATTGACTTTATCTTCTGAATTCATGGCCTTCGCCTACTGTCAGAAACCATGAACCAGACTGAGACAGAACTACAGTAAAATCACTTGTTTATTAATAAAAATAAAAAGGTAAATAGAGTAAGCGTAGTCAAAGCATAGCCAGAGTTCAGTAACCGGATCGGGTAGTCAGCCAAGCCAGAGTTCAGTAACCAGATCGGGTAATGAGCCAAGCCAGAGTTCAGTAACCAGATTGGGTAATCAGCCAGGCCAGAAGTCAGGGATCCAAGTAGAGGAACAGCAAGCAGGATAAGGAGCTAGAAGAGATGTCAGCAAAGCCAGTCTTTAAACAGGAATGCAGGAGATGGTTTCTTGTGATGTGACCAAGGCGAAGGCAGAGATCAAGTGAGCTGGACGGCTTTAATTAGGCAGGACTGATGAGCAGAATCAACAACAGCTGGGTAACTGTGGAGAGTAGGGATGAGCTTCGAGTTCGAGTCGAACTCATGTTCGACTCGAACATTGGCTGTTTGCAAATTCGCCGAACAGCGAACAATTTGGGGTGTTCGCGGCAAATTCGAATGCCGCGGAACACCCTTTAAAAGTCTATGGGAGAAATCAAAAGTGCTAATTTTAAAGGCTAATATGCAAGTTATTGTCATAAAAAGTGTTTGGGGACCTGGGTCCTGCCCCAGGGGACATGGATCAATGCAAAAAAAAGTTTTAAAAACGGCCGTTTTTTCAGGAGCAGTGATTTTAATAATGCTTAAAGTCAATCAATAAAAGTGTAATATCCCTTTAAATTTCGTACCTGGGGGGTGTCTATAGTATGCCTGTAAAGGGGCGCATGTTTCCCGTGTTTAGAACAATCTGACAGCAAAATGACATTTCGAAGGAAAAAACTCATTTAAAACTACCCGCGGCTATTGCATTGCCGACAATACACATAGAAGTTCATTGATAAAAACGGCATGGGAATTCCCCAAAGGGGAACCCCGAACCAAAATTAAAAAAAAAAAAAATGACGTGGGAGTCCCCCTAAATTCCATACCAGGCCCTTCAGGTCTGATATGGATATTAAGGGGAACCCCGGCCAAAATTTAAAAAAAAAAATGACGTGGGGTTCCCCCTAAATTCCATACCAGACCCTTCAGGTCTGGTATGGATTTTAAGGGGAACCCTGCGCCAAAAAAAAAAAAAAAAAACGGCGTGGGGTCCCCCCAAAAATCCATACCAGACCCTTATCCGAGCACGCAACCTGGCAGGCCGCAGGAAAAGAGGGGGGGACGAGAGTGCAGCCCCCCCTCCCTCCTGAACCGTACCAGGCCACATGCCCTCAACATTGGGAGGGTGCTTTGGGGTAGCCCCCCAAAACACCTTGTCCCCATGTTGATGAGGACAAGGGCCTCATCCCCACAACCCTGGCCGGTGGTTGTGGGGGTCTGCGGGCGGGGGGCTTATCGGAATCTGGAAGCCCCCTTTAACAAGGTGACCCCCAGATCCCGGCCCCCCCCCGTGTGAAATGGTAAGGGGGTACTTATACCCCTACCATTTCACAAAAAAAGTGTCAAAAATGTTAAAAATGACAAGAGACAGTTTTTGACAATTCCTTTATTTAAATGCTTCTTCTTTCTTCTATCTTCCTTCATCTTCTGGTTCTTCTGGCTCTTCTGGTTCTTCCTCCGGCGTTCTCGTCCAGCATCTCCTCCGCGGCGTCTTCTATCTTCTTCTCCTCGGGCCGCTCCGCACCCATGGCATGGGGGGGAGGCTCCCGCTCTTCTCTTCTTCTTTTCTTCTCTTCTTCTCTTCTTCATTTTCTTCTCCGGGCCGCTCCGCAATCCATGCTGGCATGGAGGGAGGCTCCCGCTGTGTGACGGCGCTCCTCGTCTGACAGTTCTTAAATAACGGGGGGCGGGGCCACCCGGTGACCCCGCCCCCCTCTGACGCACGGGACATGACGGGACTTCCCTGTGGCATTCCCCGTGACGTCACAGGGAAGTCCTGTCAAGTCACCGTGCGTCAGAGTGGGGCGGGATCACCGGGTGGCCCCGCCCCCCGTTATTTAAGAACTGTCAGACGAGGAGCGCCGTCACACAGCGGGAGCCTCCCTCCATGCCAGCATGGATTGCGGAGAAGAAAATGAAGAAGAGAAGAAGAGAAGAAAAGAAGAAGAGAAGAGCGGGAGCCTCCCCCCCATGCCATGGGTGCGGAGCGGCCCGAGGAGAAGAAGATAGAAGACGCCGCGGAGGAGATGCTGGACGAGAACGCCGGAGGAAGAACCAGAAGAGCCGGAAGAACCAGAAGAGCCAGAAGAACCAGAAGAACCAGAAGATGAAGGAAGATAGAAGAAAGAAGAAGCATTTAAATAAAGGAATTGTCAAAAACTGTCTCTTGTCATTTTTAACATTTTTGACACTTTTTTCGTGAAATGGTAGGGGGCCGGGATCTGGGGGTCACCTTGTTAAAGGGGGCTTCCAGATTCCGATAAGCCCCCCGCCCGCAGACCCCACAACCACCGGCCAGGGTTGTGGGGATGAGGCCCTTGTCCTCATCAACATGGGGACAAGGTGTTTTGGGGGGCTACCCCAAAGCACCCTCCTAATGTTGAGGGCATGTGGCCTAGTACGGTTCAGGAGGGAGGGGGGCCGCTCTCTCGTCCCCCCCTCTTTTCCTGCGGCCTGCCAGGTTGCGTGCTCGGATAAGGGTCTGGTATGGATTTTTGGGGGGACCCCACGCCGTTTTTTTTTTTTTTTTTTTTGCGCGGGGTTCCCCTTAAAATCCATACCAGACCTGAAGGGTCTGGTATGGAATTTAGGGGGAACCCCACGTCATTTTTTTTTTAAATTTTGGCCGGGGTTCCCCTTTGGGGAATTCCCATGCCGTTTTTATCAATGAACTTCTATGTGTATTGTCGGCAATGCAATAGCCGCGGGTAGTTTTAAATAAGTTTTTTCCTTCAAAATGTCATTTTGCTGTCAGACTGTTCTAAACACAGGAAACATGCGCCCCTTTACAGGCATACTATAGACACTCCCCAGGTACGAAATTTAAAGGGATATTACACTTTTATTGTTTGACTTTAAGCATTATTAAAATCACTGCTCCTGAAAAAACGGCCGTTTTTAAAACTTTTTTTTGCATTGATCCATGTCCCCTGGGGCAGGACCCAGGTCCCCAAACACTTTTTATGACAATAACTTGCATATAAGCCTTTAAAATTAGCACTTTTGTTTATTCATGTTCGTGTCCCATAGACTTTAACGGTGTTCGCGTGTTCGAACGAACTTTTTTCCTGTTCGCATGTTCTGGTGCGAACCGAACAGGGGGGTGTTCGGCTCATCCCTAGTGGAGAGAGATGGGAGCTGGCAATTAGCCGACAGCTGAGCGGCCAGCTCAGAGAAGGAAGGGCTGAGCACAGCCCTGACACATATATATATATACATATATATATATATATATATATATATATATATCTCAATATTATCAGACCCCTATAATTCTACTAATTTTCCTCCTCTTGACCCCTATGGAGGGGTCACTACCATATCTTCCCTACCTAGTATGATACCAGAGGGTCCACAGTACTTCTTCACATCTATGTGGAGTAAAGCTCTTAAGCCGCGTACACACGAGCGGAATGTCCGACAGAAAAAGTCAGACGGAAGCTTTTCATCGTCTATTCCGATCATGTGTGTGCCTCATCGGACTTTTGTTTTAGAAAAAACTGAACCAATTCCTATCGGGAAAACCGCTTGTCTGTATGCTGTTCCGACAGACCAAAAACGATGCATGCTCTGAAGCAAGTACGAGACTGAAGCTACTGGCTATTGAACTTCCTTTTTCTAGTCCCATCGTACGTGCTGTACGTCGCCGCGTTCTGGACGGTCGGACTTTGGTTTGACCGTGTGTAGGCAAGACTGCTTGAATGGAATTCCGTCTGAGTTTCCGTAGGAGAAGCCTTCAGAGTTTATTCCGTCGGCAAAACCGGTCATGGATACCGTGATCATTCGTATCACCCATCTTGGCATCATACGAATCTGCTAATCTGACTATCTGATAACACTCTATCTCTTCCTTGGGGTCATCTTCCTCAGTTCTAACTGCCATTGTAGTAATCCTTGTATTTTACATTTAGCACACCTGAAAAAAAACAAAGAAACAAGCAATCCTATAACGATGATTCCTTTGAGGAGAAAAAAATATCTGTTGAATCCATGAAAATATACCATTTCTAAACAAAGTGTAATCTGAGTTTGTCATATTTCCTATCTTAATATCACATTGTATACCTCTTTCCCTTGCTAAACAAGGGGATATTCCCAAAGGCCTTAAGTTTTATATTTAGCATAAAATGTATTTTCACAATAATAGACCATTTGTGATATTCTTGACATATTAGTTTTTGGGCAGCCTTGTATTGCCTAAACTCAAAAATGAAAGTAAATGGGTACTAGGTGTGTGCCTTTTTTTTTAACTGTCTGGCCTATGTGAACATATCTAGCAATTACTCAAATTACCATACTCCTTATGCCTGTTAGCACGTGTAATTTGTACAGGTGATTTTCCTCTATAGCCTTGACTGCTAAGATCAAGCAAAGGCATAACAGTAGTTTACTCATCTTTTGAAATTAGCTGTACTTTCTTGCAATGGCTGGCATGTATCCACGTCACTTTACAGCTGTAGCAGTTGTCAGGAGCACTTGGAAGGGTCCTTCAAACTCTTCAAAGATACTTACACACAGTGGCGTCGCTAGGGGGTGGCTTTTGGGGCTATAGCCCCGAATCTGGGGACCATAGCCCCGAGTCTCTGCAGGGGTCCCCAAGGGGAGGGGAGGCTCTCTGGGGACCCTGATGCAAGGGGGAGGCTCTTTGGGGACCCTGATTTTAAGGGGGAGGCTCTCTGGGGACCCTAATGTAAGGAGGGGGCTCTCTGGGGACCCTGATGCAAGGGGGAGGCTCTCTGGGGACTCTGATGTAAGGAGGAGGCTCTCCAGGGACCCTGATGTAAGGGGGGCTCTCTGGGGACCCTGATGTAAGGGGGGCTCTCTGGGGACCCTGATGTAGGTGGGGTGCTCTCTGGGGATATACACACACACACGCATATACATGTGTATGCCCGCCCAAGCGTATGACTTTCTTTACTACACTGCTATGGGCTATAGACCTAGCAACGCCCCTGCTTTCACATGTTCTTTTAGGTCTCATGTACACTGCTGCTGGTAAATGGATGTTTAGGCCCCATGTACACTGCTGCTGATAAACTGATTTTCAAAGGCAGTTGGACACTTTTTTCAACTGCCCCTGAACTCATTCAATGTTATCTTATGTGTTCATGTACACAGGTTCGTTTACTGTCGTTTTTTTTAAGCAGTTGCGTTTATAGGCCTTTTTTTGAAGGCAAAAAAATTAGTTCAGACGCCAAAGTTTCTGACGTTTCAGACGCCAAACGCTGCTAAACGCGGTAACCCGCATTTAGCAGCGTTTCGTTTATAGGCGTTTTTCATTTTTTGTCATTAAAAAAATGTTTTTTTTTTTAAACGCTTCTAAACGCAAATGCGGCAAAATGCCGCTAAACGCGGCATGTAAACGAGGCAAAACGGGCGTTTTAAACATGGGTTACTATCTGTCAAGTTAAATCATTCAGGAGAGGTTGTAAAAACGTCCCATGTACATGAAGCCTTAGGAGCAGTTGTGCTTTTTCAATTGCTCCTGAACTCTCCTCTGTTATCTTAACCCAAAAAAATGCATTCAGAAGCTGTGTTTAGAGGCATTTCAAACGCCAAATGCGGCTACCCATGTTTAGGCGCATTTTTGTCTAGTAGTGTTTTTAAAGGGGAAACATTTTTTTATTACTTTTGAGCATGGAAAATGCGAAAAACACACCAAAAACTCAATGATCACTGTATGCAAGCTTGATATACCATGTGATATTCCCCTCATCAGCCAATTATGCTGTACAATACACATTCTCTGGGTAATTACGCAGTTGAACATACATATTAGAAAAGTATCCTGTGGACATGAATTGAGCCATCAATGGATGTGCCCAGTAGCGATGAACTCTGGTCCTCTCACACAATTTTCTACGTCTTTGGAGCCTCAGCAAAAGCAACATCAGGAGCATTTCCTCACACATGCTCATCATGGGATCCATATTAACAAACTAACCAAAAAATAACAGCTAGCTACAAGCACACTGCTTTCTCAGCTGCTTCTCACAGAATGGCTGAAATAGTTAATAAATACTTGTTTTTAGTGCTTTATAATAATTTGGGAGGGTCTCCTGAGGTTATCATTAGTAAACACTCCTGAACGCAAACGCGGCTAAACGAAGCTTGTAAATGAAGCTAAACACACGTTTTTAACACATGTGCATTACTAGCTGTGTTGTTCCAGCGTTCAGGAGAGGTTGGGAAAGGTCCCATGTGTATGAAGCTTTACTAGGACCCAATCACCTAGTTGTAAATCATGTGTTCCAGTTATTTGATCTGGAATTGAATCAAAAACAGACTTGTGCATTGCAGTTAGTTGCTTGTATTAGACAAATACATAAAAAACAAAATCATTATACATTACAGCAGTCTGATGTGGAAAATACAACCCTGCCTTAGGTGGACCCCCAAACAAAATCTCATAAGAGCTCAAGTTCTCTGACCTATAAGTAGGGGTAATCCTGATGTTGTAAAGAACCAGAGGCAACAGTTCTGGCCATTGTTTCTTTACTGACCCATCTTCCATTTTCCTGCATTGATTTAGCTAGCCTGTCTTTAATGATTCCACTATATTTGTCTACCTTCCCAAAACTCTGAGGCTTATAGGGGCATGGAAGGCCTGCTCAGTTACCAAGTCCTTGCATATAATTTTCATGATCTGTCCAGTGAAACGTGTTCCTTTGTCATTCACTATGGTTTCAGGGACTCCAAAGTGGCATATTAATTCGGAAAGGAGCTTCTTTGCTGTTGTCTTGGCATCTGCTTTAGCCACCAGGCAGGCTTCCATTCAGCCTTGAAAACACACCATTGATATTGGCCTGATTTGGGCAATTGGATTTAATTAATCTGCAGTCTTTGGAAAAGGAAAAGTGGCTTGGCCAAATGTCTTTGTGTTACTCTGGTCTGTTTTCCTGGGTTAATTTTAGCACAGATTATGCATCCCTTAACAAAGTCTTGACATGAATTTCTGGAGTATCGAATAAACTTTCCGCCTTGCTTATGTATCTCTCCATTGCCTTAGGGCCTACATGACTCGGGCCATGGGCTAGTTGCATGATCATCTTCTCCATTTGAGGTGGGACACATATTCCATTTTCCTTGCACAAAAGTCCATCTTGATTCTTCTTTGCTCCGTTCCTTTGCCTGATTTTATTCCACTCATCAGGTGCAGATTCTTGCAATTTCTTAATCAGTTCTTTTACTTTCAGTATTTGTTCTTCTTTTCCTTCAGTCTGTTACGGGCTTCTTCTTATTCCTTTGCAAAATTAGTGATTAGGGTCACGATTGCTTCCATTGGTGTTTCAGCAGTCTTTTTGGCAGTATATGCCTTGACCTATAGGATGGCTACTTCCTTTGGGAGGGTGACTGCTTCAGAAAGTCCTTGAACATATTTCCAGTCTTGCATTGGTTCTCTTGCAGCAGTTTTGAATCTTCTGTTCTTCCTTATGGGTCCATAATCATGGACTACTTCGAGAGCATACTTGCTATCAGTGTAGATGTTGGCTGTTTGATCCTTTGCAGCCTCACAGACTCTGGTGAGTGCTACCACATTGGCAACCTGCGCTGAAAGTGATGAAGGGAGTAGTTGGGTCTCAATCACTTCCTCCAATGTTGTCACCCCATATGCCATTCTTGGGTACTCCATCTTTGTACAGACGTAAACCCTCTGCAAACAGGATCAGATCAGAATTTCTCAAGAGGAGTGTCCTTTTACTGGGGAGATTTGCTGCATTTCTTCTTCCATAAGTTTTAAACAGATGTGGTCACCCTCCTCTTCGAGGTCTTCTCTCTCTAGGAAAATGCTGGCAGGATTGATAATAGTACATCTTTTCACTTCTATTTCTCCTAATTCAAGCAGGATTGTTTCATACTTGCTCAGCCTTGCTGATGACAAGTGTTTGGTCCTTGCTCTTTTTAAGATTTTATTTGGATATTTCTTCATAACATCCATTCTAAATCACATCTTCCCTTTTGTACAGCACCACTGGCACAGGTTGCAGCTGCAGTTTTCTTTTTGTGTTCTTGCCACGACATGGATCTTGGTGCATTCAATAACTGGATCTATTTTATAGATGGTTTGAAAGGGTTTGCAGTCAACAGGGCAGGATAAGGTTTCACACCATTTAAAAATGCAGGATATACAGAAAACGTGACAACAATCTTCTGGAAAGCCAGCCTCCAGGGAAAGACTGTTCAGACAAATTGGATATTTCTCAGTTGAACTTAATGCTAAAGTACTGGCACCAGTCCCATCTTTGCCTTCATGTGTCTGGTCTCTGGCATCAGATGAGCATAAACATTTGCTCCTCATCTTAGGCTATAAAAGCATTAAGTCTGTTGTATTCTCTTTTCTCTCCTCTCTCTGGGCTTCAATGCTACTGCACACTTCTCTTAGCAAAGCCCATTTCAAATTCCTGTTTCCTTATTATGGCAGTAAAGTTGGTAGGATCAGTCACGTCCACGGACTTGACATATTTAAAGTAATCAAAACATCCTCAGCCTTTTCTTGTCTCACATCTAGCAAGCCACATTAATAATTCTACAACATTCTGTCCAATTTCTTTTAGTGCAATTCACTTTCATGTTTCCTATTTACTTCTTTAAACCATCAATAACCTTCTGATAACTTCTGGCATGTGCTTCCTTGTCCAACTACCGTTGCTTAACCTGCATAGTTCCTTTAATATTCAGGCATGCTAAAATACTAAATCAACTCTTTTCACGCTCAGTAGTAACACTTATAATAATCATGGCTACCTTTTCTTTCTGTGTTTAAAATGAATCCTAGAGGTACATAACAAAAACTAAAAATTTCAACTAGGATTCCACATCGCCACATAATTAAACATTTCTTAGATATGCAGAACTATCCGGCTGCTTTACAGAGCAATTTGAAGGGAGGGGCACCTCACTCCTTTCTTACACAGAAATACAAAAGGTGGGAGGCGAGGAAACTGCAAAAGACAAGCAGGTGCCTTTCATATCCCCAATGAATTCTCACACTTATTTTTTCCAGCTCAGCCATATTTAGCTATCTTTCTGCTTCCCAAACATTTCTTAAACATTTATATAACACTTGCATTGCCTCGGCTTGCCATTGGCTTGAAAGGTCAATGGGAGTGCCGTACTCCCAATCTAGAGTCCTCACTCTCGAGTCTCTACTTACAAAATTTGTGGGTCGTCACCCAAAATTTCTCCTGGGCCACACACAGTAGCCGTCAAATGGCACTTTATTACACTTGGCCACACAGGCCTGTACACTTGCCACATAGGCATTACTCGCCACACAGGCTCACTACTACAGTCCTCGGGTCAGACCTTATCACAAGTCTCATAAATCTATTGACACCCCAAGCATAGAAACAAAACATCAACATTGATAATTATTATCAGCTCTATTATTTCAGGTAGAGTAAAGGAGTTATTTGGGTCAAACTGTGTAACATCTACATTATTCTAGTTTACACTCAATTTTACCTTAATCTTACCATCTCATCAACAGCATAAGACTTCTTCAGCCAATGGACCTCAGACACCGACTAATTACTCGCCACGGAGAGAAGAATAAGTAGGAATAACAGTTTCTTACCGTGGCCACTTGTCTGCTCAACGTGAGTTTCGTGTCTCTCTGGCCAGGAGCCCACTGGACTGTATCCGAGTCGCAGGCACCATTCCGTTAAATCGGGTTAGGGAGTCTCCAAATCAAGACCTTTTTCTGATGAGACAGTGAGCCCAAATCGATAAAAAGGAAACAGTGCTTTTATTCCATACACTGCAGTGGAGAAACACAATACACAGTTGTCAATAAAGCAGTAAAGTGAAAGTGTTTCTGAGGTTACATCTACAGGCTATACAATTTTATATGTGTGAATATGTATAAGGTCTAGGCGTGTTATAGGTGTGACCGTATAGTTTAGTCCAATTCATATCTTCTTAGTAGCAAGGGAACAGTTAAATGGGTGTATACATCATGTGACTGGCAAAAAAAGATATTTTAGCAGTATCTGGTCAGTTCAGACTGGTTTTGGTACAAAAGCCTATTTTGAGCAGCTTTCTGGGTTCTTTTCGGTAGTTTGTGTCATCACATATCCAACAGTTTTTTTGATTTCCCAGGAACTGAAACAAGCCATCTAAGAAGGTAAAAAACAAATCAAGCATATTATAAACTCTTAAAGTCTCTATATAGTTTTTTCTCTCTCTCTCTCTCTCTCTCTCTCTCTCTCTCTCTCTCTCTCTCTCTCTCTCTCTCTCTCTCTCTCTCTCTCTCTCTCTCTCTCTCTCTATATATATATATATATATATATATATATATATATATATATATATAGATATATCTCTATCTTAACATTATCGACCCCTATAATTCTACTCACCATCATTAGCAATTAAATGTAATAATGAGCATGAGTCAATAGGAGGGAAACCTAAGTAGAAAAACATAGCTAAGGCAAACTTGGCCGAAGTCCAGGGCAAGAACTATAACCTCCTTACAGAAAAGAAGACAGGGAAAAAGGAACCAGTTCAGGTCTCACTTGAAAGAATCTGGGTCAGTCTTCTGATGACATGGGGCGCCGTACTCTAGGACCGGAAGATACCGATCTAGACGTCTACAGCATTGCGGGAGAGGGCCCAGGCCCAGCTTCCTCTGGCGGTCGTCTAGAGGGTCCAACCAGTTTGAGATGTTGATAGGGTCTGGGTCCAGGAAGAGGAAGGAAGGAAGTTTGTCTGGATCTGACAGGACGAATTTGTTGTTATCATCCTGGGTCACTTTGATACTGATGGGGTGCCCCCAAGTGTAGGTAGCACTGACTTGGTGAATCAAATCCAGCCGTGAGTTGACCACTCGCCCCATGTACAGCGTGTTGTGAGAAAGATCTGGATATAGGTGTATTGAGGATCCATCAAAGTCTAGTGGGCCCAAGCGCCAGGCCTTGCGCAATATCTCTTCCTTTAGGGTATAATAGTGAACCTGGCAAAGGACGTCGCAAGGGCAGTCTCTTCAGTCTCCCCCCATGCCCACCTGATTGAGGATAGAAATGATAGTGGGTTTGAGACCATTAGCTGAGGTTGCCTTCGAGACACCTTGCAGCCTAATGTTTGTAATAGAATGTATAAACAACTGTGACTCCATCCTAGATTCTATTCCATATTACATACAGTAGAAGTGAACTTTTCCCGTTTGTGTTTTACCATAATCAGCCTAAAAGTTTGCATAGAACCACACCCTATGAGATATTGTGGTTAAGCCAAATTTGTGTCAGCAAAGTCATTAGCTATTTCTTGTTATCTAGTCAAGCAGCCTAACTATTGATAAGAAAGTACTGAGTGTAAGATGTGTAAAATTCTTAGACATGTATTTTTTACTGGTATATATACTACCCTTGTATTCAATAAAAATCAGAGATCTTATGAACACACTCCAGCTTGTTTTCCGTGTCTCATGTGGTCTCTCCTGGATCCAAGGGTCTCGGTGGTCTGCCTGTATAAACCAGGGTGGTCTTCAAGGTGTACAATTCCTTTTGATGTTGTTTCTGCTGCTCCAGTTTTCACTATCCCTATTGGGCGCTGGTGTTGCCGTAAACAGTAAAGATGAGTCGTGGATGCAGTTTCAAGCACTACTATATGGGCTGTATGGTCTTCTTGGGTGGTAGCCAGGGCAGACACAGCGGTCTCTGATGTCAAGTCCTGCTGTTTGAGGGCATTCAGTTCAATATGGAGAGAAGCTTCCATCTTGGATGCTCAGGAGTTAAAGTCAGCCCGGAGGGCAGAGAGAAGGGCTGTGGATGTGGAGCCTGGAGCTCCACCTGAGGCTGAGTAGAGCAGCTCTGCTGGGTCAGTGTCTGTGTTTGTGGTGGGGATAGCGGGGACCCGGTTAAGGGAGCTAGAGGGCCCATCGGAGAACCCGGGTGCTCACCTGAATTATCCCCACTTGTGGAGGAAGCCACTGTATTCTGGGGAGGTTTGAGTTTGCCCGGAGTTCGGCTGGCCGACATCCTGTCTTTCCCAGTATAGGAGTCCTGCGAGGTTGTACGGAGCAGGTAGCGCTGAATAGTGCTTTCCTGTAGTTCAGCAGGGTTAGAGCTGGAAGCCGCCATCAGTAAGTCAGGTGTGAGTAGCTGGGAACACAGCCTGCAGTTGTCAGGAGAGCACAGAGCTCAGCAGTACATGTCTTCACCCAACCATTGTCAGCCATGCCCCCCCAAGTGAAATAGTAAAGCAGCTAGAATGACCTGTGCCACAGGTTGACATGAACACTTGCTGCTAAACTAGTGTGGGGCAACAATCTGACAGGTTAGGGAGTTCCAGTGACCAGAAATGTAATGGGTCAGGCACAGAGGAGTCAGGAAGGCCAAGGGTAATTGCTGTGGTGTAGCTAGATGGCCGCCGCTTCCAGGGCTGGAGCCGTGGTCTGTCTTCTTTCAGGCGGCTGTAATAGGAGAGGAGTACCGTTTTGTAGTTTGCAGGCAGCGGTTTGGCAGTCTGGGCAGCTTCTGTGACTGGGGAAGGAATGAGCTGCGGCCAGGGCTGAGTGCTGCCACCGGATCTGGGTGGAGCAAGATGGGCGCTACACCTCAAGCTGGACCCGCAGCCTGTCTTTCAGGCGGCTACAGAGGCAGAAATGGAAATAGTAATGTGGCGCTTACTCAAAATGGCATAACAACCATACTAAAATGATATATCTTAGGAGGTTCCAAAGGGATACATCCAAAGGAATAATGCATCCTTAAATTAATCTCTCATCAGATTGTATAGCCAGAGATTAAAAAACAAATGCTATAACAATAAATTAATGACCATCCCAAAGCAATGTGTGATGATAACCACAAGAAATAAACAAGAACAGACTAGCCTGCCACTCCCAAACACAATCCAATTCAATGCTGGATTGTGTGGATTACTGTCACACCAATGCAGTGTGACAGTAAAAGAATAATGCAGCAAGACAGTGAAGGGTAAAGGGATCACAGGAAGGCCATCAATAAATAAATAGATAACTGTGTGGAGATATAAAATACACTCTAAATTAATATTAATGCAAAAAGTGCAAAAAATGCAAATGAATAAATTACTTGCTGAATAACTTGCTGGAAAATGTCTGAAATCCTAAAAATCCTAGTGAAAATAAGCAATCTGTGCAAATTAACAAAAAATATGTAGAAATTCAATAAAAATAAAAAATTTAAAAGTGCAAAGCCCACAATCTGTGCAAATTAGCAATAACAAGAGTGCAGCAATGATTGTGCAAACATTGAAATAATCTGTGCAAGTGTAAATTAGATTGTGACAAACAATGTGCAAATAGCAATGATTTGTGCAAAACAATGCAGCAACTAACAATATAAGTGATGTCCAACAAAATTCATTAAAGTGCTCAAAAAAGTTAAATGTAATAATCATTGAATGAAAGTTAATGGAAGAAAAGATGCATCCAAGGATTTGTGAAAATACGGGATCCCATACACAGTGCAATCCAATTGTGACAGTCTCTTTGAATGTGGGATGCAGTTCATCAAATAGTCAAAAGACCCTGTCCAACCGAATTTTGTGTAGCTGATCATATTCAGGGTCACCCTGCCGATGACAGAGTGTATTGTCGTTGAAATGTATAAATCGCTTTATATTCTCATATCCACCCCTAGCCATGGCAGCAGAGGACATTGGTATATGATGAATCAGGTCTGTGGACCAATATGACCACGACCCATTCTTTTTAGTAATGCCCATGTTACGGGTTAGGCCCAAAAAAGTATTAAATTTGGAAACCGTGATAGGCGAATAGTGAATAGTCTGGCAGGGTTTGAATTTGGGTTGGCGGCGATAAACGACTCAGCATAAAAATTGCTTTGGTACATAATCAATCGATACAGATCTTCCATGTAAAACAGCAAAAAAAATAAAAAAATCAAGGGAGTAGTTAAATGTGCTGTTTTCTGTGAATTCCGGGTTGGGCAATGAATGGGGGAAGTACCGGTGCTGCAGAATCTGTGGGATGCCAATCAGTACTTGCAAGCACCCCTACTAATAAAGTCCACACCCCTGGACATAACGCGTATAGGGGTGGGGCCTGGAGCTGGAAGTCATCTCGTTGCCATCTCTGTCTGTGCCAGCTCTGCTTAATTGCATTTTATTGTAAGTGGATTTCTTTTTTAAAACCCAATAAATATAGTCAACCGAGAGCACTAAATTTGGTATGTTTTGTTTTTATTTCTGCATGCACACCTGCAAATTTTGAGAGTGACATCCTGATATAGGAGACTTGGAGGAGTGTGAATGCTATATCCCCATCTTCAATTCCCTTAAAGGGAACCACTGCTTGTTATGACCTACTGGTAAAGCAGGGGTTATTACTCTTGGTGTGCGCAGGAACGGTCCCTGCTGTGAAATATTAGATCAAGAACTGTAATTACATGCCATTGTTGAACAGTGGTAGAAAAATTGGGCCTTTGGTGGTGCTGGTGCTGGTGCCACAACACTGTATTGCCCCGTACACACGATCTAACATTGATCGGACATTCCGACAACAAAATCCATTGATTTTTTCCGACGAATGTTGGCTCAAACTTGTTTTGCATACACACGGTCGCACAAAGTTGTCGGAAAATCCGATCATTCTGAACATGGTGACGTAAAACATGTACGTCGGGACTATAAACAGGGCACTAGCCAATAGCTTTCGTCTCTTAATTTATTCTGAGCATGCGTGGCACTTTGTGCATCGGATTTGTGTACACACGATTGGAATTTCCGACAACGGATTTTGTTGTCGGAAAATTTTATAGCAAGCTCTCAAACTTTGTGTGTCGGAAATTCCGATGAAAAATGTGTGATGGAGCCCACACACGATCAGCTTAAAGTAATGTGTGCACCTCAATATCCTCGTTCAACCCCCCAGGTGCTAAAGTGCCCAAAGAGTAGATCCAGTAAGTTTCTTGCTGGCAAAGACGTTTATACCGCTCAGCGGCAGGGTATGTGGCCGGGATTGATTCAGTGACCCACACACTGAGGCCAGCTGTAGATCGGCCGTGGTGAGTCAGGAAGTGTTTAGGGACACTGTGGTGGTCACGGCCTTTTTCGATAAAGCGCCGGTGCTCCCCAAAACCTGCCCTTAGGGCTCTGATGGTTCTGCCGACATATAGTAGGCCACAGGGGCAGGTGAGGCAGTATATAACGAAGTCAGTTGAACAGTTGTAGAATTCTTTTAGGGTATAGTTTTTTCCTTTGACAGTGAAGGTTTTCTAACCGTGTTGTATGAACTGGCAGGTTAAGCAGAGGGGTTTTTTGCATTGATACATCCCTCTGAGGGGTATCAGGGTGAGTGGTGATGAGGTGGGTTGGGTAGGCTTAATTCTACTGGGTGCAATTTTACTCTTAATGTTTCTGGATTTTCTATTTGCCACTTTAGGTTTGGTATCGACTGTGGTTCTGAGATAAGGGTCTTCCAACAGAATAAACCAGTGTGAAGCCAGGATCTTCTCCATTTTCTTGTATTTGTCATGAAATTGCGTGATGAAGCGGGTAGGTTGTTTACCAGTGGTAGGAGGACGGTTGGGGCCTGGGGATAGACTATGGTAATGATGGAAGGCTGCGTCTATAAGTGGGGTGGGGTATCCTTTGTCTAGGAATTTTTTTGACAGAAGTTGTCCATGGGTGTCAGTTTGAGTCTCTGGTACAATTCCTTCAAAGGCGGCAGAATTGGCTGCGGGGGATGTTGTTGACCCATCTCGGATGGTGGCAGCTATCATAGTGTATAAATGAATTACCAGCAGTAGGTTTGGTAAAGTTTCTTGCATATATAGTTTTGTTGTCGTGGCAAAGCTCAAGGTCTAGAAAGGCCAAAGTGTCAGGGTCAGCAACATGAGTGAAGGATAGGCCCAGGCTGTTATGGTTGCAGTATTGTACGAATGTCATGATGTCATCAAACGTGCCATCCCAGATGATCACTATATCGTCGATGTATCGACCGTAATATATCACGTGGGCGGCGTGGGGATGGTCAGCTGCAAGGTACATGTGTTACCAATATCCCATGGTGAGATTGGCATAGCTGGGGGCAAAGTTAGCCCCCATGGCTGTTCCATTGATCTGGAGGTAGTGTGTGCCTTCTGATTCGAAGTAGTTGTATTTGTGGCAAAAGGTTAGGGCCTAAAGAATGAAATTAGCTTGCCGGGGGTTGGTAAAGGGATCATTGGCCAGGAAGTGTTCAACAGCACAGACTCCCACATCGTGGGGGATGGAGGTGTATAATGAGACATCAAGAGAGAGCCACCAGTAGTTCTGTTCCCAAGTGTAAGGCTTCAGCATATCAAGCAGGTGGGGTCCATCACGTATGTAGGAGGGGAGGTTCTGTGCCAGAGGTTGAAGGAATTGGTCAATGTAGATGGAGAAGCCACTAGTGACGCTGTCCATAGCGGCTACTATTGGACGGCCAGGGGGATTGGTTAGATCTTTATGGATCTTGGGTAGATGGTAGAAGTAGGGGACTTTATAGAAATTTTTTGTAATAAAAGAGACTTCGGATTTGGAAATTATTTTTTCTGTCAGGGATCGGTTGACCAACTTCAAGGGCGAACTGGGATGTGGGGTCACTGGAGAGGATGGAGTAAGTATTGGTGTCGGAGAGCAGTCTACGTGATTCACGGACATAATCATCCTTTTCTTGGATAACTATACTACCCCCTTGTCCGCGGGTTTGATGACAATGGACTGGTTGAGAGTGAGCTGTTCTAGAGCCTGGCGTTCTAAAGGAGAGAGATTGGATTTGATGTAGATGTGTTCACGGTTGGTGTTACACATTTTGATGAAGTCCGAGTATACTACCTGGTAAAAGGTTTGTAGGTAAGGGCCTTTGTTGTTGGTGGGGTTAAAAATGGATTTGGGGCGTAGTGTGGTATGCCTGACTGGAGGAGAGGTGGAGCAGTGTTGGGTGAGCCATTCCAGGTCGGCGTTAAAGTTTTCGGCATATAGTTCCATGAGTTGAGCAAGTGCAGGTTGATTAGTCTCATCAAGTATGTCATGGTCCGTTGGGTGAGGTGTCTGGTAAGTATTGTCAGACACCTGTTTGGAGGATTGGATGCTGAAATATCTCTGAACAGTCAGGTCTCTGATAAATTTGTTGAGATCCTTGAATAGCGTAAAGGTATTGGGTTGCATGGTGGGGGCAAAGGTGAGCCCCTTACCAAGGAGGGATGTGTCATATGAGGTGAGTACAGTGCGTGACAGGTTGTAGATTTTTACAGTTTCTGCATTTTTCCTGACCTTCCTTCCTCGTCCCCCCCTCCGTCCTCTCTTTTGTATTTTCTTTTGGTGAGGAACGGAGGGGGGTACATACTAAAAAATCATTATCCAAGGTGGAGGCTAATGTATTACTAGTGGTTGCAGTCTTAGGGGATTTGGGCTTGTGCAACTGGGTAAGGGGTAGGTTTTCCAACCAAGCTGGGGGTTGCTGCTCTTGGATGTGGTTAGGGTGGTTGCTAAGTGAATCATGATCGGAGTTCTGTTCTGGATTGGGCAACTGGGTGGACACGGGAACATCCGTGGAAACTACTCCTTGGGCGAGATAGGATGGTGATATAGAACTGTCATTGGGGCAAGATGCTGTTGTCTGAGTGATGGGGGCTTTTTTTGTTCTGTTCCTGGACCGTTTCGGCTTTGGGGAAAATAATTTGGGGATGGTAGGAGGCTGGGGAGTGTGCCATGACATTGACCAGGGTCTGGGTATGTTGTGGGGTGGAGGCCTGGGTTGGGGTTTCAAACTAGGTCCAGGGGTGTTCTCATGTAGCCGGATGGACATGAGTAGGCGGGGCCCAGGAGGTATGCCCTGATTGGGGTTTTTTGTGTGTTTCCAGCTGAATACTTGATTAGTGTTGTAATCAAACAGGTCCCTTCTAAATTTGCCAAATTTGCTGGCAATGGTGTTATCTTCATTTCTAATTGTGTTTCTGTTAAGCATGCTGAACCATGTAAATGGTAAATGGGGAATGGTATCACAAATGGTTTTGCAAAGTGTGATGATTTTATCTTTGAGAATCATATATTTCCTGTCTCTCTGTTGGATGATGATGCCCATCCATTTTGCTGTACAAAATTGGAATACGTGAGCCCATTCAGTGTGGAGCTCTGGGTCGAGGAAGGCACATTGCTTCAGGACTCTAAGTCCTCTGAGTGAGATTTTATGTTGTATGTATGACTGTAAGAAGAACTTGTCCCACCACTGCTGATTGAAAGAGGAGATCAGGTCCTCTAGTTTTCTAAAATGGCTGCATAGTTTGGGCATGGGGATCTTGGAGCCCGTGATATGGCAGTCCTTTTTGAAAAAATGGGCGGGGAATAGGGCATAAAATTCTTCCAAGATGACATGTTTTTGTTCCTCAATGGCAGCTAGGAGATCCATAGGAACAGATCATGGCACATAAATTACCAATGGACATATAAAACAATAAAAATAACAATTTGGAATAAAATAAGATTAGTAAAATAATGAATGGCGCTTGGTAATGCAGCTCAGTTAAAGCAGGGTAACAGACAAACAGAGTATTGGTAACTATAAGCGCAAACACATGACTCGGTTAAATTGATGATAGGCAACTCCTATCCTCATATTGATTAGTGGTTCCAAATTAATAATAACTACTGCAGTAGGGAACAGACACAAAAGATACGCTCAGCATCTTTCCAAATTACTGTTCTGCTTTATTATGACGCAATTGAAGGTTTTCATGCACATGATTATGTAGGTATCACATTAATATTACAATTGTAGGTTTATCGTAACAAGGGGCGTTACATAGGCAGGCTTATTCTAATCAGGACTCGAAAGAATGTAAACATTTACTGAAAACATTATTAGTGCTGTGGCACAGTGAGGGCAATGTGCAATACATACAAAATACAATAAAATTATATACAGAACTTACAAATTTCCATTACAGTCTCCCCTCTTTTGATCAATATTTTGATCACTAACCATACCTGCCATCACCTTTAACCTGGAACCTCCACACGCTTAGGTAGAGGTAGTCCTGGCCAAAGAGGCAAAAAACTCCATTGTGGAGAAAATAATAGCTGAGCAACTTTTTCATTACAAAATGACTTTTCATTGTGAAAAACAAATGATTGATAAGACATATTTACAGAGTACTGGCTGTACACTCCTGTGGCCAGAATGGCCTTCTAGCTTAATTGTGAGCATGCTGACTTATCAGCATATGTGAACACAGACAATTCTACATAAAACGGAAGACGTACAAAAGACAAAATATGACTTCAACATGGCTAAACTACTTTTCAAATATATATATCCCTTACAATTAAAGTAATTTAATCAAAAAGTACCCTAGACTGTGATCACAAGAGGGAAACAAATCAAACTCAGAGATTTCTTTAATTTAGTAATTTTTGCAGTGTCTGGTGTGGATCCAGGTGACTTTTCCTTCAAGTTTTGCAAAAACTGTACATGAACTAGATGCTGTATTGAGTCTCCAAACATTTCCTTATATATATAAATGTCTCTTAACAATCCAAAAGTCACCTGGCTTTAGTTTTAGATCCTTCCAAACTTTTAGGATCTGGAATTAGGGAGAAAACACATAAATGAGTTTGTAAAAAACCTTAAAAGATCAGCAACGTTCTCTGTGAGATCCGAATGAAGGACTTCAGCTGCTGAGACAAAATTTAAGCAAGTGAATAACACACTCCCAAACCAAATCCCATAGGGAGAGAGTCCAACATCCCCCTTAGGGGCTTGATAAAATATAAGAAAACATTCAGGCAAAAGTTTTCTAGTTTCTTACTCTACTTTGTCCGCTACATTGTAGACAGTAAGGGGTGTAAAAATAAAACCTCAAAACTTCTATTAAGGACTCTCCTATAAAAAATGATTTCCTCTGTTACTTTCTGTACTTTCTGGCACTCTGTACTTACAAACTACTTCTGATAACACTTTTTACTGTGGCCTTTGCAGTAGCATTTGCCACTGGACATCCAAAAAACATGTCCATACAGACAAAATGCATACTCGTAAGATCCTAACTTGGGCATCTGGATATATCTTTTTTGTAATCTCTGGGAGGGATGTTCAGCTTTTGGTATCACCTTTGGTAACAGGTAAAACAAGAAGTGGTATGTTATAAAAACAACTGTGGAGAACCCTGGCTCTATCCCACGCTCATTTACTAAGGCAGCCATAACTGCTTGTGACTGATGACACGGTCCATGTGTCAAGCTGGAGGGAAAAGAGTGGCTGACAGACATAAATGATCACCTTTTCCAAAGTCCTGTTTAATAAGAAGTTGCCCCCTGTGGACCACTTGTTCTTCTCGTTCTGGGGTCCCTAAAGTTGAATTATTAATCCCAGCTATACTGGGCTAGAACTAGGGTGGAATCTGTGAGTTGCACAGACCCATCAAGTGTCCGGGGCTGTAAATGCAGCATCCTTAGTCACCTGGTCTGCTTCCATGTGTGAAAGTTATTATGGCTACCTCAGCAAGAACCTGGTAGGCTGAAAACAGCCGATCAAATTAACTTGGCATGCTTTATTGGCTTACCTGCCGAAGTAAAAACAAACTTCTGGCCCTTTAAATGGAACCAAAAGCTCTCTATATCTCGACTATCTATATAAATATACACTCTTTTTGTAGCTCACAGGCTTTGCTAAAACATGCAGCTCTGCTTCTTGAGCTGGGGAAAAAGGATACAATGACTTTGAATACAGAGTATACTACTTCTGGGTGATAAACTGCATACTCAAATCTACAAAAAATGCAATATCTGGGTCTTCAGGGAGTGTGTCCCGCACTGGGCTCACAGCAGCTGATTCCTACACCATCAATTTAACACATGTGTCTTTTCCTTTCTCTCCAGCCTCCTCTAATAGAGGCAATAAGGTGGCTGGATTCAAATGTACGCATTTTTCATTGTTAGATTTGTACATAAACAAACTCATATTTTAAACCTTTCATTAGACAAACATTTAGTTATCTGTATATTTGCTGCACAGAATGTCGGACCATTAAAAATTAAATGTTTGACCAAAACAATATCTAACTTTGTCTAATAGCACCTTTGCATAAAAGCTACAGCTCTGATATATCGGGGTGAACCCTTCATTACTGGGTCCAGCTCGCATAAATATATTACAATGGCTTGTTTTCTATCACGCTATTTGTGTAAGAACTCCAGTTTCATGTTTCAAAAGACAACTTCTTCCTGGCAATATTTTAATAAATGATAACAATACCCTGCGGTCATGCAGAGATGCCCATAAATCCAAAATATTCTTCTGCTTATACCACTGTACTTACAAGAAAAAGGGGCACATCATTTCACAATCCACACATTCTGCTTTGGATTTCAAAAATAAAAATAAATAAAACAAAAGGATCAACAATCTGTATGATGGACCAGAAAGCATCAAAAACTATAAAACAACTGGCTGCAGGTGGCATCTATCCTAATAGGGTGTGTGGATTTGATGTGATGGGTCTGTTATATTTAAATTTTATTTATTATTACTCTCACATCATGGACCGCACATCAAGTTATTATCAAAAACCTTAAAATTTCATTTTTGTAGAAGAACTTCTTATGTATTCCATCCATCTTGGCTTTGTTAAATATTATGGCAGCTTTATTCAAAATAACAACCTCATCTTAATCTTTTTTTTCTCTCAATAAGGGCTTATTGTATAAATGTAAAATTACAAAATTGTTATCTTAATCTAAACTAATCTCATTCATTACAAATTTTCCCATTAACCTGAACTTCATTTCCAACCAAAGGTTGTCTAGACCAGTTTCAATATATCTATATTATTAATAAAATTGTTAAACTCATATTAGAAATGAATACTCATTATTACTTAATTTTACTTAATTTCCCTTTTTTAAATGCAGTGTTTCCACTATCAAAGGATATTCAATTTGTGTAATACACGGTTAAATGTAACCTTCATTTTACCATGTTTGGAAAACAGATTCAAAATAATTGTGATCACATTGTTTACCATTAGATTCGTTAACCCGGCACATGTTTTGTCTAAAAAACTGGAATTGGCATGGTGTCCTTCCAGCTTATCACTGACCTCTCAGGGACATTCTTTCAGGAGAGCACAAAGGAGGGGGTCACATCTGCGTACATGACACACACAAGCAAAAGAACTAAAGGTCCCAGCATTCGCACACACATACACCAATATCTCTCTCACTTTCTTTTAACTCTCATTAATATTTTCCTGTCTAAATTCTACTTTCTTTATTTTGTTCAGATATCTTTTATATCTAGCTTCTATGATTCTATGATCAGATGGGGAGCCACAGTGCTCATCCCATCTTCCCTCTCTGACAAAATATAAAGTATTCTGTTTTAACTCTCATTTCTCTGTTTCTGATTCTAATAGTTGTAGTGCCTGACCCCAAATTCATCCCACAACTTAACATCAAAATGTCCCTTTCTGTCTAGTGTTAATGTCACCCTTCATCCATCCTGCTTACATAGATAGCTGTTTCTCTAGCTGTTTACTCTGCATGATTCTTAGTCCCTGTGGACCTTGGTAACCCAGTTACCCATTGTGGATCCCTGTACACTTTAACCATTAACCACTTGACAACTGGGCACTTAAACCACCTTCCTAACCAGACCAATTTTCAGCTTTTGGTGCTCTCACATTTTGAATGACAATTACTCAGTCATGCAACACTATAGCTATATGAAATTTTTGTCCTTTTTTTCACACAAATGGAGCTTTCTTTTGGTGGTATTTAATCACCGCTGGGTTCTTTATTTTTTGCGCCGTAAAAGAAAAAAGACCGAAAAATCTGTAAAAAAATACATTTTTCTTCATTTCTGTTATAATATTTTGCAAATTAGTAATTTTTCTTCATATATTTTGGCCAAAATTTATACCGCTACATATCTTTGGTAAAATTAACCCAAATCGGTGGATATTATTTGGTCTTTGTGAAAGTTATAGAGTCCAAAAGCTATGGTGCGAATATCTGAAAATTGATCACACCTGAAGTACTGACGGCCTATCTAATTTCTTGAGACCCTAACATTCCAGAAAAGTACAAATACCCCCCAAATGGCCCCTTTTTGGAAAGAAGACATTCCAAGGTATTTAGAAAGATGCATGGTGAGTTTTTTGAAGTTGTCATTTTTTCCCACAATTCTTTGCAAAATCAAGGTTTTTTTTTTACTTTTTTTTTTTCCCACAAAATTGCCATATTAGCAGGTTATTTCTCACACACCGCATATGCATACCACAAATTACACCCCAAAACACATTCTGCTATTACTCCCGAGTATAGCGATACCACATGTGTGAGACTTTTACACAGCGTGGCCACATACAGAGGCCCAACATGCAGGGGAGCACCTTCAGGCGTTCTGGAGCACCCAGGCCAATTCTGACATTTCTCTCCTACATGTAAAAATCATCATTTATTAGCTAGAAAATTACATAGAACCCCAAAACATTATATAAGTTTTTTTTAGCAAAGACCCTAGAGAATACAATGGCGGTCGTTGCAACTTTTTATCTCGCACGGTATTTGCGCAGCAATTTTTTTAATGCGTTTTTTTTGGAAAGAAAAATTGTTTTGTGCTTTACAAAAACCAAAACAGTAAAGTTAGCCTAATGTTTTTGCATAATGTGAAAGATGAAGTTACTACGAGTAAATAGATACTCAACATGTCACCTTTCAAAATTGCACGCGCTTGTGGAATGGCGCCAAACTTTGCTACTCAAAAATCCCCATAGGCGACGCTTTAAAATTTTTTACTGGTTACATGTTTTGAGTTACAGAGGAGGTCTAGGGCCAAAATTATTGCTCTCGCTCTACCAATCACAGCGATACCTCACATGTGTAGTTTGAACACCGTTTTCATATGTGGGCGGGACTTACATATGCGTTCGCTTCTGCATGCGAGCACACAGGGACAGGGGCGCTTTAAAAATTTTTTTTTTTTTTTATTGTTCATTTTACTTTATTTATTTTAGTTTGATGCTTTTTTCCAAAAAAAAAAAATTTTGACCACTTTTATTCCTATTACAAGGAATATAAACATCCTTGTAATAGGAATATGGCATGACAGGTCCTCTTTACAGTGAGATATGGGGTCAATAAGACCCCACATCTCACCTCTAGGCTGGGAAGCCTGAAATTAAAAAAAAAAAAAACGATCCTGGCTTCGATCGTAGCGGTGAGTCGGTAGAAGCGCGGGAGGGGGGGACATCCCCTCTCGCCTCCCGTAAGAACGATCAAGCAGTGGAACAGCTGCTATGATCATTCTCATGGTGTAGGGAATCGCCGGCTGAAAAAGCTGATATCTGAATGATGCCTGTAGCTGCAACCATCATTCAGATATCTCCGCACAAAGTCAAGGACGTTGTATGACGGCCGGCGGGCGGGAAGTGGTTAAAACGCTTTTTTTTTTTTTTTTTAACACAAAGTTGTCCATTTATACAATATTTCTACCACATAACATGTACATACCAAAAATGACACCCCAAAATAGATTCTCCTGCTCCTCCTGAGTACGGCGATACCACATGTGTGAGACTTCCACAGCCTGGCCACATACAGAGGGCGAGTACAGCTGAGCATGGCTCAGCATGGCAGGGTATGGTGGGGTATGGCGGAGTATGGCGGGGTATGGCGGAGTATGGCGGGGCATGGCAGAGTATGGCGGGGGCATGGCAGGGTATGGCAGAGTATGGCGGGGGCATGGCAGAGTATGGCGGGGGCATGGCAGAGTATGGCGGGGGCATTGAAGAGTATTGCAGAGTATTGTGGGGGCATTGCAGAGTATTGCACAGCATTGCAGAGTATTGTGGGGGCATTGCAGAGTATTGCACAGCATTGCAGAGTATTGTGGGGGCATTGCAGAGTATTGTGGGGGCATTGCAGAGTATTGCACAGCATTGCAGAGTATTGCACAGCATTGCAGAGTATTGTGGGGGTATTGCAGAGTATTGCACAGCATTGCAGAGTATTGTGGGGGTATTGCAGAGTATTGCAGAGTATTGCACAGCAGAAGGGATGGCTGAGCATGGATGGATGGATGGCTGGATGTCTCTGTGCAGCGCTGTGGGCACTACACATACAGCCCACAGCGCTGCAGACATCCATCCATCCCCCTCCCCGCTCACTGTGTACCGATCCGTACACAGGAGGGGAGGAGAGGAACCGGCGTCATCAGATGACGCCGGTCTGTTTACATGTGATCGCGCCGTCATTTGACGGCGCGATCACATGGTAAACGGCCGCGATCAGCGGCCATTTACCTTGATCCGTGATGCGCCGGGTCCTCTGGACCCGGCGGTCACGAATGTGTTCGGGTGCGCGCCCCAGGGGGCGCGCAAGAGGGGAATTCTGGGAGGACGTCATAGTACGTCCTCCCAGAGTTATCCAACCGCCCTGCAGCCGTCATTCGGCTATGGGCCGGTTGGTAAGTGGTTAATCTAGGGGCTCAGTATAGGCGGAACCGCACCTTTGGTTCATATGTAGCGCTCCTCTTGCGCTGGGCATTTTTGAGGGTCTCTTACCCTTCATTCCCTTACTTAATTCAATGCCCATAATGACTGGCCAGTCTTCTCTCTTCTATACGTGTGCCTATACCCTCTTGCCTCTAAACTACTTTATCTAGCAGATTCACTACATATACCTGTGAACAGCACTATTCTTCCCTTTCTTATCTATAACACTCCAATGGATAATAGACAGGGACAACATAACATATAACCACCAATCAATACAGTTCGATTAAGGGGAGTAAAATAGGTACCCTTTGTCCCGAAAATGCCTTACCGATCAAGGAAGTCTGATAACTCAAATGTAAGCAAAAGGCTTACCTCAGCCGGCTGATTATCAGAAATTCCTGGATCGTCTCAAGCTCCTCGTTTCGGATACTCAGCGTCACCTGGAATCCCCTCCTGGCTGGCTCGCCATGCTGACTCGGTTAAATGGATGATAGGCAATTCCTATCCTCATATTGATTAGTGGTTCCAAATTAATAATAATTACTGCAGTGGGGAACAGACACAAAAGATACGCTCAGCATCTTTCCAAATTACTGTTCTGCTTTATTATGACGCAATTGAAGGTTTTTATGCACATGATTACGTAGGTATCACATTAATATTATAATTGTAGGTTTATCGTAACAAGGGGCGTTACATAGGCAGGCTTATTCTAATCAGGACTCGAAAGAATGTAAACATTTACTGAAAACATTATTAGTGCTGTTGCACAGTGAGGGCAATGTGCAATACATACAAAATACATTAAAATTATATACAGAACTTACAAATTTCCATTACACACACAAGTCCATATATAACAGGAGATATAAAGGGCTGAGCAACTTAGGCCATAGGGGACGGGCTGGAAGTTCAAGGGTTAAATGGTAACCGGTTATGTAATGGTTAAGGTAGGCTGGTAGGCTAGGCGGCTTCTGTCCTCAGAGCTGGCTCTGTGATGGATGAGAGAGGGGTAGAGAAGGAAGCGCCACCTGAGTGTACTATTAACAAATGATGTTTAATGACACCAGGTAAAAACACACTTACAGGATAAAAACATATAAAAGGCTCATCTTTATAGGTATGTGGTCCTCGGTGTTCCCTCTGATCCACTGGTGGTGACACTGCAGGGATGCATGGCTGCAGAAGGTGGATTACCAGCCGGGAGCTTCTTCTGTGGCCATCAGGAAGAGACTAGGGGCTGGCGTGGAGCGCACGTGGAGCTTGCGTGACATCACAGGTCGTCCGTCCACTTCCAGGTTCGGTATCCAGGGGAGGGATCGTCCAGGGAGGAGGGCTTGCAGGGAGGTTGAGAGAAGGCTACGCGCTCGGAGCCACTGCTCCATCAATAGGCCTAATAGGGAGGTGTCTGCAATGTGCTTTTATATGGCAGTGCTGTGGGACAACAGGTCCCAGCGTCTGTCAAAAGAAAGCACAGAGCCATCTGTGGGACGCTATGGTGGTCACGGCCTTTTTCGATAAAGCGCCGGTGCTCCCCAAAACGTGCCCTTAGGGGTCTGATGGTTCTGCCGACATATAGTAGGCCACAGGGGCAGGTGAGGCAGTATATATATATGTTTATACTTACCTCCATTTTTTGCCCCCATTGTTACTCCCATTTTTACTATTGTTAATATTATTGTCCCCATGTTTACTACAATGCACTTTTCTCCATTCATATATATGTTTCCATGCCACTCACTATTAGATAACCCCCTTTTTTTTCTCTGTGTATATTATGTTACCTTGTAGTTCCTCTCAAACCCACAGATGGCACTGTGCTTTCTTTTGACACACCACCACAGGATCAGAGGGAACACCGAGGACCACATACCTATACAGATGAGCCTTTTATATGTTTTTATCCTGTAAGTGTGTTTTTACCTGGTGTCATTAAACATCATTTGCCCAAGAACCGCTGCACCACCAAGTTAAGGATGTGAGCCAAACAGGACACATGGGTCAGTTGTCCCTGTTGGAGGGCGGAGAGGAGGTTGGTGCCATTGTCCCAAACCACCATACCTGCCTTAAGCTGGCGTGGCGTCAACCACCTCTGAACCTGCCCCTGCAGAGCAGACAGAATCTCTGCCCCAGTGTGGCTCCTGTCCCCCAAGCACACCAGTTCAAGCCCTGCATGGCATCTTTTTGCCTGTGTGCTTGCGTAGCCCCTTGAACACCTACGGAGCACCACTGGTTCCGAGGACAAATTGGCACAGGAAGAGGCCATGGAGGAAGAAGAAGAGGAGGGGGTGGAGGAGAGAGGTGTGGCAGAATCACCACTAGTAGAATTTTGGAGGCATGGTGGTGGAACAGCCTCCAACACTACTGCACCCTGTCCTGCATCCTTCCCAGCTGCCAGAAGAGTCACCCAGTGCGCGGTGAAAGATAGGTAATGTCCCTGTCCATGCCTGCTGGACCATATATCAGCGGTAATATGCACCTTACCACTGACCGCCCTGTCCAGCGAGGCCAAGACATTGCCTTCCAAAAAAAAGTGGCGTTTGGGAACCTGCCACTGAGGAACTGCACATTCCACAAACTCACGGGGGGGGCAGAGTCTACCAACTGAAAAGGCAGCAGTTGAAGTGCTAGCAATTTAGCCAAGCTAGCATTCAACCGCTGGGCATGTGGATGGCTGGAAGCGAACTTCTTTCGGCGGTGCAGCAGCTGGGGCAGGGAAATTTGCCTGGTACAATCTGACGTTGGTGTACCGATAGCAGATTGCCCGCAAGTACTTTGCTGTGACAAACCTAATTCTACACCTTCATTCCTCTCAGTGCAGGTCTCAGAGAGGACTGAAGGTATAGTGGGGTTGGAGATCCCAGCTGATGAGGAGCAAGGAAAGGTCCTCTTTGTTCTTTGGTGTGGGTCTTTTAGGTACGCTTGCCAACGAACTGCATGGCAGGTCGACATATGTCTGGTCAAGCATGTGGTGCCCAAGCGGGTGATGTTTTGGCCATGCGAGATACGCTTGAGACATATGTTGCAAATAGCAGTGGTGGGATCTGATGCACTTGTCTCAAAAAAGGCCCACACCAAAGAACTTTTGGAATAACGCACAGAGACAGCAGCGCCCTGCACATGCGGAGTGATGCAGTTGGTGTACTGCCCTTAAGCTGGCCCCTGGAGGGCATCCTGCCTCATTGATGTGCCTCCTCCTCCTCTCTCCTATCGGGCACCCACGTAGAGTCAGTGACCTCATCATCCCCTCCCTCCTCATCACTGGAGCAAAGCTGGCAGTATGCTGCAGCTGGGGGAACATGACTGCCAGATTGCTGTCTTTCTTGGGCACCCCCTCTCTCTGGACTCACGTTACTGCCTTCCTCTAGCTGGGTACCATCAGCAGAGCCTTCAAAACACTGGGAATCCTCCTGGAGCATGTACTCAACACTGTGGTCAAACAGTTCGGGGGACTCCTCAGGAGGACATGGTGGTGCTAGGGAAGGAGTGACTGATGCCATTGAGCCGAGGGAAGAGGCCGCGTTGGCAGCTGCTTTGCCAGACAAAGTACCCTGAGCCTGGGTGTGAGAGGATGAGGAGGATGAGGACAACTTGGTCATCCACTCTACCAAGTCTTCTGCATGTTGCGGCTCAACATGGCCAGCTGCTGAAAAAAAGGACAAGTGTGTCCCATGGCCTTGTGCTGATGAGGATGCACCGTCTCCACGACCAGCACTGTTGCCTTTAGACACAGAGCCTGCGTGCCCTCTTTTATTGGCTTGTGACTGTCTGCCTCTCCTTGTTGGCCTTCCAGACATACTAATGGCCTGCAGTGAGATGTAACTGCACAAAGCTGGGATGTATATATATATATACAGATACTGCAGCTAGCAGAATCAACTGCCTGCCTGTGGTACTAATAGGATCAGAAGAACACCACCAATTTTCTTCAGGTAGCTTTAGGTGCACACTGTGCAGAGGACACACTACACTAACTTGTAAATACTGCAGCTGCCAGCGGTACTAATAAGATCAGAAGAACACCACCAATTTTCTTCAGGTAGCTTTAGGTGCACACTGTGCAGAGGACGCACTACACTAACTTGTAAATACTGCAGCTGCCTGCAGTACTAATAGGATCAGAAGAACACCAACAATTTTCTTCAGGTAGCTTAAGGTGCACACTGTGCAGAGGATGCGCTACACTAACTTGTAAATACTGAAGCTGCCTGCGGTACTAATAGGATCAGAAGAACACCACCAATTTTCTTCAGGTAGTTTTAGGTGCACACTGTGCAGAGGACGCACTACACTAACTTGTAAATACTGCAGCTGCCTGCGCTACTAATGGTACTGTAGCTAATAGGCCTAATAGGATCAGAAGAACACCAGCAATTTTCTTCAGGTAGCTGTAATCAAATGTATGCCACCAAGTTAGATTAAAGGGGTATTTTATCGTTAATAGGTACCATCATCCTTTGTATGTATAAAGCAGTGTTTGGTTGAAAGAGAGGGCAGCTAGGACCTCTCCAATTGGGTCCTGCCTCTTTCAAAAAGTTTAGGACTATTGCGATACCAGAGGGATATAGACAAAAATATATATAAAATCTTTTAGTTTATTAAAGATTAAGACATTAAAAAGCCCAAATAAGGACACAATTATGAGTGAACAATGACATAATAACAAAAAAATGTTTACAGCAATGTTGACAAAGAAATTTGTGTTAATAATGCCCGCACAGGTAGATGAAGGCAGGTTATTTAGTACTTGCGGACGTAACCTCTACAGTTTCGTGGTCAAGCCTCTTCTTCAGGAGGCGTCTTAGTACATTTTCTACAGAGTAAAAAAATCAACATTACACAAAATAATGACTACATATTTAGGTGAGAAGTATAAAGATGTATAAACATACACAATATTGACATTGGAGAAAGTAATCATTGGTTAATATTGCACTCACCAACCTTAGCCAACGAAGGGCTAGAATGACACTGTGAGATGCCCACAATGGGCGTTCTCCCGGGGGCAGGCAAGAGGGGCACTTTAGGAAATACTATTGTAAAAATAAAATAAAAATATAAATAGTTATAAACTAGGGGTTCTTAAATAAGAGAACCACCTAGGTGCATGAAGTGAGGATGAATGTGGTGGGAAAGAAGGGGGAGGAGAGAAGGGAAGGAAGGGAAGGAGAGAAAAAAGAGAAAAAATGAAATGAGAGGGAAGGAGGAGGGACTGAGGCACAGAGACGGAGAACAGAGGAAGAAAAAGAGGGGGGGAAAGGGGGAACACAAAGGGAAGGGAAGAAAAGAAGAAGAAAAAAGGGGGGGAACCAGGGGAGGAGGGAAGGAAGGGGGAAGAAAAGATGAGGGGGGGGGGAGAGGGGGAGGGGAAGAAAGAGGAAAAAGGAGGGGAGGAACAAGCAAGGGGGAAGGGGGGAAAAGCGGGAAAAAGGGGGAAGGGGGGGCTGGGAGAAAATTGGGAGAGGGGACAAGAAAAAACAAATAAGGGGGACCCCGCCACCTTGATGAAGATAGTATTCATGAGAAAGCTTGGGGGGTTTAGTACCCACCGTTGCTGTGATGTTAAAGTTTTAACAGGCTTGATGGCTATCCACACCCAGAGTATATGGTAGGGAAACAGCAGCCGCTTAAACCAGGCATTCATGCCATCACAGGAAGCCTTAAAGGATACGCATAAGGCATAATGTTTGTGTCAAAGTTTGCTGAAAAACATTCAACAAGGAAAAAATGCTTCCAAGTATGTAGAAAAGTGTAGCTGAATAGAGATATAAAGGGGGGAAAAAAGACATGGTAGTGCCCCCCCCAGTGTTTTTTTTTCTTTTGGAAGCCCGTAAGTAACCACTGGGGGGGACATTACCATGTCTTTTTCTTGTCTCCTCTCCCAATTTTCTCCCAGCCCCTTTTTCCCGCTTTTCCCTCCTTCCCCCCTTTCCCCTTGCTTGTCCCTCCCCTCCCTTTTCCTCTTTCTTCCCCTCCCCCTCTCCCCCCCCTCTTCTTTTCTTCCCCCTCCCTTCCCCCCCCCGGTCCCCCCCCTTTTTTCTTCTTCTTTTCTTTTCTTCCCTTCCCTTTGTGTTCCCCTTTTCCCCCCTTCCCCCCCTCTTTTTCTTCCTCTGTTCTCTGTCCCTGTGCCCCAGTCCCTCCTCCTTCCCTCTCGTTTCATTTTTTTTCTCTTTTTTCTCTCCTTCCCTTCCTTCCCTTCTCTCCTCCCCCTTCTTTCCCACCACATTCATCCTCACTTCATGCACCTAGGTGGTTCTCTTATTTAAGAACCCCTAGTTTATAACTATTTATATATTTTTTATTTTTACAATAGTATTTCCTAAAGTGCCCCCCTTGCCCGCCCCCGGGGGAACGCCCGTTGTGGGCGTCTCACAGTGTCGTTCTAGCCCTTTGTTGGCTAAGGTTGGTGAGTGCAATATTAATCAATGATTACTTTCTCCAATGTCAATATTGTGCATGTTTATACATCTTTATACTTCTCACCTAAATATGTAGTCATTATTTTTTGTAATGTTGATTTTTTTACTCTGTAGAAAATGTACTAAGATGCCTCCTGAAGACACGGCTTGACCGCGAAACCGTAGAGGTTACGTCCGCAAGTACTAAATAACCTGCCTTCATCTACCTGTGCGGGCATTATTAACACAAATTTCTTTGTCAACATTGCTGTAAACATTTTTTTGTTATTATGTCATTGTTCACTCATAATTGTGTCCTTATTTGGACTTTTTAATGTCTTACTCTTTAATAAACTAAAAGATTTTATATATATTTTTGTCTATATCCCTCTGGTACCCCAATAGTCCTAAACTTTCTGAAAGAGGCAGGACCCAATTGGAGAGGTCCTAGCTGCCCTCTCTTTCAACCAAACACTGCTTCAGGTGGCTGTAAATACTGTAAAAACACCTGCCTCCCTGTCAGTAGGAAGAGAATAACAGGAACGGATCTAGCTAAACTGAATACAATGTGTGTGTGTATGTGTATATATATATATATATATATATATATATATATATATATATATATAATTATACAACACCTAGGATGCATATATATACACAATACACTGTAAGTGGAGCTAACTGACTCGCCTGCCTACTCTATCTAACTTAAATCAAATGACACTGTCTCTCTCTCTATCTCTCTCTCAACGCCAGAACACACTACACAGGGCTGATGTGCAGGCGGCTTTATATAGTGTGGGGCATGTACTAAACCCCCTGAGCCATAATTGGCCAAAGCCACCCTGGCTTTGGCGAATTACGGCTCTCTGTACAGACAGCGCTGTGATTGGCCAAGCATGCAGGTCATAGTGCATGCTTGGCCAATCATCAGCCAGCAATGCACTGTGATGCCGCAGTGAATTATGGGCCGTGACGCGCCACTTGAATTTGGCGCAAACGGCCCATATCGTTCCCAATTCGACGAACGGTCGAACATTTGTTTGACTTGAACTCGAAGCTCATCCCTACTCCTGACCTGTGAATGCTGCGCTATATACTCCTGACCTATGAACTTTAGTTACTCGTGACCTGTGAACTCCTGACCTGGATAAGTTCATATTTTTACAATGACATTTGAATTATTATATTTTTCTAAGGGCTGGTTTACACCAAAATGCGGTGCAGGAAACATGCATTCAATACACGTTTCCTGCACTGCTGGTGCGCACACTGCCTTTGCAATCTGCATGCAGGTGCCAGTGTATTGGTAACAGCACCCCAGATGCAGAACACAAACGCAGTGCGTTTGTGGGCACCATATCGCATGGTTTCCACAGTACCATGCTGTTTGCTGCAACGTGTTTTAAAAGTAATGCATGCATTACTTTTTCTGCATTCCAGTGTGATTTGCAGCCCATTCTAATGAATGGGCTGTCAAAATGCACCACAGGGGAAAAACTTGGGAAATGCACAGGAGTGTGTGCTGCATTACCGTGTGATCCTGGAGTGAATTGGCCCCAAGTTTTCTTCAAAACTGCCTTACTTTTTAATGGCCTTGCTAGGTTAGCTCCCAAAAATAGTGCGTTGTGATCTTTGATTTCTCCCATGTTGTTCAGGTAGACCTCCACCACTCTTATGCCCTGTACACATGATTAGACATTGATCGGACATTCCGACAACAAAATCCATCAAATTTTTTCCGACGGATGTTGGCTCAAACTTGTCTTGCATACACACAAATTTCCGAACGTCAAGAATGGGGTGACGTACACCAGGTACGACGAGACTATAAAAGGGCAGTTCAATACCAAGCGCGCCTTCCTTTGGGCTCCTTTTGCTAATCTCATGTTAGGAAAAGTTTGGTGAGAGACGATTCGCGCTTTTTTAGATTCGTGGTTTTCAGATCGTTTTTCTGCTGTTCAGTTTGTGCTTGTGAGTTTTTATCTGGTCTTCAGTGCGTGCAGTGAGTCCCCATTGGTTTATTCAGTGTGTTCTTGTCCGTTTGTTACAGATTTTCAGGTCGCTCTTCACAGGCGTTCTGACCAGCCGACCGTTTTGAAGCCATGTTGCGTCTACGTACTCATCGTAGAGCTCGTGCTGTGCGGGGGCTTGGTGTTGGGGTTCTTACTTTAACACAAGCCCAGTCCATGAACAGGGCAAGGAGGAGTTCAAGAATTGGTTACTCCAGTGTGACCAATTCTGTCACATGCCTTTGCTCAGTGAGATCCGTGAGAATAATCCTGACGATTTCAGGAACTTTCTCAGGATGACGAACCCCGTTTTTCATCTGATTGTTGGCTTTGCCGACACCTTATATCAGCAGACAGGATACCTGCATGCAGCAAGCCATCACTCCGGAGCAGAGGCTAGTCACCACGTGGCAGTACTTGGCGACGGGGAGAAGCCTGCAGGACCTCAAGGCATCTCCCCCCAGGCTCTGGGGATCATTATCCCAGAGACCTGTTCTGCCATCATCCAGGTCCTGCAGAAGGGCTAAATTAAGGTAAGAATTTTATCCTTTAACATCACATTATGGGGTTTATTTACTAAAGGCAAATCCACTTTGCACTACAAGTGCACAGCAAGTGCACTTGTAAGTGCAGTCACTGTAGATCGCTGTAGATCTGAGGGGAAGATCTGAAATAAAGGGAGGTTCTGCTGATTTTATTATCCAATCATGTAGAAACAAAAATGCTGTTTTTTTATTTTCCTTGCATGTCCCCCTCAGATCTACAGCGATTGCACTTCCAAGTGCACTTGGAATGCACTAGTTGTGCAAAGTGGATTTGCCTTTAGTAAATAAACTATCCTATATGTATTTAATGTTTGCTAATATATTGTATTTCTTTCATCTATTCCCTAATTACCATGATTGTAATATGTTGTGAATGTCCCCTTTGTCCTCATGCATGCTGGAATTTTTTTTAACGTGTTTTTTTTGTCCTTCATGCATATTTGCCTTCACTTACCTCCCCAGCATGCTCTCCTGGGCCTATATCCACCTCGCCTAGTCATTTAACAATGTATTTTGTCAGCTCCATAGTAGTGCTTTACCTTAAACACCCCCTAAAATGTGTAAAAAGGTTATTTGTGTCCTTAAATTCTGGCAGAGTGCCAGATGATTTTTTTTGGGTCCCAAACTCTCCCTCCTCCCCCCAACCGCTAAGTCAACCGATACCAATCCTCTATCTGCTGACTTTGCCAAACCCATACATACTATACCTACCTCTTTTGTGGTCAGATTTCTGTATGAATTCTCCAAAGCATGTAGTGCAAGGGCCTGCCTGAATACTTTCAAATGGTACTGTTTAAAGTTTTTGTATCCTATTATTATCTTGATTGATAATTGCAGAATGTTAAAATTGTGCTCCAATTTGGACAGTGTGTATTTATATTTTTGTATTATGACACTTCTTACCTGTCCAGTGGCCTGCCAATAGTCTAAGTAAGGAGGGGCTGGCCAAAGTAACACACATTATGTATGTATTCATCTCTCAATGAAGAGGAGAGGATTACCTGTCCAAAACATCTCCCCCTCCCCCTCAAATTTTTACAATGGGCCATCAGAGGGGGTGAGGAATCTGATAAGTGGACCTTATCTTTTTGTCTTTAAATACTCCCTAAAATAAATCTTATACTGATGTTGGCCAAGAATGTTTGTGTCTAATCTGCTTTCAATGTTTATGTGCAAAATGAATAATTTTTATTTTCTGGTTTAACTCCACAGTTTCCTTCCACGCCACAGGAATGGCAGACTGTGGCCTCCCAGTGGTGGGACTTTCCCAACTGCGGAGGGGCAATTGATGGGAAACACGTCCACATCGTCCCACCCCCCAACTCGGGGTCATACTATTACAACTACAAGGGGTTCAATAGTATTGTGATGTTGGCGGTGTTGGCGGCTACTTACGAGTTCCTGTATGTGGACGTGGGGAAGAACAGCCGGATGTCGGATGGTGGAGTCATTGCCCAGACCGAGTTCTACAGGTGTCTCCAGAATGGCAGCTTGGGCTTGCCACCTCCAGAAGACAATGCGGAAGGACTCCCATTTGTCTTCGTTGCGAATGAAGCGTTTGCACTGGGGGACCATCTTATGCAGCCATTCCCTATGAGGACCCTCACCCTGGACCAGAGGG
Organism: Aquarana catesbeiana; assembly: GCF_042186555.1. Taxonomy (NCBI): domain Eukaryota; kingdom Metazoa; phylum Chordata; class Amphibia; order Anura; family Ranidae; genus Aquarana; species Aquarana catesbeiana. The sequence continues at coordinate 133,034,716 of NC_133330.1, forward strand.
TTTTTAATTACCGGCTGGCCAGAGCCAGAAGAGTGGTGGAGAACACGTTTGGAATAATGGCTAGCCGGTTCCACCTATTTCTTACACCGATACACATGGCGGAATATAAACTCACATAAATATCACATCGTCCTGTCTTGCTGTGTTCTCCACAACTATTTAAGGAGAAATCCTTTCAACTATGCTGCCTCAGTTGGGCCTGAGGCCGGAATTCATATTGATGAACCAACCCTGACGGCGCTTGAAACTGGCTGTCCTGGCTTTCCCCCCCAGAGTGCCCGCAAGGTCCGTATAAGATACATGGAATACTTTGTGGGTAGGGGGGCCATCGATATGCCAGACAATGTCTGAGACATTTTAAAAAAAGAATATATATTTGAAACTGAAAAAATATTTGCTTTGATTTACTGCTTGGCTTTTTTTTAGCTGTCTCCTCGGTTATCTTTTATTAATGTTATTTTTTTTTGGCCTTTTTCTTCAACAGTGCAAACAAAATTACGTTTACACATGAGGTGACAATCTCTTCTTCGGCTAACTATTATTATTATGTTGTGGGTCTGCTACACACACGCACCTTGTTTTTTTTGTTAATGTATGTAATACATTACTGACAAAAATATTAATAATTTTCAACACCATGACCGAAATTTGGGGAGTCATGAAAATGGCGTGATTGTGTAAATTTAGAAAGCACTGTTGGGTGTTATTTACTAAAGGAAACTAGACTGCACTGAAACTGCACTTGTAGTACAAAGTGGATTTACCTTTAGTAAATAACCCCCATTGTCACTGAAAACACCAACTTTACTCCAAAAATGCTTTTTAGCATTGAAAGAAGAAGCCACACATTGTTGATTATCAATCTTTTTAATCAAAGCACAATCACATGTGCGTTTCTAAAAGGGATTTTGAACAAACCAACATGTTTGTTGTATAACATTTTTTGAGGTCACATTAATGATAAACAGCCTTTTATGGTAAAACAGGCATGTTTAAACTAATAAAACAATACACAACTCTGGAACTTACAAAGTTCAACTTTTCTAAAGTGAAGGTGTGACAGACCTAGCCGGGAGAGAGACTTTTGGAGGGACTGTATGCTAGCCTCTTGCCGATCGATCGGGGGCCCTTGCATTTGGGGGAACGGTGCTCTTTGTGAGCTGTATGCCTGGGGACTCTTGAGGTGGTATTACTGTGGATACGGGTCCTGGTCCCCCAGGACACACAGACTCTGGGGACCCTGGATTTGCCATATTGGAATAGTGGCTGATTCATAATGCTGAGACAGATACTGTTAGGAGATGCTGATGTAAATTCCAACACCTGTCTGTCTATTGTCTGCTAAAATGTGTATTGTAAATAAGTCTACTATGGGATCTAAGAGTCATTAGATCCCCATTGTTATTTGTGTTAATTAACTCTGCTATTGTGGGAAGAAGAGTCTATGTTGATTGTGATAATGTTGATTGGATTTTCTGAACTACAAGACGGCCAGTCTGGCCTAACGGTCATGTCTGAGTCATCTAGGCTGTCTAAAGGGATTAGTTAATTAGCTCATGTTAATTAGGTTACAGCTGTATTGTTAGAGTAATATGAGCAGGAGGGCTGTATTTTGTCAATAAAGATAGATGCCTGGTTGAACTTACATACAGCCTGCCTGGTGTTTGTTCTGAGCTATCACAACTGGGTTAGAACGGCACATAGCTGTAATTCTAATCCCGGAGCATTGGATGACCGAACCATCAGACGTTGCAATCTGATTGTATAGCTGCAGAGGAGTGTCGGGAGAGTGGAACCGAACGAGCAAGGGGCTCGTTACAGAAGGCAATATCAGACATGAGTATGTACAAACTGTGTTTTATACTGCGTTCAGCAGATGGGGTGATGTCACCCCTGTAAAATCCAAATTTAGAAGATGCACACAAATTGCCTAATGGCAACATGTGCTAGCTGCCATCGTGGTGAATCAATGGACGTGCCCTTCCTCTCAGCTATTATTGAGGAAGGGGTTGCACCCACAAAATGCGTACATTGATCTCCCATGATGGCAGATAGCACATGTTGACACACTGTGTACATCTTCTAAATTTGGCTTTTAATATACGTAAAAAAATTTAGACATAAAAAACAAAAAACAGAAGTAATTTAGGGATTTCTTGGTGTTTTAGATTCTCCCTAAAACATCAATGATGTTCTTCATGTTTCCTAAATCTCCATTACACCCCATTATCTCCCTGATGAGGATCTGGGCACTTTCACTGGTGAAATGACATTCCTCTTCCACAACATCCCGATCACCTACAAAAAAACAAACAAAACACACCATGTATTATAAATATTCAGGCATCCATCTCTTACCTGAGGCTGTGGTCGCAGACACTCACCTATTGTGGTGACAATTTCTACAACGTCTCCCTCCTCCTCCTCTGGTTGGGTTTGGGGGATTTCCCCTTCCTCCTGAGGTGGGGTGTCCCTGGTGTTCTCTAAAGAGTGGTGTCCTCCGAGTCTTTTCTCCCCTATGTGAACAAAAATAGGTATACTTAGCACACAGATATTTGATGGCAGAAATAGGAATATGAAACATTGCTTGGAAGTGGGGTACAATTGTCTGTTTTGGCAGAGTTCCAAGCTGAAGATTTTTTTTTTGTCCTTTGTAAAGCTTGAATACTTACCTGTTTTGTGCAAGCTTCACAGATAGAGACACCCCTATAGTATCCACTGGAGCACCTGTGTGGTCCCCCTAATAAAAAGGGTGTTCTTTTGTCCCACACTAGTGCTCCAGCATCCAGATGTGTAAACAGCTGGAGTGTCCTCTCCTTACACAGAATCTAGTTTGCATTTCATTCTAGTTACAAACCCATCTAGACAACAAACTTTTATTAATAGAAGTAGGCCAGAAAAACCGTATTGAACTGCATCTGGCCAAAATATTGTATTTTAGTGGCCGAACGAACAATGTTTCCTATGAACGAATAATGTGCCCATGGACATGGCAACTACATGGCGAATGAGGTTCAATGTAGAAAAATGTAAAATAATGCATTTGGGTGGCAAAAATATTAATGCAATCTATACACTGGGGGGAGAACCTCTGGGGGAATCTAGGATGGAAAAGGACCTGGGGGTCCTAGTAGATGATGGGCTCAGCAATGGCATGCAATGCCAAGCTGCTGCTAACAAAGCAAACAGAACATTGGCATGCATTAAAAAGGGGATCAGCGCCAGAGATAAAACGATAATTCTCCTGCTCTACAAGACTCTGGTCCAGCCGCACCTAGAGTATGCTGTTCTGTTCTGGGCACCAGTCCTCAGGAAGGATGTACTGGAATTGGAGCGAGTACAAAGAAGGGCAACAAAGCTAATAAAGGGTCTGGAGGATATTAGTTATGAGGAAAGGTTGCGAGGGGATATGATTTCAATATACAAATACCGTACTGGTGACCCCACAATAGGAATAAAACTTTTTTGCAGAAGAGAGTTTAACAAGACTCGTGGCCACTCATTAAAATTAGAAGAAAAGAGGTTTAACCTTAAACTACGTAGATGGTTCTTTACTGTAAGAGCGGCAAGGATGTGGAATTCCCTTCTACAGGCTGTGGTCTCAGCGGGGGGCATCGATAGTTTCAAGAAACTATTAGATAAGCACCTGAATGACCACAACATACAGGGATATACAATGTAATATTAACATATCATCACACACATAGGTTGGACTTGATGTACTTGTGTCTTTTTTTTTTAACCTCACCTACTATGTAACTATGTAACATGAAAGTTGCCATTTTAAACTGTACAACAGTAAAGAAAAGCACATGGAGCAGCACAAACGTAATAAAAATAAAGAATAGGAACACAGGACAACTGCTTACTTTTTTGCAGCACTTTTCTGATCCTTCTATACTGATCGTGCTCCCTTAATTTGAGGTCCGACCACCGTTTCCTCAGTTGATCCTTGGATCGCCGTACCCCAAAATTCCTGTGCAGACTCTTCACAACTTTAGCCATGATCTTTCTCACATTTGGGTGGGGTAAGGTCCATACTTCCCATCATAGTCGGCCCTCTTCAATATGTCCACCATCTCTACCATCTCTACAAAGGCCATATTTGAGGCCTTACATCTCCTCCGGGATTGTGATGTTTCTGGCTCCGGGCTTTCCCCCTCCTCTTCGTTGCTGCTATTATCATGCACCTGCTGTCTCTCCGCCATGTGCTCTTTCCCACTTCGCTGAAAGAGAAGGGGTGGGTAATAGACTAGAAAGAACATCAGGGGCGGGCGGAGTTTCATGCATGCAAAGTGTATATAAAGCGTAACATGCGTGCGTTGTACGTATGATCTGTGAGCGGAGGAAGGAGTATCGGAAGCGCAGATTGTGATAACGAAGGTACAAGTTTAACTTGGGCCTATACTGCTTATAGATTGAGGCCAAGATTAGGAGAGTTTAGCCTGACATTAGGGTTTGTCTTGTGTTGTGTCTTTCAGAGAAAATGGATGGCTTCAATGATCACAACTTCCTCCCCCTGTTCATAGATAAGTACAGGGAGCTGCCCTGTCTGTGGCAGGTTAAACACCCACATTATAATCATAAACAAAAGAGGCAGGCAGCGCTGGAGAAACTGCTGGAGTTCGTGAAGCCGGTGGTCCCCACGGCAACCATCCCCTATTTAAAAGCCAAAATTGGTGGCCTGAGGAGCACATATCTTAGGGAGCACAAGAAGGTCCAGGATTGCCAGAGATCAGGAGCAGCAGCAGATGACGTTTATGTCCCCAGGCTGTGGTACTATGAGAGACTGCAATTTCTGTCAGACCAGACTGAAGTCAGGGAATCCCTCTCAACCCTTCCTTCCACTCTTCCTTCCACCCTATATTCCACCCCAGCTGAGGCTTCCGATGTCCAACCTGGGACTTCCAGCCAGGAAGAAGTGGAGGAGCCCAGCTTGAGTCAGGTATAGCATTGTATTACAGATTTCTTGGCAAAACATAAATGATGTTTACTAGATGTTATTATTGATCACTAATTGCTGATTTAATAAATGCATTTACATATCGATAGACAGTAGTGGGCAAAAATAATTGGGACAACAATGAAAAATGCTGGGCTCAGAATGTTAGTCTTTTCTATTTATTAACATTCAATTTGCAACAGTCATGAGATGAAAATTGTGTGTGATTGATGAAGAAAAAACTAAAACTATGTCCCTTTTTCATATACAGGAAGACCTCAGCCAGGAGGAGGCCGTGGAATGTGGCACACAGGAGGAGGCTGTGGAATGTGGCAGCCAGGAGAAGGCGGGGGTTAGTGGCAGCCAGGAGGTGGCCGGGGTAAGTGGCAGCCAGGAGGAGGCCGGGCCCAGTAGGAGCCTCACAGAATCGCAGGTTCCTTCCCTCCGCCTTCAAAACAAAAGACCCAGGAAGGGGAGTAACGTGGAGGAGTCAGCGCTCAGGCTGATTCAGGAGGCTTCTGCATCCCTCAGAGCCACCCCCACTCATGAAGAGGCCTTTGCCTCCATAGCTGCCACCAAACTGCAGGACATGCAGTAGGGCCAACACCTCATGTGTGAGGAAATCATTTATAAAACATTAAATAAGGGGTTGAGGGCCCAAATCACACCCAATACCCACCTGTGTGAGTTGCATTATCCTCCTCCTCCTCCTCCTGCCACAACTACAACAACACAGACACAGCCTGGAAGGAAGAGTGGAAGGAAGACAAGAAAGTGATGGCCTGGGTTCAGTCTGGTCTGACAAAAGATGCAGGCTCTTGTATGACCACAGCCAGGGGACATGTATGTCATCTGCTGCTGTTCATGATCTCTTGGACTTCTGGACCAGATTGTACTCCCTTAGATAAGGACTCCTCAGGCCACCAATTTTGCCTGAAAATAGTTGATGTGTGCCCTGGGGGCCAATGGCTTTGACAATTTCTGCTGTTTCTCCAGCATTGCCTCCCTCGTTATTTGGTTATGACCCCTTAATAAAGGTATTTTTTGGAACTAATACTTATGTGTGTCTATGTGTGTTTTCCTTCAAAAAGGACAGTTTGTATGTGAGGAGGCAGGTACATTTCCAAAATACAATGTGAAATTAACAAGGGACACCAACACCAACCAATCTCCTTGAGATTAAAAAAAAAAGACAAGATAATAATGGTGTTGTGGTAACTTGACACACAAAACACACCCAAAACTATTCTGCAGATCACCAAAAAAACCCCAAAAAAAACAGATCTGGATTTAAAAAAAATACAACAAATAATACCAAAAAAAACCATATAAAAAAAAAAAAATGTCGGTAGATGTGACAAATAAAAATATTATATTCATGAAATCATGAGAAATAATAAAGAAAGAAGTTTGTGAGCAGTCTGTGTGAATATGAGCAGCAAAACAACTTCATTCTTCTAGCATTAGAAAGAAGAAGAGAGTGCGCTGCATTAAACAATTTAAAACATTGTAGCGTGACGAAAGTGCTATATCTATTCCGAACGCTAATTTTACCAGACCGAGCAGTTCTGTCTCAGAATTTATTCTGAGCATGCGTGGCACTTTGTGCATCGGAATTGTCCACACACGATCAGAATTTACGCAAACGGATTTTGTTGTCGGACAATTTTATAACCTGCTCTCAAACTTTGTGTGTTGGAAATTCCGATGGAAAAAGTCCGATGGAGCCCGCACACGGTCGGAATTTCCGACGACAAGCTCCGATTGCACATATTCCGTCGGAAAGTCCGACCGTGTGTACAGGGCATTAAGGTTGCCTACCCCTAAACTAGATGGACTAGTGTATTTTTTCAACCTGACTAAATAAATACCTATGTAACTATGAACGTGTACAAAGCCTTTAAAAAGTATTTACAACCCTCTAACTTTCACTTTTGTGGACTGCTTGGTTTATTTAATGAAGTTGAAAATTAAACTTACTGGCAGGATCAACGGGTAATGCAGCTATGTTCTTGGTCAAGCTGGCCTCAAAAACAAATACTTTGGGAGAGATTTACTAAAACTGATCCACACAGAATCTGGTGCAGCTAACCAATCAGCTTCTATCTTTAGCTTGTTCAATAAGGCTTTGACAATAATGCCGCGTACACACGGTCGGACTTTTCGTCTACAAAAGTCCGACAGCCTGTCCGACATACTTCCGACGTACCTTCGGCGGACTTGCGGCAGACTTTCTTACGAACGGACTTACACACACACGACCACACAAAAGTACGACAGCCTAGTACGCGGTGACGTACACCAAGTCCAACGAGACTATAAAACGGAAGTTCAATAGCCCGTACGACACCCTTTGGGCTCCTTCTGCTAATCTCGTGTTTATCTCGTGTTAGTAGAAGTTTGGTGAGAGACGATTCGCGCTTGTGAGACTCGTATTTTTCAGTTCGTTTTAACTGTTGTTCAGTCTGTGCTTGTGAGGTTTGTATCTGCTTTTCAGTGCGTTTGGTCAGTTGGCATTGAGAAATCTTTGTTTTATTGGCCGCTCGTTCCTGATTTTCAGGTCGTTCTTCACAGGCCTTGCTGTTCTTCAGTGTGTTCTGTTTAGTGCGTTCTGACCAGCCGACCGTTTTGAAGCCATGTTACCTGTACGTACTCGTCGTCGAGCTCGTGCATTGTATGTGCTTGGTGCTGTAGTTTATTCTTCAGCCCAAGTCCAGTCCATGAACAGGGCGAGGAGGAGTTCATGGACCAAGAATTGGTTGCTTCAGCGTGACCAGTTCTGTCACATGCCTTTGCTCCGTGAGATCCGTGAGAATAATCCTGAGGATTTCAGGAACTTTCTCCGGATGACGGACCCCGTTTTTGACCGTTTGTTGGCTTTGCTGACCCCCTATATCAGCAGGCAGGATACCTGCATGAGGCAAGCCATCACTCCGGAGCAGAGGCTGGTCGCTACCTTGCGGTATTTGGCCACAGGGAGAAGCCTGCAGGACCTTAAGTTCTCGACAGGCATCTCCCCCCAGGCTCTTGGGATCATTATCCCAGAGACCTGTTCTGCCATCATACAGGTCCTGCAGAAGGACTATATTAAGGTAAGATATTTTTCTTTTATTAGCATCACATGTTCTTTTATGTAATCTTTGATAATGTGATGTATTTCTTGCTTCAAACACTACTTACCATCATTGCAATATAGTGTGAATGTCCCCTTTTTATCCTCACACATGCTGGAATTTTTTCCTGTTATTTTTTGTCATGCATGTATATTTTCCTTCAATAACCTTCCCAGCATGAAGTGATGGGAACATATCCACCTAGTCTACTCATTTGGAATGTATTTTGTTTGAGTGTATTTAGTGTGCTGCTAATGAGCAATTATCTAGATTTCACAACCCCCCCACCCCCCCCCACCTAAACTCACTCCAAATAGTGTGCTGCTAATGAGCAATTATCTAGATTTCACAACCCCCCCACCCCCCCCCCCACCTAAACTCACTCCAAATAGTGTGCTGCTAATGAGCAATTATCTAGATTTCACAACCCCCCCACCCCCCCCACCTAAACTCACTCCAAATAGTGTGCTGCTAATGAGCAATTATCTAGATTTCACAACCCCCCCACCCCCACCCTCGTTAAAATTTGCTTGAATGTTCTGTGGTGTTGATTTGTCTAAAGCAAATATATGTTGCACTTTGCAAAATGCATGTGCACTCTACAAGTGCATTTGTTCCAGTGCTTTAGTAAATGAGCAGAAGCTCTGCTGATTTCCATCATCAAATCATATGCAAGCCTCAAAGTGTTTTCATTAATTGCCCTTGCATGTGATTGTGTACTCCTTGCAACATGAATGCCTTTTTACATTACCTCATTTACTGTAAGCTGGTTAGCAACTGCACCTGCAGAGTGCGACAACTGCAGTCTTGTAGCCTTTTTAGTCCCTAAATTCCTGCGTGTCCTAAAAGTAATTTTTTTTAGGGATTTCACAACCCCCTAAAATGTAATCAATGTTCCATCAGAGGGGGTGAGCAATCTGATAAGTGTGCCTTTCCATATTAGTTATTCCAGAACAATTAAATTATTGAATGTTATACTGATGCTGGGGAATAATGTTTTTAATTGTCTAATTTTCTTGCAATGTTAGCTTCCAAATTAATTGATTTTGGTTTTCTTGTTTGATTTCCCAGTTTCCTTCAACGCCACAGGAATGGCAGACTGTGGCATCCCATTTTGCCAGCCGTTGGGACTTTCCCAATTGTGGAGGGGCTATAGATGGGAAACATGTCCACATTGTGCCACCACCCCATTCGGGGTCATATTATTTTAATTATAAGGGGTTCCACAGTATTGTTTTAATGGCGGTGGTGTCGGCACACTATGATTTTTTATATGTGGACGTGGGGAAGAATGGCCGGATGTCGGATGGAGGAGTATTTGCCCAGACGGAGTTCTGCCAGCGTCTCCAGAGTGGTGGCCTGGGATTGCCACCTGATGAGGATAACGTGGAAGGACTCCCCTTTGTCTTCATTGCCGATGAAGCCTTTGCTCTCAGCAAGCACCTCATGAGGCCATTCCCCCAAAGAACCCTCACCCCGGAGAGGAGGGTTTTTAATTACCGGCTGGCCAGAGCTAGAAGAGTGGTTGAGAATGCGTTTGGAATTCTGGCCAGCCGGTTCCGCCTGTTTCAAACAGCCATTAATTTGGCGGAATACAAACTTAATTTTATCATTTTATCGTGCTGCATTCTGCACAACTTTTTAAATAAGCATTCTCCAAATTATATAGGCACAGTTGGGCCTGAGGCCGGACAAATAGAAGCCAACCTTACAGGCCTGGATACTGTCCGTACTGGCTTGGCCCCCCAAAGTGCCCGTCAAGTTAGACAGCAATATGTTAATTATTTTATGGGTAGGGGGGCCATTGCAATGGGCCAGGATATATAATTTTTGACAATAAAAAAATTATTGATGAAATCTTGCATTATATTTATTGCTTGCCTTTCTTTTGGGCTGTCTCCTAGGTTATGGTTGAGCAGTTGTAGTGCCAACTGTATTGTAATTTTAAATGTCTAAATAAGCTCCATTGCCACTGTAAACAACTTTTTTACAATTATAACTAAAATGATACTGAGCCTTGAAATAACAAACCACACATTTATTTAATTCCTATAAGGAGATGTTTTTATTAATGGTTGTTATGCATTCAGTTCTGCATTTAGTATAAAATGTTCATAGACAAAAATAGAATGATATCTTAATAATGTAGCAAAATATAATTATATCTAAATATTTATACCTAATCCACAAAAAAATATTTTTGGCTTTTTGATTTTCACAAACAGGCTTATTTTTTTGTTTTGGGAAAATCAAGTTTTGTTTTTTTTTTTTTTTTTTAAAGCAATTTTTTTGTTTATGTTTTTTTTTTTTATCAAGTTATTTTTGTTTTTATTATTTTTTTTTAATAAAGTTTGTATATTATTTTTTTTGGTTTTTTAAAATCAAGTTTTTTATTTTTTTTTGGTTTTTTAAAATCAAGTTTTTTAATTTTTTTTGGTTTTTTAAAATCAAGTTTTTTAATTTTTTTTGGTTTTTTAAAATCAAGTTTTTTAATTTTTTTTGGTTTTTTAAAATCAAGTTTTTTAATTTTTTTTGGTTTTTTAAAATCAAGTTTTTTAATTTTTTTTTGGTTTTTTAACATCAAGTTTTTTAATTTTTTTTGGTTTTTTAAAATCAAGTTTTTTAATTTTTTTTGTTTTTTTAAAATCAAGTTTTTTAATTTTTTTGGTTTTTTAACATCAAGTTTTTTAATTTTTTTGTTTTTTTAACATCAAGTTTTTTAATTTTTTTGGTTTTTTAAAATCAAGTTTTTTAATTTTTTTTGGTTTTTTAAAATCAAGTTTTTTAATTTTTTTTGGTTTTTTAAAATCAAGTTTTTTAATTTTTTTTGGTTTTTTAAAATCAAGTTTTTTAATTTTTTTGTTTTTTAAAATCAATTTTTTGATTTTTTTGGTTTTTTAAAATCAATTTTTTTTTTTTTTTTTGTGTTTTTTTGAAAATCAAGTTTTATTTTTTTGTGGATTTTTGAGGTATTTACGAGAAACAGCCCTCCTTTTTTACATTAGGTTAAACAGCCATTTATGTTCTGCCAAAAAAAAAAAAAGAGAAGGCCCAGAATGGGGTCAGCAAAACAGGAAATGAAGGACATGATTGATGTTTTGGGGTTTAAAAAAGGGCATTTAGATTCGACCCAAAACATCAATCATGTCCTTCATTTCCTGCTGCATACGATCCAGCCGATTCCGCATTTCATCCATGTCTTTATTCCAGGCCATTATTTGACCAATTAGCCGTTGGGCACTTTCAGAGGTGAAATAGTCACTTCTTGTTGTTGTACCTAAAGTGGAATGAAACCAAAAAATGTCTTTAGAAATATGCACACATACATAGTTTACCTTACCATAAATAAAGCTGTTGTCTCAGACACTGACCTGGTGGGGTGCCCATGTAGCCTAATTCCTCCACATCCTCGGGGGTGGCACTATTGCTTGAATGAAGCACAACCAGATCCCCTAAAATAGAGTAGACAAATTACATTAAACAAAAGGCAGCCATGCATAGATTAACGTAAGCTGGTGTGTCAGACACTCACCTGGTGGGGTGCCCATGTCGCCCACCTCTCCTTCCTCCACATCCTCAATGGGACTTGGGCTTATTTCCCAATCATGTTTTGCTTGGGGTGGACTGTCTTCTGGTTGTTGGCTGAGTGATTTTTCCCCTATGTGAACCAAAAAATTATTAATCTAATTAGCACACAGATATTTTAGTACATAGTAATTTTCCAACATTTGTAATGAAGTGGTTTGTGTAGAGTTCCTATTTTACCTCAATATTTAAAATTAGAAAGACATATCGGATAGATAGATATCAATATCTCAAAATATAGTTAATAATCTTTTGATCTCTCTCTATATCTGGAACAAAATCTCTAAATATCTAACTAAATGTAAAGCCAAAAAATTAAGATAACTTCAAATCTTCAAAAAGAATGTTTTACATTTCTATATCTATCTATCTACCTATCTCTATATTTCTCTCTCTCTATATATTTCTCTCTCTCTCTCTCTCTCTATATCTCTATATCTATATCTATATCTATATATATCTCTCAATATATATATATATATATCTCTCTCTCTCTCTATAGTTATATATATATATATATCTCTAGATATATATATCTCTAGATATATATATATCGATCTATCTATAGATATGTAACGAGGTTTATTAAAAGATCGTTTAAAACGATGAACAAAAAATCGGATAGGAAGGAAAAGCACATGGAGCAGTATACAAGGTAATAAACACAAGAGAAAAACACGACAAGTACTTACTTTTTTTAAGAACTTTCCGGATACGTCGGTATTGATCCGGCTCCCTGAGTTTCAGGTCAGACCATCTTTTTCTCAGTTGATCTTTGGAGCGCTGGACCCCAAAAGATGCCTGCAAAGTCTCCACGACCTTCGCCATTATTTTGGCCTTGCGCAAATTTGGCCGTGCGTACGGCCCATAATTGCCATCATAGTCGTCTTTGTGAAGAATGGCCACCATCTCCACCATCTCTTTAAAACTCATATTAGAGGCCTTAAATCTAGGCCTCATAGATTTCGCTGACGTTCCAGCCTCCGGGCTATCTCCACTACCTGAGGTCGTCAACATTTCAGGTGTCTCCGCCATTCTTTAACTCCACTACGCGCCGTAACAAAAAATGGGCGGAGAACATGAGTTAAAATCGAACGTCAGGGGCGGGCGACGCAGGCGGAGTTTCACACATGCGTAGTGTATAAAGAGGGGCCTTGCGCACGTGTCGTACGTACGTTCTGTGCGTCGAATTAGGGGGCGGAGAACATGAGTTAATTTCGAACGTCAGGGGCGGGCGACGCAGGCGGAGTTTCACACATGCGTAGTGTATAAAGAGCCTTGCGCACGTGTCGTACGTACGTTCTGTGCGTCGAATTAGGGGGCGGAGAACATGAGTTAATTTCGAACGTCAGGGGCGGGCGACGCAGGCGGAGTTTCACACATGCGTAGTGTATAAAGAGCCTTGCGCACGTGTCGTACGTACGTTCTGTGGTAGGTGATAGTGGACCTGGACGTTACAAAACGAAGGTAATTTTAGATATATATTTTTTTTTTTTGGTTTTTATGGTCATGACTTTGTAGCAAGCGGCCTATATGGCTTGATAGATTGATGAGGCCTACATAGGGAGAAGATGATGAGGGGTTAGCCGAAACCTATCATAAAAGTGTTTTTTGTCTTGTGACTTCATCTTTTCCAGATATAATGAATCCCCTATTTAAGGATCCAGAGTTCCTTACATCTTTTATTTCCAAATATCGAGAGATGAGGAATTTGTGGGAGGTGAAACACCCTCAGTATTATGCTAAGCATGTGAGGAAGTCAACGCTGGAGAGACTTCTGGCCTTTGTCCAGGCGACCATCCCGGAAGCAACAATGGAGACATTGCTCAAGAAAATTGGGGTCTTGAGGAACATGTATAAGAGGGAGCATAAGAAGATCCAGGAATCAAGGAGATCAGGAGCATCAGCAGATGATGTTTATGTACCCAGGCTGTGGTACTATAATCAACTCCGTTTTCTGGATGACCAGAATGAAGCCAGGCCATCACTTTCAACCCTTCCCTCCACCCTTCCCTCCACCCCAGCAGAGGCTGATGAGGAGCAAGCTGGGTCTTCCATCCTGGATGAACCAGATATGACCATCTGGAGTCAGGTAAATTATTTTAACAAATATTTACTGTACTAATATTAATGATGTTAACTGGATGTTATAATTGTCTAAAATAATTTGGCACTCAAAATTGTGTATACATATCAATTGACAGTAGTGGCTAAATATGTTTGGCACCTGCTTGAAATAATTATGGTGTCTGATTAGACTCTTTTATTAAAGAGAAGTATTCACATTGAATTTGCTATTCATGAGAAGCAAACTGTGTGTCATTGATGAACCCAAAAAAATATACTCAAACTATTGTCCTTTTTTTATACACAGGATGAGTCCATCCAGGAGGAATGTGGGGAAAGTGGCAGGCAGGAGGAGACCAGGCCCATGGACAGCCTGGAGGAGGCCGGATTCACCATCATCCTGGAGGAGGCTGGGCCCAGTGTCAGGCAGGAGGTGGCTGCTCCCAGTGAGGTGGCTGCTCCCAGTGAGGTGGCTGGGCCAAGTGAGGTGGCTGGGCCAAGTGAGGTGGCTGGGCCCAGTAGGAGCCTGACCGAATCCCAAGTGCCTCCCCTCCACCTTCCCAAAAAAAGGGCCAGGAAGGGGATGGTCACACAGGACGCATCCCTGCGCCTCATGCAAGAGGCCACCCGTTTTTTAACGAGCCCCCCCGAAGCGGAAGAATCCTATGGCTGCTACTTAGCCAGCAGGCTTCTTCAGATGGATTGGGAGCAGCGCCTCATTTGTGAGCGCCTATTTGGGGAAACAATCCATAAGGGGCTGCAGGGCACGCTAACACAAAACACCCAACTACATGAGGCAGCCCCCCTCCTCCTCCTCCTCCTCCTCCTCCTCCTGCCACAACTGAAACACCAGAGCCACAGCCTCAAAAGAAGGCTACAGGGAAGGCTGCAGGGCAGCGTGGAGGAAAGGCTGCAGGGAAGAGAAGAAAATGATGACCTGGGTTCAGTCTGGTCTGACAGAAGACGCAGGCTGTTGTAGGACCACAGTCTGGGGACATCTAGATCATCTGCTGGTGCTGTTGATCTCTGGGATTCTTGGACCAGATTGTGCTCCCTCTTATATGGACTCCGCAAGATCCCAATTTTCTGGTACACCGACTTTTTCCAGCGTTGACTTCCTCTTTATTTTATTTTGACCATGAATAAATGGATCTTTTTTGAGTTTAGCAAAAGACTTTATGTGTTTTCTTTGAAATCATTGATTTTACACACAATGTTAAATTAACAAGGGACAACAATCTCATTGAGTTTGAAAAAAAACACACCAAAAATACATTACTAATGTTAATAATGTTCAAGTGGTAAGTCTTGAAAATCAAAAAATTTACGTAACCAAAAACGGTGCTTTGGGTTAACTTTATCTAAAAACTAAAAAAAAATCACTATAAAAAAAAAAAATAATAATGGGTTCTTTGTGTTAACTTTACAAACCTAAAAAAAAAAAAGGGGAAAAAGTATTATTAGTATGGAAACATTGTTTTTAAAATGCATACTATATCATTCATGAGATCAAAGAGAAAAAGAATCCAGAAATCAGTTTGGGAGAACTCTGATTATGAACAGCAAAACACCTTCGTTCTTTAGAGCCTTCGTAAAGAAGAAATAAAATGCGCTGCATTCAACGATCACAGATTTTGCAGCGTGATGAATGTGCTACCTACAATACGAACACTAGTTTTACTAGACCGAGTGCTTCCGTTTAGTTTTTGCTTATGAGCATGCGTCGTTTTTTTGTCCGTCGGACTAGCATACAGACGAGCGGACTTCGGGGTCCGTCGTAGTTACGACGTAAAGATTTGAAGCATGCTTCAAATCTAAAGTCCGTCGGATTTGAGGCTAAAAAAGTCCGTTGAAAGTCCGGAGAAGCCCACACATGATCGGATTACCAGCCAGCTTTAGTCCGTCAGCGTCCGTTGGACTTTTGTAGACGAAAAGTCCGACCGTGTGTACGCGGCATAAGTGCTGGTTCACACTTATATGCATTCTATGCATATCAGATGCAATCCGAAAAGCATAGATTTGCATGTCTTCTGAAAAGTATTATTTCCAATGAAGGCTGTTCACATATATGCAGTGCGAATTTGATCCTGTTCAAAAAAGGGTCCTGTGCGAGTTTAGTGCGGTGCAAATTTCAGCTCCATAGGCTTCTATGGGACCAGAGTGAAATCGCAGTCCAGTGTTTACACTACAAATTTTTATTTTTTTTTGCCTAGATTTATAGAAATAAAATTGCAGATGTTACCACTCCCCTCACAAATTTGCACTAAATTCGCATTGAAATCGCCCATGGCAAGCAGAAATCGCAATGCGAATTTGCACCGTGTACCGCTTTAAATTTGCACCGAATGCGTAGCACATAAGAGTAAACCCACACTGAGCTCCCGTTCACATTGGGTCAAATCGCATGTCAAATCAGAGCCTACTGTCGGCTATAGGAACGTCCCAAATGGTGCGATGGCGACTTTGCGGCACCGCACTGTTTTCCAAAAGTAGTTCCTGCACTACTTTTGGCGACTTCGGGGGTGATTTCAATAGACATCTGTGCATGAACCCGCACAGATGTCTTTCAAGTCACCCCAAAGTCAGACTGAAATGCGGCTTTGAGCCTAGGTTCACATTGAATGCGGGTTTGAAATCATGCAAATTCAGCTGAACTTGCATGATTTCAAACCAGCATTTCAGTCCGACTTCAGGGGGTGATTTGAGAGACATCTGTGCAGGTTCATACACAGATGTCTATAGAAATCGCCCCCGAAATCACCAAAAGTAGTGCATGAACTACTTTTGTAAATCGGTGCAGCGCAGCAAAGACTGCGTTGCACTGATTCCAACAGTGCTGTTTCCGGCAATGGGCTCCAATTTTGCATGCGATTTGACTTGTCAAATCGGCCCAATGTGAACGTGGACTGAAATTCGGATTTCAAAGCCGTGTTCAGTGTGAATGAGGGCTCAAACCTGGAAGCTGATTGGTTACTATGCACAGCTGCACCAGATTCTGTGTGCACCAGTTTTAGTGAATCCCCCCCAGAAAGTGTTATTGCCAGGGCTTTTTTTCTCAGATCATAGGTACAGGTACTCCCTTTTAGAGTCACCCTCTTATCTCCACCCCTACCCACCTTCAAGGACCATCCCTTGGGTCCACCCTCTACCCACCTCCCAGCAACATCCCTTTTAGAGACCAAGGAACCAAATATCATTTTGTGGAGCTAATTAATTTGTATGGAGTTTGATAATGATAAAAAGAAAAACAGTAAAATAGATCCCCTGCAGTCAGCAACCATAGACTCCCTCTGCAACAATAGATCCCTCTGCAACAATAGTTTGCTTCCTGCAACAACAGATCTCCCCAGCATCAATAGATCCCTTCCTGCAACAGATCCCCCCCCAGCAACAAAAGACACCGCCACAACAAAATACTCACCAGTGACAATAGATCCCCACAGCAGCCTGCATCTATAGACCCTCCAGCACTCAATGTCATTACATACATGCAGTGCTGGAGGTGCCGGAACTGCATTCCCCCACGTTCCCGCTGAAAAAAAGTCCTGGTTATTGCTACTGACAAACTGCATTATGTATGTCATTTTGCTTTTTCATAGTTCCACTTTAGATATTGGCAAAATGTTTAGTTTTTCAAAACTATTGCATATAAATTAAGCTAAAAGTTTTAAAACGGTTTATAATATTAATAAAAAAATTGTGCTTAGTATGTAGGTAAGAAGTCTACCAAAAATGAAGAAGTGTAAAAAATTATTTGGTGTGCAACATGGATAAAAAGTTTGTTAAAGAACAATATACATCAAATCTACACAATTTGGTCTTGTTACAAAGATTTAAATTACCCACAGACATGAAGGATTACTTGGTTGTCCCAAAATATGCTTGCATAAGCAACAAACACCTTGCTTTTATGACTGTGTTGAAAGTAGTATGTGTAAATATCCAATGTTGAAGGAGCTGTACTTTTCAGTACAATCAAAAGCTGTCACATACACATGGCTCATTTTTCCATACACTACACAGTACATGTGTTTTATTAAGCTATTGCTAAACAACAGACTAAAGACTTCACATACTTGGTTTGCACATTTTAAGAAAACAGCTAACAGATGAAAAAAGTATTTAAGTAAAAAATAAAAAATAAGGTTTAGGGACTTTAAATGAACATATGAAGTTATTTAGAGAGTACATGTGATGTGAAATACAACACCCTACTCCTTTTCACTTTCAGGCTTGCTCCACCTTTCTTGCCATTTAAAACATCCCTTCTTGGGAGAAAGGGCTCTTGGACAATTTGCCTGCTACAACATCACTTTAGCTGGAGTACAGCTGCATCGTAAGTAAATATCTTTTTTTTCTGCAAATATAATGTGTAACCAAAATTTAAAAATCATGTTTGTTCTAGTTTTGACACATTATCAGAGTCTTTGATAACTGAGAACTAATAATTATATGAATGTTTACCCAAAATAGAGAGACTCCTATAAGCTGATGTACTAATAAGTTTATTGTAAAGTAGATTGCATGCAATTTGTGTGTTTTGCCATTTGATACATTTAAAACGGGATATCATATATAAAAGGCACCAGTTTACCCTGTTTCAATAAATATAATATGTCTGGAAAACTAAGGGGAATTATTGTAAATTTTTCTACTCATTTCTGCTGATTCTTTCTGCTTGTGCTGAATACTAGAAAATAGGATTTGACATTGCATAAAAGCTCTGAAGCATATTGCTTTCAGCAAAAACAAGTAGTTTTTGTGTGAGAAGCCAGAGTACAAACTCTTCTTTCAGCCTTCTCATTTCCTTTTGCATGAGAAACTCTGTGCTGAACAAGCCTCTTATTCATACACAAGCATGGCACCATGGACTACAGAGTAAATTCTATTTATAAACTAGTTAAAAGCTGATTATTAAAAAAGAGAACCTAAGCACTTACTTTCTTTTATAAAAATATACCCTCTGGGCCCTAATACTTTCCTTTTATTATTTCAAAAATAACAAAATCCATAAAAATGATGAAACAAAAAGATTTTTGATTATGAATTCCATCTCCTACAAATGCATGCTAGATAAACAAGACTCAGTCCTACCTCTACCTCAACAGATAATAAAACTGAAATCCTTGCACACTCCAGAAAATCTTCAATAAAACACAAAAAACACAACATGTTTCATCCAAATAAAAAGCTTCATCTGGGTTGAAGGGGTCACATAGCAAATAATGCTGTACTCAAACAAATACATACAGTGGGTAAAATAAGTACTGCACGCTATTGACATAACATTTTCACCACATACAACAACCCATGCAATCCACACATACAAAGAAACCAAATAAGTTCAGAAAGTAAGTATATATAATAAAATAGAATGACACAGGGAAAAATATTGAACACATGAAGAAAGAGAGGTGCAAAAAGGCTTGGAAAGCCAAGACACCAGCTTAAATCTATCCGTACTTAGAAATCAATCCTACCCCTTGTCAGTGCAAATTAATATCAGCTGGTTCAGTCTCAACTGATGGCCTATAAAAAGGTGTCTCATTACCAAGGTATCACACAAGGAAGATCTCATGATGGGTAAAAGCAAAGAGCTCTCTCAGGACCTTCACAACCTTATTGTTGCAAAACATACTTATGGCATTGGTTACAGAAGGATTTCTAAACTTCTAAATGTCCCAGTGAGCACTGTTGGGGCCATAATCTGGAAGTGGAAAGAACATAATTTCGCCATAAACTGGCCATGATCAGGTGCTCCTCGCAAGATTTCTGACAGAGGAGTGAAAAGAATTATCAGAAGGGTTGTCCAAGAGCCAAGGACCACTTGTGGAGAGCTTCAGAAAAACCTGGAATTAGCAGGTACAATTGTTTCAAAGGAAAGAATAAGTAATGCACTCAACTGCCATAGCCTGTATGTATGCCTATCACGCAAAACTCCATTGCTAAAGAAAAAGCATGTTGAAGCTCATTTAAAGTTTGCTGCACAACATTTAGACAAGCCTGTGACATACTGGGAGAATATAGTCTGGTCAGATGAGACCAAAATTAAACTTTTTCGATGCCATAATACACACCATGTTTGGAGGTCAAATGGCACTGCACATCAACCCAAAAACATCATACCAATCAGTGGCGGTCCATCCATAGGGAGCGCTTGGGCGCTGTCCCCCCAAGCTAGTCATTAAAAAAAAAAAGTCACTTTAAGGCGCCGGATATACAGCTACCTATGGGAAGCTTTCCCAGCTTGCAATCAGCTGATTGCAATTGGGAAGCTGACTCGTTTGTGTTTAGGGAGTGTTCAGGGGGCAAGCAGTGCGCCCTGAACACTCCCACTTTACAATTATTTGTCTCTTTAGCGTCCTGTGCTGTTTCGATTGGCAAGGATCAGAGGACGGTGGGCGGTGCTTTTTTCGGCACCACTTCAGTTTTCCAGTCCACTGCTCATTGTGCTGTGGACTATGCGTCGCGTGGTTAATTACGGAAGGCTTGAACAGCGCCTCTGTGATTCTGGGCGGCTAAGGCTAACTTAACTATGTCACTATCAGGGGCGTAACTAGAAATCACATGGCCCCATAGCAAAATGTCGCATGGGCCCCCCCTGCAAACAACCCCCCACAAAAAAATGGCTGGGCTTAAATTAAATAGTGGCGTGGCTTAAAGGGTGTGGCTCAATGGGGGTGTGGTTCGAGTCTAATATGTATGAGGGATGGAGGAAGGAAGGAAGGAAAGCTAGGGAGGGAAGGAGAGAGAAGGAAAGACAGGGATGGAGGGACAACAGGCCCAGATCCTACACCACAATAGCAATATATGTATTCCATGAACAGATATGTAACAATCAACAGATAAAGATACTCCAAATACCTGGTGTTAGCGCTTCAATCTTCACGGCACCATGGTTGTTATGGTGTCAGGATGATTAAAGCGCATTATTTCTATTATTACATTGTAATATAAAATGAAGTAGTTTAACTCACCATAGTGCAGAACCAGTGGGAGCCCCGAGTGTGTCACTTGCCATGTCGCCTGCCACCAGATGTCCCCAGCAGAGTCCATCCTTATATCAGGCATTCCCAGCAGAATCCGTCCTTACATCAGGTGTCCCCAGTAGAGTCCCTCCTTACATCCGGTGCCCCCAGTAGAGTCCCTCCTTACATCAGGCATTCCCAGTAGAGTCCCTCCTTACATCAGGCATTCTCAGTAGAGTCCCTCCTTAAATCAGGTGCCCCCAGTAGAGTCCCTCCTTACATCAGGTGCCCCCAGTAGAGTCCCTCCTTACATCAGGTGCCCCCAGTAGAGTCCCTCCTTACATCAGGTGCCCCCAGTAGAGTCCCTCCTTACATCAGGTTCCCCCAGTAGAGTCCCTCCTTACATCAGGCATTCCCAGTAGAATCCCTCCTTACATCAGGTGCACCCAGTAGAGTCCCTCCTTACATCAGTCATTCCCAGTAGAGTCCCTTCTTACATCAGGTGCCCCTAGTAGAGTCCCTCCTTACATCAGGTGCCCTAATAGAGTCTCTTCTTACATCAGGCATTCCCAGTAGAGTCCCTCCTTACATCAGCTGTCCCCAGTTACCAATGGCGTCACTAGGGTTGGTGTCACCCAGTGCGGAAAAAACATAGGGCTACCCCCCTCCCCCCATAGTCCTCCCTCAGTACAGACCCTCCTCCATCAGTATAGACCCTCCTCCATCAGTACAGACCCCCCTGGACAAACCAGCTCCACCTATACAGACCCCCCAGGACAACTCAACCCCCTCCATCTGTACAGACCCCCTCCAGGAGTACTGACCCCCCAGGACAATTCACTCCCCCAGGAGTACAGACCCCCCAGGACAATTCACCCCCCAGGAGTACAGACCCCCCAGGACAATTCACCCCCAAGACAATTCACCCCCCCAGGAGTACAGACCCCCCCAGGACAATTCACCCCCCCAGGAGTAAAGACCCCCCCAGGAGTACAGACCTCCCCAGGAGAATTCACCCCCCCAGGAGTACCGCCCCCTCATTCATGCACCTGGGCATGCAGCCGCCTGGAGAGTTACTTGCTCAGACTGTCATTGATTCTCCGGGCGGCACGATGTGATAGGAGGCAGCCAGTGAGAGAGCAAATAATGACAAGTACTAATGCGCAAACCACAAATTTCAGACCAATTAGTCAAAGCATCAAACGAATGTAAATGATAAAGCTGCCACCATAAGGGTGTTCCCACAACAATCAGGAGATCAATCAAAATAATTAAAGTGGCGCTCAATCAAGAAAATTAAAAATGTAAAACAACTAAGTATATATGGAAGTTCAAAAACCGGAGAAATCCACTAAATACTTATGTCTAAAATTCTTGATCTTCCATCACATTGGGTAACTTAGGACCAAAGTGAATCAAAGTTACTGCAATAAATGGATCCAAACTAAATAAATCCCTGAAGCAACCAATCAATGGAGCCTCACAGAGGGAGAGTGACATACAATCAGGGAAAAATATTCTGGATTAATAAAAATAAGTTTAAAGACTCATCAAAGAGATAATGTGCCTAACCATAATTAATGACACAATTGTGTAAATAAATAAACATAAGCCGAGCTGATATAAAATCACAATAAGTAAATAAATAATAAATGTAAACGATAAAGGGCAGATAGTGCAAATTGTGCAACCTAAATATAATTAATTCAAATAAATCTCATGCGACACTTCACAAATGTGAAAATCAATAATTAAAAAATGAATGTGTTTATAATAGTGAAAAATATTTTAAAGTCCCATAAACAATGCAATCTAGATTGGAATGAGTGTCAAAAAGCAACAAGTCCCATAGAAAATGCAATCCAGATTGTGACAATTAAATTGAGTGAAAAAATTGTTCATCCAAGATTCCCAGTGTCAGCACTCGATCATAAGTGTAGATAAGGTGAATCCAGATATAGTTCCCCAGCCTCTCACCTCAGGGCTGAGCGATAACAGCCTTATAGATGAATGATAATAATCCCCTCTGTTTCACAACCTCCTTAACGGTAATTTTCCCAGGGGTTTACTGTCTAAGTCCTCTGCTCTCAGAATGCCCCAGTTAAACAATGTGAATCATATAAGAAAAGGGGAGGACGCACTCCATAGTGAAGTAGTTTAAAACCAACAACTTAATAAAAGTATCCACTTACATACTAGTTGATACAAGCAAGCATAACATCTGATAGTAGCGCAGCTGTTTCCTGAACCCGGCCGTGATCGGGAAGCTGAACCACCTGACCCGCCTCTCTTGCCTGACGCATTGCGTGACCGTCACATCACTTTATCAAAGGGAATAGAGATGGGTATGGCGAGGATAGCTTAATATAGCAGGAGGGTTACCTTGGCAACCACTGCTCGGTATATAATCAGCATAATAGCCAATGATGCTTAGCATAAAATAGCTTACAGATATCAGATACTGGCATAATTAAAAACAATAATAGTTATTTCATTTAATAAAAACAATTCCTAAATAGTACTAATGTATTAAAAACGACAAATATATATGTTAAAGACATACACCCTCTAGTGGGCAGCTGAGTTATTGTAGACAACCCCATAAATACATTTCTTAATTACGACATTAAAACTGCCATCTAGTGGACAGACTAAATAATCCTGAAACATGGCAAAAAAAATATAAAAATTATTAAAAGATATGTTTTGTCAGATCACCTTGAGGCTAGGTGACCGATGCACACCGTTGGGATCAGGAGTGCATCACAAGGCAGTGGACCCTATGGCTGACTGCTGCGGATGGGAGTCCGGGTGGTAAGGAAGGCAGGGCCGCTGGAACACCAACACGGATCCCACCAGGGTTAGAGCGTAGGATTCCCTGGGGCGCAGAGTCTAAGAGCCAGCAGGTGTTCACCAGAGCCTCTAGTGGTGAGGATGGACTGGGCTGCAACTGGCTCCAGGTCACGACCCCCAGGGTCCCACAGCTCACACCCACAGTAGGCAACAGGAGGATAGGGATAGTAAAGGAATAAGCCAAGGTCAGGGCCACAAGCAGACAAGGACAACAGAGTTCACGCCAAGGTTCAGGGTCACAGGCAAACAGGGATAGTCAGGGACACGCCAAAGGTCAGGGTCACGAGCAGACAGGAATAGCAGAGAATGCGCCAAGGTCGGTAACAGAAACAAACGTAGAGCACACGGCAGGCAAGAACAGGAAGCCAAAACACACAAAGGTTGATCAGCAGGGCTGGCCTGCAGTGCAGAGGTTAATATAGAGTTCTCTGATAGGAGCTGGGGTGGAGCCATGCTAGAGGAGAGTTAATAAAAGCAGTCAGGTGAGAGTCAGCTGGTCTTTAGAGATGAACACATGGAGACAGGTAAGTTGATAGACAAAACTCTATTGCATAACCATGACATGTTTAAGTTTGCACTAATTGGCTCAATAAGCCACAATAGAATTATAAATGCAGTGATATTAAAACTAATGCTAAAAATATTTGTGATTTATCTAAAATTAGGACGATCAGTAAAATCACTTTCTATATAACTACATAAGGACCAAATACATTGAGGTTCAAATCAAACTAGCATAACATGTAATCTCATAATGGTGACTCGTATCTCATCTATGACAAATTGGGTATGAATAGATTCATTATTAACAAAAAAGCATCCAAACAATTTACATAAATGGGAGAGGGTAGACGAATAGGTAATACTGTACAAGAGTGGAATTAAAATAACATAATACAATCAATAATCAGAAATAAAACAATTGAGATCAAATTCCACGTTATGCCCTAATGGCACCAAAGTACGAAGCTCATAGATCCAGCGAGATTCCGATTGACTAAGTTTTATTACTTTATTATCATCCCTCCCATGGGATTTATATCTATCAATTTCCCATACTTTCAAAGAGGAGGGGTCTCTGTTATGGAATTGATCGTAATGTCTAGACAGGCTATGTTTTGGGTAGCCATTCTTTATGTTTTGAGTATGTTCCCTAAGTCTCTTCCAGAGTTCCCTTTTAGTTCGTCCAACGTATTGGATCTGGCATGGACATTACAGAAGGTACACCACTCCTTCTGTTCGGCAAGATATGAATTCTTTTATCTCATACTCCCTATCAGTGATGGTGGATTTAAAACTAGATTTTTTCTTCTTTACTTCGTCCGTATGTCTACATGTGTAACATGTCTTGCAGGGATAGAACTCTTTACCATCAAAGAAGGAAAACTTTTTTTGGGCAGGGGGATCTAACACATTCTTTGAGATAAGATCCCTTAAAGTCGGTGCTCTTCGGTACGTGAATTTAGGCTTTTCTGGTAATATCATTCCTAGATGTCGATCAGCTTTTACAATGTTCCAGTATTTCTTGAATATTTTTTCTATTTACTTATACTGCATAATATAATCCATCACCATTGGTACAGTACTTATGGATTCCTTATTTCTAGTTGAATCTGCTTCTATCCAAGGCCCCTACATCTTTAACTTTTTCTTTAATAAAGCTGAATCGATATCCCTGTTGAATGAATCTTTCTCCAATGAATTCTGCTTGTTTTACAAACACTTCCTACTTCATACAATTCCTTTTCAACCTGATAAATTGGCCTTTAGGTATATTGTTTAGCCAGGGGGCATGATGGCAGCTATCCAATGGAAGATAACTGTTCCTATCAACCTGTTTAAAAAATGTTTGTGTAACCAATTTTTTATCTTCTTTTAAAATTTCCAGAAACTGTATCTTCTCATTATCAATCTCCCATGTAAGGCTAATGTTCTTGTTATTTACATTCAAATTGAAGCAAAAATCCATCAAACTTTCTCTATCCCCAGCCCAGTTAACAATAATGTCATCAATGAATCTTTTAAAAAGGAGGAGTTGTTGTGGTTTATATTTGTATAGAGCTTCCTCTTCCCACTCAGCCATGTAGAGATTAGATACACTAGGTGCGTATTTCACGCCCATTGCTATTCCACAAATCTGTTTGTGAAATGCATTCTCATACCAGAAGTAATAGTGATCCAGACTATATCTCAAACAATCACATAGGAACGTCCTCTGTACCAGCTTCAGATCACTAAATTCCTTCAGGGCCCATATGGTTGCTTGTATTGCCTCTTCATGATTAATTATGGTATAGAGTGATGCCACATCAGCCGTTGCAAGATATACTGGTCTATCACCAAGTGAGATGGTATCAAGTAACTGTATCAGATGTTTAGTGTCTCTTAAATAAGACTTTGGTTCCCACAGCCACTAGTAAGGAAAACAATCAATATATTCCCCTATTCTTGCTCCAACCGAGTTGATCCCATTTACTATCAGTCTTCCTGGTGGTTTCTCTTTATTTTTATGGATCTTAGGGATAGTATAAATTACTGGAATCCGGCATCCACGCGGCTGAAGGTATTTTGCTTCTTTTTTATTTAATAGGCCTTTTGATTTTCCTCTTTCCACTAGATAGGCCAAATCATCTTTATATCTTACTATTGGGTTGCCAGGCAATCTCTGATAAGTAATAACATCACTTAATTGTTTATTTAATTCTTCCTGATAGTCCTTCTTTGATTGGATCACTATTGCTCCACCTTTATCAGCCTGTGTTACCACAATATATTTCCTCTCTTCTAGTTTCTTAATGCCATTCTTGATATCTCCAGGGTCATTGATCATTTTAATCTTGAGATCTTGCAAATCTTTTAAAACCATTCTTCGGAACACCTCAATATGTCCCTCTGTTCCCAATGGGGGATTAAATAACAATTCTTCAAATCACTGAACTTGATCTCGCTTTCCACAGTATTGTTCCTTAATGTGTTCTCTCCTGGTTTGCTCATCATATATTTCTTAATATGGAGACTTCTAACAAATTTATTGACGTCCATATATACATTAAATCTATTCAAGTTCTTTTTTGGTGCAAATTTAAGGCCTTTTTCTAATACTCTAATTTCATCATTCGTTAATTCCACTCCACTAATATTTATTATCCCTTCTCCCATTAGTCTCTTTTTCTTCTGTTTTTTTGTTCCTGCTCTGCATCCACGCCTTGTTTTATGTTTCTTCCAGATGTTTTTTCTGAACCTCTTCTCGGGGGTTCTCCTTGATTTCTCCTCCCGATCTCTCTCTTGATCCCAATGTCTTTCTTCCCTTCTTATCTCTTTCCTTAATGTGCGATCTGGGCTCCTCTTCACAGATCTTCATGATCCATTCTCCATCTGGTGACGCCTGGGGGACCCCTGGCGCCTCATCTCTAAAAAACATCTCAGAGTTCTATCTCGTCTCCCATATTGATAATTCGGTGTTCTTCCCCTTTCATGGTAATCCCCAGGGGTCCGTCGTCCTTCCTCGGGTCTTCTTAGATACTCATATTGATTGTAAATTGGAATATTATACTGGTTTTCATATGGCACTTGTTCTCGTCTTCCATCATAGTAATATGGTCTAGTATCTCTACTCTTATTCTCGTATCTATGGCTCTCATAGTTTCTCCAAGGTGGTGTTAATGGCTCTCTCCTATCCGGTACCTGTTGGAAGGATCTCGGAGAATTATAAAAATTGTTATTATTATGTCAACTATTTTTCCAAAATGTTTTTTTCCAATTGTTGTTTCCATTCCATCCTTGTCTCTGGTTTGGAGTATTAAACTTACGATTTTCTCCTGGATCTCTGGTAGGTGGGTTCTTCACTTTATCTGTGGTTGCCAGAATTTTTTCATTTTTTTCCGGGGTTGTATTGATGGAATTTATTACAGATTCCTCTAATTTGTTCTGCCATTTAAATACTAGATCACCCTCATAATCTTTTAAATCTCTTTGATATTTCCTCCTTTTCCTAGCTGCAGCCTCATTATCTTTTTGTTCCATATCTCTCTGTAGTTGTTTCGCCAGAACATCAAATTCAGGTAGTTCTTTTGAGATTTCTACAATTACTTTTAATTCTGCAATATTTTTATCTAATAGTCTAATTTTCCGTTGTTTCCTTTTAATTAATAAGTCAAGTAATTCCAGACCCTTATTATTAAAGAACTGTAACCACTCATCTGTGGATTCCTTATCCAATAGTCAATCATTAATGGGAACATCCCATCTCAATCTTCTTGGCAATAATGTATCTTTTATGTACTTTTCATGTGTGACTATATCCCACCATGAGTTCATCTTCTTTTCCATTACATGCCCCATTTTTCTAAAACATTTTTCAATATCACCTACCATATTCAATTCTTGTTTCTCAAAAACAGCATCCAAATCCACTGTTCTATTTTCTATAAAACCAAAAACTTCCATGGTTGCAGCACACGTAACAATAGATAAGGGCAGATAACAAATAATGACAAGTACTAATGCGCAAACCACAAATTTCAGACCAATTATTCAAAGCATCAAACGAAGGTAAATGATAAAGCTGCCACCATAAGGGTGTTTCCACACCAATCAGGAGATCAATCAAAATAATTAAAGTGGCGCTCAATCAAGACAATTAAAAATGTAAAACAACTAAGTATATATGGAAGTTCAAAAACCGGAAAAATCCACTAAATACTTATGTCTAAAATTCTTGATCTTCCATCACATTGGGTAACTTAGGACCAAAGCGAATCAAAGTTACTGCAATAAATGGATCCCAGGGGTTTACTTCTAAGTCCTCCGCTCTCAGAATGCCCCAGTTAGACAATGTGAATCATGTAAGAAAAGGGGAGGACGCAGTCCATAGTGAAGTAGTTTTAAACCAACAATTTAATAAAAGTATCCACCTACATACTAGTTGATACAAGCAAAATGTATTACATTTATTTGAATTAATTATATTTAGGTTGCACAATTTGCATTTACACTTTATCGTTTACATTTATTATTTATTTAATTATTGTGATTTTATATCAGCTCGGCTTATGTTATTTATTTACACAATTGTGTCATTAATTATGGTTAGGCACATTATCTATTTGATGAGTCTTTAAAATTATTTTTATTAATTCTGAATATTTTTCCCTGATTGTATGTCACTCTCCCTCTGTGAGGCTCCATTGATTGGTTGCTTCAGGGATTTATTTAGTTTGGATCCATTTATTGCAGTAACTTTGATTCGCTTTGGTCCTAAGTTACCCAATGAGATGGAAGATCAAGAATTTTAGACATAAGTATTCAGTGGATTTTTCCAGTTTTTGAACTTCCATATATACTTAGTTGTTTTACATTTTTAATTGTCTTGATTGAGCGCCACTTTAATTATTTTGATTGATCTCCTGATTGGTGTGGGAACACCCTTATGGTGGCAGCTTTAAGGAATCCACAGATGAGTGGTTCCAGTTCTTTAATGATAAGGGTCTGGAATTACTTGACTTATTAATTAAAAGGAAACAATGGAAAATGAGACTATTACACAAAAATATTGCAGAATTAAAAGCATTTGTAGAAATCTCAAAAGAACTTCCTGAATTTGATGCTCTGGCGAAACAACTACAGAGAGATATGGAACAAAAAGATAATGAGACTGCAGCTAGGAAAAGGAGGAAATATCAAAGAGATTTAAAAGATTGAGGATGATCGAGTATTTAAATGGCAGAACAAATTAGAGGAATCTGTAATAAATTCCACAAATACAACCCCGGAAAAAGACGAAAAAATTCTGGCAACCACAGATAAAGTGAAGAACCCACCTACCAGGGGTCCAGGAGAAAATCGTAACAACTATAATACTCCAAACCAGAGACAAGGATGGAATGGAAACAACAATTGGAAAAAAACATTTTGGAAAAATAGTTGGCATAATAATAACAACTTTTATAATTCTCCAAGATTCTTCCAACAGGTACCGGATAGGAGAGAGCCATTAACACCACCTTGGAGAAACTATGAGAGCCATAGATATGAGAATAAGAGTAGAGATACTAGATCATATTACTATGATGGAAGACGAGAACAAGTGCCATATGAAAACCAGTATAATATTCCAATTTACAATCAATATGAGTATCTAAGAAGACCTGAGGAAGGACGACGGACCCCTGGGGATTACCATGAAAGGGGAAGAACACCGAATTATCAATATGGGAGACGAGATAGAACTCTGAGACGTTTTATAGAGATGAGACGCCGGGGGTCTCCCAGGCGTCACCAGATGGAGAATGGATCATGAAGATCTGTGAAGAGGAGCCCAGATCGCACATTAAGGAAAGAGATAAGAAGGGAAGAAAGACATTGGGATCAACAGAGAGATCGGGAGGAGAAATCAAGGAGAACCCCGAGAAGAGCTTCAGAAAAAACGTCTAGAAGAAACGTAAAATAAGGCGTGGATGCAGAGCAGCAACAAAAAAACAGAAGAAAAAGAGACTAATGGGAGAAGGGATAATAAATATTAGTGGAGTGGAATTAACGAATGATGAAATTAGAGTATTAGATAAAGGCCTTAAATTTGCACCAAAAAAGAACTTGAATAGATTTAATGTATATGTGGACGTCAAAAAATTTGTTAGAAGTCTCCATATTAAGAAATATATGATGAGCAAACCAGGAGAGAACACATTAAGGAACAATACTGTGGAATGGCATTAAGAAACTAGAAGAGAGGAAAGATATTTTGGTAAGACAGGCTGATAAAGGTGGAGCAATAGTGATCCAATCAAAGAAGAACTATCAGGAAGAATTAAATAGACGTACATCGTCATGCGGCGGTCGGCAACTGGTTAACCAGTTGCCGACCGCCGCATGATGATGTACGTCGGCAGAATGGCATGGGCAGGCATAAGGACTTACCTGTACAGCCTTGCCTGCCCACGGGCAGGGGGTCCAATCGGACCCCCCCCCGGTGCCTGTGGCAGTCGGATTCTTGTCAGGGGCGATCAGAGGTGAGGGGGAGGCCACTCATTCGTGGCCCCCCCTCGCGATCACTCCTGGCGAATGAAATGATTCCTCGGCTTCTGTATAGTAAACAGAAGTGGAGGAAGTGATGTCATCTCTCCTCGACTCTGTATTTTTCGTTCCGCCACCGAGGAGAGAAGACATCGATGTGAGTGCACAAACACTACACACACAGTAGAACACGCCAGGCATACATTACACCCCCCGATCACCCCCTGATCACCCCCCGATCACCCCCCCGTCACACTGACACCAAGCAGTTTTTTTTTCTGATTACTGCATTGGTGTCAGTTTGTGACAGTTAGTGTGGTAGGGCAGTTAGTGTTAGCCCCCTTTAGGTCTAGGGTACCCCCCTAACCCCCCTAATAAAGTTTTAACCCTTGATCACCCCCCATCGCCAGTGTCACTAAGCGATCATTTTTCTGATCGCTGTATTAGTGTCACTGGTGACGCTAGTTAGGGAGGTAAATATTTAGGTTCACCGTCAGCGTTTTATAGCGTCAGGGACCCCCATATACTACCTAATAAAGGTTTTAACCCCTTGATTGCCCCCTAGTTAACCCTTTCACCAGTGATCACCGTATAAGGGTGACGCTGGTTAGTTAGTTTTTTTTTTTTAGTGTCAGGGCACCCGCCGTTTATTACCGAATGAAAGTTTAGCCCCCTAATTACCCAGCGGTGATATAAGTTAGGTTTTAGGGTCAGATAGGGTCTGCGTCGCCCCAGGCAGTGTCAGGTTAGTGCCAGTAGCGCGATACACCTCCCTTAGTGGTATAGTATCTGAACGGATCAATATCTGATCCGATCAGATCTATACTAGCGTCCCCAGCAGTTTAGGGTTCCCAAAAATGCAGTGTTAGAGGGATCAGCCCAGCTACCTGCTAGCACCTGCGTTTTGCCCCTCCGCCCAGCCCAGCCCAGCCCACCCAAGTGCAGTATCGATCGATCACTGTCACTTACAAAAAACTAAGCGCATAACTGCAGCGTTTGCAGTCAAGCCTGATCCCTGCGATCGCTAACAGTTTTTTTGGTAGCGTTTTGGTGAACTGGCAAGCACCAGCGGCCTAGTACACCCCGGTCCTAGTCAAACCAGCACTGCAGTAACACTTGGTGATGTGGCGAGTCCCATAAGTGCAGTTCAAGCTGGTGAGGTGGCAAGCACAAGTAGTGTCCTGCTGCCACCAAGAAGACAAATACAGGCCCGTCGTGCCCATAATGCCCTTCCTGCTGCATTCGCCAATCCTAATTGGGAATCCACCACTTCTGCAGCACCCGTACTTCCCCCATTCACATCCCCAACCAAATGCAGTCAGCTGCATGAGAGGCATGTCCTCCTGAGTACCCCTACCCAAGGAACCCCCCCAAAAAAGATGTCGTGTCTGCAGCAAGCGCGGATATAGGCGTGACACCCACTATTATTGTCCCTCCTGTCCTGACAATCCTGGTCTTTGCATTGGTGAATGTTTTGAACGCTACCATACACTAGTTGAGTATTAGCGTAGGGTACAGCATTGCACAGACTAGGCGCACTTTCACAGGGTCTCCCAAGATGCCATCGCATTTTGAGAGACCTGAACCTGGAATCGGTTACAGTTACAAAAAGTGTAAAAAAACAAAAAACAAAAAAAATATAAAATAAAAAAAAAGTTGTCGTTTTATTATTCTCTCTCTCTCTATTCTCTCTCTGTTGTTCTGCTCTTTTTTACTGTATTCTATTCTGCAATGTTTTATTGTTATTATGTTTTATCGTGTTTGCTTTTCAGGTATGCAATTTTTTATACTTTACCGTTTATGTGTGTTTTATTGTTAACAATTTTTTTGTCTTCAGGTACGCCATTCAGCTGCAGCGCGGATTTATTTATCTTGACAGCAAAAGCATTTGCTCCCACGATATATAAAGCCGTGACTCCAGTGGAGGTGATATATGCCGAAGCATGGGGGCAGCAGGGGCGGAGGAGTGATTTGCTCCTACCTTTTGCGGGAGGATGCCCCCATGCTTCGGCATATATAAATGGTGCATGTATGCCCATCATTAGATGTGGGTGGAAGAAGGGAGGTATTCTAATGGTGGGCATACCCACTTATCAATCTCTTTTTTTCGTTCAGCCCACAGGCTGCATGAAAAAAAAAAAGATTACAATATATGCCGAACAAGGACCAGCAACGTACTGGTATGTTGCTGGATTTTGAGTGGTTATACCAGAATGATGCCTGCAGGTTTAGGTATCATCTTGGTATCATTCTTTTCAGCCAGCGGTCGGCTTTCATGTAAAAGCAATCTTAGCGGCTAATTAGCCTATAGACTGCTTTTACAAGCAGTGGGAGGGAATGCCCCCCCACCGTCTTCCATGTTTTTCTCTGGCTCTCCTGTCCCAACAGCGAACCTGAGAATGCAGCCGGTGATTCAGCCAGCTGACCATAAGGCTGATCAGAGACCAGAGTGGCTCCAAACATCTCTATGGCCTAAGAAACCGGAAGCTACGAGCATTTCATGACTTAGATTTCACCGGATGTAAACAGCGCCATTGGGAAATTGGGAAAGCATTTTATTACACCGATCTTGGTGTGGTCAGATGCTTTGAGGGCAGAGGAGAGATCTAGGGTCTAATAGACCCCATTTTTTTCAAAAAAAAGAGTACCTGTCACTACCTATTGCTATCATATGGGATATTTACATTTCCTGAGATAACAATAAAAATGTTTAAAAAAAAATATGAAAAGAACAGTTTAAAAATAATATAAAATAGCAAAAAAATAAGAAAAAAAAAAAAAAAGCACCCCTGTTCGCAAAGGTGAACGCAAGCATCGGTCTGGCATCAAATGTAAACAGCAATTGCACCATGCATGTGAGGTATCACCGCGAAGGTCAGATCCAGGGCAGTAATTTTAGCAGTAGACCTCCTCTGTAAACCTAAAGTGGTAACCTGTAAAGGCTTTTAAAAATGTATTTAGTTTGTTGCCACTGCACGTTTGTGCGCAATTTTAAAGTATGTCATGTTTGGTATCCATGTACTCAGCCTAAGATCATCTTTTTTATTTAATCAAACATTTGGGCAATATAGTGTGTTTTAGTGCATTAAAATTTAAAAAAGTGTGTTTTTTCCCCAAAAAATGCATTTGAAAAATCGCTGCGCAAATACTGTGTGAAAAAAAAAAATGAAACACCCACCATTTTAATCTGTAGGGCATTTAAAAAAAATATATAATGTTTGGGGGTTCAAATTAATTTTCTTGCAAAAAAAAAATAATTTTCTCATGTAAACAAAAAGTGTCAGAAAGGGCTTTGTCTTCAAGTGGTTAGAAGAGTGGGTGATGTGTGACATAAGCTTCTAAATGTTGTGCATAAAATGCCAGGACAGTTCAAAACCACCCCAAATGACCCCATTTTGGAAAGTAGACACCCCAAGCTATTTGCTAAGTGGCATGTCGAGTCCATGGAATATTTTATATTGTGACACAAGTTGCTGGAAAAAGACAATTTTTTTTTTTTTTTTTTTGCACAGAGTTGTCACTAAATGATATATTGCTCAAACATGCAATGGGAATATGTGACATTAGACCGCAAAACACATTCTGTTGCTTCTCCTGAGTATGGGGGTACCACATGTGTGAGACTTTTTGGGAGCCTAGCCACGTACGGGACCGCGAAAACCAAGCACCGCCTTCAGGCTTTCTAAGGGTGTAAATTTTTGATTTCACTCTTCACTGCCTATCAGTTTCGGAGGCCATGGAATGCCCAGGTGGCACAAAACCCCCCAAATGAACCTATTTTGGAAAGTAGATACCCCAAGCTATTTGCTGAGAGGTATAGTGAGTATTTTGCAGACCTCACTTTTTGTCACAAAGTTTTGAAAATTGAAAAAAGAAAAAAAATTTTTTTTTTTCTTGTCTTTCTTTATTTTCAAAAACAAATGAGAGCTGGAAAATACTCACCATGCCTCTCATCAAATAGCTTGGGGTGTCTACTTTCCAAAATGGGGTCACTTGGGGAGGGTTGTGCCATCTGGGCATTCCATGGCCTCCGAAACTGTGATAGGGAGTGAGGAGTGAAATCAAAAATTTACGCCCTTAGAAATCCTGAAGGCGGTGATTGGTTTTCGGAGCCCCGTACGCGGCTAGGCTCCCAAAAAGTCCCACACATGCAGTATCCCCGTACTCAGGAGAAGCAGCTAAATGTATTTTGGGGTGTAATTCCACACATGCCCATGGCCTGTGTGAGCAATATATCATTTAGTGACAACTTTGTACAAAATAAAAAAAATTGTCACTTTCCCGCAACTTGTGTCAAAATATAAAATATTCCATGGACTCAACATGCCTCTCAGCAAATAGCTTGGGGTGTCTACTTTCCAAAATGGGGTCATTTGGGGGGGTTTTGTGCCATCTGGGCATTTTATGGCCTTCAAAACGGTGATAGGTAGTGAGGAGTGAAATAAAAAATTTACGCCCTTAGAAATCCTGAAGGCGGTGATTGGTTTTGGGGCCCCGTACGCGGCTAGGCTCCCAAAAAGTCCCACACATGTGGTATCCCGTACTCAGGAAAAGCAGCTGAATGTATTTTGGGGTGCAATTCCACATATGCCCATGGTCTGTGTGTGCAATATATCATTTAGTGACAACTTTTTGTAAATTTTTTTTTGTCATTATTCAATCACTTTTGGGACAAAAAAAAATAATATTCAATGGGCTCAACATGCCTCTCAGCAATTTCCTTGGGGTGTCTACTTTCCAAAATGGGGTCATTTGGGGGGGGGGTTTGTACTGCCCTGCCATTTTAGCACCTCAAGAAATGACATAGGCAGTCATAAATTAAAGGCTGTGTAAATTCCAGAAAATGTACCCTAGTTTGTAGGCGCTATAACTTTTGCGCAAGCCAATAAATATACACTTATTGACATTTTTTTTACCAAAGACATGTGGCCGAATACATTTTGGCTTAAATGTATGACTAAAATTGAGTTTATTGGATTTTTTTATAACAAAAATTAGAAAATATCTTTTTTTTTTCAAAATTTTCGGTCTTTTTCCGTTTATAGCGCTAAAAAATAAAAATGACAGAGGTGATCAAATACCATCAAAAGAAAGCTCTATTTGTGGGAAGAAAAGGATGCAAATTTAGTTTGGGTACAGCATTGCATGACTGCGCAATTAGCAGTTAAAGCGACGCAGGGCCAAATTGTAAAAAGTGCTCTGGTCAGGAAGGGGGTAAATCCTTCCGGGGCTGAAGTGGTTAAGTGATGTTAGTACTTATCAGAGATTGCCTGGCAACCCAATAGTAAGATATAAAGATGATTTGGCCTATCTAGTGGAAAGAGGGAAATCAAAAGGCCTATTAAAAAAAAAAGAAGCGAAATACCTTCAGCCGTGTGGATGCTGGATTCCAGTAATTTATACTATCCCTAAGATTTATAAAAATAAAGAGAAACCACCAGGAAGACTGATAGTAAATGGGATCAACTCGGTTGGAGCAAGAATAGGAGAATATATTGATTGGTTCCTACAGCCACTAGTAGGGATGAGCCGAACACCCCCCGGTTCGGTTCGCACCAGAACCTGCGAACGGACCGAAAATTCGCACGAACGTTAGAACCCCATTGACGTCTATGGGACTCGAACGTTCGAAATCAAAAGTGCTAATTTTAAAGGCTAATTTGCATGGTATTGTCCTAAAAAGGATTTGGGGACCCGGGTCCTACCTCAGGGGACATGTATCAATGCAAAAAAAACTTTTAAAAACGGCCGTTTTTTCGGGAGCAGTGATTTTAATGATGGTTAAAGTAAAAAAAAAAAAGTGAAATATTCCTTTAAATATCGTACCTGGGGGGTGTCTATAGTATGCCTGTAAAGTGGCGTGTGTTTCCCGTGTTTAGAACAGTCCCTGCACCAAATGTCATTTTTAAAGGAAAAAATCTCATTTAAAACTGCTTGCGGGTTTAATGTAATGTCGGGTCCTGGCAATATGGATGAAAATCAGTGAGACAAACGGCATGGGTACCCCCCAGTCCATTACCAGGCCCTTTGGGTCTTGTATGGATATTAAGGGGAACCCCGCACCCAAATTAAAATAAGGAAAGGTGTGGGGCCACAAGGCTCTATATACTCTGAACAGCAGTATACAGGCGGTGGAAACAAGACAGGGACTGTAGGTTTGTTGTTAAGTAGAATCTGTTTGTCATTTTGAACGGGTACATTTTTAACGTGTTTAGCTCCAGCCAAAAAATCTTTTTTAAGCTTTTTGGAAAACATAGGGAAGGGTTATCACCCCTGTGACATTTGTTTTGCTGTCTTTCCTCCTCTTTAGAAGATTTCACCTCACTTTTTGTCCCAATGACAAATGTTTTTTGAAAATTTGGGTTTTTTTGTGGAACAAGGATTGGAAAGCATCAGTGGAAAGGAGAAATGTTTTTCCCATATTAACTCTTACAGGAGAGAATTTCCCTTCCTAGGGGTAGATTTCATCTCACTTCCTGTTGTCTCCTTCCGTTTGCAAGTAGGAGTCGTTTGTAAGTTAGATGTTTGAAAGTAGGGGCCTGCCCTATATACTCAGCATAAATTTGGCCCTTAGGTGTTGTTGTGGCCACAACAACGTAAGCCCTCAAAGGGCCCTGCTGTGAAATATTAGATCAAGAATTGTAATTACATGCCCCTGTTGAACAGGGGCAGAAAAACTGGGCCTTTGGTGGTGGTGGTGCTGGTGCCACAACACTGTAAGTCCTCACTCGCTCTTGGTGGGTGCAGAAATGGGCCCTGCTGTGAAATATTAGATCAAGAATTGTAATTACATGCCCCTGTTGAACAGGGGCAGAAAAATTGGGCCTTTGGTGGTGGTGGTGCTGGTGCTACAACACTGCAACCCCTCACAGACACTCTAGTTGGAACGCAGGAATGAGCCCTGCTGCAAAGTATTGCATCAAAAATTGTAATTACACGCCCCTGTTAAACAGGGGCAGAAAAATTGGGCCTTAGGCACTGGTGCTGGTGCTACAACACTGCAACCCCTCACAGACGCTCTAGTTGGAACGCAGGAACGAGCCCTGCTGCAAAGTATTGCATCAAAAATTGTAATTACACGCCCCTGTTAAACAAGGGCAGAAAAATTGGGCCTTAGGCACTGGTGCTGGTGCTACAACACTGCAACCCCTCACAGACACTCTAGTTGGAACGCAGGAACGAGCCCTGCTGCAAAGTATTGCATCAAAAATTGTAATTACACGCCCCTGTTAAACAGGGGCAGAAAAATTGGGCCTTAGGCACT
Source organism: Aquarana catesbeiana (assembly GCF_042186555.1). NCBI lineage: Eukaryota > Metazoa > Chordata > Amphibia > Anura > Ranidae > Aquarana > Aquarana catesbeiana. The sequence continues at coordinate 133,072,519 of NC_133330.1, forward strand.
GGTGCTGGTGCTACAACACTGCAACCCCTCACAGACACTCTAGATGGAACGCAGGAACGAGCCCTGCTGCAAAGTATTGCATCAAAAATTGTAATTACACGCCCCTGTTAAACAAGGGCAGAAAAATTGGGCCTTAGGCATTGGTGCTGGTGCCACAACACTGCAACCCCTCACAGACACTCTAGTTGGAACGCTGGAACGAGCCCTGCTGCAAAGTATTGCATCAAAAATTGTAATCACACGCCCCTGTTAAACAGGGGCTGAAAAATTGTGCCTTAGGCATTGGTGGTGGCGCCCAGAACCAAAAATGTTCTTTGAAGCTATCAGCGTGATGATTGAGGAGGAAGAGGATAATTACTCAGGGATAGTCACTTAGCATCAGCATAGGCAGTCTTTGAAGGGATCTGAGATTTAAAAAAAAATTATTCGGTTACATCAGCATCAGGTGCTTGGTAGCTGGTGGTGATCCAAGACTGATTCATTTTTATGAAGGTCAGTCGATCGACCGAGTCGGTGGACAGACGCACCCTGTGATCGGTTACAAAGCCTCCAGCAGCATTGAATGTGCGTTCCGAAAGAACGCTGGATGCAGGACAGGCCAGTAGCTCAATTGCATACTGTGCAAGCTCTGGCCAATGATCCATCCTCAAGACCCAGTAACCCAGAGGATTTTCGGTGGGAAAGGTGTCCAAGTCTGATCTTGCCCCTAGGTATTCCTGCACCATGTAAAACAGACGCTGGCGATGGTTGCTGGAACCGATCATACCTTGGGGCTGCGGACCAAAAAATTGTCTGAACGCATCGGTCAGACGGCCACCTTCTCCACCGCTCCTTCTTTGACTGACCGAAGCCTCAGCAGCACGTTGTCCAAAAACAGGAGTTTGTAACCTCCCAGTCTCTGGGAACGCATTGCACAGACCTTTCTGCAAGGCCTCCCGAAGATGTTTCATCCTCTGCTCCCTCTGCAATGGCAAGATAAGGTCCGCAACCTTACCCTTGTAACGTGGATCAAGGAGGGTTGCCAGCCAGTATTGGTCCTTCTCCTTGATACCACGAATACGAGGATCCTTACGCAGGCTTTGCAGGATCAGGGAGGCCATGCAGCGTAGGTTTGCTGAGGCATTCGGTCCGGAGTCCTCTGGGTCACTAAGGACGACATGGTCCGCAGCCACCTCCTCCCAGCCACGTACAAGTCAATGTGTTTCTTGGGACTGATCCCTTAAAGACTGCTGCTGATGCTGAGTGCCAGGCTCCACCTCCATACTGACACAATCTTCCTCCTCCTCCTCCTCCTCCTCGTCCTCTTCCTGTGTGATCGGCGGGCATGCAGAAACACTGTCTGGATAAAGGGGGCCTTGAGAGCTAAGGAAGTCCTCCTCTTCCTGCCTCTGTTCTGCCCCTGTCCATTATTCCACGCAGCGTGTGCTCCAACAGGTGGACAAGGGGGACAGTGTCACTGATGCATGCACTGTCACTGCTCACCATCCTCGTGGCCTCCTCAAATGGTGACAGGACAGTGCATGCATCCCTGATCATGGCCCACTGGCGTGGGGAAAAAAAACCAAGCTCCCCTGACCCTGTCCTGGTGCCAAAGTCGCACAGGTACTCATTGATGGCCCTCTGCTGCGTGTGCAGCTGCTGCAGCATGGCCAACGTTGAGTTCCACCTGGTAGGCATGTCACAGATTAGGCGGTTCTTGGGCAGGTTAAACTCCTTTTGGAGGTCCGTCAGCCGAGCACTGGCATTATATGACCGGCGGAAATGCACACAGACTTTCCTGGCCTGCCTCAGGACATCCTGTAAGCCCGGGTACCTGCCCAAGAACCGCTGCACCACCAAGTTAAGGACGTGAGCCAAACAGGGCACATGGGTCATTTGTCCCTGTCGGAGGGCAGAGAGGAGGTTGGTGCCATTGTCGCAAACCACCATTCCTGCCTTAAGTTGGCGTGGCGTCAACCACCTCTGAACCTGCCCCTGCAGAGCTGACAGAACCTCTGCCCCAGTGTGGCTCCTGTCCCCCAAGCACACCAGCTCAAGCACCGCATGGCATCTTTTGGCCTGCGTACTTGCGTAGCCCCTTGAATGGCTACGGAGCACCGCTGGTTCCGAGGACAAAGCACAGGAAGAGGCCATGGAGGAAGAAGAAGAGGAGGGGGTGGAGGAGAGAGGTGTGTCACAATCATTAGCATTTTGGAGGCGTGGTGGCAGAACAACCTCCAACACTACTGCACCTTGTCCTGCATCCTTCCCAGCTGCCAGCAGAGTCACCCAATGCGCCGTGAAACTTAAGTAATGTCCCTGTCCATGCCTGCTGGACCATGAGTCAGCGGTAATATGCACCTTACCGCTGACCGCCCTGTCCAGTGAGGCATGGACATTGCCTTCCACATGCCGGTAGAGAGCCGGAATCGCCTTCCGTGAGAAAAAGTGGCGTTTAGGTACCTGCCACTGAGGAACCACACATTCCACAAACTCACGGAAGGGGGCAGAGTCTACCAACTGAAAAGGCAGCAGTTGAAGTGCTAGTAATTTTGCCAAGCTAGCATTCAACCGCTGCGCATGTGGATAGCTGGGAGCAAACTTCTTTCGGCGGTGCAGCAGCTGGGGCAGGGAAATTTGCCTGGTACAATCTGACGTCGGTGTACCAAAAGCAGATTGCCCACAAGTACTTGGCTGTGACACGCCTAATTCTACACCTTCATTCCTCTCAGTGCAGGTCTCAGAGAGGACTGAAGGTATAGTGGGGTTGGAGATCTCAGCTGATGAGGAGCAAGGAGAGGTCCTCTTTGTTCTTTGGTGTGGGTCTTTTAGATACGCTTGCCAACGAACTGCATGGCAGGTCAACATATGTCTGGTCAAGCATGTGGTACCCAAGCAGGAGATGTTTTGGCCACGCGAGATACGCTTGAGACATATGTTGCAAATAGCAGCGGTGCGATCTGATGCACACGTCTCAAAAAAGGCCCACACCAAAGAACTTTTTGAATAACGCGCAGAGACTGCAGTGCCCTGCACATGTGGAGCTTTGGGGTGTGATGCAGTCAATGTGCTGCCCTTAGGCTGGCCCCTGGAGGGCATCCTGCCTCGTTGGTGATGTGCCGCCACCTCCTCCTCCTCCTCCTCTCTCCTATCAGGCACTCACGTTGAGTCAGTGACCTCATCATCCCCTCCCTCCTCATCACTGGAGCAAACCTGGCAGTATGCTGCAGCAGGGGGAGCATGACTGTAAGATTGCTGTCCTTCTTGGGCACCCCCTCTGTCTGCGCTCATGTTACTGCCTTCATCAAGCTCAGTATCATCATCAGAGCCTTCCAAACGCTGGGCATCCTCCTGGAGCATGTGCCCAACACTGTGGTCAAACAGTTCGAGGGACTCCTCAGGAGGACATAGTGGGGCTAAGGAAGGAGTCACTGATGACATTGAGCCGAGGGAAGAGGCCGCTGCTTTGCCAGACAAAGTACCCTGGGCATGGGTGAGAGAGGATGAGGAGGATGAGGACGGCTTGGTCATCCACTCAACCAAGTCTTCCGCATGTTGTGGCTCAACACGGCCAGCTGCCGAAAAAAAGCCCAAGCGTGTCCCACGGCCACATGCTGATGAGGATGCACCGTCTCCATGACCAGCACTAGACACAGAGCCTGCTTGCCCTCTCTTATTGGCTTGTGACTGTCTGCCTCTCCTTCTTGGCCTTCCAGACATACTAATGGCCTGTAGCTGCACTAAGCTGGGATATGTATATATATATATATAATGTACTGATACTGCAGCTAGCAAAATCAACTGCCTGCCTGTAGTATGAGAACACCACCAACCTTCTACAGGTAGCTTTAGCTGAACACTGTGAGGTGGACGCACCCCACTAACTTGTAGATTTAGCTGAACTCTGTGAGCAGGACGCACCCCACTAACTTGTAGGTTTAGCTGAACACTGTGAGGTGGACGCACCACACTAACTTGTAGGTTTAGCTGAACACTGTGAGCAGGACGCACCCCACTAACTTGTAGGTTTAGCTGAACACTGTGAGCAGGACACACCGCACTAACTTGAAGGTTTAGCTGAACACTGAGCAGGACGCACCCCACTAACTTTTGTAGGTTTAGCTGAACATTGTGAGCAGGACGCACTGCACTAACTGTAAATAGTCTAGCTGCCTGACTGTAAAACTAATAGGATCAAAAGAACACCAGTAATTTTCTTCAGGTAGCTGTATATACTGTAACAAGACAAGCCTGCCTGTCAGTAAGAAGATTACAGGAACGGATCTAGCTGAACACTGTGAGCAGGACGCACCGCACTAACTTGAAGGTTTAGCTGAACACTGTGAGCAGGACGCACCCCACTAACTTTTGTAGGTTTAGCTGAACACTGTGAGCAGGACGCACTTCACTAACTGTAAATAGTCTAGCTGCCTGACTGTGGTACTAATAGGATCAAAAGAACACCAGTAATTTTCTTCAGGTAGCTGTATATACTGTAACAAGACAAGCCTGCCTGTCAGTAGGAAGATAACAGGAACGGATCTAGCTGAACACTGTGAGCAGGACGCACTGCACTAACTTGTAGGTTTAGCTGAACACTGTGAGGTGGACGCACCACACTAACTTGTAGGTTTAGCTGAACACTGTGAGCAGGACGCACCCCACTAACTTGTAGGTTTAGCTGAACACTGTGAGCAGGACGCACTGCACTAACTGTAAATAGTCTAGCTGCCTGACTGTGGTACTAATAGGATCAAAAGAACACCAGTAATTTTCTTCAGGTAGCTGTATATACTGTAACAAGACAAGCCTGCCTGTCAGTAAGAAGATAACAGGAACGGATCTAGCTGAACACTGTGAGGTGGACGCACCACACTAACTTGTAGGTTTAGCTGAACACTGTGAGCAGGACGCGCTGCACTAACTGTAAATAGTCTAGCTGCCTGACTGTGGTACTAATAGGATCAAAAGAACACCAGTAATTTTCTTCAGGTAGCTGTATATACTGTAACAAGACAAGCCTGCCTGTCAGTAAGAAGATAACAGGAACGGATCTAGATGAACACTGTGAGCAGGACGCACTGCACTAACTGTAAATAGTCTAGCTGCCTGACTGTGGTACTAATAGGATCAAAGGAACACCAGTAATTTTCTTCAGGTAGATGTAAATACTGTAACAAGACAAGCCTGCCTGTCAGTAGGAAGATAACAAGAACGGATCTAGCTAAACTGAATACAGTGTATATATATATATATGCAACACCTGGGATGCATATATATACACAATACACTGTAAGTGCAGCTAACTGACTGACTGTTCTGTCTAATCTATCTAACTCAAATCAAATGTCACTGTCTGTCTCTCTCTCTCTCTCTCAATGAACGCCGGAACACACACTCCACAGGGCCGCCGTGCAGGCGGCCTTATATAGTGTGGGGCGTGTACTAAATCCCCATAGCCATAATTGGCCAAAGCCTCCTTGGCTTTGGCCAATTACGGCTCTCTGTTCAGGCGGCGCTGTGATTGGCCAAGCATGCGGGTCATAGTGCATACTTGGCCAATCATCAGCCAGCAATGCACTGCGATGCCGCAGTGAATTATGGGCCGTGACGCGCCACACGAATTTGGCGCGAACGGCCCATATCGTTCGCAATTCGACGAACGATCGAACAGCCGATGTTCGAGTCGAACATGGGTTCGACTCGAACACGAAGCTCATCCCTAGCCACTAGTAAGGAAAACAAAGTCTTATTTAAGAGACACTAAACATGTGATACAGTTACATGATACCATCTCACTTGGTGATAGACCAGTATATCTTGCAACAGCCGATGTGGCATCACTCTATACTAGGGATGAGCTTCGCGTTCGAGTCGAACCCATGTTCAACTCGAACATCGTCTGTTCGATTGTTCGCCGAATTGCGAACGATATGGGCCGTTCGCGCCAAATTCGAGTGGCGCATCACGGCCTATAATTCACTGCGGCATCGCAGTGCATTGCTGGCTGATGATTGGCCAAGCATGCACTATGACCCGCATGCTTGGCCAATCACAGCACCGTCTGTACAGAGAGCTGTAATTGGCCAAAGCCAGGGTGGCTTTGGCCAATTATGGCTCAAGGGGTTTAGTACACGCCCCACACTATATAAGGCCGCCTGCACGTCGGCCCTGTGTAGTGTGTTCCGGCGTTGAGAGACAGAGAGACAGTGTCATTTGATTTAAGTTAGATAGATTAGGCAGGACAGTCAGTCAGTTAGCTGCACTTACAGTGTACTGTGTATATATATGCATCCCAGGTGTTTTGTGTGTGTGTATATATATATATATATATATATATATATATATATATATATATATATATATATACACATATATATATATACACACTGTATTCAGTTTAGCTAGATCCGTTCCTGTTATTATCTTCCTACTGACTGACAGGAAGGTGTTGTTACAGTATTTGAAGAAAATTGCTGGTGTTCTTCTGATCCTATTAGTCCTATTAGCTACAGTATTTACAGTTAGTGTAGTGCGTCCTCTGCACAGTGTGCACCTAAAGCTACCTGTAGAAGATTGGTGGTGTTTTTCTGATCCCATCACTACCGCAGGCAGCTACATTATTTTTTAGTGTAGTGCGACCTCTGCACAGTGTTCATATAAAGCTACAAGTTAGTGTAGTGTGACCTCTGCACAGTGTTCAGCTAAAGCTCCAAGTTAGTGTAGTGCGACCTCTGCACGGTGTTCAGCTAAAGCTACAAGTTAGTGTAGTGCAACCTCTGCACAGTGTTCAGCTAAAGCTACAAATTAGTGTAGTGCGACCTCTGCACAGTGTTCAGCTACCTGTAGAAGGTTGGTGGTGTTTTCCTGATCCTATCACTACCACAGGCAGCTACATTATTTAAACGTTAGTGTAGTGCGTCCTCTGCACAGTGTTCTGCTAAAGCTACAAGTTAGTGTAGTGCGACCTCTGCACAGTGTTCAGCTAAAGCTACCTGTAGCAGGTTGGTGATGTTTTCCTGATCCTATCACTACCGCAGGCAGCTACATTATTTATACGTTAGTGTAGTGCGACCTCTGCACAGTGTTCAGCTAAAGCTACCTGTAGAAGGTTTGTGGTGTTTTCCTGATCCTATCTTTACCACAGGCAGCTACATTATTTAAACGTTAGTGTAGTGCGTCCTCTGCACAGAGTTCAGTTAAAGCTACAAGTTAGTGTAGTGTGATCTCTGCACATTGTTCAGCTAAAGCTACAAGTTAGTGTAGTGCGACTTCTGCACAGTGTTCAGCTAAAGCTACCTGTAGAAGGTTGGTTTTGTTTTCCTGATCTTATCACTACCGCAGGCAGCTACATTATTTACACGTTAGTATATTGTGACCTCTGTACAGTGTTCAACTAAAGCTACCTGTAGAAGGTTGGTGGTGTTTTCCTGATCCTATCACTACCGCAGGCAGCTACATTATTTACACTTTAGTGTATTGTGACCTCTGTACAGTGTTCAACTAAAGCTACCTGTAGAAGGTTGGTGGTATTTTTCTGATCCTATCACTACCACAGGCAGCTACATTATTTACATGTTAGTGTAGTGCGACCTCTGCACAGTGTTCAGCTAAAGCTACCTGTAGAAGGTTGGTGGTCTTTTCCTGATCCTATCACTATCGCAGGCAGCTACATTATTTAAACATTAGAGTAGTGCATCCTCTGCACAGTGTTCAGCTAAAGCTACAAGTTAGTGTAGTGCAACCTCTGCACAGTGTTCAGCTAAAGCTACAAGTTAGTGTAGTGCGACCTCTGCACAGTGTTCAGCTAAAGTTATAAGTTAGTGTAGTGCGACCTCTGCACAGTGTTCAGCTACCTGTAGAAGGTTGGTGGTGTTTTCCTGATCCTATCACTACCGCAGGCAGCTACATTATTTAAACGTTAGTGTAGTGCGTCCTCTGCACAGTGTTCTGCTAAAGCTACAAGTTAGTGTAGTGCGACCTCTGCACAGTGTTCATCTAAAGCTACCTGTATGTAGCTGTATATATATATACAGTATATATATATATATATATATATATATATATATATATAAAATCTATCCCAGCTTAGTGCAGCTACATCTCACTGCAGGCCATTAGTATGTCTGGAAGGCCAACAAGGAGAGGCAGACAGTCACAAGCCAATAAAAGAGGGCAAGCAGGCTCTGTGTCTAGAGGCAATAGTGCTGGTCGTGGACACAGTGCATCCTCATCAGCACCTGCCCGTGGGACACACTTGGCCTTTTTTCACGTGAATTAGCGCTAATTCGAGCTAAAACGGTATTCACTATAGCGCTGGTGAGAAAATTCTCTCAAAATCGAATTTACTATAGCTCCCTGAAACTAAATATTGCCCAAACCCTTACTCTGCTAAAACCTAGAGAATTGCACATGGAAATAATGTTTAGAGCATGATATAATTGCCTAAATGGTACTGAAATATGCGGTATATTATTTAAAGGTAATCTGCTTTTAAACTGTGAAAAAGTGATTTCTACGCTGAAATATCTTTAAAAGTCTGAAAAGTGAAAAATTCCCCGTTTTGGACAACTAGGTGCCAACACAACTGAGCATGCTCAGACCTGAAAATAACTCTCATTTTAACTTAAGTGTCTTTTTTTACCCAGAGCTATAGTAAATACCAAAATGAGAGCTAATTAGAGAACACTTTTTTGGAGTTAAAATCTGCTCTATTTTAGTCCAAATGAAGTTTCAGTCTTTGATTCTAATGGAACAATTCTAACTTTCACAAAAAACCTTTTAATGTTGAGATGAAATGTATCTTTCTGTGAAATAAATTTTCCTTTGCAACATTGTTGCTTCTACTTAAAATATTTTGATTTTAAGAATGCTACAATGTGGAATGTTTTGATAAAATATATTTTTCTCTGTCACTTTCACTTGTTACTCTTCATCTCACAACAATCTTTGCCCCAAACTCACACAGGTGTCTTTATAATCCACAAACAATACCATTGCTGATGCAAATTTAAAATGACTCACAATATTTTGTGCTTTTTATTATTTCCAAATATTCATAATTTGAGCCCAAAAAATGTGATATGTGTACCAACATCAGAAATCAAAATGTAATTCCCAAAAATTTTAGGGTAATATTCTACTCTCACCCAAAAAAAAACACCTAATATCACAGAATAAATCAAGAAGAATAACTCTTGAGTAATGTAATTCCATCATCTGTATGTCCATAGAAATGCAGTATTTATGTGTTTTTATGTGTATTTATGTGTAGGAGAGTCTCACATGTGGCAGCTCTGTGGTTTAGAGGTTAGAACTTCTGCTTAGTATCTCTGAGTGTCTGGGTTCAAATCCCAACCATGTTACTTCATGTAGAGAAGTTGACTAATCTCCCAGGTCCTATAACTATGTCTAAATGTAGTAGTTATGTGTAGGAGGGTTCCACCACCATTTTACGTCTTTTCCAGATGCACTATTTAGCCAAAAGTATTGGGACGCCTGCCTTTACACACACATGAACATTATTGGCAGCCCCGTTTTAGTCCGTAGGGTTAAAATTTGATATGTCCCACCCTTTGCAGCTAGAACAGCTTCTGGGAAGGCTGTCCACAAGGTTTAGTGTGTCTATGGGAATGTTTGATCAATCTTCCAGAAGTGCATTAGTGAGGCCAGGCACTGATGTTGGATGAGAAGGCCTGGATCGCAGTCTCTACTCTAATTCAGCCAAACGGTGTTCTATCGGGTTGAGGCCAGGACTCTGTGCAGGCCAGTCAAGTTTCTCCACCCCAAACTTGCTCATCCATGTCTTTATGGACCTTGCTTTGTACACTGGTGTGCAGTCATGTTGGAACAGGAAGGGACCATCCCCAAACAGTTCCCACAAAGTTGGGAGCATGAATTGTCCAAAATGTCTTGGTATGCTGACGCCTTAAGAGTTCCCTTAACTGGAACTAAGAGGCCAAGCCCAGCCCCTGAAAAACAACCCTGCACCATAATCCCCCTCCACCAAATCATTTGGACCAGTGTACAAAGCAAGGCCCATAATGACAGGGATGAGTGATTTTGGGGTGGAGGAACTTGACTGGCCTGCACAGAGTCCTGACCTCAACACAACAGAACACCTTGGGGATGAATTAGAGAGGAGACTGTAGGTCAGGCCTTCTCATCCAACATCAGTGCCTGACCTCACAAATGCACTTGGAAGAATGGTCAAACATTCCCATAGACACACTCCTAAACCTTGTGGACAAAAAGAGTTGAAGCTGTTATAGCTGCAAAGGGTGGGCCAAATGAGTTTTGAACCCAATACTAATACTGGGATGCCATTACAGTTCATGTGCATTTAAAGGCAGGCATCCCAATACTTAGGCCAATATATTGTATATTGCTTGTGACACTGAGCATCGCTATGGACTTAGGACTGGTTCACACCACAGAGATGCAGAGAACATGTGTGGGGTTGCCTGGTGGCTAAGTGGGTAGCAGTTTTGTCTAGCAGCACCTGGGATGTTGGTTCAATTCCCCAACATGCTAATGCTTGTGTTGAAGTTTATATGTTCTCCCTGTGTGGGTTTCTCATCACAATCCAAATACATGCTGGCATATTATTTGTCTCCTGTCGAAATAGGTTCTAATGTAAGAAAGTTAATTTTGGACTTTATATTGGAAGCTCATTGCAGCCAGGGACTGATGTTAATGTTTATTAGCACTAATCATGCTCAGGGACTTGGACATTTCAAATTTTAGGGTTTACACTGCACAGGTACATATGCTTAGAAAACTGTTGCTTTGTTTATGTGGATGCAAATGGACTTTGATCTTTTGCCTGTAGTTGGAGATTTGATGCATAGCCAAGGCTAACACAGTTGCAAATAGTATTATGTATTCCTGCTCATCAGGTGCAATCACCTTAGACATACATGAAGAGACAGATTGAAAGATACTGGTGGGCGTGTACTTCTATTGGGTGTGTCAGTGTGCTAACAATACAACCTCTCTTATATAAAGGCCTGCAGTAGGGGGGTTCATTTGGCCTGAGAAGGTCAGGTTTTTTGCTGTGATTTGTGGTGGGAGAAGGAATGAAATTGGGAGATTTGATGAAATTCTTGTGCATTTTTTCAATCAAAAGTGGGTTTATGTGGCCATGCTGTCAATGTTGTGCGTGTATTGTTCCTGTCTGATCATGTAAACATAATTTGGAAGCATTTGCTGACCTACTCTTTTTGATCTCGTTGTTTAATCGTGTACACCGCAATGCAGCTTCCAGCAGAACATGGTCACCAATGTATGTATGTGTGGATTGTGGGCTGGTGGTGGGTGTTTTGAATAAGTCTTTTGTAATATGTGAGAATGCTTTGTAAGAATGACTGTTAATTATGTTTCTATAATCTTGCAGATAATAATGTGATGTGTTGCCCGCTATACATTGAAATTAAAGCTGTGTCCACTCTAAGGTTTTGTCTAATTTTAGATTGTAAGCTCCTATGAGCAGGGCCCTTAAAATTCCATTGCTAAATGTAGCACCATATATCCTGCCCAAATTTTTTTGAAGCTAGTAAATGAATGTATATTTATTTTTTTTCTGCTGGTAAAATAAAAGTACATTATTGAGCTTTTGTTGTGTTGTTTTTTTTTTTTTTTCTTCTACTTTTCTTTCTCTTTAGTTTTTGTGGGTGGTGGTTTTGGGAAAGTGCAATATCTCATTTTATTTCAATATGTATTTGTGCACCAAAAAACGAATCTTTGCCCTGGTTCACATTGATGCTACTTTGAAATTGTGCTACTTCACTTGAAGTAGCACGATTTCAAAGTAGCAAGGTCAGCGTGGTTGCAGGTGGCTTCATACACAGATGTCTATTGAAGTCGCACCTTTAGCAAATTGGTGCGGGGCCACAAGAAATGTTGCATCGATTGGAACAGTGCCATTGCCAATAGTCATGCGATTTGATCTCTCAAATCGCATGACCAATCACTCCAATGTAAACCTAGGCTTCTGCACAACTGCAAGTAAGTGATAAAGGTGGAATCTTTATATATAACAGCTGTGGAGAATTGCAGGTAATGAATTCAGCTGGTGGATAGGCAGTGTTTGAATGTGTCAGCTCTGATTCACATTGGTGTGATTTGACATGTCAAATCTGTGGCAATTGCACTGTTCTAATTGGTGCGATTTGTATTGATATTGGTGCAGAAACCTGCACCGATGTCTCTGATGTTGCCCCCCACAGTCGGGACTAACATGCAGGAATGAAATTGTGGGAGTTCAGCTGAACGATTTCCTCCCTCTGTCAGTGTGAACCAGGGCTCAAACTGGGCCTTTTGTCTTCGTAATTCACCTGCTGCTAAGCCAGGGACACCATTTCTTATCAAACTCCCTTAAGTTTACCTTCAAATATATGTAGAAATACAAATTTGCAGATCTGAAAATAAAAAATACTAATCATGGTTGAGATCAAATATTTGCAGCTGCAATCAAAAGCGTGGTTTCACCTTCTGACCTGGAAATTAGTCATTGTATGCACCCGGAAGTTTCTGTGCTGGTCAGGATCTCCATCTAGGTGGACATGGCGAGGTCTCTTTAGCAAAGAGGAGGTGCTGCTCATTGGCCGGGTAAGTGTAGGATATGTACTTGTACTTAATCAATGCGGGGGTGGATGTCATAGTTAGATTTGGTGTGGGTGGGGTTCATTGATTTGTTTGGCATCCCCACACATTTGCTTCCGTCCCATGTGCACACATCACTTCCTGCATTTGTTCTGCTGATGTAAATCAGTAAGGACTATGCAAGTATAAATGAGAGCTCCTTTTATTAAAATATATATGACTTGTTTCACAGCTGGGCGAATTTTCCAGCAAATTTGGACCTCTGAGTTGCATGACAAGTTGTACCCCATGATTTTCAATGATAACCATTCATATCTGTGCTACTTTAAGTTGCACCAACTTCAAAGTAGTCCCTGTACTACTTTGGTGTAACTTTCGTGTGACTTGAGGTATATCGGGTACAATATCACACTGGCATTCCCAGAAGTTGGGGCCAAGTTGCAGCGGCAAAGTGGCAGCAAAATAGTGTGACTTTCAGGTCGCAGCAGTGTGAATGAGATTCAAGGATAACACCTTTGAATTTGGCCCTATTACTTGTGCATCCTGAAAGTGTAGCAAATTCATCCCTGCACTACCTTGGTTTGACTTTGATGCGATTTGAGGTCCACACACCACAAGATTACACAGACATTGCTTCAAGTCATGACAAAGCTGTGCAATTTTAAGGTCGCACAAGTGCAAATGGGGCCTTATTCAAAGGTGTTGTCAATTAATCGCATTAGGTTACTTTCACACTTGGGTGACTTTTCATGGAGCTTTGGACCTCAGAGTCACATGAAAAGTTGTCCCCCTTGATTTCCATGCATATTAATAAGAGTTGCACGATTAATCGTCATCGTGATTTTTTCCCCTTTACGATCTTGAAAAAAGCCTTTCACGATTCTTGCTATGCAAAGAACTCTCTCTGCTCTTCTGAAGCCACAGCCATCAAAAGAAAGGAATAGAAAAACCGGGAAGTCTGCCAAGAATTAGAACATTCTTTATCAGTGAACTTAACTAGAAACCTTGTAACAATTTGTCAATGAAATAGACTTCTGTGTAAGTGAGGAAAGTTTAACCACTTAAAAACACTAAACATTTTTCTGACATTTGTTGGTTTCAAGTTAAAATCATTTTTTTTTTTTGCTAGAAAATTACTTAAAACCCCCCAACATTATATATATATATATTTTTAGTAGAGACCCTAGAGAATAAAATGGTGGTTGTTACAATATTTTATGTCACACTGTATTTGTGCCTTTCAAATGCAATTTTTTTTGGAAAAAATTACTTTAATGAATTAAAAAAAAAAAGAAAAGTTAGCCCAATTTTTTGTCAGATAATGTGAAAGATTTTACGTCGCGAGAATCGTGATCTTTTTATTCTAAGCAAAAAAATAGTGATTCTCATTTTGGCCAGAACCATGCAGCTCTAATATCTATGCAACTTCACCCATGTTCACATAGGTCTGAATTGACATGTCAAATTGTAGGCCAAATCGGCGCCTATTGATGGCAATGGAGCTGTCCGAATTGGTGCGACGCCACAACGATTCCCAAAAGTAGTTCCTGCACTACTTTGGGCGACTTCAGGGGGCGATTTCTTACCTCCCAACTTTTTGAGATGGGTATAAGGGACACACTTGTGCAACTTTGGACATCAGAGTCGCATGACAAGTCGTACCCCATGATTTTCAATGTGTACCATTCATATCTGTGCTACTTCAAGTAACACTGACTTCAATGTAGTCCCTGTACTACTTTGGTCTGACTTTGATGCGAGTTGAGGTCCATAGACCTCAGGTTTACACAGGCATTCCCTGGAATTGCGGCAAAATTGCTGATGCAAAATCGTGGGAAAGTTGCATGTCTTTCCCTGCGACTCCTGCGTCCATAGACCTCAAGATTACACAGGCATTGCTTAAAGTCGCATTAAAATCTCGCAACTTTCAGGTCGCACAAGTGTGAAAGGTGCCTAAGTCACTGTGCTGAGTACTATTTTATACCTAGAATATAAAGTAGTCCCACCTTCAAACACTAGTAAACGTATGTTCTCAATATAATTGTTCTCAAATGGCTGAAAATCACACAGATGGTATCACCTACTGAAAGCTTGCATTGTACTCAGCAGCATATGCTGAAAAGAGGCGAATGCCTATTAGCCAATGCCACATCGGCATGAGCATGGTTGTTACTATAATATTAATGCCTGAAATGCAAAACATTATTGTATAGAATCAAACATTAGTAAATGTATTTTCTCTGTAGGTAAGTGCTCAGCTCTGTAGCATAGCGGTATACCCTGCTGCCCCCAAAAGTTCAAGCCATGAATTCAAATCCCACTGACAGCATCACCTCCTGGAAGTGTGCATTGTACTCAGAAGCATAATTAGCCAAAGCACATCAGCTTGCTTTATTCCATATTTTAACTCTTCAAATGCATGCAATGGTATGTACTTATTCAATAATATTATGGTATGGAATTCCAAAATTCAAGGAAAAAAATGTCGTAGGGTCCCCCCAGTACATACCAGGCCCTTCGGTATGGACTTTAAGGGGAACCCCACACCAAAATGTAAAATAAATTTGACATGGGGCCCCCCAAAATCCATACCAGACCCTTATCCGAGCATGCAGCCTAGAGGTCAGGATAGGGGGGGACGAGTGAGCACCCTCCCCTTCTGAACCTTACCAGGCCACATGCCCCAAAGCACCTTTTCCCCATGTTGATGGGGACAAGGGCCTCTTCCCAACAACCCTGGTTGGTGGTTGTCGGTCTGCAGGCAGGGGGTTTATCAGAATCTTGAAGCCCCCTTTAACAAGGGGGCTCCCAGATCCTGTCCCCTATGTGAATAGGTATGGGGTACATTTTACCCCTACCCATTCACCAAAAAAAGCAGTGAAATGTAAAAAAAATCAATAGCCGGTTTTTGACAAGTACTTTATTGTAAAATAGCTCCGAGCTGTGTTCTTCCCTGAGCCATCTTCTCCAGACACTGTCTCTCCCTCCTCCATCTTCTCCCCGAGCTGTATTCTCCCAGAGCTGTCTCTCCTGCCGCCGCCATCTTCTCCATCTGCTGTGTTCTTCCGCACCGCTGGTTACCCGCTAATAAAAAAAAAGCTGCTCTTCTTCCATGGTGGTCTTCCTCCGCTGTGTTGTCACCTGCTGTGTGGCGTCTCTTACATAGCCATGGAGCGGACTCTCCGGGTGACATTATCGGATGGCCACAGAAGACCGCCACAAGAAGAGCGGCTTTTTTTTTATTAGTGGGTAACCGGCTGCACTGAAGAACACATCAGCGGGAGAAGATGGTGGCAGCAGGAGAGACAGCTCGGGGAGAAGAAACATCAAACACTAGTGAATGTATTTTCTATGTATGACTGTGCTACACCCAATAGGCTAGCGGTCAGCACTTCTACCTTGAAGAACTCATGGGTTTAAATCCCACAGAGAAATACTAAAAGATTGAATTGGTGAAAAAAGCAAATGACTATTAGCCAATTAGCCAAAGCAGCATATGCTGAAAATAGGTGAATGCCAATTAGCCAATGCGCTTTAAATTTGGCTGATTCTATTATATTAACTCTTCAAATGCATGCAATGATATCGAAGTATTCAATACTATTATGGTGTGAAATTCCAAACCCCACACACTAACTAATGGGCAGATTACATTTTTTTGTTTGTTTATTTTAATTTGCTTGTGCACTGAAAAAATAAACACAGCTGGGGGATGGTAGGTTGGCTGGTATTTGAACTTGTACCGTGAGTGCTTTGGAGACATCTGAGCAGACTACTAAGCCATTGTGCTAAGTATGAAACCTGCATAATAGTGTAGTATGATTAAATAATTAATATATAAATAATTACCACTTTATAGTCACCTAAATAAAAAAATAAAAAACATACAACAAATAGGTAACCTAAATGTTTTATACATGTAACTTTACAGAATAGCAGACATTACTATGTAATAATCATTCATAACTGCATTAGTTAGCAAAAGAAGGAAAAAAACTAGGAATACTAATTGCAACATACATCAATAGATGCACACGAGGTAGAGCACATCTCACATAAAAATGTTTCTTTCACATACATGGATCATGGATACAGTGCAGTACTATATAACAACTTGGTAGGAATTTGCATTTGCATATACGCAGAAGCACTAATTAGCGCCAGCTTAGAATTTACTAACATGTGTTTCTCACTAATAGCGCTAATTTTTTCATTCACACATTCGCCTGTTGAAATTTTATTTGGCTAAAATGGGAGCTATTATTTGCCATAGTGCCCAGTACTTCCTGGTGCTATAGTAAATGACCCCCATAGACTTTAACGGTGTTCGCGTGCTCGAATGAACTTTTTTCCTGTTCACATGTTCTGGTGCGAACCAAACAGGGGGGTGTTCGGCTCGTCCCTACCTAGCAGTAAAAAAGGGTCGCTGGTTCATATTCCCAACCACACCACAAGACTACCTGCCTGGAGTTTGCATGTTCTCCCTGTGCCTGCGCGGGTTTCCTCCGGGTACTCCGGTTTCCTTCCACACTCCAAAGACATGCTGGTAGGTTAATTGGCTTCTGTCTAAATTGGCCCTAAAATATGAATGTGAGTTAGGGACCTTAGATTGTAAGCTCCTTGAGGGTAGGGGCCCATGTGAGTGTATAATGTATATGTAAAGCACTGCGTAAATTGACGGCACTATAGAAGTACCTTAGATACAAATAAATAAGCCTTCACTAATATTATGGTGTAAATCTCCAAAACACCATACACTAGCTAACAAGCAGTTTACATTTGATAAACTTTATTGTTTGGTATATAAACCATCAAACACTAGTAAAAGTATTTTGTATATATAATTGTGCTCAGCCCAATAGGCTAGCAGTTAGCACCTCTACCTTCAAAAATTCAGGTATTGAAAGACTCATGGGTTCAAATCCCACAGAAGAATCCTAAAAGATTACTATTGGTGGAGAAAAGGAGAATTACTGTTAGCCAGTTAGCCAATTAGCCAAAGCAGCATACAGTGAATGCCAAGTAGCCAATGCACTTTAATGTGGTTGATATTATTGTATTAACTCTTCAAATGCTTGCAATGGTATGTAAGTATGCACTAATATTATGGTGTGAATCTCCAAACACCACACACTAGCTAACAAGCAGTTTACATTTGATCAACTTTATTGTATAGTATATAACACATCAAACACTGGTAAAAGTATTTTGTATGTATAATTGTGCTCAGCCCAATAGGCTAGCAGTTAGCACCTCTACCTTCAAACATTCGGGTATTGAAAGACTCATGGGTTCAAATCCCACAGAAAAATCCTAAGAGATTGCATTGGTGGGAAAAGGAGAATGCCAGTTAGCCAAAGCAACACAAATATACATATATATATATATATATATATTTGTGTTGATTTGGCTAACTGGCATTCTCCTTTTCCCACCAATGCAATCTCTTAGGATTTTTCTGTGGGATTTGAACCCATGAGTCTTTCAATACCCGAATGTTTGAAGGTAGAGGTGCTAACTGCTAGCCTATTGGGCTGAGCACAATTATACATACAAAATACTTTTACCAGTATTTGATGTGTTATATACTATACAATAAAGTTGATCAAATGTAAACTGCTTGTTAGCTAGTGTGTGGTGTTTGGAGATTCACACCATAATATTAGTGAATACTTACATACCATTGCAAGCATTTGAAGAGTTAATACAATAATATCAACCACATTAAAGTGCATTGGCTATTTGGCAATCACCTACTTTCAGTGTATTATATATATATATATATATATATATATATATATATATATATATATATATATATATATATATATATATATATATATATATATATATATATATATATATATACACACTGAAAGTAGGTGATTGCCAAATAGCCAATGCACTTTAATGTGAATGATTTTATTGTATTAACTCTTTAAATGCATGCAATGGTATGTAAGTATTCAATTATATTATGACATTCCAAACACCACACACTAGCTAAAGGGCAGTTTACATTTCTTTGTTTATTTTAATTCACTTGTGCACTGAAAAAATAAACACAGCTGGTGGATGGTAGGTTGGCTGTTGTTTGAACTCATACCATGAGTGGTGTGGAGATATCCAAGCAGACCACTAAGCCATTGTGCTAAGTACAAGACCTGCATAATAGTGTAGTATTATTAAAGAATAAACATAAATAATTACTGCTTTATAGTCAACTAAATTCATAAATAATACATCAAAAACATGAAAAAAACAACATACAACAAATAGGTAACCTAAATGATTAATACATGTAACTTTACAGAATAACAGACATTACTATGTAATAATCATTCAGAACTGCATTTCTTAGCAAAAGAAGGAAAAAAAAAACTAGGAATACTAATTGCAATATAAATCAATAGATGCACCGAACTAGAGCACATCTCTGATAAAAATGTTTCTTTCACATACATGGATCATGACTACAGTACAGTGCTATATAACAACTTGATAAAAATTGGCATTTGTATATACGCGGAAGTGCTAATTAGCGGCAATTTAGAATTTACAAACAGTTGTTTCCCGCTTATATCGCTAATTTTCATGCGCAAATTCGCCGGTTTTGTTTCCATTTGGCTAAAATGGGCGCTATTATTTGCCATAGTGCCCAGTGCTTCCTGGAGTTATAGTAAATGACCCCCCATAGTCTGGATCACAATTACTTCTGGTATGAGAATGAATTTTACAAACAGATTTGTGGAATAGCAATGGGCGTGAAATGCGCACCTAGTGTAGCTAATCTCTACATGGCTGAGTGGGAAGAGGAAGCTCTATACAAAAATAAACCACAACAACTCCTCCTTTTTAAAAGATTCATTGATGACATTATTGTTATCTGGGTTAGGGATAGAGACAGTTTGATGGATTTTTGCTTCAATTTGAATGTAAATAACAAGAACATTAGCCTTACATGGGAGATTGATAATGAGAAAATACAGTTTCTGGATCTGGAAATTTTAAAAGAAGATAAAAAATTGGTTACACAAACATTTTTTAAACAGGTTGATAGGAACAGTTATCTTCCATTGGATAGCTGCCATCATGTCCCCTGGCTAAACAATATACCTAAAGGCCAATTTATCAGGTTGAAAAGGAATTGTATGAAGCAGGAAGTGTTTGTAAAACAAGCAGAATTCATTGGAGAAAGATTCATTCAAAAGGGATATCGATCCAGCTTTATTAAAGAAATAATTAAAGATGTAGGGGCCTTGGATAGAAGCAAATTGATTGAAGATTCAACTAGAAATAAGGAATCCATAAGTACTGTACCACTGGTGATGGATTATATTATGCAGTATAAGCAAATAGAAAAAATATTCAAGAAATACTGGAACATTGTAAAAGCTGATCGACATCTAGGAATTATATTACCAGAAAAGCCTAAATTCATGTACCGAAGAGCACTGACTTTAAGGGATCTTATCGCAAAGAATGTGTTAGATCCTCCTCCCCAAAAAAAGTTTTCCTTCTTTGATGGTATAGGGTTCTATCCCTGCAAGACATGTTACACATGTTGACATACGGACGAAGTAAAGAAGAAAAAATCTAGTTTTAAATCCACCGTCACTGATAGGGAGTATGAGATAAAAGAATTCATATCTTGCCAAACAGAAGGAGTGGTGTACCTTCTGGAATGTCCATGCCAGATCCAATACGTTGGACGAACTAAAAGGGAACTCTGGAAGAGACTTAGGGAACATACTCAAAACATAAAGAATGGCTACCCAAAACATAGCTTGTCTAGACATTACGATCAGTTCCATAACAGAGACCCCTCCTCTTTGAAAGTATGGGGAATTGATAGATATAAACCCCATTGGAGGGGTGATAATAAAGTAATAAAACTTAGTCGGAATCTCGCTGGATCTATGAGCTTCGTACTTTGGTGCCATTAGGGCATAACGTGGAATTTGATCTCAATTGTTTTATTTCTGATTATTGATTTTATTATGTTATTTTAATTCCACTCTTGTACAGTATTACCTATTCTTCTACCCTCTCCCATTTATGGAAATTGTTTGGATGCTTTTTTGTTAATTAATGAATCTATTCATACCCAATTTGTCATAGATGAGATACGAGTCACCATTATGAGATTACATGTTATGCTAGTTTGATTTGAACCTCAATGTATTTGGTCCTTATGTAGTTATATAGAAAGTGATTTTATTGATCGTCCTAATTTTAGATAAACCACAAATTTTTTTAGCATTAGTTTTAATATCACTCCATTTATAATTCTTTTGTGGCTTATTGAGCCAATTAGTGCAAACTTAAACATATCTTTTAATAACTTTTATATTTTTTTGCCATGTTTCAGGATTATTTAGTCTGTCTACTAGATGGCAGTTTTAATGCCGTAATTAAGAAATTTATTTATGGGATTGTCTACAATAACTCAGCTGCCCACTAGAGGGTGTATGTCTTTAACATATATATTTGTTGTTTTTAAACATTAGTACTATTTAGGAATTGTTTTTATTAAATGAAATAACTATTATTGTTTTTAATTATGCCAGTATCTGATATCTGTAAGCTATTTTATGCTAAGCGTCATTGGCTATTATGCTGATTATATACCGAGCAGTGGTTGCCAAGGTAACCCTCCTGCTATAATAAGCTATCCTCGCCATACCCATCTCTATACCCTTTGATAAAGTGAGGTGACGGTCACGCAACATGTCAGGCAAGAGAGGCGCGTCATGTGGTTCAGCTTCCTGATCACGGCCGGGTTCGGGAAACAGCTGCGCTACTATCAGATGTTATGCTTGCTTGTATCAACTAGTATGTAAGTGGATACTTTAATTAAATTGTTGGTTTTAAACTTCTTCACTATGGAGTGCGTCCTCCCCTTTTCTTACATGATTCATATTGTCTAACTGGGGCATTCTGAGAGCGGAGAACTTAGACAGTAAACCCCTGGGAAAACTACCATTAGGGAGATTGTGAAACAGAGGGGATTATTATCATTCATCTATAAGGCTGTTATCGCCCAGCCCTGAGGTGAGAGGGGGGGGAACTATATCTGGATTCACCTTATCTACACTTATGATCGAGTGCTGACACTGGGAATCTTGGATGAACTATTTTTTCACTCAATTTAATTGTCACAATCTGGATTGCATTATCTATGGGACTTGTTGCTTTTTGACACTCATTCTTTCACTCAATTTAACTGTCACAATCTAGATTGCATTGTTTATGGGACTTTAAAATATTTTTCACTATTATAAACACATTCATTTTTTAATTATTGATTTTCACATTTGTGAAGTGTCGCATGAGATTTATTTGAATTAATTATATTTAGGTTGCACAATTTGCACTATCTGCCCTTTATCGTTTACATTTATTATTTATTTACTTATTGTGATTTTATATCAGCTCGGCTTATGTTATTTATTTAGTTACACAATTGTGTCATTAATTATTGTTAGGCACATTATCTATTTGATGAGTCTTTAAAATTATTTTTATTAATCCGGAATATTTTTCCCTGATTATATGTCACTCTCCCTCTGTGAGGCTCCATTGATTGGTTGCTTCAGGGATTTATTTAGTTTGGATCCATTTATTGCAGTAACTTCGCTTTGGTCCTAAGTTACCCAATGTGATGGAAGATCAAGATTTTTAGACATAAGTATTTAGTGGATTTTTCCGGTTTTTGAACTCCCATATATACTTAGTTGTTTTACATTTTTAATTGTCTTGATTGAGCGCCACTTTAATTATTTTGATTGAGCCAGTGAGAGAGACAGCGATAGTGCGGTGCCGGGACCCAGGACTCTCTATCGGGCCTCGGCGCTGCTCAGCACTCACTGTGCTTGTCTCCGCGCCTTTTAGAGAACCAGAAGGCGGAGCCTGGCTGGCAAGAAAGCGACCAATAGAAATGGAGCTCCATTTCTATTGCAGCCGCTTTCATTGCCACCCGGGCTCCGCCTCATGGTTCTTCCTTAACTGGTCTTCTGTAAAATGGTGACAGAGACAGAAATGACCAGTGCCGTGGATCTGTGCTGCAGCAGCAAGGAAAAAAAAAGTTGGCAAGTACAGTATGCATTCCTTATCCTCCCCAGGCGTCACTCGGCTGCGGGCCCCATGGCACCTGCGTGGGTCGCTATGGCGGTAGTTCCGCCACTAGTCACTATGCAGTACTAAGTCAGTATATATCCATCACAGGACTGGAATGTATTGTGCTGGTATATCTGGCTGTCCTTACACTGCAGGGCTCTGTGCATAGTACTCTGCCTGCACTGTCACTTGCTGCATCTCCATGCCAGACTTCACATCACTGGGCTCTACTGATTCATACAAACAGTCCAATGGCAAGGAGACATGTAGGAGTGTTTCATTTATACCGTGCATCTCTTTGTAATACCTTGAGCTTTTACACAGCAGACTGTCCATGGGTATAATAGTCACCAGTAATGGATTGGATCACATAGAGCTGCTTAGTTTTTAGTGCAGAAAGTCAATATATTGCACCCTAATGGCTCCATACTAGGGATGAGCCGAACACCCCCCGGTTCGGTTCGCACCAGAACCTGCGAACGGACCAAAAGTTTGCGCGAACTTTAGAACCCCATTAAAGTCTATGGGACTCGAACGTTCGAAATTAAAAGTGCTCATTTTAAAGGCTAATATGCAAGTTATTGTCCTAAAAAGGGTTTGGGGACCCAGGTCCTGCCCCAGGGGACATGTATCAATGCAAAAAAAAGTTTTAAAAGCTGCGTTTTTTTCGGGAGTAGTGATTTTAATTAAGCTTAAAGTGAAAAAAAAAGTGAAATATTCCTTTAAATATCGTACCTGGGGGGTGTCTATAGTATGCCTGTAAAGTGGCGTGTGTTTCCCATCCTTAGAACAGTCCCTGCACAAAATGACATTTTTAAAGGAATAAAAGTCATTTAAAACTGCTTGCGGCTTTAATGTAATGTCGGGTCCCGGCAAAATGGATGAAAATCAGTGAGACAAACGGCATGGGTACCCCCCACTCCCCAGTCCATTACCAGGCCCTTTGGGTCTTGTATGGATATTAAGGGGAACCCCGCACCAATATTAAAAAAAGGAAAGGCGTGGGGCCCCCAGGCCCTATATACTCTGAACAGCAGTATACAGGCGGTGCAAACAAGACAGGGACTGTAGGTTTGTTAGGTAGAATCTGTTTGTAATTTTGAACTGGTACATTTTTAAAGTGTGGCTCCAGCCAAAAAATCTATTTTTAAGCTTTTTGGAAAACATAGAGAAGGGTTATCACCCCTGTAACATTTGTTTTGTTGTCTGTGCACCTCTTCAGAAGATTTCACCTCACTTTCTGTCCCAATGACAAAATTTGGGGTTTTTAGTGAAACAAGGATTGGTGATAAAGCATCAGTGAAGAGGAGACATGTTTTTTCCCATATTAACTCTTACAGGAGAGAATTTCCCTTCCTAGGGGTAGATTTCATCTCACTTCCTGTTGTCTCCTCCGTTTGCAAGTAGGAGTCGTTTGTAAGTTGGATGTTTGAAAGTAGGGGCCTGGCCTATATACTCTGCAGAAATTGGGGCCTTAGGTGTTGGTGTTGCCACAACACTGTAAGCCCTCACAGTTATTCTTGGTGGGCGCAGGAACGGGCCCTGCTGTGAAATATTAGATCAAGAATTGTAATTACATGCCATTGTTGAACAGTGGTAGAAAAATTGGGCTTTGGGGGTGGTGGTGGTGGCCCTGGTGCCACAACACTGTAAGTCCTCACAGTTACTCTTGGTGGGTGCTGGAACGGGCCCTGCTGTGAAATATTATATCAAGAATTGTAATTACATGCACCTGTTGAACAGGGGCAGAAAAATTGGGCCTTTGGTGGTGGTGTTGCCACAACACTGTAAGCCCTCACAGTTACTCTTGGTGGGTGCAGAAATTGGCCCTGCTGTGAAATATTAGATCAAAAATTGTTATTACATGCCCCTGTTAAACAGGGGCTGAAAAATTGGGCCTTGGCCACTGGTGGCGGTGCCCAGAAGCAAAAATGTTCTTATAAGCTATCAGCATGAAAATTGAGGAGGAAGAGGATTGTGACTCAGCATAACAGGATAGTCACTCAGCATCAGCATAGGCAGTCTTGAAGGGATCAAACATTAAAAAAAAAAAAATCAATCAGTTACATCAGCATCAGGTGCTTGGTAGCTGGTGATCCAAGACCGATTCATTTTTATGAAGGTCAGCCGATTGACCTATTCGGTGGACAGGCGCACCCTGTGATCAGTTACAAAGCCTCCAGCAGCACTGAATGTGCTTTCCGAAAGAACGCTCGATGCAGGACAGGCCAGTAGCTCAATTGCATACTGTGCAAGCTCTGGCCAGTGATCCATCCTCAAGCCCCAGTAACCCAGAGGATTATCGGAGGGAAAGGTGTCCAAGTCTGATCTTGCCCCTAGGTATTCCTGCACCATGTGAATCAGACGCTGGCGATGGTTGCTGGAACCGATTAGACCTTGGGGCTGCGGACTAAAAAATTGTCTGAACGCATCGGTCAGATGGCCACCTTCTCCACCGCTCCTTCTGTGACTGACCGAAGCCTCAGCAACAAGTTGTCCAGGAGGACCAGGAAATTTTAACCTCCCAGGCTCTGGAAACGCATTGCACAAACCTTTCTGCAAGGCCTCCCGAAGATGTTTCATCATCTGCTCCCTCTGCGATGGCAAGATAAGGTCCACAACCTTACCCTTGTAACGTGGATCAAGGAAGGTTGCCAGCCAGTAATCATCCCTCCCCTTGATACCACGAATACGAGGATCCTTCCACAGGCTTTGCAGGATCAGGGAGGCCATGCAGCGTAGGTTTGCTGAGGCATTTGGTCCAGAGTCCTCTGGGTCACTAAGGACGACATGATCCGCAGCTACCTCCTCCCAGCCACGTGCAAGTCCATGGGTTTCTTCGGACTGTAAATGATCCCTTGAAGACTGATGCTGAGTGCCAGGCTCCACCTCCATGTTGACACAATCCTCCTCCTCCTCGTCCACTTCCTGTGTGATCGGTGGGCATGCAGGAACACTGTCTGGATAAAGGGGGCCTTGAGAGGTAAGGAAGTCTTCCTCTTCCTCCCTCTGATCTGCCTCAAGTGCCCTGTCCATTATTCCACGCAGCGTGTGGTCCAACAGGTGGACAAGATGTACAGTGTCACTGATGCATGCACTGTCACTGTTCATCATCCTTGTGGCCTGCTCAAATGGTGACAGGACAATGCATGCATCTCTGATCATAGCCCACTGGGGTGGGGAAAAAAAACCAAGGTCCCCTGACCCTGTCCTGGTGCCATAGTTGCATAGGTGCTCATTTATGGCCCTCTGCTGTGTGTGCAGCCGCTACAGCATGGCCAACGTTGATTTCCACCTGGTGGGCATGTCACAGATTAGGCGGTTCTTGGGCAGGTTAAATTCCTTTTGGAGGTCTGCCAGCCGAGCACTGGCATTATATGACCTGCGGAAATGCACACAGACTTTCCTGGCCTGCCTCAGGACATCCTGTAAGCCCGGGTACCTGCCCAAGAACTGCTGCACCACCAAGTTAAGGGCATGAGCCAAACAGGGCACATGGGTCAGTTGTCCCTGTCGGAGGACGGAGAGGAGGTTGGTGCCATTGTCGCAAACCACCATACCTGCCTTAAGCTGGCGTGGCATCAACCACCTCTGAACCTGCCCCTGCAGAGCTGACAGAATCTCTGCCCCAGTGTGGCTCCTGTCCCCCAAGCACACCAGCTCAAGCACCACATGGCATCTTTTTGTCTGCGTGCTTGCGTAGCCCCTTGAATGCCTACGGAGCACCGCTGGTTCTGAGGACAAATCAGCACAGGAAGAGGCCATGGAGGAAGAAGAAGAGGAGGGGGTGGAGGAGAGAGGTGTGGCAGAATCATCACTAGTAGAATTTTGGAGGCGTGGTGGTGGAACAACCTCCAACACTACTGCACCCTGTCCTGCATCCTTCCCAGCTGCCAGAAGAGTCACCCAGTGCACGGGGAAAGATAGGTAACGTCCCTGTCCATGCCTGCTGGACCATGAGTAAGCGGTAATATGCACCTTAATGCTGACCGCCCTGTCCAGCGAGGCCAAGACATTGCCTTCCATATGCTGGTAGAGAGCCGGAATCGCCTTCCATGAGAAAAAGTGGTGTTTGGGAACTTGCCACTGAGGAACCACACATTACAAAAACTCATGGAAGGGGGCAGAGTCTACCACTGAAAAGGCAGCAGTTGAAGTGCTAGCAATTTAGCCAAGCTAGCATTCAACCGCTGGGCATGTGGATGGCTGGGAGCAAACTTATTTTGGCGGTGCAGCAGCTGGGGCAGGGAAATTTTCCTGGTACAATCTGACGTTGGTGTACCAATAGCAGATTGTCCACAAGTACTTGGCTGTGACACACCTAATTCTACACCTTCATTCCTCTCAGTGCAGGTTTCAGAGAGGACTGAAGGTATAGTGGGGTTGGAGATCCCAGCTCATGAGGAGCAAGGAGAGGTCCGCGTTGTTCTTTGGTGTGGGTCTTTTAGGTATGCTTGAAAAACAAACTGCATGTCAGGTCGACATATGTCTGGTCAAGCATGTGGTGCCCAAGCGGGTGATGTTTTATGCCACGTGAGATACGCTTGAGACATATGTTGCAAATAGCAGCGGTGGGATCTGATGCACTTGTCTCAAAAAAGGCCCACACCAAAGAACTTTTGGAATAACATGCAGAGACAGCAGCGCCCTGCACATGCGGAGCTCTGTAGTGTGATGCAGTTGGTGTGCTGCCCTTAAGCTGGACCCTGGAGGGCATCCTGCCTCATTGGAGATGTGCCTCCTCCTCCTCCTCTCTCCTATCAGACACCCACGTGGAGTCAGTGACCTCATCATCCCCTCCCTCTTCACCACTGGAGCAAAGCTAGCAGTATGCTGCAGCTGGGGGAACATGACTGCCAGATTGCTGTCCTTCTTGGGCACCCCCTCTCTCTGGGCTCACGTTACTGCCTTCCTCTATCTGGGTACCATCATCGGAGCCTTCAAAATGCTGGGCATCCTCCTGGAACATGTACCCAACACTGTGGTCAAACAGTTCGGGGGACTCCTGAGGAGGAAATAGTGGGGCTAGGGAAGGCGTGACTGATGCCATTGAGCTGAGGGAAGAGGCTGCGTTGGCAGCTGCTTTGCCAGACAAAGTACCCTGAGCCTGGGTGAGAGAGGATGAGGAGGATGAGGACGGCTTGGTCATCCACTCTACAAAGTCTTCCGCATGTTGTGGCTCCACACGGCCAGCTGCCAAAAAAGAGACAAGCGTGTCCCACGGCCATGTGCTAAAGAGGATACACCGTTTCCATGACCAGCACTGTTGCCTCTAGACACAGAGCCTGCTTGCCCTCTTTTATTGGTTTGTGACTGTCTGGCTCTCCTTGTTGGCATCTTCCGGACATACTAATGGCCTGCAGTATGATGTAGCTGCACAAAGCTGGGATGTATATATATACTGATACTGCAGATAGCAGAATCAACTGCCTGCCTGTGATACTAATAGGATCAGAAGAACACCACCAATTTTCTTCAGGTAGCTTTAGGTGCACACTGTGCAGAGGACGCACTACACTAACTTGTAAATACTGCAGCTGCCTGCGGTACTAATAGGATCAGAAGAACACCACCAATTTTCTTCAGGTAGCTTTAGGTGCACACTGTGCAGAGGACACAGTACACTAACTGTAAATACTGTAGCTGCCTGCTTGTAGTATTAATAGGAGCAGAACAACAGCAATTGTCTTCAGGTAGCTTTAGGTGTACACTGTGCAGAGGACGCACTGCACTAACTTGTAAATACTACAGCTGCCTGTGGTACTAATAGGATCAGAAGAACACCACCAATTTTCTTCAGGTAGCTTTAGGTGCACACTGTGCAGAGGACGCACTACACTAACTTGTGAATACTGCAGCTGCCTGCGGTACTAATAGGATCAGAAGAACACCACCAAATTTCTTCAGGTAGCTTTAGGTGCACACTGTGCAGAGGATGCAATACACTAACTGTAAATCCTGTAGCTAATAGGCCTAATAGGATCAGAAGAACACCACCAATTTTCTTCAGGTAGCTGTAAATACTGTAAAAACACCTGCCTCCCTGTCAGTAGGAAGAGAATAACAGGAACAGATCTAGCTAAACTGAATACAGTGTGTGTGTATATATATATATATATATATATATATATATATACACACACACACACACAACACCTAGGATGATAGGATGAATATATATATATATATATATATATATATATATATATATATACACACAATACACTGTAAGTGCAGCTAACTGACTCGCCTGCCTACTCTACCTTAAATCAAATGACACTGTCACTCTCTCTATCTCTCTATCAACGCCGGAACACACTACACAGGGCCTACGTGCAGGTGACCTTATTTAGTGTGGGGTGTGTACTAAACCCCTGAGCCATAATTGGCCAAAGCCACCCTGGCTTTGGCCAATTACGGCTCTCTGCATAGACGGCGCTGTGATTGGCCAAGCATGCGGGTCAAAGTGCATACTTGGCCAATCATCAGCCAGCAATGCACTGCAATGCCGCAGTGAATTATGGGCCGTGACGCACCACTCAAATTTGGCGCAAACTGCCCATAACTTTCGCAATTCGACAAACGGTCGAACATGCGATGTTCGAGGTGAACATGGGTTCGACTCGAACTCAAAACTCATCCGTACTCCATACAAATAACAATCTCCAAATTACTATTTTTGCTTACATGGAGTATATTACTCACTATTTGTGAATTGTAACACATATAGCAATTAAGTTATTAACAATACATTGCACCCTAATAGCTAATTAGGTAACTGCATTATAATGACACGCCTCAAATTACTTTTTATATATATATATATATATATATACACACACACACACACACACAATCTCCAAATTACCATTATTACATACAATATATTACTTTCTACATGTGCATTGTATCACATACAGCAGTTGAGTTATTAGCGAAGAAAAACCAATATAATGCACGCTAATGGCTAAATAGTACCTGCAATAAAATGCAGTTTCCAAAATTACTACCCTCATCAGGGTACATCAGTACAATAGTCATATTTCAGTTATAAGTACAAAAAGCTAGTATATTGTTTTCTTAGGGTTTGTGCACACGAGCATAATAAAATACTGAAATCTATTCAGGATTTTTCTGGCAAAACGATCCTGCATAAAAAACACATGTAAGGCTTGCGTGTATCGGGAATGCGTGTAAAATTGCGTGCTTTCCCGGAATATGCAAAAATGCGTTGACCTTTTGTAAGATACCTGGTAGTACCATGAATTGTTAATGGCACCCCATGCATCTGCTAACTTCCATGTTTTCACGCATGCAAAACAGCATGGTTCTGCAGCACCCTGTGATTTGGGGTAACATGTTTTTGGAAAAGGGTCGGGGACTTTTTTCACGTTTCTTGAACATAGGGCAGCCAATTAAAATGAATAGACTGCACTAAACGCAACATGTGGGAGCACACAGGAAGTGTGCACAGGTTTGGTTGCACCTATATGGTGTGAACCTAGCTTAATCAGTGGCGGTGCGTCCATAGAGGGAACTACAGATCAGAGTTCATAGAAGAGGCACAGAACCTTCGATATTTGAAGACTGTTTGTGTGGAAGAATGGGCCAAAATCACACCAGCAATACATGTGACTAGTTTCTCCATATAGGAGGCATCTTGAAGCTGTCATTACCAACAAAGGATTTTGTACGAAGTATTAAATAAATTTCACTTAGCTTGTTCAATACTTTTTCCCTGTTTCATTACACCTAACCTAATTTCCTTGTGCATCATGGCAGCATACATATGGGTTGTGACTCCGTCCCCACAACCTGATAGGACTGGTTAACTATAAATCAAAGACAGACCCGGCTCACAGCATTATCCTTTTTTTCCTCACCTTATCAGGACTGAAATTGCGAGGTATCCCTTACCGTTTGTTGCCCCAGCCAGGTTCAGCCTCTCTTGGGTGGAAGTCCTTCCTGTACAGGCTCTAAATGAGCTATATGGTTGGAGCCCCATTCTTGTGGTCTGGGAGGGGGGGCACATTTCAGCCTCTCCTGGGTGGTAGTCCTTCCTCTACAGTCTCTAAATGAGCTATATGGTTGGAGCCCCATTCTGGTGGTGCAGGCTTTTCAAAGAAAGCTTTAAACAAGCTTTGACGTAAATGACAGTGTTTCCTTTTGCTTTCCATATGTTTTTTACTTCTTTTCTCTGTGTTTTGGGCGTTTGCCATTCCCAAGATGGCTGCAGCAGTGCAAGTACACTCTGAACATGAGAGGCAGGAAGTGATGCGGCCTCTGTGTTTCCTGGCTAGAGCTTTTCCAGGATGGTGATCTGAACATGCTCAGGCACTGATATCATCACTAATGCCAAATGTGAGTTCTAAATGGTTATATGACATTTTTGGGCAACAAATGGTGGAGCTCTCTACTCATGCATGCTGGATGCTTATGTGGTCATTGTTTGCAGGTATGTTTTCCCTTTTTATGGCATTCACCTGTGTTTTTCCTTCTCAGAGTTGCTCTAGGATCATTGTGCTCTTTATGGCCTTCACCTGGGCTCTTACTATTCCCTTTTCAATGCTTGCTCTGGGATCACTGTGTTGGGCTCAGTTTCCACTAGTGCAACTTGTCACTGCAAAGTCGCATGACAAGCCGTACCTCATGATTTCCAATGAGTACCGTTCATATCTGTGTTCATAGACCCCAAGAATACACAGGAATTGCTTCAAGTCACATCAAATTTACGGAAAAATCATGCGACTTTCAGGTCGCAATAGTGGAGACTTCGCATTATGCTGTTTTTCATTTCAGTCTGCTGCTTTGCTCTGTTTCTATGGGAAACGCTGTCTAGCCAGACCACCCATTGCTTTTAAGGTATAGGGATTAGGTAAGTAGTGAAGCTTGAGAAAAAGAGAGCCAATATAAGATGGAGGGAGCCTTCTGATGGTCAAGACAAGTCACCATCTAAGAACAGACATACAGACAATGTTGATTAAGCTCATTATATCACCCCTCATTATCATTGCTCCCCGTTTACAAACATCACAAGTTACCAGCCCTAATAGTCACTGAATTTGTTGTGGAAAGTCATTGCCTGCCAAGCTAGTATGTCAAATCTGCCTTGAACAAGCACTATACAGTAGGGGTGCGCATCTTCACTGGTCTCACGATTCGATTTGATTACGATTATCTGGTCAATGATTTGATTCGATTCGGCGATGCATCATGATTACGACGAGCTCCCACTTCTGCTTGGGCCACCTAGGCGGCCCTTCCACCCTGAAATCTTCTGGGACACATCACAGTTCCCAAAAGATTGCCCGGCTATGCAGGACAGCGCTGTGAGACATGCGCACCCGGCTGCGAAGCTGCAAGCTGTCACAGCCGGATTCCCACAGTAGTATTGCCAGTGCCGTGGACAGAGAATAGAGGGTTTGGGTGGCCACGTTGCTGGAATGTGGGACAGGTGAGTGTCTTTTTATTAAAAGTCAGAAGATACACTTTTTTTTGTAGCTGCTGACTTTTTTAATAAACAAAAAATTGACTGGAACTCCGCTTTGAATTTAAATGAACCTCGCTCCCTTAAAAAGTGCACTACAGGGTACAGGCATTCACAAACACTGCTGCTGGGAGGTCAGGAGGGATTACAATCCACAGCTGACAAACAGCCCTGTGAAGTCCCTGTACTGTCTCTGTGCTGACCAGCTGGTGCTCAAAATTTTTAATGGGGCGCAAACAAACTGAAAAATACTGAACCTCCTCCATCAAATGCAGCCTCACTGTGCCCGTCAAACACAGCCTCACTGTGCCCGTCAAACGCAGCCACTTGTGCCCGTCAAACGCAGCCACTTGTGCCCGTCAAACGCAGCCACTTGTGCCCGTCAAACGCAGCCACTTGTGCCCGTCAAACACAGCCACTTGTGCCCAGCAAAAGCAGCCACTTGTGCCCATCAAACGCAGCCACTTGTGCCCATCAAACGCAGCCACTTGTGCCCATCAAACGCAGCCACTTGTGCCCATCAAACGCAGCCACTTGTGCCCATCAAACGCAGCCACTTGTGCCCATCAAACGCAGCCACTTGTGCCCATCAAACGCAGCCACTTTTGCCCATTAAATGCAGCCATCACTTCACTAACCCCCCCACAATCCATGGGCCACCACTGGTGCTGACAGTTTCTTGGCATTCCTGTTTGCACCTTCCAGCACACTAGGAGTTAACAGTGGAATGTGCAAAGGAAAGCCCAGGGACCTGTCAGCACGGAGCGTGAGGTGTAAGAGTACAAACACATTTTGTACTCTACTTACTGTTGTTAAAATTACTTTTTTTTAATAAATGGCGTGTTACAATGAATGATGTGCCCCGCTGTATGTGCTTTTTAAAAAAATATGTCACTTCATACCTTATTTCACAGTACAATACATCCCGCTCATGTGACGCCCGTCCCGCCTCTCCCCGCTCTCCTCTCACGTCTCTCCTGAGTCCTGACATCAGAGGGGAATTCTCAGCCCCCCCCGCCTCTCTTCTGATATGATAGCTATAGCCAGTGGGCGGGGCTGAGAATTGAAAAGATATAAAATACTGCGCCAACCTATAGTGCAAAAAGCAGCCAACACAACAATATGACTAATTGTAATGGAAATGTGAGACTAAAAATGTGGCGCTAGAAAAATTAAGTAAATAAGAATGGGGCTACCTGAAATAGTTGCTCTCAAAAGCAAACATGTGAAAAATGTGTAAACACCGTAAGACGAAATGGAAGGAGTGATATCATGCAGCAGTGAATCACTCACTGTAAACTATCATCGAATATTACATATAGGCATTATATATCTGTGGATATAAATGAATAAACATATATAAATGTGGTACAGTGCAAAAGAAGGTGCATGCCAAAAAATACAAGTTATAATTAAAAAGCAAAAACATGAATAAAACAATATGTAAATTAGTAAAAAGTGGCAATATAAAAGTTCCAAAAGGTGATGGCAATTGGGAGGGAAGACTGTGGGAGTATCTTCAAATAGAATCAGCGATTTTCTAAGCAGGCAAATTCGGTAGTGGGTATACACCCAAGAGTGCTGGCACCATCGAAGGGGCAAAGGAAGAATAAGGTACTCTTACCGGGAGTGGTGGACCCAGCTCACCATACGGCGGTGGATCATTAATAGTGATGAGCCGAACACCCCCCTGCTCGGTTCGCACCAGAACATGCGAACAGGAAAAAAGTTAATGCGAACACCGTTAAAGTCTATGGGACACAAACATGAATAATCAAAAGTGCTAATTTTAAAGGCTTATATGCAAGTTATTGTCATAAAAAGGTATAAACCTTTTTTTATGACAGGTATAAACTTGTCATAAATGGGTCCTGCCCCAGGGGACATGGATCAATGCAAAAAAAAGTT